>NC_091987.1:48174586-48774586 GCF_044704955.1 Pristiophorus japonicus
GTGTGTGGGTGGGATGGTGTGTGTGGGTGGGATGGTGTGTGTGGGTGGGATGGTGTGTGTGTGTGTGTGTGTGTGTGTGGGAGGTGTGTGTGTGTGGGGGTGGGAGGGTGTGTGTGTGTGGGGGGAGTGTGTGTGTGTGTGTGTGGAGTGTGTGTGTGTGTGGGGGGTGGGAGGGTGTGTGTGTGGGGGGTGGAGGGTGTGTGTATGGGGGGGTGTGTGTGCGGGTGGGGGGGGGGGTGGGAGGGAGGGTGTGGGGGTGGGGGGGGTGGGAGGGGAGGGTGTGTGTGGGGGGGTTGGGAGGGAGGGTGTGTGGGAGGGAGGGTGTGTGTGTGGGGGGTGGGAGGGTGCGTGTGTGTGTGTGGGGGGTGGGAGGGTTGTGTGTGTGTGGGGGGTGGGAGGATGTGCGTGTGGGGGGATGTGGGAGAGGTGTGTGTATGGGGGGGGTCGTGGGAGAGGGTGTGTGTGTGGGGGGGGGGTGTGTGTATGGGGGTGGGTGTGTGTGGGTGGTGGTGTGTGTATGGGGGTGTGTGTGTGGGGGTGGGGGGGGGTTGTGTACCCACGCTCCTCCTCCTCCTCCTCCTCCTCCTCCTCCTCCTCCTCCTCCTCCTCCTCCTCCTCCTCCTCCTCCTCCTCCTCCTCCTCCTCCTCCTCCTCCTCCTCCTCCTCCTCCTCCTCCTCCCGGTACCCATGCTTCCCCCACGGGTATTGCGCCTGCGCAATGCTGCCGGCACTGAGAAGGCGGCATGATCCCTAGCCTCGCCCCCCGGCAGGCAGGCTCCTCCCCAGGGAGACTACGCCCCGCCACGCCACGCCACGCCATGGTCCAGGAGGACCGGAGAATTGCTGCAGAATATTCCGGCGCACCTTCAAGCCAAGCAGGTCACGTAAGTCTCGGAGGTGCGCCGTTTTCACCAGACGCCGAAACTTGGGCCCAAGGTGTGGGGAGCTAACTTTAAATGCTTGGCTGTAACTTTAAATGATTCCCAAGGCAGAAATGGCAGCTTTGGCTACTTAGCTTTAGTACTGACTGGAAATCTGAACACTGTAGATTGAAAATTTGCATCATTTATGTACAACTCCACATATGAGGGCCTTCTAAAGTTCGTTTTGTTCAAAATCGCTGTTACTTATTAAACTGTAAAACTATGTGAGAAAAAGATTATTGTGGGCAGATTATCGGCCTGAATTTGTGGTTGGAAGAAGCCCATGGCCGAATGCCTCCGAACCGCAATAAATCTACGCACCTACCTGATGGTCCTGAATCCACGGAGGCTCGTGCTCCTGGGCCTTGATGTGCGGGCCTTGATGTGCAGGCCTGCGTAAAGGCACCCGTGGGATCACATGGGCTGGCCAAACCAATCAGAAAGGTTATTCCCATTATGCTTATGGCGATTCCATTTATGTACGGAAGCCCCATAATCTTAATAGGAATCACCCAAAAAACACATGCACACAACCTTGAAATAAAATTAATCAAATGAATGAAAATACAATTTCATGAAATTTGAAACCAAAATTAAATTTTTTTGAAGAATAAATTTAAACATTTTTGAAGCGACAAAAACATAACGAACTTAGTTTACAGGTGTTTGAATGTTAAAATGATTTTTAAAAATTTGATTTTTATTTTTATTTTCACTCTTACGCTGGTAAAAGGAGGCCCAGTGCCTGCTTTTACCAGGCAAAAAAGTTGCATGTGCATTTGCTGGGCAGTAGTTGGGCAAGTAGCCCAACTCTCCAGCAGCGAATGTCCAGTTCCTGTGCATGCGGAGGATATTCCTGACAGATCACAAGTTCTGGATTTTCACACTCGCGCAGCTCATGTGTAAACCCAGAACCTGCAAGGCACTATGTGGTCATAGGTCACGGAAAATCCAGGCCTATATCTTTCATTGTACTTTCAGTATCTTGTATTATTTGTTGTTTAACATGCAAGTAAATTTGAGAGTTAATTTCAGCATAAATGTCTTAGCCTGAATCTAGTATTTACCACTTTTGGAAAAGACAGGAGAATGTGGTTGACAGCCGCCATGATGTCTCGTGATTTATAACGCAAGCAAGAGATAATGGTTAATCCTGGGTGTGCTACTTTATGATTTGTATGAGGCCAAACATTTTTGGTTTCTTGGAGACTTGCTGTGCTAATGGAAACTGTTAAATAGTCATGAACCCTAAATGTAAGTATTAGGGACGTTTAAGGTGTCCTTGGGCCACTTTCTGGGAGGGGAATATCAGTTGAAGTTTCTTCTCCTGCCATTATCCAGTGTGCTCCGCTGGAAAGGTGCATATGTGAATGGTGGTGCTGACAGGATTTGGTCATGCTTAGGGAACTTTCTAGCACACACTAGTTACTTGAGCAAGGTTTTGGAGGATGATGTTGTGGAACTGTACCTCAGCTGCACTTGTTGTCATCGTAGTAAAAGAAGAAAATTGTCAAATATATATTTTAATAAAATGACAAGACAAGTTCAATATGAATAATAACTATAATTGAATATTTGAAGAGTGAAAGCTCTTGGCCAACATGTGAAAGACTTCAAAGTAAATTTTACCTCTATTTTTTAACATGGGAAACTTGTAGCATGGTTTTGACTTAGAGCTAGACTTTAACGGGTGTACTGCAGTTATTTTTTTTGACAAATTGCAAATTCCTGTAAGGTTTTCCTGTCCTCGATACTGCATTGTGTAAATTGTACTGTGCATGATGTACCTTGCAGCACTTATATATGTTATAATGTAATTCCTCAGATGTTAAAATTGTTGCATTTAAAGTGAATTATTAGGAGTTATGAGCTAAGTGTAATCCAAAGTGTACTTGTTCTAATGGGCATATTAACTAGTTTCAAAGGTGTAATCTTTAGAGAAAGGCTTTTACTTGCTGTATTTGATCATCTGTCTGTTCCCTTTACTCGGTACATAGGTTTATGATGACAGTAGTTGGGGCTTTATCTATTGGTCAATGGGTCACCATTTGTATAAGTATTGCATTTTATGTCTCTCTATTCTTTCCATCACAAGAACCTTGAATGTAACTGTGCAGTTAAATAAATTATGTTTTCCTCTTACTGAAGTGCCTTGCTGATCTTTAAACCACTTTGCAAACAATTTATGGTTTTAGCAAGTTGTGCACTGTTTGGTTTAAAAGCCTTTGGCTTGGCTGACCTCCACACAGTGCCCAATATCTGGAGACATTACTGTTAATGGAATATATTGGCTCACTGAGAGAATAATAAGGGAGATTTGGGTGGTCAATACCTTTCCATTTAATAATTAGATTAACACCAGTTAATGTCTTGATTGATTGGATCAAAGGCATACAGTATCTGTAAATTGCAGCAATGCTTCTGATGGTCTGGAAGGTCTTGGGGAGTGGTGGGGGTGGCAGTGGTGAAGAAGGTTATTACATTTCTTTGTGTTGCATGTGCTAAAAATGAGTAATTTACTGATCTTTAAGCCTGGCTGCTCCTCGGATCAGTCAATACTAATGGAATAAAAACAGAAAATGTTGGAAACACTCAGCAGGTCTGCCAGCATCTATGGGGAGAGAATCAGAGTGTTTATATTGCAGGTCAAAGAACTTTTATCAGAACTGGAAGATGTTGCAGATGAACTGCTTAAAAGAAGGTAGAGAGCCATGGAAAAGGGGATTAAAAAAAATGAAGATCTGGGGGAGGGAAATGAGATTATTAAATGACAGAAGTGATCGTGCAAAGTAAAAGGAGGTAATGAGAGAAATTAAATATGTGTTGAGAAGATGTATGAATGGTTACAGCAGAATAGCAGACGGGGAGGGAAGCATGGAGTACCTGAAAAAATAAAAAAGGCTTGCGTAGCCGAAGAACGTGGCAGAAGAAATGCAGGTGGACACAAGAGGTGTGGACCAGTCTGCCAACTGTGTAGGGTCGGGGGGATCCACATCCTAGGCACCAGCCCACACCTACCCCATTTCCAACAGCTCTGGTGCACCCATACCTTCTGTCAAAAAGAAAATGCAGCGATGGTTAAGGTATAAAGTTGTTAGTCAATGTTAAGTTCAGAAGGCTGTAAAGAGCCAAGTAGAAAAGTGAAGTGCTGCTCCTTGAGCTTGCGTTCAGTTTCATTGAAACAATGCAAGAGGTCAAGGGCAGAGAAGTCAGTGGGAGTGGGATGCAGAATTCAAGTGGTAAATGACCGAAAGCTTAGTCACATTTGTGGGAAAAATGGAGGTGTTCGGGAAAGTGCAAAGGGGGATGGAGTATAAAAGCAGGGAAGTCTTGCTACAGTTATACAGGGTTTTGGTGAGGCCACACCTGGAATAGTGCGTGCAGTTTTGGTTTCCAAATTTACAAAAGGATATACTTACTTTGCAGGCAGTTCAGAGAAGGTTCACTCGGTTGATTCAGGAGATGAGCGGGTTGACTTATGAGGAAAGGTTGAGTTGGTTGGACCCTTACTCATTGGAATTCAGAAGAATGAGAGGTGATCTTATTAAAAACGTATAAGATTATGAGGGGGCTTGACAAGGTGGATGCAGAGAGGATGTTTCCACTGATGGGGGAGACTAGAACTAGAGGGCATGATCTTAGATTAAGGGGCCGCCCATTTAAAACTGAGATGAGGAGAAATTTCTTCTCTCAGAGGGTTGTAAATCTGTGGAATTCGCTGCCTCAGAGAGCTGTGGAAGCTGGGACATTGATTACATTTAAGACAGAAATAGACATTTTCTTAAACGATAAGGGATTATGGGGAGCGGGCAGGGAAGTGAATCTGAGTCCATGATTGGATCAGCCATGATCATATTAAATGGTGGAGCAGGCTTGAGGGGCCTAATGACATACTCCTGCTCCTATTATGTTTTTTATGTGATCACCTAATCTATGATTGGTCTCTTCAGTGTAGAGGAGACAACATTGTAAGCAGTGAATATAGTATGCTAGGCTGAAAAAAGTACAAGTAAAAATCGCTGTCTCACCCGGAAGGAGTGTTTGGGCCCTGGATGGTGGCAAGGGAGGTGGTGAAAGGACAGGTGTTGCAGCTCCTTCACTTGCATGGGAAGGTCTTGGGGGTGATGAGAAGTGGACCAGAGTGCCATGGAGGGATCGGTCACTTCGGAGTGGAGAAATGGGATGGATAAATGTATTTGTTAGTGGGTTTGCGCTGGAGGTGGCAGAAATGGCGGAAGATGATCTGTTGAATGCAGAGGATGGTGGGGTGGAAGACGAGGATATAGGGGTTCCCCACCATGATTCTGGGAGGGATGAGAAAGGGTGAGGTCGGAAGTGCGGTAAATGAGACAGACACAGTTGAAGTCCCTGTCTACTACATTGGGGGAAGTTCTGGTTGAAGGAAAAGTAAGATAATTTGGAAGATCTGGTGTGGAAGGTGACATAATCGAGCAACTGTGATGCAGATGGAAAAACTGGGAGAAGGGAATGGTATTCTTGCAGGAAACAGTGTGGGCAGAAGCATAAACAAGGTAATTGTTGTGTATCTTTAAACCATGCACTCCCATGTTCCGTCACCAGGCAGTGCATCCCCTGAAGTCCCAAGGGATCCCAGCATCCCTTGGGGGAGCACTGTATAGAAGCCGGCCCCTAAGGCCTGTTCCTCACTCTGGAGTGTCTTAATAAAGACTGAGGTCACTGTTACTTTAACCTCCCTGTGTGCAGTCTCATCTGTGTTAGGAACACAACAACTGGCGACGAGTATACAAATCCAACGCAAAGATGCAGAAAACTGTGGGCATTCTGGAGAAGTTCTGAGGGTAAGGACTGGGAAGCCTATGTCGAACGGCTAGACCAGTACTTTGTAGCCAATGAGTTGGATGGAGAAGGAAGCGCTGCAAAAAGGAGAACGGTCCTCCTCACGGTCTGCGGAGCACTGACCTACAGCCTCATGAAGAATATTCTGGCTCCGGTGAAACCCGCAGATAAGTCGTATGAGGAGCTGTGTACACTGGTTCAGGAGCATCTTAACCCGAGGGAGAGCGTGTTGATGGCGAGGTATCAGTTCTGTACGTGCCAGCGACCTGAAGGTCAGGAAGTGGCGAGCTACATCGCTGAGCTAAGGCAACTTGTAGGAAAATGTGAGTTTGATGGCTACCTGGAGCAAATACTCAGAGACTTTTTTGTACTGGGCATTGGCCACGGGACCATCCTACGAAAACTTTTGATTGTAGAGACACCGACCCTCAGTAAGGCCATTGTGCTAGCACAGGCAATTATGTCCACCAGTGATAACACCAAACAAATCTCTCAGCACACAAGTGCTAGCAATGTTCATAAATTAACTGGAACTGTGTTTGCGAGCAGAAATGTACAGGGCAAAAACCACGATTCTGCAACTGCCAGCAGGTCTCAAGTGACCCAGATGGCTGAGTTCGCAACAAAGGATGAATGCAAGGCAATTCACACCTTGTAGGCGTTGTGGAGGCTTTCATTCAGCCTATTCATGCCGCTTCAATGGGTATGTTCGCAAGAGCTGTGGAACAATGGGGCACCTCCAACGAGCTTGCAGATGAGCTGCAAGCTCTGCAAAACCTGCTAACCACCACGTGGCAGAGGAAGATCGTTCCATGGTGATCAAAACAATTTCGAGCCTCAGAGAGGAGGCAGATGCTGAAGTACACGGGGTGCACACATTTTCGACGAGATGTCCACCTATAATGCTAAACGTAAAATTGAATGGCTTAGCCATGGAACTGGACATTGGCGATACCAAATCCATCATGAGTAAAAAGATGTTTGAGAGACTGTGGTGCAACAAGGCACTCAGACCAGCTTTGAGCCCCATCCACACGAAACTGAGAACGTATGCCAAAGAGCTTATCACTGTCCTGGGCAGCGCCTTGTTCAAGGTCACCCACGAGGGCACGGTGCACGAACTGCCACACTGGATTGTCCAGGGTGATGGCCCCACACTGCTTGGAAGGAGCTGGCTGTGTAAAATCTGCAGGAACTGGAATGACATCCGAGCGCTATCACATGTCGATGAGGCCTCATGTACCCAGGTTCTAAACAAATTTACTTCACTTTTTGAGCCAGGCATTGGAAACTTTTCTGGGGCGAAGCTGTGGATCCACTTAGTCCCAGAGGTACGACCCATTCACCACAAGGCGTGAGTGGTACCTCACATGATGAGGGAGAGAGTGGAAATTGAGCTGGACAGGCTGCAACGCGAGGGCATCATCTCCCCAGTGGAATTCAGCAAGTGGGCCAGCCCGATTGTTCCAGTACTCAAAAGTGATGACACGGTCAGGATTTGCGGCGATTATAAAGTAACTATTAATCGTTTCTCGCGACAGGACCAATACCCGCTACCTAAGGCAGACGGCCTATTGCTACGCTGGCAGGAGGCAAGATGTTCACCAAGCTCGACCTGACTTCGGCCTACATGATGCAGGAGCTGGAGGACTCTTCGAAGGGCCTCACCTGCATCAACACGCACAAGGGACTGTTCATCTACAACAGATGCCCGTTTGGAATTCGGTCGGCTGTAGCGATCTTCCAGAGAAACATGGAGAGCCTACTCAAGTCAGTACCACGCACGGTGGTTTTTCAGGACGACATATTGGTCACGGGTCGGGACACCGTCAAGCACCTACAAAATCTGGAGGAGGTCCTCCAGCGACTGGATCGCGTAGGGCTGCAGCTGAAGAGGTCGAAATGTGTCTTCATGGCAACAGAAGTGGAGTTTCTGGGGAGAAAGATCGCGGCGGACGGCATTGCCGAATTGATTACAGACGCCAAGACAGAGGCTATCAGGAATGCGCCCAGGCCACCGAACGTCACGTAGCTGCGGTTGTTCCTGGAACTCCTCAACTATTTTGGTAACTTCCTACTGGGGTTAACCACCCTCTTAGAGCCCCTACATGTGTTATTGCATAAAGGTGAGAACTGGGTATGGGGGAAAAAAACCAAGTAATTGCTTTTGAGAAAGCCAGAAACATTTTATGCTCCAACAAGCTGCTTGTATTGTACAACCCGTGTAAAAGACTCGTGCTAGCATGTGATGTGTCGTCGTACAGAGTCGGGTGTGCATTATAACAAGCTAACGTTGCGGGGAAGTTGCAACCTGTCGTCTATGCCTCCTGGAGCTTGTCTAATGCCAAGAGGGGCCTACAGCATGATTGAGAAAGAGGCATTAGCGTGTGTGTTCGGGGTAAAGAAAATGCATCAGTACCTGTTTGGCCTCAAATTTGAGCTGGAAACCCCTCACAAGCCCCTCATATCCCTGTTCGCTGAAAACAACTGGATAAATACTAATGCCTCAGCCCGCATACAAAGGTGGGCACTCGCGCTATCAGCGTATAACTATACCATCGGCCACAGGCCAGGCACCGAGAACTGTGCGGATGCTCTCAGTCGGCTACTATTGCCCACCACGGGGGTGGAAATGGCGCAGTCTGCAAACTTGTTGATGATGGTGCAGCCCGCAGACTTGTTGATGGTCAGGGAAACGTTTGAAAATGCTAAATCACCTGTCACGGCCCGCCAGATTAGGACTTGGTACAGCCAAGATCCTCTGCTGTCCCTCGTAAAAAACTGTGTACTGCATGGGAGCTGGGCCAGCATCCCCGTTGAAATGCAAGAGCTAATCAAGCCGTTCCAGCGGCGAAAGAATGAGCTGTCCATTCGGGCAGATGGCCTTTTGTGGGGTAACCGCGTAGTGCTACCCAAAAAGGGCAGGGAGACGTTCATCTCGGATCTCCATAGCACACACCCGGGTATAGTAATGATGAAAGTGATAGCCAGATCCCACGTGTGGTGGCCCGGTATCGACTCTGACTTCGAGTCCTGTGTACGCCAATGCAGCGAGTGTGCTCAGTTGAGCAACGTGCCCAGAGAGTTTGTGGTGTTGGCCCTCCAGACCATGGTCAAGGATCCATGTCGACTATGCGGGCCTGTTTTTCGGTAAGATGTTCCTGGTGGTGGTGGATGCTTTTTCAAAATGGATTGAATGTGAAATAATGTCGGGAAGCACCGCCACCGCCACCATTGAAAGCCTGAGGGCCATATTTGCCACCCACGGCCTGCCTGACATACTGATCAGTGACAATGGGCCATGTTTCACCAGTGCCGAATTTAAAGAATTCATGACCCGCAATGGGATCAAACATGTCACCTCGGCCCCGTTTAAACCAGCCTCCGATGGGCAGGCAGAGCGGGCAGTACAAACAATCAAACAAAGTCTTAAACGAGTCACAGAAGGCTCACTCCAAACCCGCCTGTCCCGAGTACTGCTCAGCTGCCGCAGAGACCCCACTCGCTCACAGGGGTGCCCCCGGCTGAGCTACTCATGAAAAGGACACTTAAAACCAGACTCTCGCTGGTTCACCCCAACCTGCATGATCAGATAGAGAGCAGGCGGCAGCAACAAAATGTAAACGATGGTCGTGCCACTGTGTCACGGGAAATTGATCTGAATGACCCTGTGTATGTGCTAAACTATGGATATGGTCCCAAATGGATCGCGGGCATGGGGATAGCTAAAGAAGGGAGTAGGATGTTTGTAGTCAAACTAGACAGTGGACAAATTTGCAGAAAGCACCTGGACCAAACGTGGCTGCGGTTCACAGACTGCTCTGAACAACCCACAGCAGACACCAACTTTTTCGAGCCCACAACACACACCCAAATGATCAACGACACCACGTCGGACCAGGAAATCGAACCCATCACGCCCAACAGCCCAGCAAGGCCAGGCTCACCCAGCAGCCCTGCAGGGCCAACAACACGCCAGCCCAGCGAGGACACAGCCAACACACCAGAACAGACATTTGTACCGAGGCGGTCCACCAGGGAAAGAAAGGCTCCCGACCGTCTCACTTTGACTTTGGGGGGGGGGGGGGGAGTGATGTTGTGTATCTGTAAAGCATGCACTCCCATGTTCCGTCACCAGGGAGTGCATCCCCTGAAGTCCCAAGGGATCCCAACATCCCTTGGGAGCACTGTATATAAGCCGGCCCCTAAGGCCTGTTCCTCACTCTGGAGTGTCTTTATAAAGACTGAGGTCACTGTTACTTTAACCTCCCTGTGTACAGTCTCATCTGTCTTCGGGACACAATAATAATGATATAGAATTTACAGCACAGAAACAGGCCATTCAGCCCAGTTGGTCTATGCCAGTGTTTATGCTCCACATGAGTCTCCTCCTATCAGCATATCCTTCTATTCCTTCCTCCCACATGTACTTGAGTAGCTTCCCTTCAATGCATCTATGCTATTATTGTCAGTGGGCTTGTAGTAGTCAGTAATGGACAGCCTATCCCCAGAAATGGAGAAGACAACCGTCAGAGATCATATAAATTCTGTGCTTATATATAGGAATTTGGACCTCAATTTATTGCATGAATATCGTGTGCAAAAATTACAGATCCTCTGTTGCGATCTTTCGGCAAGAGCACAAAATCTAGAATGCATATATGTAGCGGGTGCTAATAGATCAATGAATTTTAATACTGTCAGATTTCTGTAAAGTATTTGACCACTGGATCGAGGTTATTCCAACTCTGGCTCAGAGTCATGCTGATTAACGTGCTAGACAAATGGAATTTGTTATTTTACTATAAGCTATCATAAATAAAGTATAACACACGCTAAGAGTGAGAAAATCCCCGATCTTTCTGTTAACTGGATTGATAGTTTAGCTTAATAATAAACTTCGATATACCCCAAGATATACTTTATTTTTCCCACTTATTCAAGCCTTTTAGATCCACATCTGACAAATTGATGCTGATCTTTCAGTTCAGTCTATTACATGCTTCAGATTAGGCTGTGACCATTAGCAACCATCAGTGGGAGAAGCCTTTTTATTTCAGCAGGCTTTTAAACATAATGCTCCATTGATTTAAACTAACAATCAACATTGTTCAGACACATTCCGGATACTAAATGGGATATATAAGTGACATCTGATATTGTGAAAAAGCCGCTTTATTTATTTGCTGATTTCTTTTCTTTTTTGACTCTAGGTAAGTGAAGTACATGAATTCCTGACTATGCCAGAGGAAAATCCAGAAAAAGAGACCCAACAAATATACTGGCATGCACCTTTATTTAGCTGGAACAACCACAGTAAGGGAAAATTGTTCTTTGTCATTTATTGTTTCAGTTCTAAAACTCATTGAAAATCTTGGCAAAGGACACTTCACTATTTTAAATGAATTAATTTTGATGCAGCAGTGTAAGTGAATTGTCAGTTTGTATAAATTATACAAGTATTGTTATTGATGGTATTCTTGTGTCAAATATTGTCATAATACGTTACGATATCCCACCCCCTTTTTTTAAAGATAGGAGAGAATAGATATTTAATTGATAGAAACGTGCATCAGAAATTCAATAAATCACAGCTTGTTCAGTTGGTTTTCTTGTTAAATAATGCAACATGTTTGAACAAAACTTGCAGGTCACGCAGGTTTTCACTTGTGTTCTTGATTGCATTCTGGTTTGTACATTTAAAAACTACAAAATATAAAAATAATTCTTGCAGGAAACAAGATCAGGAAATCCACTTGATTTCAGAGGAACCCTTTGTCTTTTATGAATTATGTTGGACCACTATAATCTGAATCAAATATCAAAACTGAAAAGTTGATTTCTTTCAAGTTACAACTTTTTTCTGTAAAATACGACTAAAATAACGATTGCAGAATTGGTGTTCCCAAGGATCTGTACTGGTGCCTCAGATTTTCACCACATTTATCAGTGACTTGGATGAAGAAATGAAGAGTTGTATATCCAAGTTGTAGTAAATGATGACAAGGTGTAGTAAATTGTGCAGATGGGACCAGGACATTACAAGCACTGATACAGATTCGGTGATTGGGCAAAACTATGTCAGATGGAGTTTAGTGTGGGAACTGTGAGGTCATGAAGTTTAGATCGGAAAAAGAAAAATTAGAATATTTTCTTCATGGCGAGGGCAAGCAAAGGGATTTGGGTGTCCAGGTACACAAATCACTAAAAGCGAGTGAACAGGTTCAAAAAGTAACCAAGGTAATGGAATGTCAGCCTTTATGCCAAAAGGTTTGGAATATAAAAGGGGAGGAAGTTGTTCTTCAGTTATAAAGAGCTTTGATCAGACCCCATTGAGAGTACTGCATTCAGTTTTGAGTACAGCACCTCACTAAGAATATATTGGGCTTTCAAGGGTTGTAGCGCATATTTACTAGAATGTTACCAGGGCTTAAAGGGTCTAATTATGAATACAGGTTGCATAAACTTGGCTTGAGGGGTGATCTATTAGAGGTATTGAAAATGGTAAAAGAATTTGATTATGTAGATACAGAGAAGCTAATTCCTTTGAGGATTTCCAGAACGATGGGGCACAGTCTTAAAATCAGAGCTAGGCCAATCAGGAGTATAACGAGGAAGCACCTTTTCACATTCAGGGTAGTGAAAATGTGGAATTTTCTCCCTAAAAGACTTGTGGATACTGACTCACCTAAAATTTTCAAGACTGTGATCGATAGATTTTTGTTCGTTAAGGATTTTGATGGATATGGATGAAAGGCGAAGAAATGGAGTTGAAGTACAGATCAGCCATGATTTGATTGCATGACGGTACAGGCTTGAGTGGCTGAATGGTCTTCTCCTGTTCCAATGTTGGAATCTAAATATGTAATTTCAGTTGTTACAAAGTAAAGCTTCTCTCTGGAATGTTTAGCAATCATAGGGAGGAAAACAAGTGAAAGACTTGAACCAAATGTTCTAGAAATAGGAAGCAAAGTCATATAGCAGATTGGTCATCCCGATGCTTATTGTCACCGCGAGGAAAAACATTTTCTAGTTATCCATAGTGATACTGTTATATTCTATGACGATTTTGTGACCGTGTTAGAATTATGATTTGCTCCTCCAAATATTGACTTAATGTTGATTTGGGGTTGTCGTCTTCTTAGGTAGTCCCTCAGAGTTGAGGATGACTTGCTTACACACAAATATGAGTTCTCAGGTGACTGATGGTCCAATGCGGGACCCACAGTCTCTGTCACAGGTGGGGTAGACGTTGGTTGAAGGGGCAGGTGGTTGGGGTGTTTGGATTACCGTGCACTCCTTCTGCTGTTTGTGCTTGGCTTCTGTTTGCTCCCGGCGAAGAGACGCGAGGTGTTTGGTGCCTTCCCGGATGCTTCTCCTCCACTTTGAGTGGTTTTGGGCCAGGTATTCCCAGGTGTCGGTGGGGTTATTGCACTTTTTCAAGGAGGCTTTGAGAGTGTCCTTGAAGCGTCTCCTCTGCCCACCTGGGACTCGCTTGCCATGTTGGAGCTCTGAGCTTTGGGAGTCCAGTATCGAGCATGCGGACGATGTGGCCCGTCTGTCAGAGCTGATCGAGCATGGTCAATGCTGATCACTATATTTACAATTAGCATAGTGCTTTCCTGCCAGAAAAGTGCTGGTGTTGTGTCCTCATAAATTGTTTTCACAGAAATTAATGGACTTGGAAAATTATTTTAATTCTTATCCATCTATCTTTGCTGCTAGATTGGGTGACAGTTTTCCTTTTCTGTGTCATTCAAGAATTTCAATGCCCAAAATGAAAATTACCTCTGGGGAAATATTTAAATAATCAGTAGAGGGAAAAAATCAGTAGCAGTTACTATAAATCTTTTGAACCAGCAGTGAGTCGGAGCCAATCTAGGCAGTTGAATTTTCTCGTGTTTAAATGGAAAATATAATTTTGGTTTGAGGGGCAACTTTTAATTGAAGTCATGCCCTTAAATTGTACCTCACAGTGAAATGATCATCGATTCTTTATGAATTATATTGGTCAATGTCAGACAATAGTAGTCCTCAGTTCTGCTGTTGGAAATTTAATTGAAGGTTCGTCTGGGATTTTAGATAAGGAGGTGTGAAAGTGTAGTTCATGTAGAGGCTAACGATGCACATAAAATAGTTCAGTCCCTAAAGAAGAGGAACACTATTGTATTGCATTTCTTCAAAAATGCATCAACACATACATTCTGTTATTATGGGGAAGATCCAAAATTGGCACTGATGTGCAAGAGTACTGTGGCTACCGATATTTATTGCAAAGCCAATTAAAAAGAAAATGAATGCAGTTAAATAGTTACATTGTGAAACATGTTATGATAACCTAAATTTATTGACATGGTTTGTAATTGAATAGCTGAAAAGGTTGCTCATATAATTGCCTGAGCAGTGAGTTATCCTATAAGACTGAAATGAAGTAGGTTTGTCTTTATTCTTGACATTACTCTGCCGAGAAGGGAGCAACACATGGAATACAAAACGTTTCTCTCTGTACAGGCACAATTATTTTGTTCAGGAATTTTCCCAGTTTAGCTGTTAATATTCCATTCTGAATTATTTGCATTACCATTATCTGCAAGATTTTTTGGAGGAGTGGAGAGACTGATTGATAGATTCTGCTATAGGGAGCAGTGAGAGAGAAATATATTGATCAGCTGTTCATGGGACTGGAAGTGCCATTTCTATACAGCAGTTTTTACATGCTGTTTGTTTTCAACCTTTTGTAAGCTCAAAAATTTGTAAAGGAATAAAATGTTAAGGACCCCTGTATACAAAGCTCCCCTGCTCCTTTGATTGGTGGGCTTTACTTGCCAGTCCAAGTGTTTTCCTATTTTTTTTCCCCAGCAAACTTTCCCAGCTGCTGCCACTGTCTTCAATCCCTTTTAAGCATGGTTCTTGTTCCATACTGTCTCTCTTCAAATGTTTTGTCATTTGAGAATAACTCAATAAAATATTTGACAAGAAGTGCAATGTTCAAACGAAGGTCATCTGCTGCTTATTAATTTCAACTGTAACCTTGGTTATCCAACAATTTCTATTATCTTCCAACATTACCTTCCTGGTAAGGTAGTCAAGGGTTATGGGGAGTGGGCAGGGAAGTGGAGCTGAGTCCATGATCAGATCAGCCATTGAATGGCGGAGCAGGCTCGAGGGGTCAAATGGCCTACTATTTCTTATGTTCTTATATTTCTTGTGTAACAAGTTGGCACAACCTTCTCCATTGTCATGGATCATTTGAAGTTCCACTTCAACTGGATGTATGGCATCCTATGTGCACACTTGTCGGACACAGACTAGCTTGCTGAAATATTTTGTCGGGCGTTGAGGAAAAAAATGGCATTTCCTAATGGTATTGAGAAGACTGAATTTAGGTTCGTGAAATCACATTTTGTGAAAGAAAATGACAGTTACTTGTGTTGTATCTTTTCATATCAAAATAGTCTGTGTGATTGGTTGAAGGGCCTGACTAGTGAGAACAGGTTTCAACATCAACTGCAAATGGACATTGGGGATCAGTAGTCTTCAGTGAGTTACATTAACTGGCAATAGAACCAAAACTATTGCCTGCTGATCTCACAAAGACATGAAATTAGAAGGTAAGTAACAGATGGCTTGCTGTAAAAAAAAAAAGCACCAAATAATGTTAAGAACCATTTTTAGAATGCATCAAAGACTGCTTACGAGAGCTGTCCATTTTTAGTCCAACAAAGAAAGAAACCTTGCTTGATTTAGTTCTGGGGAAAGAAGTCGGGTAAGTAACTGATGTGTGAGTAGGAGAACAACTAGAAAATAGTGACTACAACATAGTCAGATTTCATGTAAAAGTAGAAAAGGATAATAGTGCTGGACTGGAACAAGGCAAAGTTTACAGACAAAAAAGAATATGGCTTAAGTTAACTGAGCTCTGGTGAAATGGATAGTGTACAAAATAGATATGATCCTATGAGATGAAAAGGATGCAAATTAAAGAATAGAGTTCTGTGGATAGAAAGATTAAAACCAAACAAACTTTAAAGAGACCCAATGATAAAACTATGGCTAGAAATACGAAATAAGATCATGAGAAATATAGAAAAAGTGCTGGGGAGGTGAAAAGGGAGGTTTGAAGGACAAATAAGGAATATGAGAAAAGGCTAGCAGATTATCTAAAAGAAATACTATGGCTTTCATATGCATAATAAAAGTTAAACTTTGTGAGGCAAATATATGGCAGAGGTACTAAATAAATATTTGGTAATGTAGATGTACTTGAGGATGATGTGGAACAATTCTTAGACTTAATTGTAGCTAAGGAATTGATTCTGTAAAAATAAAATCAGAAATTGGGATGGATCATTCATCAGGTCCTGATGGTATGACCCAGGGCTGCTGAAAGAAGTCAGAGAGGCGATAGCAGAGATTCTGACCAGTTTTTTTTCTTAAACATGCAAATTGTGGTAGGGAACTGTAAGACATCAGTTCAAGAAGGATGAATTGAGCAACAATAGCCCAGTTAGTCTAACATCGATTTAGGGCAAACCTTCAGCCGTCATTACTTGTGTTAAAATACAGTTAAAGTTAAGTGCAGTTAGCAGAGATTTGATGAAAGCAGGTCAAGTTGGAGAATTTGAATAGAAGCGACTGATTGGACATGGCATCATTTCAAAGTTTGCAGATGACACGGATGTCGGAAATGTTGTAAACAATGAGGAGGTTAGTAACCGACTTCAGGAGGACAGAGACTGGCAAACTGGCAGATTAAATTTAATGCAGAAAGATGTGAAGTGATGGATTTTGATAGGAAGAATGAGGGGAGTCAATATAAACTGAAGGGTACAATTTTAAAGGGGCTGCAGGAACAGACTTGGCATATATATGAAAATCTTTGAAAGTGGCAGAACAAGTTTAAAAAGGCTATTAAAAAGCATATGGTATCCTTGGCTTTATCAATAGAGGGATAGAGTACAAAAGCAAAGAAGTTGTGCTAAACCTTTGTAAAACTTTGGTTAGGCCTCAGCTGGTGTATTGTGTTCAATTCATAGAAACATAGAAAATAGATGCAGGAGTAGGCCATTCGGCCCTTTGAGCCTGCACCACCATTCAATAAGATCATGGCTGATCATTCCCTCAGTACCCCTTTCCTGCTTTCTCTCCATACCCCTTGATCCCTTTAGCTATAAGGGCCACATCTAACTCCCTCTTGAATATATCCAACGAACTGACATTAACAACTCTCTGCGGTTGAGAATTCCACAGGTTAACAGCTCTCTGAGTGAAGAAGTTTCTCCTCATCTCGGTCCTAAATGGCTTACCCCTTATCCTTATACTGTGTCCCTTGGTTCTAGACTTCCCCAACATCGGGAACATTCTTCCTGCATCTGACCTGTCCAGCCCCGTCAGAATTTTATGTTTCTATGAGATCCCCTCTCATCCTTCTGAACTCCAGTGAATATAGGGCCAGTCGATCTAGTCTCTCCTCATATGTCAGTCCTACCATCCCGGGAATCAGTCTGGTGAACCTTCACTGCACTCCTTCAATAGCAAGAATGTCCTTCCTCAGATTAGGAGACCAAAACTGAACACAATATTCCAGGTGAGGCCTCACCAAGGCCCTGTACAACTGCAGTAAGACCTCACTGCTCCTATACTCAAAACCCCTAGCTATGAAGGCCAACATACCATTTGCCGCCTTCACCGCCTGCTGTACCTGTATGCTAACTTTCAATGACTGATGTACCATGACACCTAGGTCTCGTTGCACCTCCCTTTTCCTAATCTGCTGCCATTCAGATAATATTCTGCCTTTGTGTTTTTGCCCCCAAAGTGGATAATCTCACATTTATCCACATTATACTGCATCTGCCATGCATTTGTCCACTCACCTAACCTGTCCAAGTCACCCTGCAACCACTTAGCATCCTCCTCGCAGCTCACAACGCTACCCAGTTTAGTGTCATCTGCAAACTTGGAGATATTACATTCAATTCCTTCATCTAAATCATTAATGAATATTGTAAATAGCTGGGGTCCCAGCACTGAGCCCTGCGGCACCCCATTTTTCACTGCCTGTCATTCTGAAAAGGACCCATTTATCCCGACTCTCTGCTTCCTGTCTGCCAACCAGTTCTCTATCTATGTCAGTACATTACCCCCAATATCATGTGTTTTGGGCAATATTCTGGGCACTATTACTTCTGGAAGGATGTCCAGGCCTTGGAGAGAGTGCGGAAGAGAATTGATCATATTTGAAAAGGTATCACTGCCAATTGTGCTATGTCCTCAAGACAACCACATTGGATATCAATAGATAGTCTTAATGACCAAGCTAAGGGAAACACTGAAACCAATTGTAGATCCCTCCACCACTGATTAGCTAACTCCGAAAGATCAAAAAATTGGACCCAAGACATTCCAACGCTATGGCTTGGGTAGCGTAGCAGACTACAGTGCATTGAAGAAAATTACATAGAATTACATAAATGTAAAACCCTCTATTCCATTCTCCCACATATGCCTACCTAGCCCTCTCTTAAATGGTTGCAAGGTGACCAAGGCTGGGAACTGAATATTCAGGGGTATTTGCCATTTTGGAAGGATAGGCAGAAAGGAAAAGGAGGTGGGGTAACTCTATTAATAAAGGATGGGATCAGTGCAGTAATGAGAAATTATATTGGCTCAGAAGACCAAGATGTAGAATCAGTTTGGGTGGAGATAAGAAATAATAAGGGAAAAAGGTTACTGGTGGGAGTAGTCCATAGGCCCCCTAACATTAGCTTCACTGCAGCATAGGTTATAAATCAAGAAATAACGGAGGATGGTAAGAAAGGTACGGCAATATATATGGGTGATTTAAATCTTCATATTGATTGGACAAATCAAATTGGCAAAGGTAGCCTTGAGGAAGAGTTCACAGAGTATATTTGGGATGATTTCTGAGAACATTGTGGAACCAACCAGGGAGCTGACTATTTTAGATTTGACAATGTGTAATGAGATTGGATTAATTAATGATCACATAGTAAAGGATCCTCTTGGGATGAGTCATCATAGCATGGTAGAATTTGAAATTCAGTTTGAGGGTGAGAAAGCTTGGTCTCAAACCAGTGTCCTGAACTTAAATAAAGACAATTACAAAGGTATGAAGGCCGAGTTGGCAAAAGTGAACTGGGAAATTAGATTGAGGGGCAAGACGGAAGATGAACAGTGGCAAACATTTAAGGAGATATTTCATAACTTCTCAGCAAAGATATATTCCAGTGAGAAAGAAAGACTCTCAGGGAAGAATGAGCCATCTGTGGCTAACTAAGGAAGTAAGGATGGCATCAAATTGACAAAAAGGCATACACTATTGCGAAGGATAGTGGAAGGCCAGAGGATTGGGAAATTTTTAGGATCCAGCAAAGGATGACTAAAAAAATCAACAAGTAGAAGATAGTTTGAGAATAAACTAGCAAGAAATATAAAAATAGACAGTAAGAGCTTCTACAAAGGAAGAGGGTGGTTAAAGTGAACATTGGTCCCTTAGAGGATGAGACTGGGGAATTAATAATGGGAAACCGGGAACTGGCAGAGACTTTGAACAAATATTTTGTATTGGTCTTCATGGTAGATGACACTAAAAGGATCCCAAAAATTGATAATCAAGGGGCTATTGAGAGTGGGGAATTTAAAACTATTCCTGTCATCAGAGAAAAAGTACTATGCAAACTAATGAGACTAAAGGTGCACAAGCCTACCGGACCTGAAGGTCTGCATCCTTGGATCTTAAAAGAAGTGGCAGAGATAATGGATGCATTGGTTGTAATCTTCCAAAATTCCCTCTATTCTGGAGAGGTCCCAGCGGATTGGAAAACTGCAAATGTAACGCCTCCATTTAAGAAAGGAGGGAGACAGAAAGGAGGAAACTATAGACCAGTTAGCCTATCATGTGTCATTGGGAAAATGCTGGAGTCCATTATTAAGGAGGTAGTATAGATTGAGCGTCCAAAATCCGGAGTTCCGGAATCGGTAATGTTCCAGAATCTGGACTCCGGACCGATTGGTGGCAGGGTAGTCTGGAATCCGTAAAATGTTCCGGAATCCGGACCCGCCGATCCTGCTGACCTCGGGGCCCTGCTGCTGCCTGACCTCGGGTCTCACCTTGCCGCCGCTGACCTTACCCCCTCGCTGCTTGCCTTGCCCGCCACCGCTGCCCTAACCTTGGGCCTCACCTTGCCGCCACTGCCCTTACCTCGGGGCTTCCTCACCGGCCTGCCCAAACACCACCTCTACGATGAGGCCCGTCAGCCCGAACACTTCCTTGGCAGCGGGGCCCGCTCGAATGGCTTCCCCTCGGCGGGGCCCGCACGAACGGCTGCGCTTCAGTGGGATAGCTCCACAATGGTGGGACCCCTCCTAATCACCACCATCCCAGCGGGGCCTGCCCGAACACTTCCTCGGCAGCGGGGCCCACCTGAACAGCTTAACCTGTAGCAGGAGATTTAGAAAATCATATACAGTCAAGCAAATTCAGCATGGTTTTATGAAAGAGAAATCATGTTTAACATGATTTGAGGATGTAATGAGCAGGGTGGATAAAGGGGAACCAGTAGATGGCGTGTATTTGGACTTTCATAAGGCATTCGATAAGGTGCCACATAAAAGGTTACTGCACAAAATAAGAGCTCATGGCGTTGGGAGTAATATATTAGCATGGATAGAGGATTAGCTAACTAACAGAAAACGGAGAGTTGGTCATTTTCTGGTTAGCAAACTGTAACTAGTAGGGCATCACAGGGATCTGTGCTGGGGCCTCAACTATTTACAATCTATATTAATGACTTGGATGAAGGGACCAAGTGTAATGTACCCACATTTGCTGATGATACAAAGATAGTTGGGAAAGCAAGCTGTGAGGAGGACGCAAGCAATCTGCAAACGGTTATAGCTAGATAAAGTGAGTGGGAAGAATTAGGCAGATGGAGTATAATATGGGAAAATGTAAGGTTATCCTCTTTGGTAGGTAAAATAAAAAAGCAAATTATTATTTAAATGGGGAAAGATTACAAAATTCTGAGGTACAGAGGGATCTGGGGGTCCTTGTACATGAAACACAAAACGTTAGCATGCAGGTACAACAAGTAGTTTGGAAGGCAAATAGAATGTTGGCCTTTATTGCAAGGGGGATGGAGTATAAAAGTAGGGAAGTCTTACTACAACTATACAGGGCATTGATCAGACCACACCTAGAGTACTGCGTACAGTTTTTGTAAAGTCCTTACTCAATACCACAAATCTACACGAGGCACATTCTGTGGACAAGGTCAATCTATGACCTGAACCTTTATTCACAGGACCAAGAAGTGATGATCCTGTGTGGGACCTCCCTTTATTTACCTGGGTGACCAGGTGAGAAGTATCTCCCACAAGTTCACCCCCTGTGGTCAAAGTGTGCATTTCTTACATATATACAGTATTGCAGTGTTACATAAAGGTTACATACATGACATCACCTCCCCCTCAACATCTTATTGGGATCATAGGGTAAGTTTCTCTGGTGGTCTGCGCACTCTCGTGGAGCGCCGCAGTTGAGGCTCTGGTTGTTGAGCCTTGGTATGCGTGTCTGTCGCCTGTGGTGATTCTGGCCTGTCCGGGCTGACCGCAGGGACTGTGCATGCTGCTGAATGTTCTTGTTGCTCGTTCACTGGCGGTGGTGTGAATACCATCTCATGATCTTTCTCAGCTTCCTTAGTGTCCATGCTGAACCTTTTGTTTACTTGGTCCAGATGCTTGCGGCATATCTGCCCATTGTTAAGTTTAACCACTATGATCCTATTCCTCTCTTTGTCTATTACAGTACCCTCAAGCCATTTGGGCCCCAAAGCGTGATTGAGAACAAATACAGGGTCATCATTTTCTATATATCTCCCCCTTGAATTTCGGTCATGGTACTCGTTTTGGGACTGGCGCTTGCCCTCAACAATGTCGGACAGGACTGGATGAATGAGGGACAGCCAAGTTTTGAGTTTTCGTTTCATGAATAGCTCCGCGGGCAGGACCCCCATGAGCGAGTGCCGTCGGGACCTATAGGCCACGAGGAGGCACGATAGACAGCATTGAAGGAAGAGTCCTTGAATCCAGAGCATGCCTTGTTTTATGATTTGGACCGCACGTTCCGCCTGGCCATTGGAGGCCAGCTTGAACGGTGCTGTCCTGACATAGTTAATGCCATTAACCGACATGAACTCCCGGAATTCGTAGCTTGTGAAACATGGGCCATTATCTCTAACAAGGATATCCGGCAAGCCGTGAGTCGCAAAGATCGCGCGCAGACTCTCCACGGTGGTGGATGTCATGCACGAATTCAAAATGATGCACTCGATCCATTTTGAGTAAACATCAACCACGATGAGAAACATTTTTCCCATGAACAGGCCCGCGTAGTCTACGTGAATTTGTGACCATGGCCTGGTGGGCCAGGGTCACGGGCTGAGCGGGGCCTCCCTGGAGGCATTACCTAGCTGGGCACATGTCATGCACCTGCGAACACAGTGTTCCAGGTCTGAATCAATTCCTGGCTACCACATGTGACTGGGCAATGGCATTCATCAACACGATGCCTGGGTGCTCGCTGTGGAGTTCCCTGATGAATGCTTCCCTGCCCCTCTGGGGCATGACTACCCGGCTGCCCCATAGTAGGTAGTCGGCTTGTATGGAGAGCTCATCCATCCATCTGTCAAACGGTCTGACCTCCTCAGGGCATGCTCCGTGTGCGGGTGCCTAATCCCCAGTCACGACACATTTCTTAATCAAGGATAGGAGATGATCTCTGTTGGTCCAGATTTTGATCTGGCGGGCTGTGATGGGGAAGCCTGCGCTGTCAAAGGCGTCGACAGCCATGACCATCCCAGCGCTTTGCTCTGCTGCCCCCTCAGTGGTGGCCAGTGGAAGCCTGCTGAGCGCGTCAGTGCAATTTTTGGTGCCAGGCTAGTGCCGGATGGCGCGTGAGAGCCCATCGCTTTATGCGAGCTGAGGCATTGGCATTGAAGGCCTTGCTCTCTGACAGCAGGGATGTTAACGGCTTGAGGTCCGTTTCTAATTCGAACCTCCTGCCAAAAAGGTACTGGTGCATCATTTTCACCCCATAGACACATGCGAGTGTTTCCTTCTCACCCATCCTATAACCCCGTTTAGCTTGAGAGAGTGACCTGGAGGCATAAGCCACAGGTTGTAGTTGGCCCTCAGCGTTACCCTGCTGCAACACACACCCAACCCCATAGGACGATGCATCACATGTCAGAACCAATTTCTTACGGGGGCCGTACAGGGTCAACAACTTATTTGAACAATGTAGATTCCACGCCCGATTGAAAGCCCGTTCCTGACAGTTCCCCCAAAACCAATTGCAACCCTTACGCAGGAGCATGTGTAGCGGCTCCAACAATGTGCTTAAGTTCGGCAGAAAGTTCCCGAAATAGTTCAAGAGTCCCAGAAATGAACGCAACTCCGATGTGTTGCAGGGACTGGGCGCTCGTCGAATCGCCTCTTGCGTTTTTGGATTTGGTAGGCCGAATCCCGTCTGCAGCAACCCTCCTGCCCAGAAACTCAATCTCGGGAGCCAAAAACACACACTTAGACTTCTTGAGTCGCAGGCCTACCCAGTCCAGTCGGCGTAGCACCTCCTCCAGGTTGTGGAGGTGTTCCTTAGTGTCACGACCGGTGATGACGATGTTGTCCTGAAATACGATTGTTCCAGGAATGGATTTGAGCAGGCTTTCCATGTTTCTTTAGCATTCGATCAGCGGCCGCGATTTTTCAAACGGACACCAGCTGTAAACAAACAGTCCCTTGTGCGTGGTGATGGTGGTCAGTAGTTTAGGTTCGTCGGCCAGTTCTTGGGTCATGTAGGCTGAAGTGAGGTCCAACTTGGTGAACAGCTTGCTGCCTGCCAGCATGGCAAAAAGGTCCTCCGCTCTTGGGAGCGGGTATTGGTCTTGTTGGGACACCCGGTTGATAGTGGCCTTGTAGTCGCCACAGATCCTGACCGAGCCATCCGCTTTTAGGTCGGGAACGATGGGGCTTGCCCAGTCGCTGAATTCAACGGGCGAGATGATTCCCCCTCTCAGCAACCGGTCCAACTCGCTCTCAATTTTCTCCCGCATCACATACGGCACAGCTCTGGCTTTGTGGTGTACTGGTTTGGCATCCGGGGTGATGCGTATCACCACTTTAGTACCTTTGAACGTCCCGACGCCAGGTTGAAATAGTGACTCAAATTGCTGTAGGACCTGTGAGCGTGAACTTCGCTCCATAGATGACATGGCGAGCAGATCCCCCCATTTCCAGTTCATCTCAGCTAACCAGCTCCTCCCCAACAGTGCGGAACCATTGCCCGGGACAATCCAGAGCAGTAGCCGGTTCACCGATCCATTTTGTGTGACCGCCAACATTGCACGACCTAGCACTGGAATGATTTCTTTGGTGTATGTCCGTAATTGCGTCTCAATGCGTTCTAATTTGTGTCTGCTGGCTTTGAGTGGCCACAGCTTTTTGAATTGTTGAACACTCATGAGTGACTGGCTGCCCCCCGTGTCTAGCTCCATGCGTACAGGGATGCCGTTTAATTAGACTTTCGTCATCATCGGTGACGTTTTGGTATGTGAGCTGTGAATGTTTGCCACATGAACCCGCTGAACTTCAGCGTCCATTGATTTGTCCCCAAGCGTCATCCTGACTCGCAGACCCCTCATCTGGTTCATCCACCTCATATATTAGCCTGGTTACAGGCTTTCTGCACATTCTGGCTAAATGGCCACTGAGGTTACAGTTTCTGCAGACAAACTGTTGAAACCTGCAAGACCTGGCAGCATGTCTGCCCCCACACCTCCAGCATGAACTGAGATTCCCATTGTTGTGAACAACAGAGCTGTTGCAAGGCATTCCTCGCTGATTGTCCCTTTGACTGCTCTTGAGCACCCTGTTAGTGGGTGTCAATGGTTCCATCCCGGGCCATATTGTCCACTGGGGGTGCGTAAATGTCCGTTCAGCCTACCATTGTCTCTGTTGGAGACTTACTCTTGCTGCATGCGGTGTCTTGAACTGCCCTTGCCTGCCTGCGGGGCTCTGTGTCGTGTTTATGATATTGACTCCCTGATCCATCATTGGAGGCAGAATTGCGCGCATATATTATCTTGGTTTCCTGCTCTCCCGCCATAAAAGTCTGAGCCATCAACATCGCCGCTTCCAAGGTCAAGTCCTTGGTCTCAATTAGCTTTCTGAAAATCCCAGCATGACCGATGCCCTCAATAAAGAAATCCCTTAGCATCTCCCCCATACAGGTGTCTGTGAACTTAGAGGCTGGCCAAGCGCTGGAGGTCCGCAACGAAATCCGGTATGCTCTGTCCTTCCTGACGTCGGTGTGTATAGAATCTATGTCGGGCCATGTGTACGCTGCTCGCCGGTTTGAGGTGCTCACCCATTAGTTTGCTGAGCTCTTCGAAGGTTTTGTCCGCCGGCTTCTCGGGTGCTAGCGGGTCTTTCATGAGCGCGTAAGTTCTAGGCCCACAGCTGGTCAGCACATGAGCCGTTCGCTTGTCGGCAGCTGCGTCTCCCAGACAGTCCTTTGTGACAACTCTGCTCGAGCCTCTCAATGAAATCGTCCCAGTCCTCACCAACACAATACCGTTCATCTGTGCTGCCGGTGGCCATTGTTGTGGGTCGTTGATTCCCGTTTCTCGTCGCCAATGTAAAGTCCTTGCACAATACCACAAATCCACACGAGGCATATTCTATGACAAGGTCACTCCATGACCTGAACCTTTATTCACAGGACCAAGAAGTGATGACCCTGCGTGGGACCTCCCTTTATATACCTGGGTGACCAGATGAGGAGTGTCTCCCACAAGTTCACCCCCTGTGGTCAAGGTGTGCATTTCCTACATATATATAGTATTGCAGTGTTGTTACAGTCTTGCAGTTTTGGTCTCCTAATTTCAGGAGGGATATACTTGCATTGGAAGGCTGTTCAGATAAGGCTCACTAGGTTGATTCCTGAGATGAAGGGGTTGACTTATGAAGAAAGGTTGAGCAGGTTGGGCCTATACTCTTTGGAGTTCAGAAGAATGAGAGGTGATTTTATTGAAACGTATAGAATGCTGAGGGGGCTTGATAGGGTAGATGCAGAGAGGATGTTTCCCCTCGTGAGGGAATCTAGAACTAGGGGGCATAGTTTAAGAATAAGGGATCGCCCATTTAGAATGGAACTGAGGAGAAACATAGAAAATAGGTGCAGGAGTAGGCCATTCGGCCCTTCAAGCCTGCACCACCATTCGATAAGATCATGGCTGATCATACCATTTGCCGCCTTCACCGCCTGCTGTACCTGCATGCCAATTTTCAATGACTGATGAACCATGACATCCAGGTCTTGTTGTACCTCCCCTTTTCCTAATCTGCCACCATTTAGATAATCTGCCTTCATGTTTTTGCCCCCAAAGTGGATAACCTCACATTTATCCACATTATACTGCATCTGCCATGCATTTGCCCACTCACCTAACCTGTCCAAGTCACCCTGCAGCCTCTGCACTAACTCAACACTAACTCAAATCCTAGTGCAAGTTTTCCTAGGGGAAATAACTTACACAGTCCCAGTAAGATACACTAATACATTAACCCCTTATTGTCTCGAGCAGAAACACAATCATTTGAACACAGTATTATTTGCGTCACAGTTTCAGTTGCATAAACATGTATTTTTAGGTATCCCTAATTTCTAACACCTTGTCATTGTAACACAGCTGAGATTGGGAACATAGTAATGCAGGAGGTTGAAAATACATCCTGCAACGTTGTGGTACAGCATAGTAATACTGCAATGCCTTCCACTATTAAACCATTTTAAATAGACTTAAATTCGATTTTACAATTTATTATCCAGCCTTTCATGAGAGAGTATCACTTTTGTGAGTCTTGCCTGGAATATTCCTTTAACTTCGTATTTTATTGAATAAAACAAAGTGAGTTGCTTTAATCTTTGGGGACTTGGTGGAAAAAGTTTGAATGCTCTGTGATAAGATTGATGTACTGTGATGAGATCATGCTGCAGTCGAGTGTGTACTTCCAACTATGGTAGAAAATAGCAGTCAAAATTTGCAGTGTTTTTCCCTCAAATCTGTGAAGTTTGTTGGGTCAGTATCAGGGCACTTAATCTGTCAAGGGCAGGTGTCACTGTGGGAATGGTTTTGGTTGTGAACATATAAGGTGAGATAGCAAGAGCATCGCTGACTGGGTGGGAGATCGGCAAAGAGAGCAAAGAAACCAAGAGCTATGGTTGTCAGCATCACTTAAGGACTTTGAGATTTGTACAAATTGTAGGAAATCAACTTTACATACCCAATTGGAAACTCTTCCAAAGTAGTTAAAAACAGCATGCTAAAATAAAGCTGGGAAAAGTAAAGATTTGAAGGGGGGTTTTAATTTTCCCTCAAATTGAGCTGATGGATCTATCAGAAATATCAATGAGCATGTAAAAGAAAGTCAATTTGATGTCACAACTATAAACATTTCCAGTTTTCAGCAGCAGAGGTGAGTGATGCACATCAGCCTTCTGAATCAAGCATCAGAGTTTAGATGGATTCGATTCCACAGGTGTCTGTCTCAGTGGCATGAAAAATGTCCATATTATATCACCAAGGCAACAAGTACTGTGTTCCAATTAATGTGAAGTACATAGCGCCTGGAAAAAAAAGTGTAATTTTTAAGGCGCAGTGAAAACATTCTAGTGCTATTTTCAGTGGATTGATTTCAACATTAGTTCTCTTGTGCCAAGGGCTAACTGTTCATAGCAGTGAAAGGATAGCCAAGTTATGCTTACAATGGAAGTACTGCAGCATATAGTTTTCGTAAGTATCACTCTCTGGTTAATGGATGTGCTGCAGAATCTTGGCGATCCACAAATCACCTTTGGTTCAGTATCTGTTCTAAACTATTAATGACCTGTCAATCATTAGGACTTTGTACTAAAGGAATTTCTTGCTCTGAAGCTGTATTAAAAGCTACATGTACATGGTTCTTTCAGTTACCAATGACATGAAAAATAAATTCAAACTGAACAAATTAATAATTGTCATCTCACTTTCATAATGCATTAACATATAATGTATTACTAGCCAATCCTTGGTTAGTTACTCATAGAAATTTTAAAAATTACCATCATGCACAAGATTTAAACATTAAAAAAAATACATTAGCAGTCATATACATGACGTATTTGGTTGCATAAATTGTAAATAGGGCAGCATGCAGACACGCTTCTATAGGCCATAATGAAAACTGCAATTGAAAGAAACACTCTCGGCAAACTCATTAATATTACTGGATTTAAATATCCAGCCCAAAGTATTCCCTTAAGTTTGTCACAGACTGCACAAGCATAGTTACAAGTGCTGTGACAGTTATTATGTAAGATTTCAGAATCATTGCTGCCATACCTAATTAACTTTACTCATCTCTTCGTAATGCTGTGGATTTTAAATACTGTAATACAAAAATCACAACCTCACATGTGACAGTTTGATGATGTGTGAAACATTTGCTGCTGGCAAGATTTTAATGATTACTTAAGGATTTTGTTTGCAACAATATTGGTCCTGTAAAGTGTAATGATGACAGCTTCACTTAACACTAAGTAAACATAAGGGCCCGGAAATTGTGTTCAGAATAACAGTGAGGTTATCAGTGCTCAGTTATAACAGAGGAAATCTGACAGCAACTTCTGGAGTACATAAATGTGCAGTTACACATGGAAATCCAAAAGTTGCTGTCGAGAATAACCCGCTCCTTCACAGGGTGCGTTGTAAGACTCCTCGCCAATAGATTCAGCACTGAAATCACTGTAATGGTTTGAACTTGGAGTATTTGCCCATGAAAGTACTGGATGAGCAGAAATGTCATGCAACAAAATATTGGGAAGATCAAAGCCATTGTCTTTGGCCCCCGCCCCATCTCCGTTCACTAGCCATTGACTCCATCCCTCTCCCTGGCAACTGCCTGAGGCTGAATTAGACTGTTCTCAACCTTGGTGTCATACTTGACCCCGAGATGAGCATCTGACCACATATCTGTGCCTTTGCTAAGACCACCTATTTCCATCTCGCCTGTCTCCGCCCCTGCCTCAGTTCAACTGCTGCTGAAACCAACATCTGTGCCTTTGTTAGCTTTAGAATTGGCTACTCTGATGCACTCCTGACCAGTCTCTCATCTTCCACCTTCCATAAACATAGGTCAGCCTATTGGCAGCTGTACCATTAGATGCCGAGGCCATTAAGCTCTGGAATTAACTTCCTAAACCTCAATGCCTCTCTACTTCCCTTTCTTTAAAACCTGCCTCTTTGACCAAGGTTTTGGTCATCTTTTCTAATATCTCTCTGAGGCTCAGTGTCAAATTTTGTTTGATAATGCTCCAATGAAGTGCCGTGGGATATTTTACTACACTAGATAATGTTGTAAAGACTGCTCAAAAAGTTAGGGCTGGTGCATTCAGTAGTAAGTGAATTTTTATAAGTGTGATAAGTGATAATTACTGCCAAACAATCTTTCTGGTCTGGAGTCTCATTCCTTCAGAAGTTAATTAGTGTTGGGAGATTTTTTTTTAAATTAAAATTAAAATGTAATATTTTTTGCTTTTTCTGTCTGTCTCTTTTATCTCTCTCTCTTGATCCCATCTGTATTGCACCATCTGTACAAGATTTAAATCTAATTTATATTTCTGGTTTGGACTCTAATTGTCTCAGTGAGGATTCTTCAATCTGGTTGAAGAGCCTTGCTTATGTTTTCCCTGCTCATAAACACCACAGACCCTCTGTAGAGGGCGCCACACTGGAAAAGACACAGGGTTGGAGGAAATCTCCACTGATAAACCACCAAAAAGTCAATGGGCAGCTGTCAGCAAGGTGAATGGCAAACGTCGTTGCATTGCCACTGAGAGCAAAATCTCGGGACTGAGTAATTTTTACCGGTTTGCAGTCATCTGTATCAAACTGGAAAGGTGATGGCCATTTTTGCTGTTCTATTGTAGTTGAATATTAAATGTTCTCCTCAGCTATATCTCAATTTTCCATTTCATTCTCTCGGAGATAAATTTCACACCTTTCAGTTTTATGTTCAATCCTTTGTAACTATATAGAATAACAGTGCACCTGCGAGTGATGACTGCCATTTTGATGCTAATCATTAAAAGTGTCAATGATGGTCCCATGAGGCTTTTACAGCAGCAGTTGAAAAGAACTACAGTTGTACAGGGCCTTGGTGAGGCCACACCTGGAGTATTGTGTACAGTTTTGGTCTCCTAACTTGAGGAAGGACATTCTTGCTATTGAGGGAGTGCAGCGAAGATTCACCAGACTGATTCCCGGGATGGCGGGACTGACCTATCAAGAAAGACTGGATCAACTGGGCTTGTATTCACTGGAGTTCAGAAGAATGAGAGGGGACCTCATAGAAACGTTTAAAATTCTGACGGGTTTAGACAGGTTAGATGCAGGAAGAATGTTCCCAATGTTGGGGAAGTCCAGAACCAGGGGTCACAGTCTGAGGATAAGGGGTAAGCCATTTAGGACTGAGATGAGGAGAAACTTCTTCACCCAGAGAGTGGTGAACCTGTGGAATTCTCTACCACAGAAAGTAGTTGAGGCCAATTCACGAAATATATTCAAAAGGGAGTTAGATGAAGTCCTTACTACTCGGGGGATCAAGGGTTATGGCGAGAAAGCAGGAAGGGGGTACTGAAGTTTCATGTTCAGCCATGAACTCATTGAATGGCGGTGCAGGCTAGAAGGGCTGAATGGCCTACTCCTGCACCTATTTTCTATGTTTCTATGTTTCTATGAACTAGGGCAGTTTGATTGGCTGCGGTTTTTTTTACAGATAGAAGTACCCTTCATTTTGTAAGAAACTGAAAATTGTGACATGTTTTTGGGCCTTGGACAACTTTTTTTTTTAACCTGCAGTTTATTTTATGGAATGTTTAGTATTTCAGGTTAGAGTTCAGTGGACTGGGGTCAGCTCCAGTTAAATTGATCCTAAAATCTCAACCAACACCTAGCCTTATTTCCTGTATTACAGCATTCTCATGTAGCATTTTCTGATCTTTTGGGACTCGATCATCACAAAAATATTACAGAGAGATTATGAATGTGGCACATCAAGTGCTGATGTGTTTTCAGTGAGTGATTGCTGGATAAACAGAGTTTTGTCTTGTCAACTCACTGTGACTTTTAGAATTCAGTTCAGTTGTATGCCTCAGTGGGCACCCAGATGTAGACAACTTTATACTCTTGGCAGAGTTCAGAATTTAATCAACAAAGTTGAATCATAGGAAGTTAGACTTGTCTCAGCTAATAAAACTATCTCAGTATCTCACTTATCCAGTATTCATAGAGTTAATACATTTTATAATGGACAAGCAGAAATGTGAGTGTGAAATACCTTCAGATTAAGAGTCACTTTGATAAATACCTTGGTCCAAATCTTGGGGATGTGATCACAATGCTGCTCAGGCACTCATGGGAAATGCATTCTGCTTTTAACAGCACTGTTGATCTTAACTGAAATAGTGAAGGATTTGCATTTCATTTTGTCGGGGGAAGTAAACTGTTGTTCCAAAAGTTTACAAATGGATTTTATTTTCAATTTCACCAAATTTGGAATCAAGCAACCAACAACCTTTTCACAGGTCAAGTTACAAATGCAGCTGGATTAGAAAGAGATCTGGTTGGTTGGCTTGGATTTTATTGATAACTGAAAGGTCAATCCGAAATAAATCACGAACCAATGGACATTTTTCAAATGTGTTTCTTCTGTTAAACGTTGAATTGTTCACTATTTTGATACTGGGGGAGACCCTGGCTTTACACACATATATTTGCTACATTTGAATATTTTCTAATGGTTTACAAAAATTATTTCAACAATAGTAAAAGTATAAGCATGTTTTGCCAACACAATTGCACTTCATAGGAGAGAAATTGTGACCACTGCGGAGGCATCCTTTTTTGCTAAGCAAGGAGCCCTCTTATTTCATTTTTGTTGTAATTTCTTCATTTAAGCTTAGCTTTCATTTAGCTAAGTTCATTTCATTTCATTTCGGTGACATTCTTAAAGAAAACTGGGAGGTTTGAAATTTCTTGCTCAAACTCCTAATGAACTACAATTTCAGGAATTTTATACCTAAGGTCATTTCTGCCCTGTTTGTAATTTATGACTGATTTGAACAGTAATGCTGGGTCATCACCATATTAAAATAGGATGGCTCAACACTGAGCATAGTGTATCCCAAATCCACTTCTTCCCTTTGCCCCAGTGCTTTTTCTCCTTTGCTGCTGCCCATGGACCCCAAATAGTATCTTGTCAACCAATTAGAAAAAGTGGAAGGTCGAACAGCTGTAAAATCATGTATACATTTTCATTTGTGTAGTTATTTTTAACAAGTACCCTAGTTAGAGATTCGGGTATATTTTTATCTGTGTGCAGAATTTAAAAAAGATTATTTCACTGAACCAACAACATGTTTTTTTTTAATCGTTCATTGGATATGGGCATCGCTGGAAAGGCCAGTATTTATTGCCAATCCCTAATTGACCTTGAGAAGGTGGTGATGAGCGACCTTTTTGAATCGCTGCACTCCACGTGGTGAATGTACTCCCACAGTGCTGTTGGGGAGGGAGTTCCAGGATTTTGACCCAACGACGATGAGGCAATGACGATATATTTCCAAGTCAGGAGGTGATGGTGTTTCCATTGGCTTGCTGCTCTTGTCCTTCTAGATGGTAGAGGCTGCGGGTTTGGAAGGTGCTGTCGAAGATGGCTTGGTGAGTTGTTGCAGTACATCTTAGATGGTACACACTGCAGCCACGATGCGCCACTGGTGGATGCAGTGAATGTTGAAGGTGGTGGATGGGGTGTCAATCAAGTGGGCTGCTTTGTCCTGGATGGTGTCCAGCTTCTTGAGTGTTGTTTGGGATGTACTTATTCAGGCAAATGGAGAGTATTCTATCACACTCCTGACTTGTGCTTTGTAGATGGTGGAAAGACTTTGGCGAGTTAGGAGGTGAGATACTCGCCACAGAATACCCAGCCTCTGACCTGCTCTTGTAGCTGCAGTATTTATGTGGCTGGTCCAGTTAAGTTTCTGGTCAATGGTGACCCCCAAGATGTTGATGGTAGGGGTAGTAATTCTATTGAATGTTAGGGGGTGGTGGTTGGATTCTCTCTTCTTCGAGATGGTCGTTGTCTGGCACTTAAGTGGCAAGTAACATCCGTGTCACACATCAGCCCAAGCCTGAATGTCATCCAGGTCATGCTGCATGCGGGCAAGGACTGCTTCATTATCTGAGGGGGTTAGGAATGGAATTGAACAGTATGCAATCATCAGCGAACATCCCCACTTCTGATCCAAAGATGGAGGGAAGGTGATTGATGAAACAGCTGAAACTGGTTGGGCCTAGGAAACTGCCCTGAGGAACTCCTGCACTGATGCCCTGGGGCTGAGATGATTGGCTTCCAACTAACACAACCATCTTTCTTTGTGCTAGGTGGAGCACAGTGGAGCGTTTTCTCCCAATGCCCATTGACTTCAATTTTACTAGGACTCCTTGATGCCACACTTGTTCAAATGCTGCCTTGATGTCAAGGGCTGTCACTCTCACCTCACCCCTGTAATTCTGCTCTTTTGTCCATGTTTGGACCAAGGTTGTAATGAGATCTGGAGTCGAGTGGTCCTGATGGAACCCAAACTGAGCATCGGTGAGCAGGTTATTGATGAGTAAGTGTCGTTTGATAGCACTGTCGATGACACTTTCCATCACTTTGCTGATGATTTAGAATAGACTGATGGGATGGTAATTGACTGGATTGGATTTGCCCTGCATTTTGTGGACAGGGCATAACTGGGCAAATTTCCACCTTGTCAGGTAGATGCCAGTGTTGTAGCTGTACTGGAACAGCTTGGCTAAAGGCACAGATAGTTCTGGAGCACAAGTCTTCAGCACGACAGCCAGGATTTTTTCAGAGCCTATAACTCTTGCTGTATCCAGTGCGTTCAGCTATTTCTTGATATCACGTGGAGTGAACCGAATTGGCTGAAGACTGGCTTCTGTGATGGTGGGGACCTCAGGAAGAGGACAAGATGAATCATCCACTCAGCACTTCTGTCTGAAAATGGTCGCAAACGCTTCAGCTTTGACTTATGTGCTTGTCTTCGCCATCATTGAGGATGATTCATGGAGCATCCTCCTCCCGTTAGTTATTTAATTGTCCATCACCATTCACGACTGAATGTGGCAGGACTGCATAGCTTTGATCTGATCTGTTGGTTGTGGGATCTCTTAGCTCCGTCTGCAGCATGCTGTTTCCACTATTTAACATGCATGTAGTCCTGTGTTGTAACTTCACTTCATTTTTAGGTATGCTTGGTGCTTTTTCCGTCAGGCTATTCTACGCTCATTGAACCAGAATTGGTCCCTTCATTTGATGGTACTGGTAGAGTGAGGGATATGTTCGGCCATGTAGATACAACTTTTGGTGGAATACAACTCTGCTGATGGCCCACAGCGCCTCATGGATGTCCAGTTTTGAACTGCTAGATCTGTCTGAATCTATCCCATTTAGCATGGTGGCAGTGTCACACAACATGATGGATGGTGTCCTCAGTGTGAAGATGGGACCATCTCCACAAGGACTGTGCGGTGGTCACTGCTACCAGTACTGTCTTGGACAGATGCATCAGTGACAAATAGGTTGGTGAGGACAAGGCCAAGTAGGATTTTCCCTTGTGTTACTTCTCTCTCTATCTGCCTCAGACCCAATCTGGCAGCTTTGTCCTTCAGGATCCTGCCAGCTCTGTCAAAGGTGGGGCTACCCGAGCCACTCTTGGAGTCACAGTGAAATCCCCCACCCAGAGAACATTTTGTGCCCTAGCTGCCCTAAGTGCTTTTTCAAAGTGGCGTTCAACATGGAGGAGTACTGATTCATCAGCTGAGGGAGAGCGGGAGGTGGTAATCAGCAGGAGGTTTCCTTGCCCATGCTTGACCTGATGCCATGAGACTTTATAAGGTCTGGAGTCGATGCTGAGGACTCCAAGGGCCAACTATATACCAAGTCCCATTATATACCAACCATGTCCCTCCCGACTATATGCCACTGTGCTGTCACCTCCATTAGGACTGTCCTGTTGTGGAATAGGACATAGAGGATGGTGATGAAGGAGTCTGGGGCATTGGCTGATAGGTATGATTCTCTGAGTATGACGATATCAGGCTGTTGCTTGACTAGTCTGTGGGATAGCTCTCTCAATTTTGGCACAAGTCCCCAGGTGTTTGGGCCCAAGTTTCGGGTGGAGTTGCTCCTAGTTTTTTGGAGCAACTAGTTTAGTTTAGAGTATGTTAGAAATTGCAATTCTCGGGTATTAGTTTGCTCCAGTTCTAATGAGTTAGTTTAGGTTGGCTTTAGGTAAGGTTTTTTTTTCAAAAGAGGGTGTGTCCAGCCACTCAGGCCTGTTTTGCAAGTTTCGGCAGTGAAAACTTATTACAAACTAACTTAGAATGGAGTAAGTGTCCACTTTTGTCCAGTTCTGAAAAACCTTACCTGGAGTTAAGTTTAGTGCAGGCACAGCCAGAGACGGGGGGGAGGGGGGGGAAGCATTAAACACAAAGGACACATCAACATCACAACGGGGTGGGGGAAGGGAAGTTAGAGGATTTTCCACAAACACCTTCACAACAACATTAAAGAAGCAAAGTACATTTAAAGCACTAAGCACTAAACAAAGCCGAACATTTAAAGCTCCAAGCACTAAACAAAACACAAAAAGTAATAAGCAATTAATTAATAAAAAATAGAAGGAACCCTGCACCTAAAGCACCAAGACCAAAGTAATAAGCAATCAATCAATAAAAAATGGAAGTCCAACCTTTGTGAAGGGAAGGTGTCTCTGTCAGTGTCTCTCTCTGTAGTGTCTCTCTCTGTAGTCTCTCTCTCTCTCTCTCTCTGTATCTGACAGTGAGGGGTGTGTGTGTGTGTGTCTGTGTGGAGGGAGGGTGTGTGTGTGTGTGTGTGTGTGTGTGTGTGTGGAGGGGGTGTGTGTGTGTGTGGAGGGGGGGAGGTGTGTGGGTGTGGAGGGGGGGAGGTGTGTGGGTGTGGAGGGGGGGAGGTGTGTGGGTGTGGAGGGGGGAGGTGTGTGGGTGTGGAGGGGGGGAGGAGTGTGTGTGTGGAGGGGGGGAGGTGTGTGTGTGTGGAGGGGGGGAGGTGTGTGGGTGTGGAGGGGGGAGGAGTGTGGGTGTGGAGGGGGGGAGGAGTGTGGGTGTGGAGGGGGGGAGGAGTGTGGGTGTGGAGGGGGGGGGAGTGTGGGTGTGGTGGGGGGGGGGAGTGTGGGTGTGGAGGGGGGGGGGAGTGTGTGTGTGTGTGGAGGGGGAGTGTGTGTGTGTGTGGGTGTGGAGGGGGAGTGTGAGTGTGTGTGTGTGTGGAGGGGGAGTGTGTGTGTGTGTGTGGAGGGGGAGTGTGAGTGTGTGTGTGTGTGTGGAGGGGGAGTGTGTGTGTGTGTGTGTGGAGGGGGAGTGTGTGTGTGTGTGTGGAGGGGGAGTGTGTGTGTGTGGAGGGGGTGTGTGTGTGTGTGGAGGGGGAGTGTGAGTGTGTGTGTGTGTGGAGGGGGGAGTGTGTGTGAGTGTGTGTGTGTGTGTGTGTGGAGGGGGAGTGTGTGTGTGTGTGGGTGTGGAGGGGGAGTGTGAGTGTGTGTGTGTGTGGAGGGGGAGTGTGAGTGTGTGTGTGTGTGTGGAGGGGGAGTGTGAGTGTGTGTGTGTGTGGAGGGGGAGTGTGAGTGTGTGTGTGTGGAGGGGGAGTGTGAGTGTGTGTGTGTGGAGGGGGGAGTGTGTGTGTGTGTGGAGGGGGGAGTGTGTGTGTGTGGAGGGGGGAGTGTGTGTGTGTGGAGGGGGGAGTGTGTGTGTGTGTGGAGGGGGGAGTGTGTGTGTGTGTGGAGGGGGGAGTGTGTGTGTGTGTGGAGGGGGGAGTGTGTGTGTGTGTGGAGGGGGAGTGTGTGTGTGTGTGGAGGGGGGAGTGTGTGTGTGTGTGTGTGTGTGGAGGGGGGAGTGTGTGTGTGTGTGTGTGGAGGGGGGAGTGTGTGTGTGTGGAGGGGGGAGTGTGTGTGTGTGTGTGTGTGTGGAGGGGGGAGTGTGTGTGTGTGTGTGTGTGTGGAGGGGGGAGTGTGTGTGTGTGTGTGTGGAGGGGGGTGTGTGTGTGTGTGGAGGGGGGTGTGTGTGTGTGTGGAGGGGGGTGTGTGTGTGTGTGGAGGGGGGTGTGTGTGTGTGTGGAGGGGGGTGTGTGTGTGTGTGGAGGGGGGTGTGTGTGTGTGTGGAGGGGGGTGTGTGTGTGTGTGGAGGGGGGTGTGTGTGTGTGTGGAGGGGGGTGTGTGTGTGTGTGGAGGGGGGTGTGTGTGTGTGTGGAGGGGGGAGTGTGTGTGTGTGTGTGTGGAGGGGGGAGTGTGTGTGTGTGTGTGTGTGTGTGGGTGGAGGGGGGAGTGTGTGTGTGTGTGTGTGTGTGGAGGGGGAGTGTGTGTGTGTGTGGAGGGGGGAGTGTGTGTGTGTGTGTGTGGAGGGGGTGTGTGTGTGTGTGTGTGGAGGGGGGTGTGTGTGGAGGGGGGTGTGTGTGTGTGTGGAGGGGGGTGTGTGTGTGTGTGGAGGGGGGTGTGTGTGTGTGTGGAGGGGGGTGTGTGTGTGTGTGGAGGGGGGGGTGTGTGTGTGTGGAGGGGGGTGTGTGTGTGTGTGGAGGGGGGAGTGTGTGTGTGTGTGTGGAGGGGGGAGTGTGTGTGTGTGTGTGGAGGGGGGAGTGTGTGTGTGTGTGTGGAGGGGGGAGTGTGTGTGTGTGTGTGGAGGGGGGAGTGTGTGTGTGTGTGTGGAGGGGGGAGTGTGTGTGTGTGTGTGGAGGGGGGAGTGTGTGTGTGTGTGTGGAGGGGGAGTGTGTGTGTGTGTGTGGAGGGGGGAGTGTGTGTGTGTGTGTGGAGGGGGGAGTGTGTGTGTGTGTGTGGAGGGGGGAGTGTGTGTGTGTGTGGAGGGGGGAGTGTGTGTGTGTGTGGAGGGGGGAGTGTGTGTGTGTGTGGAGGGGGGAGTGTGTGTGTGTGTGGAGGGGGGAGTGTGTGTGTGTGTGGAGGGGGGAGTGTGTGTGTGTGTGGAGGGGGGAGTGTGTGTGTGTGTGGAGGGGGGAGTGTGTGTGTGTGTGGAGGGGGGAGTGTGTGTGTGTGTGGAGGGGGGAGTGTGTGTGTGTGTGGAGGGGGGAGTGTGTGTGTGTGTGGAGGGGGGAGTGTGTGTGTGTGTGGAGGGGGGAGTGTGTGTGTGTGTGGAGGGGGAGTGTGTGTGTGTGTGGAGGGGAGAGTGTGTGTGGCGGGGAGGGGGGAGAGTGTGTGTGGCGGGGAGGGGGGAGAGTGTGTGTGGCGGGGGTGTGTGTGGCGGGGGTGTGTGTGGGGAGGGTGGGTGTGGGGAGGGGATGTGTGTGGAGGCGGTGAGGGGATAGGCTGGAAGGAGGCACCCCTGCTCTCTCCTCCGGTCCTTCGATCATTTCGAGTGCCCCCTAACCCATGCTCCTCTATCCCTGTTGCCACGCTCACCCCCCCCACTTTTACCCATGCTCCCCACGCCACCCCTCCCCACCCCCGGTACCCACGCTCCCCCGAGCCATTGCGCAGGCGCGCATGCTCCAACGCGCCTGCGCAACGCTGCTGGCACTGACTAGAAGGCATGATGCCTTGCCCCGTCCCCCTGCTGACTGCGATAGGCTTGCTCCGCCCCAGGGAGACAACGCTGCCCCACGCCACACTCCAAGAGGACTGGAGAATTGCTGCAGAATATTCCGCCGCACTTTCGAGCCCAGGCAGGTCACGTATGTCTCGGAGGTGCGCCGTTTTCACCAGATGCCGAAACTTGGACCCTTTGTGAGGAGGACTTTGCAGTGTTTAGTGAGCTGAGTCGGCCTTTGTTGTGTCCGAATCTGGTTCCCAGGTCAATGTCAGGTGGTCTGTGGTTTTATTCTTCTTATAGATTTTTGTAAGTTTGGTACGATTGAATGGTTTGCTGGACCATTTCAGAGACCATTGCAGAGGCCAGATATGAGTCCACCACATTGCTGTGGCTCTAAAGTCACATATAGGGCAAACTGGGTAAGACCGGTAGATTTCCTTCCCTAAATGATATTTGTGAGGCAGCTTGTTTTTACGACAATCTGGTAGTTTCATGGTCACCACTACTAATACAGGTTGAAGCTCCCTTATCCGGAACCCTCGCGACCTGGCCTGTTCTGGATAAGGGATTTTTCTGGACGAGGTGTGGTTACGTTAAATTGGATGGTACAGGTACTGAGCAAGGGGATATCGGGGCTGGCTGGCTTGGGGCTTGGAGTGTGGCAGAGAGATCATGGTGGGGCAAGGGGCAGTGGATCACGGGGTCAGGCCAGCGATTGCGAGAGTCGGCAGCGAGGAAAGACTTCAATTTCTTCATGTCAGAGTTCTGCACATGCATCACTTGGTGGCCGGGAATGGTTCCGGACGAGAGGCGGTTCCAGATAAGGGAGTTCTGGATAAGGGAGGTTCAACCTGTACCAGCTTTTTATTCCAGATTTATTTAATTAGCTGAATTTAAATTCCCCAGCTGCCATGAAGTTTCAACCCATGTCTTTGGATCATTAGTCCAAGCCTATGAATTCATAAATATCTAACCCCTTATCACTGCTCTGAATTTGATTTTTTTTCTCTCAGAATCAGTCTCAATTATGCAACTGTCAACCATGTTCACCCAGTCATTGATCACTTCTTCTGTACCAGATATCCTGATCCCTGTATCTAGATTCTCCCTCTACATAGCAGGAGATGTTGCGTTATAGTCATATCCAAGTCTTCATTAAAATTAGCATAAATGTCCCTTCTTGTCACCTCTGCCTGTTTTCATTTTCACCCAGTCTCCCAATCTGTCCTTCTGGACTCAACAGACTCATTGATTTAGCCCAGATTTATTTGTCTGGAATTTGTAGTCAGCAGTAAAGCAAAGGCAATGTAGCAAATGACGAATGTTTTTCTAATCCTGGCATTACCATTTCAATTCAACCCATTATCCCTTTTGTCTCTCCAACCTATCACAGACCTTCCCTTTTGTTCTTTCTTCCCCTCCCACTTTCAGTGCTTGTTAAGAATGCGTTCTTTCTGAACACTCCATTTCTGACGAAGGGTCGACGACGCAAAAGGTTAACTCTGCTTTCTCTCCATAGATGCTGCCTGAACCGCTGAGATTGCCAGCATTTTCTGTTTTTATTCCAGATTCCAGCATCCGCAATATTTTGCTTTTGTATTGGTGAAGCAAAGGCATTTGCCACTGGCTCTGAAAAAAGATGCTCTCACAGATCTCGCGACCTCTGTGGCGAGAAGTTTCCCCTTTTCGGCGCGTAAGTGATTTCAGTGCAATGTGATGGTGAATCCCGAATGCGATTCGCTGTGACATCAACAAGCTATCTAAGCAGCCAATAACATTGCAGAATTCTCACAGGCGGAGAAATTTGACACTCCAAAATAAAAAATAGTTTTTCAGGGCCATAAGTATTTAGCAGTTAATATGCTGTTAAAACCACAGTTACACCGAATACAACAAGGCCTAACATTTAATCGGGTATTTAGCAGCAGTATTACCACAGTGAAGCCCAAGTTATCGACAGTTTCCCTGATTTCACTGACTATGGGGTGGGAACAGAGTAGACAGTGTCGGAGCAGTGAATGACTGACCGCAACTTCAGGATTTCCATGTTTAGATGCGCGTGTGTAACATCCTGAAGTAGCAGTCATTTTCAAAGTAGTAATAACGACGAATGCTGTTAGTCCACCGGTATTACTCATCGCAAATTTTGGCCCCTTGTACCCAATACTGATGTATCGCCTTATGGTATTTCTTATGCTCTCACCACTTGTGGCATTCAGTTCTCCCCGGTGTCCTGGCCAACATTGATCCCTCAATCAACATTTTATAAAAACAGATTTACCTGGTCATTATCACATTGTTGTTTGTGGGAGCTTGCTTGTGTGCAAATTAGCTGCTGCATTTCCCATATTACAACAGTGACTACACTCCACTTCATTGACTGTAAAGCACTTTGAGACGTCCGGTGGTCATGAAAGGTGCGAAATAAATCCAAGTCTTTCTTTCTTGGTAAACTGTAGTTTTCTGTTAGCACTTTATAAATTTGTGCTTAGTCACCAAAGCACACATGTTTAATGACCTGCTGCAGTTGAAGAGGTGAAGTCAGGGCGATGGCATTCCTGTATCTTAATATTTCTCCGTTTTTGGATTTGGATGCAAGTAGATCAGTATCTAAAATTCTGACATTTTTAAGTTGAACTATTTAGGCAAAACTAATACTGCTGTTTCACCAAAATGCTATTTTCGTTTAGCACTTTCACCCATTTGTAATCAGTTTTATTTTTCACCCTTTTTATTTTGGACGTCCTATGACACAAAGCCTACTCCTGAATGCTTGTGGTTTGGACAGTAATAGGTGAACAAAGGCAGTCACCTAGTGATTGTTCCTCGATTTTCCTTCCCTAGTAACCACAGTACCATAATTAAGATCTTGATCTCAGTATTGTTTGCTACCAAACAGTACCAACTGTTACCAATAGCAGTGCCACATACATAATGCACTGATACAGTAGCTAACTACTTGCGTATATTTTCAGTGAATTTAGACTGCAGTAAACTTAATCTTTTTTGTGAAATGGCTATTACCTACCTCTTCTCAGAAGATTTGTTTACTGTTATGAAAATTCCATTAACAATGATTGAGCAGGTACTACCCCAACAATCATATTTCTAAAACTTGTCATGAAGCTATTTTATCTTTATGGTTTGATTTAGTGTTTAGCGCTTTAAATATACTATGAATCAATACATTTCATTTGTCCCCTCATGCGGCCCTAAAGCTAACCACTAATATAAAGACAAGTTCAACACTTGAATAATTTGAATATATTTACATTCCGTGTGCTGATGAGTCAAAGAAATAGAAATGTAGATATAGCAAGTTATTTAGCAACACAGCATTGTATCTAACCATAGACTGATGCAGTTATGCTGGATCTGAGTACAGTACAAACCAAGTACTCATCACTTTCAACGATATACAGTCTGTAAATAAGATCCTGTTAACTAATTTATTCTATGGTTTATACTCCCATTTGTGACATAAAGATAGGACAATAGATCTTTCAAGAACAATTCAGTCAAATGATTATGGTGAGTTATAATTTGCTCAACTTTTTGTTCAGGACTGTGTAGAGAATTCAAAGATTAAATTACTGCCACTAATAGCGAGAGGATTTGAGTATAGGAGCAGGGAGGTCTTACTGCAGTTGTACAGGGCCTTGGTGCCCCTTTCCTGCTTTCTTTCCATACCCCTTGATCTCTTTAGCCGTAAGGGCCATATCTAACTCCCTCTTGAATATATCCAATGAACTGGCATCAACAACTCTCTGCGGCAGGGAATTCCACAGGTTAACAACTCTCTGAGTGAAGAAGTTTCTCCTCATCTCAATCCTAAATGGCTTAGTGTAAAGTTTTGGTCACCTAATCTGAGGAAGGACATTCTTGCTATTGAGGGCATGCAGCGAAGGTTCACCAGACTGATTCCCGGGATGGTAGGACTGACATATGAAGAAAGGCTGGATCGTCTAGGCTTATATTCACTGGAATTAAGAATAATGAGAGGGGATCTCATAGAAACATATAAAATTCCGACGGGATTGGACAAGTTAGATGCAGGAAGAATGTTCCCTATGTTGGGGAAGTCCAGAACCAGGGGTCACAGTCTAAGGATAAGGGGTAAGCCATTTAGGACCGAGATGAGGAGAAACTTCTTCACTCAGAGAATTGTGAACCCGTGGAATTTTTGACCACAGAAAGTTGTTGAGGCCAGTTCGTTGGATATATTCAAAAGGGAGTTAGATGGGGCCCTTACGGCTAAAGAGATCAAGGGGTATGGAGAGAAAGCAGGAATGGGGTACTGAAGTTGCAAAAATGATCAGCCATGATCATATTGAATGGTGGTGCAGGCTCGAAGGGTCGAATGCCCTACTCCTGCACTTATTTTCTATGTTTCGATGTTAATACAAAGACATTTGTTCTTTTAAAGATATGAACCTGGAAATTACTGTGAGCGTTGGTGTTTAATGTTCTCACAGCAACTTTTATTTTTTGACCATTTTAACCAAGCTATTAGTCCATTTATTTTAACCATGTTAAGCCTTCTGTTAAAATAATGAAGATAGAATTTAATATGGATACATTGGGCACAATACCATTGCTCGCAGGCATTTCCAGTCTACAGCTCTTATATGCATTTTTTTTTAAACTGCTGTGCACTAAACGCACACAGTAGATAAAAGATAATATATTTGATAAATTGGAAGCTGAAATAATTTGGCATAATACACCTTAATTTCCTACACTCCCAATATTAAGTTTCCCAATTTATTTTCATAATAGATTACCAGAATGTGTACAACATATCTACAGTTGACACTGCCTATAATTAAATACCATCAAATATTGACATGATTTTAATGAAGTCTGAAGAGATGAAAGTTTCTGTTCACTGATGAAGCATTTAAATCTGGCTGTCTTATTTTGCATGTGAGTAACCAGGAAGCAAGGGATATGGGGGACAGGCAGGAAAGTGGACTAGAGGTCGAAGATTAGCCACAATCTTATTGAATGGAGGAGCAGGCTCAAGGATCCGGATGGCCTACTCCACCTCCTAATTCTTATGTTCTTATGAACTAACTACACTAGCACAAAAAACTGTAGATGCTGGAAATCTGAAACAAAAATAGAAAATGCTGGAAACATTCAGGTGGTCAGTCAGCATTTGTGGAGAAAGAAACTGGCAAGTTAATTGTACAAGTATAACACCTTATCAGAATTGTAAAAAAAAAATCCAGATGAACATTTCTAAAGAAACAAAACAAAGAGAAGGGGAAAGGGAAAAACACCACCACAACTGAGAAAGGAGGTAGAATGGCTTTTCAAGTGCTTTAATATAAAAACAAAGATGATTGAATGGCTGAAGTGATACTAACATCAGACAATGGGAAGAAGCATAATGAAATAAAGTAAAAATGTTTAAAAGACACACAATGTACGAATAGCTAAGACTTTGTTGGGTGGGGGGGTGATGGCAAGACCAAGTCTGAAATGCAAAATACTGCAGATGCTGGAAATCTGAAATAAAAATAGGAAATGCTGGAAACACTGCAGGGAGGTTGACAAAGTGGAACAGAATCCAGCATGCTGAAAAGTAGAAAGAACAAAGATAGTTTGAATTCAGCAGCTTATGTGGGAGGTATTTTGAACACTTCCTATATCTCTTCAAAAGTGTGCAAAGAAGCTTATTTGTTGCAGCAGGGATATTGTCAATGTAATTGGCTCATTCTATACAGTACCTGCTGCAGCAGCCTTTGGTACTTCTATTGAATACTAAATCGAATACAGCATCCCACTTTTAAACAATGAGCAGTGTTTTCTTACTGTGTTTATGTAGCAATATTCCTTATGCATACTTATGACATACAGTGACAAATCTTTAGATTTGTTTAAATGGATTAATAGCTTAGGTATTGTCTCATAAGACATGAGTGTTTCACATTTCCCTAAGCTTTGAAGATGTGAGGACATCACTACTCCAATGTAGAATGGTGGTACATTTTTAAGTGTTCAGTGTCTGGAAGGAGAGATTTTTTTGTGTAGTGTTTCGGAGTAGCAGAAAGCACCTGTGTTTTGTAGGGTATAAAGGAAATTCACTACCTAAAGGGCTGATAGTATTCATTTAAAAAAAACCTGTTGCAGTCTCCGATTCTACGCTTCCTTTAACAATGAGAATTATACAGCAGTTGCAAAAGTTTGAGTCTCTTGTATCTAATAGGCAGCGCTTAGAGAATGCCTTCATTGCATTGCAGTATTTGTTAGGTAACCATGAACATTGCCTGTCTGTAGCACTGGGGTTTAATTCATTAATTATATACCACAAATCACCATCCAGAAATGACGCGTTGAAACCTGTTCTTCGTGCAACCTTCAGCAAACGGACCGTGAATAACAGGCTCAGTGTTTCACAGGAGATTCTACCCATCAAAATGTGACTTCCTTTATTGGATTAGGAATTGTATTCCAAGGGGATTATAGGACATTCTGACAATGGTTCCTTGTATAAGAAGATCTTAAATTACAGACTCTATTAGCCTATTTATATTGCGTGCTTGAACGCGAGTTGGAACTGTACAGTTAATATCACAGTTGTTCCATTTATGCCATTTTCCTAATGGTAACAGATGTATGAAGAAAGGAAGTTCTGCACATTTACAGAATGGTGAAAATAGTTCTTCATTAAGGAATATCCATGTATGTGGTTATACACAAGAGTGTTCTCAGGTCGCTATTATTAGGACAATGCAAAACCTCAAATTGTTACCTGAGCATTTATACCAGAGGGATACCTCATGGGTATACATATTAAGGCAACAAATTTGATACTACCTGAGAATTTTTACCAGAATGGTGATGTTATTGATGGAGCAGGAATGTTCTCTCTGTAGATTTTAATCGCTCCACCAGTGTCGGCCGTTCATTCAGCTGCCAAGGCCCTAAGCTCTGAAATTCCCTCCCTAGACCTCTCTGCCTTTCTACCTCTCTCTTCCTTCAAGACGCTCCTTAAAACCTAACTCTTGGTCATCTACCCTAATTTCTCCCAATGCAGCTCAGTGTCAAATTTTGTTTGATAATGCTCCTGTGAAGCGCCTTGGAATGTTTTACTACCATAAATGTAATTTGGGGTTGTTTAATACCAATAAAAAAATATATAACTCAAAGCCAACTTCTTTTGAGGCCTGGTGTTTGGGTCCTGGTAGATGTATGAATTATCTGATACTATTGGCAGTACATCCAAGTTTGCTGGGGGTGGAGAGCCGGGGATATTAAATTGGATTTCTCGGGTGGTGGGAGGAGTTGTGTAATGGGAAAGCCAATCCTTTATCACCTGTCATACGCACCTACCTAAGTTGAAAGTTCTGCCTCGTGGAATTTCCTGAAAATATTACGGATTTTCAGCGTAAAACATTGACGCAATTTGGATGCAAGTGATTCATACCTGTTTTTACGTTATCCCTGAATTTTCTCTCCCTTACACTGTGTGAAATCTCCTCCAAATCCCTCTGCTGCTGATTAACAGACCTATGTCCTGTCTCTCATACGAATTTCTTGAATTTATGCCTGCTCGGAATGGACCATAAATTTACATATTGCAATTAAAAAAAAAAAATCTCCTCACCAAGACCCACAATATATTTTCTGTGCCTTTGAATGCATTGTCTTGGCATTAAAATAATTTACATGAAAAAAGGAAACACTTCGATGATTACATTTACTTGAACCTGCTGTGCCCAATGTGCATAAATGATTGTTTAACATTTCAAATTTAAATGTTCAAGAATAAAGGGGGACTTAAAGAAGGAGTAAATTTGGCGCTCTCATTGGTCCCGCTTTTTTTTTAACGCTAATGTATACTTGTTTTATGCCAGTGTTTACGTTCCCAGGGATTTAGCCTAATCTGCACAATTGACCTAGTTGGAGGAACACAAATGGTGGTGTTAGGCAGTTGGATTATTGAACTTTAGAATGGTATTTAATGCATGTGTGGTGCAGTATTGCATGTAACCTTGCAGATACGTAGCTTATTATAACCAAGAATGTACATATTGCATTAAAAATCTTTGTTCCAGTCCTACTCTGGTCTCATCCCTCAGCTCTTTTTCCGGTACATAGATGACTGTATCGGTGCTGTTTACTGCTCTCGTCCTGAACTAGAAAATTTCATTCACTTTGCATCCAATTTCCACCCTTCCCTCACCTTTACGTGGTCCATCGCCAACACTTCCCTTCCCTTCCTCGAGTTGTTGGTCTCCATTTCTGGGGATAGACTATTGACATTCACTATAAGCCCTCTGACTCCCACATCTAAGTGGACTATACTTTCTCCCACCCCGCATCCTGTAAGGGCTTCATTCCATTCTCCCAGTTTCTCCATCTCCTTTGCATCTGCTCTGATGACACCACCTACCACACTAGTGCCTCTGATATGTCTTCCTTTTTGCTCAACCGAGGATTGCCCTCCAACGCAGTTAACATGGCCCACGACCATATCCGTTCTATTTACCGCACTTCTGCTCTCACCCCTTCCCCTCTATCTCAGAACAATGACAGGGTTCCCCTTGTTCTCAACTTTCACCCCACCAGCCTCCAGGTTCAACGGATCATATTCCGCCACTTCCAGCGTGATCCAACAAGCAAACACATCTTCCCCTCCACTACCGTCTCAGCATTCTGAAGGGACCGCTCCCTCCACAACACCCTGGTTCATTCCACAATCACCCCCAGCAACTCCTCCCCATTCCACGGCACCTTCCCGTGCACTCGCAGGAGATACAACACCTGCCCTTTTACCTCCTCCCTTCCTACTGTCCAGGGCCCCATACACTCCCTTCCAGGTGAAACAGCGATTTACTTATTGTACTTTCAATTTAGGATACTGAATTCGCTGCTCACGATGTGGTATCCTCTATATTGGGGAGACCAAACGCAGATTGGTTGACTGTTTTGCAGAACATCTCCATTCAGTCTGTAAGCGTGACCCCGAGTTCCAGTTGCCTGTCACTTTAATTCTCTGCTCCACTCCCACACTGATGTCTCTGATCTCGACCTCCTACACTATTCCAACGAATCTTAATACAAGCTCGGGGGACCGCACCTCATCTTTAGTTTATGCACTGTACAGCCTTCTGGATTCAACATTGACTTCAACAATTTCAGCCCAGAACCTCGACCCATATTTTATACCCTTTCCTCTTTTTTTTTTTTACAAACCACGCCCTTTTTATTTATTTTTGTTTCCCATGGCAGCTGGTAATTATTTCATCATTCACACCCTATCTAGACTCATCTTTTGTTTCCTAACTTGTGCCATTACCATCTCAGTTTGGTCCATCATCCCTTTTGTCTCCCAAATCTCTCCTGTCTTCCACCCTATCACAGACCTCCCCTTTTCTTCTTTCCTCCCCTCCCCCTTTCATAAGAACATAGGCACATAAGAAATAGGAGCAGGAGTAGGCCATTTGGCCCCTTGAGCCCGCTCCGCCATTTAATAAGATCATGGCTGATCAGCTCCACTTCCCTGCCCGCTCCTTATAACCCTTTATTCCCTTATCGCTCAAAAATCTGTCCATCTCCACCTTAAATATATTCAGTGACCCAGTCTCCACAGCTCTCTGGGGCAGAGAATGCCATAGATTTATAACCATCTGAGAGAAGAAATCAGCCCCTTATTCTGAGACTATGCCCCCTAGTTTAAGTTTCCCCTATGAGTGGAAATCAGCCCCTTATTCTGAGACTATGCCCCCTAGTTTAAGTTTCCCCTATGAGTGGAAATATCCTCTCTGCATTCACCTTGTTGAGCCCCCTCATTACCTTATGTTTTGATGAAATCATTTCTCGTTCTTCTGAACTCCAATGAGTATAGGCCCAACCTATCTTCATAAGTCAACCCCCTCATCTTTGGAACCTTCTCTGAACAGCCTCCAATGCAAGTTTACCCTTCCTTAAATATGGAGACCAAAACTGTATGCAGTGGTCTAGATGTGGCCTTATCAATAACCTGTACAGTTGTAGCAGGACTTCTCTGCTTTTATACTCTATCCCCCTTGCAGTAAAGACCAACATTCCATTTGCCTTCCTGATTACTTGCTGTACCTGCATATTCATTTTTGTGTTTCATGCCAAGGACCCCCAGGTCCCTCTGCACTGCAGCACTTTGCACTTTTTCTCCATTTAAATTATAATTTGCTTTTCTATTTTTTTTTCAACCAAAATGGATGACCTCACATTATACTCCATCTGCCAATTTTTTCCACATTCACTTAGCCTGTTTATATCCCTTGCAAATTGACTGTGTCCTCCTCACAATTTGCCTTCCCACTCATCTTTTTATCATCAGCAAACTTGGCTGCATTATACTTGGTCCCTTCATCCAAATCATTACTGTAGATTGTAAATAGTTGAGGCCCCAGCACCGATCCCTGCAGCACCCCACCAGTTACTGTTTGTAAACCGGAAAATGACCCATTTATTTCGAGTCTCTGTATTCTGTTTGTTAGCCAATCCTCTATCCATGCTAATATATTACTCCTAACCCTGTGAACTTTTATCTTGTGCAGTAACCTTTTATGTGGCAACTTATCGAATGCCTTTCGGAAATCCAAATACACCACATCCACTGGTTTCCCCCTTATCCACCCTGCTCGTTACATCCTCCAGGAGCTCCAGCAAATTTGTCAAACATGATTTCCCTTTCATAAAACCATGCTGACGCTGCTTGATTGAATCACGCTGTTCCAAAGGTCCTGCTACTGCTTCCTTAATAATGAACTCCAGCATTTTCCCAATGACAGATGTTAGGCTAACTGGTGTATAGTTTCCCGCTTTCTGGTCTGCCTTCCTTTTTTTAAATAGGGGTGTTACATTTGCAATTTTCCAATCTGCTGGGACCACCCCAGAATCCAGGGACTTTTGATAGATTACAACCAATGCATCCACTATCTCTGCAGCCACTTCTTTTCAGATCCTATGATGTAAGCCATCAGGTTCTCAGAATGGCAGGCAGGGACAAGTGGGGTGCCGCAGGGCTCAGTGCTGGGACACCAGCTATTTACAATATACATCAATGATTTAGATGAAGGAATTGAATGTAATATCTCCAAGTTTGCAGATGACACTAAGCTGGGTGGCAGTGTGAGCTGTGAGGAGGATGCTAAGAGGCTGCAGGATGACTTGGACAGGTTAGGTGAGTGGGCAAATCCATGGCAGATGCAGTATAATGTGGATAAATGTGAGGTTATCCACTTTGGGGGAAAAAACATGAAGGCAGAATATTATCTGATTGGCAGCAGATTAGGAAAAGGGGAGGTGCAACGAGACCTGGGTGTCATGGTACATTAGTCATTGAAAGTTGGCATGCAGGTACAGCAGGCGGTGATGAAGGCAACTGGCATGTTGGCCTTCATAGCTAGAGGATTTGAGTAAAGAAACAGAGAGGTCTTAATGCAGTTGTACAGGGCCTTGGTGAGGCTTCACCTGGAATATTGTGTTCAGTTTTGGTCTCCTAATCTGAGAAAGGACTTTCTTGCTATTGAGGGAGTGCAGCGAAGGTCCACCAGACTGATTCCCGGGATGGCAGGACTGACGTGAGGAGAGACTGGATCGACTCGGCCTGTATTCACTGGAGTTTGGAAGAATGAGAGGGGATCTCATAGAAACATATAAAATTCTGACAGGACTGGACAGGTTAAATGCAGGAAGAATGTTCCCGATGTTGGGGAAGTCCAGAACCAGGGGACACAGTCTAAGGATAAGGGGCAAGCCATTTAGAACCGAGATGAGGAGAAACTTTTTCACTCAGAGAGTTGTTAACCTGTGGAATTCTCTACTGCAGAGAGTTGTTGATGCCAGTTCATTAGATATATTCAAGAGGGAGTTAGATGTGGCCCTGATCGCTAAAGGGATCAAGGGCTATGGAGAGAAAGCAGGAAAGGGGTACTGAGGTGAATGATCAACCATGATCATATTGAATGGTGGTGCAGGCTCGAAGAGCCGAATGGCCTACTCCTGCACCTATTTTCTATGTTTCTATGTCCAGGGGACTTGACCGCCTTTAGTCCCATTATTTTACTGAGTAAAGGTGCAGCGTCGAGAATCCGGACTCCAGGAGTATTCATGACAGGGTCGTCCAGAATCCGCAAGATGTTACGGAATCCAAACACCCTGCCTAACCATTACCACTGCCAGCTGGGCCCAGGGAAAAGTCAAAAAATGAAATCTCAATTACAAAAATTGCAAGACTAAAAACTCCAATCCTACCTGTTCCAGGGCAGGTCTTCACGACCACCGCATCACTGTTCCTGGGTCGACACTCAAGTCCTAATATGTCCTTACTATACAGTACAAATGCTCACGAGGCCCATACTTGAGAGAAGGTCACTCTGTGACCAGTAACCTTTATTAGCCAGCACTGAAGTGAAGAAAGTGGGTGGAGCATCCCCTTTTATACCTGAGAGTCCAGGTTAGGAGTGTCTCCCACAAGTTTACCACCCAGTGGTCAGTGTTCTCACGGTGTACAACTTAGGTCAGTTTATACATGGGTTACAATGACAGTTGAATACATGACAAGTCCTTTCGGCCAGAGCCAACCAAGTTCTGCGCACAAGTCCCCTTCAGCCAGAACCAACCAAACTCTGCACGCAAGTCCCCTTCGGCTTGTACAGATACAAGTGTACAGGGCACCAGACTACCTTCCAAAACATACAGGTACAAAAACAAGTGAGGGAGACTTGTTGCGAAGAAGCAAGGATTACAAGGCCTGCGAAGAGAAGAACCACAAGATGATTTCCAAAATCTGGAAATACCTGAATCTGGGCTCGGGCATTTCTGGACTTAAGACATCAGAAACACGTTCAAAAGTCTGGAAAATCATGAAGTCTGGAACGGCCTCGGTCCCGAGGGTTCCGGATTTTAGGTGTTGCACCTGTACTACTACTTTAGTGATAATGATTATATTAAGTTCCTCGCTCCCTATAGCCCCTTGATTATCCATTATTCGGATGTTTTTAGTGTCTTCTACTGTGAAGACCAATACAAAATATTTGTTCAAAGTCTCTGTCATTTCCCTATTCCCCATTATTAATTCCCCAGTCTCATCCTTTAGGGGACCAACATTTACTTTTGCCACTCTTTTCCTTTTTATGTACCTATAGAAACTCTTACTATCTGTTTTTATATTTCATGCTGGTTTACTTTCATAATCTATCTTCCCTCTCTCTATTATTTTTTTAGTCGTACTTTTCTGGCTGTTAAAAGTTTCTCAATCCTCTGGCATCCCACTAGTCTTGGCCACATTGCATGCCCTTGTTTTCAATTTGATACCATCCCTTATTTCCTTAGTCAGTGCCCCTTGCAGTTCCTTAAGAATCTGTAGCATTTTGAACTTTTGCCAGTTATGATGAAGGGTCATTGCCCTGATACATTAACTCTGTTTCTCTCCACAGATGCTGCCTCACCCGTTGAGATTTCCAGCATTTTCTGTCTTTATTGCGTTGCAAAGCCTGAGTAGTACATTGTGAGGTGTAACACAAAATCATTATTCAAAGGTGGTCAATATACAACAACAACAACTTGTATTTATATCTTGCCTTTCATGTAATAAAACATCCCAAGGCGTTTTATAAGGCAAAATAAAATTGACACCGAGCCACATAAGGAGAAACTAGGACAGATGACCAAGAGCTTGGTCAAAAAGAGAGGTTTTCAGGAGTATCTTAAAGGAGGAAAGAGAAGTCGAGATGCAAAAAGTTTTAGGGAGGGAATTCCAGAGCTCAGGGTCGAGGTAACAGAAGGCAGAGCCACCAATGGTGGAGTGATTATAATCAGGGATGCTCAAGAAGGCAGATTTAGAGGCGTGAAGATATCTGGGTTGAGGGGGTTGGTGGGGATGTTGTGAGGCCATGGAGGGAGTTGAAAACGAGGATGAGAATTTTGAAATCATGGTGTTGCTTAACTATGAGCCAATGTAGGTCAGCGAGCACATTGCGTTCCTGAGTATACTAAAGTGTAGATAATTGTCTCCTTTCATGAAGCACCATTAACTGATCCAGCAGTGATTTATAAATAGGTACTTTAATATCTCTCCCTTCACCCTTGGTGCTTTTCAAACCTGTTGTCGAGGATAAATTGTGCTTGGCTTTTTCATGACAAGTAGAGTTTATAATTATACACTTGCTAACTTATCATACTGTAAAATTGCATGGTATAACCTGATATGCTTGGCTTCATGAGAGAGTACTGTTGTACAGTATACATTATATATGGTAACTGAAAAGACTTTTTTACATGAAATGCATGTTTACAAGCAAGTGTAAATTTAAATTAGATATATGTATTGAACTTGAAGTTGATCAATGATTTAGATGATGGAATTGAATGTAATATCTCCAAGTTTACAGATGACACTAAGCTGGGTGGCAGTGTGAGATGTGAGGGGGATGCTAAGAGGCTGCAGGGTGACTTGGACAGGTTCAGTGAGTGGGCAAAAGCATGGCAGATGCAGTATAATGTGGATAAATGTGAGGTTATCCACTTTGGTAGCAAAAACAGGAAGACAGAATATTATCTGAATGGTAACAGATTAGGAAAAGGGGAGGTGCAACGAGACCTGGGTGTCATGGTACATCAGTCATTGAAGTTTGGCATGCAGGTACAGCAGGCGGTGAAGAAGGCAAATGGCATGTTGGCCTTCATTGCGAGAGAATTTGAGTATAGGAGCAGGGAGGTCTTACTGCAGTTGTACAGAGCCTTGGTGAGGCCACACTTGGAATATTGTGTTCAGTTTTGGTCTCCTAATCTGAGGAAGGACATTCTTGCTATTGAGGGAGTATAGCGAAGGTTCACCAGATTGATTCCCGGGATGACAGGACTGACGTATGAGGAGAGACTGGATCAACTGGGCTTGTATCCACTGGAGTTTAGAAGAATGAGAGGGGATCTCACAGAAACATATAAAATTCTGACTGGATTGGACAGGTTAGAGGCAGGAAGACTGTTCCCGTTGCTGGGGAGTTCCAGACCCAGGGGTCACAGTCTAAGAACAAGGGGTAAGCCATTTAGGACTGAGATGAGGAGAAACTCCTTCACTCAGAGAGTGGTTAACCTGTGGAATTCTCGACCGCAGAAAGTTGTTGAGGCCAGTTCATTAGATATATTCAAAAGGGAGTTCGATATGGCCCTTACGGCCAAAGGGATCAAGGGGTATGGAGAGAAAGCAGGAAAGGGGTACTGAGGTTGAATGATCAGCCATGATCTTATTGAATGGCGGTGCGGGCTCGAAGGGCCGAATGACCTGCTCCTGCACCTAATTTCTATGTTTCTATGTGTAATTAGAATTAAATTGCAACCATTTCCAATACAGCTCAGAAAATGAATGACAGAAAGACAAAGAAATAGAAGTTGCTGATTTTCTCTGCAGGGGAATATTTTCTTTCTGCAACAACATATATGAACAACACACAGTGTTATTTTTGTTGGGAAAGATTGTGTTAAATTATTGTATTGCAATTAATAAATAGTATTTTCTTAAAGCCTTGCTTAATTGTCCTTAAAGAGCGCAGAAGAATTTTAACATTCTTGCCCAACATCGGATAAAATGGCTTTATCCCTGAATTTTCTTCTTGATATGATTATTAATCAAGTACAATATGTACTTGAAATAATAGTTACTAATTGTTGCATTACAGTGAACTCTAAATGTTAGATGTGCAAAACACTGACAAACTGCAAGGGTTATGAGAGCAATTAAATGTGAGTGATGCTTCAGTTTTCTTTAAAAGAAACCAGAAATGTGATCTGGACAATTATGGACCTGTTAGTTTGATAAGATAAAATAAACATTTCAATCTATTATAAAGGAACTATTTCAAATGGATTGAATTGGATTAGAAGCAGGTTTCTAAAAGACAGGCCATTTCTAACAACACATTTATGAGCATTCATTGAGAAAGTGATTCATTGTAACACTTGATCAGCTCCGCTGGGCAGGCCGCATTGTCCACATGCCAGACACGAGACACCCAAAGCAAGCGCTCTAGTCGGAGCTCCTTCATGGCAAATGAGCCAAAGGTGGACAGAGGAAACGATACAAGGACATCCACAAAGCCTCCTTGATAAAGTACAACATCCCCACCGACACCTGGGAGTCCCTGGCCAAAGACCGCCCTAAGTGGAGGAAGTGCATCCGGGGGGGGCGCTGAGCTCCTCGAGTCTCATCGCCGAGAGCATGCAAAAGACAAGCGCAGGCAGTGGAAAGAACGTGTTGCAAACCTGTCCCACCATCCCTTACCCTCAACGGCTGTCTGTCCCACCTGTGGAAGGGACTGTGTGGCTCTCGTATTGGACTGTTCAGCCACCTAAGGACTCATTCTAAGAGTGGAAGCAAGTCTTCCTCGATTCCGAGGGACTGCCTATGATGATGATGATGAATTCATTGGGACTCACGGAAAACTCGCCAGTGGCTGCAGTCATACCTAGCAAAAAGGAAGATGGTTGTGGTGGTTGGCAGTCAATCATCTCAGCCCCAGGACATCCCAGCAGGAGTTCCTCAGTGCAGTGTCCTCGGCCCAACCATCTTCAGCTGCTTCATCAATGACCTTCCCTCCACCATAAGGTCAGAAGTGAGGATGTTCGCTGATGATTGCACAGTGTTCAGTTCCATTCGCAACTCCTCAGATAATGAAGCAGCCCATGCCAGCATGCAACAAGTCCAGGATGACATTCAAGCTTGGGCTGATAAGTGATAAGCAACATTTGTGCTAATTAAGGCCGAGCAGCGTGAGGCCGGGGTGCATGGTGAGGCCTATAAAGGCCCAACGTCGGAGGAAGAGCGGCAGTTCGAGCAGCGCGCGGCCGGGGTGCGTGGAGAGGCCGAAAAAGGCCCAAAATCGGAGGAGGAAGAGCGGCAGTTCGAGCAGCGCGAGGCCGGGGTGCATGGAGAGGCCTATAAAGGCCCAGCTTGTACAGCTCCAGCCGGGAGCAAACTCAAAAGAGAAGTAGAAAGAAATCAAAAGGTGATGTCACAGCCAAAGGGGTAAGTGATTGGCTGGTGATTGGTGAGTAACTTTTCTTTTTCTTTTTATATCAGTATGTAACCTGTTAACAGTGTTGTCACCAAATTAAGTGCATCTAAAGGTTAAGTCATGGCAGGAGAGCTCGGTCACGTGATATGCTCCTCCTGTACCATGTGGGAACTCAGGGACACTTCCGGTGTCCCTGACGACAACGTGTGCTGGAAGTGTATCCGCCTCCAGCTCCTGACAGACCGCGTTGCGGAATTGAAGCCGAGGGTGGATTCACTCTGGAGCATCCACGATGCTGAGAATGATGTGAGTAGCACGTGTAGCGAGTTGGTCTTATCGCAGGTGAAGGGTCCACAGCCAGAGAGGGAATGGAAGACCAGCAGGAAGGTAGTGCAGGGGTCCCCTGCGGTCATCCCCCTGCAAAACAGATACACCGCTTTGAGTACTGTTGAGGGGGATGACTCATCAGGGGAGGGCAGCAGTAGCCAAGTTCATGGCACCGTGGCTGGCTCTGCTGCACAGGAGGGCAGGAAAAAGAGTGGGATAGTGATAGGGGATTCAATTGTAAGGGGAATAGATAGGCGTTTCTGCGGCCGCAACAGCGACTCCAGGATGGTATGTTGCCTCCCTGGTGCAAGGGTCAAGGATGTCTCAGAGCGGGTGCAGGACATTCTGAAAAGAGAGGGTGAACAGCCAGTTGTCGTGGTGCACATTGGTACCAAAGATACAGGTTTAAAAAAAAGGGATGAGGTCCTACGAGACGAATTTAAGGAGCTAGGAGCTGAATTAAAAAGTAGGACCTCAAAAGTAGAAATCTCGGGATTCTTACCAGTGCTAGTCAGAGTAGGAATCGCAGGATAGCTCAGAAGAATACGTGGCTTGAGCAGTGGTGCAGCAGGGAGAGATTCAAATTCCTGGGGCATTGGAACCAGTTCTAGGGGAGGTGGGGCCAGTACAAACCGGATGGTCTACACCTAGACAGGACCAGAACCAATATCCTAGGGGGAGTGTTTGCTAGTGCTGTTAGGGAGAAGTTAAACTAATATGGCAGGAAGATGGGAACCAATGCAGGGAGACAGAGAGAAACAAAATGGAGACAGAAGCAAAAGACAGAAAGGAGATGAGTAAAAGTGGAGGGCAGAGAAACCCAAGGCAAAAAACAAAAAGGGCCACTGCACAGCAAAATTCTAAAGAGTCAAAGTGTAATAAAAAGGCAAACATGAAAGCTCGGTGCCTCAATGCGAGAAGTATTCGGAACTCAGTAGAGGGCTCTGAGCTAGTTCGAGTGGGTGAGAGCTCAGTTGAACAGGACCCCAAGAAAGAATGCAAAAGGCAGGAGGCAACAGAGCAGAGTAGCACTGGGTTAAGTGTAAACCACAAGGTGATCGGAAGGGACAATATGTATGAATATAAAGGGGCTGCAGGAGGGATCAAAACTAAAAATCATGGTTTAAAAACTAGTATTAAAACACTCGACCTAAACGCACGTGGCATTCGAAATAAAGTAAATGAGTTGACGGCACAAATCATTACAAATGGGTATGATTTGGTGGTCATTACAGAAACGTGGTTGCAGGGTGGCCAAGACTGGGAATTAAACATACGGGGGTATCTGACAATTCGGAAAGATAGACAAGAAGGGAAAGGAGGTGGGTTAGCTCTGTTAATAAAGGATGATATCTGGGCAGTTGTGAGAGATGATATTGGCACTAATGAACAAAATGTTGAATCATTGTGGGTGGAGATTAGAGATAGTAAGGAGAAAAAGTCACTGGTGGGCGTAGTTTATAGGCCCCCAAATAATAACTTCACGGTGGGGCGGACAATAATCAAGGGAATAATGGAGGCATGTGAAAAAGGAATGGCAGTAATCATGGGGGATTTTAACCGACATGTCGATTGGTCAAATCAAATCGCACGGGGTAGCCTTGAGGAGGAATTCATAGAATGCATATGGGATTGTTTCTTAGAACAGTATGTTACAGAACCTACAAGGGAGCAAGCTATCTTAGATCTGGTCCTGTGTAATGAGACAGGAATAATAAACGATCTCCAAGTAAAAGATCCTCTCGGAATGAGTGATCACAGTATGGTTGAATTTGTAATACAGATTAAGGGTGATGAAGTAGTGTCTCAAACGAGCGTACTATGCTTAAACAAAGGGGACGACAGTGGGATGAGGGCAGAGTTGGTGAAAGAAGACTGGAAACTCAGACTAAACGGTGGCATAATTGAGGAACAGTGGAGGACTTTTAAGGAGCTCTTTCATAGTGCTCAACAAAAATATATTCCAATGAAAAAGAAGGGCGGTAAGAGAAGGGATAACCAGCTGTGGATAATCAAGGAAATAAAGGAGAGTATCAAATTAAAAACTAATGCATATAAGGTGGCCAAGGTTAGTGGAGAAACTAGAAGATTGGGAAAATTTTAAACGGCAGCAAAGAATGACTAAGAAAGCAATAAAGAAAGGAAAGATAGATGACAAAAGTAAACTCGCGCAAAACATAAAAACAGATCGTAAAAGCTTTTACCGATTATATAAAATGGAAAAGAGTGACTAAAATAAATGTTGGTCCCTTAGAAGATGAGAAGGGGGATTTAATAGTGGGAAATGTGGAAATGGCTGAGACCTTAAACAATTATTTTGCTTCGGTCTTCACAGTGGAAGACACAAAAACGATGCCAAAAATTGCTGGTCATGGGAATGTGGGAAGGGAGGACCTTGAGACAATCACCATCACTAGGGGAGTAGTGCTGGACAGGCTAATGGGACTCGAGGTAGACATGTCCCCTGGTCCTGATGAAATGCATCCCAGGGTATTAAAAGAGATGGCGGAAGTTACAGCAGATGCATTCGTTATAATCTACCAAAGTTCTCTGGACTCTGGGGAGGTACCATCGGATTGGAAAGCAGCTAATGTAACGCCTCTGTTTTTAAAAAAAGAAGGGGGCAGACAAAAGGCAGTTAACGATAGGCCGGTTAGTTTAACATCTGTAGTGGGGAAAATGCTTGAAGCTATCATTAAGGAAGAAATAGCGGGACATCGAGATAGGAATATTGCAATCAAGCACTATTTAACTAATTTACTGGAATTCTTTGAGGATATAACGAGCATGGTGGATAGAGGTGTACCGATGGATGTGGTGTATTTAGATTTCCAAAAGGCATTCGATAAGATGCCACACAAAGGTTACTGCAGAAGATAAAGGTACGCGGAGTCAGAGGAAATGTATTTGCATGGATAGAGAATTGGCTAACTAACAGAAATATAAGAACATAAGAATTAGGAACAGGAGTAGGCCCTCGAGCCTGCTCCGCCATTCAACAAGATCATGACTGATCTGGCCGTGGACTCAGCTCCACTTACCCGCCCGCTCCCCATAACCCTGAATTCCCTTACTGGTTAAAAATCTATCTATCTGTGACTTGAATACATTCAATGAGCTCGCCTCAACTGCTTCCTTGGGCAGAGAATTCCACAAATTCACAACCCTCTGGGAGAAGAAATTCCTTCTCAACTCGGTTTTAAATTGGCTCCCCTGTATTTTGAGGCTGTGCCCCCTAGATCTCGTCTCACTGACCAGTGGAAACAACCTCTCTGCCTCTATCTTGTCTATCCCTTTCATTATTTTAAATGTTTCTGTAAGATCACCCCTCATCCTTCTGAACTCGAACAAGTAAAGACCCAGTCTACTCAATCTATCATCATAAGGTAACCCCCTCATCTCCGGAATCAGCCAAGTGAATCGTCTCTGTAACCCCTCCAAAGCTAGTATATCCTTCCTTAAGTAAGGTGACCAAAACTGCACGCAGTACTCCAGGTGCGGCCTCACCAATACCCTATACAGTTGTAGAAGGACCTCCCTGCTTTTGTACTCCATTCCTCTCGCAATGAAGGCCAACATTCCATTCGCCTTCCTGATTACCTGCTGCACCTGCAAACTTTTTGTGATTAATGCACAAGGACCCCCAGGTCCCTCTGCACCACAGCATTTTGTAATTTCTCCCTATTCAAATAATATTCCCTTTTACTGTTTTTTTTCCCCAAGGTGGATGACCTCACACTTTCCGACATTGTATTCCATCTGCCAAACCTTAGCCCATTCATTTAACCTATCTAAATCTCTTTGCAGCCTCTCTGTGTCCTCTACACAACCCGCTTTCCCACTAATCTTTGTGTTATCTGCAAATTTTGTTACACTACACTCTGTCCCCTCTTCCAGGTCATCTATGTATATTGTAAACAGTTGTGGTCCCAGCACCGATCCCTGTGGCACACCACTAACCACTGATTTCCAACCCGAAAAGGACCCATTTATCCCGACTCTCTGCTTTCTGTTAGCCAGCCAATTCTCTATCCATGCTAATACATTTCCACTGACTCCGCGTACCTTTATCTTCCGCAGTAATCTTTTGTGTGGCACCTTATTGAATGCCTTTTGAAAATCTAAAAACACCAGGGCATCCATCGGTACACCTCTATCCACCATGCTCGTTATATCCTCAAAGAATTCCAGTAAATTAGTTAAACATGATTTCCCCTTCATGAATCCATGTTGTGTCTGCTTGATTGCACTATTCCTATCTCGATGTCCCGCTATTTCTTCCTTAATGATAGTTTCAAGCATTTTCTCCACTACAGATGTTAAACTAACTGGCCTATATTTACCTGCCTTTTGTCTGCCCCTTTTTTAAACAGAGGCGTTACATTAGCTGCTTTCCAATCCGCTGGTACCTCCCCAGAGTCCAGAGAATTTTGGTAGATTATAACGAATGCATCTGCTGTAACTTCCGCCATCTCTTTTAATACCCTGGGATGCATTTCATCAGGACCAGGGGACATGTCTACCTCGAGTCCCATTAGCCTGTCCAGCACTACTCCCCTAGTGATGGTGATTGTCTCAAGGTCCTCCCTTCCCACATTCCTGTGACCAGCAATTTTTGGCATGGTTTCTGTGTCTTCCACTGTGAAGACCGAAGCAAAATAATTGTTTAAGGTCTCAGCCATTTCCACATTTCCCATTATTAAATCCCCCTTCTCATCTTCTAAGGGACCAACATTTACTTCAGCAGAGAGTCGGGATAAATGGGTCCTTTTCGTGTTGGAAATTGGTGGTTAGTGGTGTGCCACAGGGATTGGTGCTGGGACCACAACTGTTTACAATATACATAGATGACCTGGAAGAGGGGACAGAGTGTAGTGTACCAAAATTTGCAGATGACACAAAGATTAGTGGGAAAGCGGGTTGTGTCGAGGACACAGAGAGGCTGCAAAGAGATTTAGTTAGGTTCAGCGAATGGGTTAAGGTTTGGCAGATGGAATACAATGTTGGAAAATGTGAGGTCATCCACCTTGGGGGAAAAAAAACAGTCAAAGGGAATATTATTTGAATGGGGAGAAATTACAACATGCTGCGGTGCAGAGGGACCTGGCAGTCCTTGTGCATGAAACTCTTTTTGGAGTTCACCTGCAAAAACATAAAACATTAAACCGTGCCACCCGACCTGGGTGACACCAGACATTTACAAGGCCCTTTTTTCCTTTTTTTTTTTGTGTTTTTCATTTTTTTTTGTTTTTTTTTTTGGGCGCTAAAATCACATTTTTCCAGTGCCCCCTATAAAAGGGAAGGGGACACTAAAAGCACCGGCAATTAAAACAAATTAAACTTTAAAACGTAAAATCAAATTAAAATTTGGTTGCCGGGCGTGATGATGCACTCCAGTCCCTCCGGTGCCCACCTCTCACGGAAGGCCGCGAGCGTACCGATGGACACCGCGTGCTCCATCTCCAAGGACACCCTGGACCGGATGTAAGAGCGGAAGAGAGGCAGGCAGTCAGGTTGAACGACCCCCTCGACCGCCCGCTGCCTGGACCGGCTGATGGTCCTTGTGCATGAAACTCTTTTGAGTTTACCTGCGAAAACATAAAACATTAAACGGTGCCACCCGACCTGGGTGACACTCCAGACATTTACAAGGCCCTTTTTTTTCCCCCCCTTTTTTTGTTTTTTTTTGTGTTTTTCTTTTTTTGGTATTTTTTGGGCACTAAAATCACAATTTTCCCCAGTGCCCCCTATAAAAGGGAAGGGGGACACTAAAAGCACCGGCAATTAAAACAAATTAAACTTAAAAACGTAAAATCAAATTAAAATTTGGTTGCCGGGCGTGATGATGCACTCCAGTCCCTCCGGTGCCCACCTCTCGCGGAAGGCCGCGAGCGTACCGGTGGACACCGCGTGCTCCATCTCCAAGGACACCCTGGACCAGATGTAAGAGTCCTTGTGCATGAAACTCTTTTGAGTTAACCTGCAAAACATAAAACATGTATCCGTGCCACCCGACCTGGATGACACACACAAGACATTTACAAGGCCCTTTTTTGTTTTTTGGGGTTTTTTTGTGTTTTTTTTTGGGCACTAAAATCAAATTTTTCCTTTTTTCCAGTGCCCCCTATAAAAGGAGAGGGGGACACTAAAAGCACCGGCAATTAAAACAAATTAAACTTTAAAACGTAAAATCAAATTAAAATTTGGTTGCCGGGCGTGATGATGCACTCCAGTCCCTCCGGTGCCCACCTCTCGCGGAAGGCCGCGAGCGTACCGGTGGACACCGCGTGCTCCATCTCCAAGGACACCCTGGACCGGATGTAAGAGTCCTTGTGCATGAATCCCAAAAAGTTAGTTTGCAGGTGCAGCAGGTAATTAGGAAGGCGAATGGAATTTTGGCCTTCATTGTGAGAGGGATGGTGTACAAAAGCAGGGAGGTCCTGCTGCAACTGTACAGGCTATTGGTGAGGCCGCACCTGGAGTACTGCGTGCAGTTTTGGTCACCTTACTTAAGGAAGGATATACTAGCTTTGGAGGGGGTTCAGTGACGATTCACTAAGCTGATTCCGGAGATGAGGGGGTTACCTTATGATGATAGATTGAGTAGACTGGGTCTTTACTCGTTGGAGTTCAGAAGGAGGAGGGATGATCTTAGAGAAACATTTAAAATAATGAAAGGGATAGACAAGATAGAGGCAGAGAGGTTGCTTCCACTGGTTGGGGAGACTAGAACTAGGGGGCACAGCCTCAAAATACGGGGGGGCCAATTTAAAACCGAGTTGAGAAGGAATTTCTTCTCCCAGAGGGTTGTGAATCTGTGGAATTCTCTGCCCAAGGAAGCAGTTGAGGCGAGCTCATTGAATGTATTCAAGTCACAGATAGATAGATTTTTAACCAATAAGGGTTATGGGGAGCGGGCGGGTAAGTGAAACTGAGTCCACGGCCAGATCAGCCATGATCTTGTTGAATGGCGGAGCAGGCTCGAGGGGCTAGATGGCCTACTCCTGTTCCTAATTCTTATGTTCCTATGTTTATGTTCTAAGTGCCAGGCAATGACGATCTCCAACAAGCGAGAGTCTAACCTCCTCCCCTTGATATTCAACGGCATTACCATGGCCGAATCCCCCACAATCAACCTCCTGGGGGTCACAATTGACCTGAAAACCTAACTGGACCAGCCACATAAATACTGTGGCTGGTTATTCTGTGGTGAGTGTCTCACCTCCTGGACTCCCCAAAGCCTTTCCACCATCTACAAAGCACAATTCAGGAGTATGATGGAATACTCTCCATTTGCCTGGATGAGTGTAGCTCCAACAACACTCAAGAAGTTCAACACCATCAAGGACAAAGCAGCCTGCTTGATTTGCACCCCAGCCATCACCTTCAACATTCACTCCCTCCACCAAGGTTGCAGTGTGCACCATCGACAAGATGCACTGCAGCAACTCGCCAAGGCTTCTTCGACAGCACCTCCCAAACCTGCGACCTCCAGCACCTAGAAGGTCAAGGGCAAAAGGTGCATGGGAGCACCATCACCTGCAAGTTCCCTCCAAGTTACACACCATCCAGACTTGGAAATGTATTGTTGCTCCTTCATCATTGCTGGGTTAAAATCCTGGAACTCCCTCCCTAGCAGCACTGTGGGAGTACCTTCACCACAAGGACTGCTGTGGTTCAAGAAGGCGGCTTATCACCACCAATTAGGGATGGGCAATAAATTCTAGCCTTGCCAGCGATGCCTACATCCCGGAATGAAAAAAAAACGTAATTGGTAGATGCAGGATAGGTTGTAGATAGTTTGGGGTAGAATAGCAGTGGTAGTTTTCCCCCACCTCTCACTATAGCTTTTGCAGAAGACTAGGGGAATCCTTGCAGAAACAGTGTAAATGTCTGTTTCCACCATTTCTACAAGATTACCACCAATGTTCCAGCATACTTGGAGCGAGAGATTAGAAAAACCCCCAGGGAAATTCAAGGCGCTAGAAATTAATCACCATTACTGACCCGTTTCTCGGTGGTGTCCCTGTTTTTTCCTTGAAAGCTGTCCGTTGCAAGTTTCGTCAAAGTCTTCCGCCGGCGGTTTCGAAATACCGTTGGGGAGTAGACTGCCGGCGTGGAAGACTGAAAAAACCGCCAGCACCCGAGTTTGGTGGTAGTGGTGTTCCGTAGCTGAGGGAAAAAATATCGTCCACTAGAAAACAGTCGGAGTAGCCCTTTGACCAGCTGTATGTGAGAAACCCTGCAAAAAAAGTTCAGGGAAAGATTATTTTTAATTCTATTGCAGTGATTCAGTGCAGAGGGGTCCTGTGAATGTTTTCCGACTTTTTTTTTGTTTATTTTTTTGGAAATATATTTTTTGTGTTTTTCCCCCCTCCCTAGGCCCAACTCGCAGCCTTGGAATAAATTTTGAGTCAGTACTGCCGAATTTGACCAGGATTCCGTTTTCCGCCGAGACTCCGCGTGTAAGACCGATTTTTCCCGCCGATCGGAATTTTTTCCATTTTGTTATCACTTTTTCGCCTGCGTTAATTTAATAATCTTAGTGGTTTTTTGGGCCGCAATCTGGCACTGGCAGATTTTGATCACATTCTAGCCCAAGGTGTTTATATTTTGACTTTGTGGTAGATGGTCTGCCTATATCTTGACTTTAGCATGAATTTGTAGCTCAAGTGAAAACTCTTCATGTAAAAGAAGTGAATGTTCAAAATGTTTTGACTAATTAACCAACTAATAGGAAACATAGGGTAGTGATTGATGGTAGTTCAAAGATAGTATCCAGCAATGTACCTCAGATTAAGTGCTGTGACCTCTTTTGTTCTCAATATTATAAATGATGTAGTTAAATAGATCAGATGTACCATACTGAACTCTAACGGTGACAAGCAGAGAAAAGTAACTGTTTCCTTCGGTTGAACAGTTTTGCAAGTTTTTAGTTTGCATATTGTGATACTGAAATATACCCTACTTGTTGAGATTAACTTATCTTTAATCTTTCAAATAATCAGGATCGAGACAAAACCAATATTGTGTGGATATTGTGTTTAATTGGAGTTTAAGACAGAATATAACACATGACTTACACAGCAAAAATATAAACCCTGACAAATAGCTAGTACTGGCCCCAATTGGACAGACAGCTGTCCATGAACAGCTCTTCATCTTTCTCTCTCTTCCTGAATTACCCAAGAGTGTTAGATCAGAGTCAGCATTAGATCCACTCTCAGGAGTCCTCACTCCACCGTCTGCACTGATGGCTTTTCAGGTCCTTTTGTACCCTTTTTTTCGGGGTGGACCAGGGATAGAATATTGCCAAGACCATTTAACCTGTAAATGTTCCGCTGAAGACAAGGTATGTCAAATTCTTCATCTTAAGCCATGGAAAAAGGCTAACCCTCCTGTCAGGGGTCCTGCTTGCCATTCCACATGGGTTCTGTACTTGACCAAACAGTACAGCATGTTGAGGACTGTCTACCCCTTAAAACATCTGGCCCTGTCCTTTTAATGCAACAGTCTGTTATCTCATACTCATTTTCCTCGAAAACAAAACTTACACAGTTCCAGTACAACACAACTTATACATTATTCCCTTGTCTCGAGCTCTCATACGATCATCTAAACATGATTGTTCACATCACAATTTCATTCACTGAACCATATACATTTTATGTACCCCTCATTTCTAACAGACGCCAATATTAAATTGAATATTATAGCACAGGATTCAAAGATGAGCAGCAAGGATTATTTTGCGTATCAAGAAGAAAGACTGAGGAAGGTAAACCTATTCTCAAATCAGATAAAAAAAAGTGTGAGGAAATGTTCTTGTTAATTAAATAATGAAAAAGGGAAGATGAAAGTAGAGACTTTCTGTGCAAAATCATAATGAAAGAATTGGGATAAATAACTATCGATTAAAGAAGCCAAAATATCAACTTTGCCTAAGAAATAACTATGGCTGAAAGTTGATATCCTGGTGCGTAGTCTGCTACCTGCTTGTGTGAATACTAATTTAGCTGAAGAGTCCAAAAATGAATTTGGTCAATTGTCTATTCAATGAGGAGTAAAAGGATTTAAGTTTGGGGTCGGGAAAAAATACAGCAACAGATTAAGATGGATGAATTGCTTTCCCTTTTCTTATTCAGCCCACATCCCAGCAGAATATAATGGAACAGTTTGTGGTGGTGTCAACTTTGATATGATGAGTTTATAATTCATCATTTTGCTTTTTATGTTTCAGCTTCACGTAAGTACAAAGTGTGAGCAGAAACATTGTAAAAGGGAAAAAATACTGAAAAGAATGGGTGTAATTTTACCATTCGTGTCCTTTGATCTTTTTTTTCTTTGAAGTTCTTTGCAACTGAATGTATTCAATGCGGGTAAGACTTTAGACCTTATGACATTGGTAGTACTAAGAAATTTCAGTTCAGTCTCATTATTCTAACCAGACAGTTGTAACAAAACTAAGAAACCCGAGCGAGATGAGACCACATTGTTTAAGATCCTATTATATGGCAAACATTTAAAGAATTAATTCATAATTTGCAATGAATATACATTTCCTTAAGGAATACAAACATCATGGGAAAAGTGGTCAAACTGTGGCTAACAAGAGAAGGCAAAGATAGTATTAGATTGAAGGAAGAGGCGAATAAAATTGCCAAAAAGAGTAGTAAACCTAAGGATTGGGAGGATTTTAGGATTCAGCAAAGGATGACGAATAAATTGATAGAGAGAGAAGTGAATATGGGAGTAAACTAGCAAAAGAAGATGCTGGAATCTATTGTTAGGGACGTGGTAACAGGGAACATTAAAAAAAATTTAATATGGGTAGAGTCAACACGGATTTAAGGAAGGGAAATTGTGTTTGACTAATCTAATAGTTTTTTGAGTTTGTAATTAGCAGGGTTGATAAGGGGCAAACCAGTGGCTGTAGTGTGTTTGGATTCTCAAAAAGCATTCGGTAAAGTGCCACACAAAATAAGGCTCATTGGATTGGGGGTAATATATTAACGTAGATAGAGTTTTGGTTAATGGACTGAAAACAGAGTGTAGGCATAAACGGGTCATTTAAGGTTGGTATGCTATAACTAGTGGGGTACCGCAAGGATCAATGCTTGGACTTCAGTTATTTATAATTTATTTCAAGGACTTGGATGCGAGAACCGAGTGTAATGCATCCAAGTTTACTGATGATACAAAGTTAGGTGGGAAAGTAAGCTGTGAGGAGGACACAGAGTCTGCAAAGCGATATGGACAGGTTAAGTGAGTGTGCAGGAACAAGGCAGATGGAATGGAATGTGCAGAAGTGTGAAGTTATCCACTTGGGTAGGAAAAATAGAAAAGCAGAATATTTTTTAAACAGAGAGAGATTGGGAAATGTTAGAATTCAGAATGTCCTTATGCACAAATCACAGGTACAGCAAGCAATTAGGAAAGCAAATGTTGTGTTAGCCTTTATTACAAAGGACTTGGATTATAAGAGTAAATTATGTGGGGCCTGGGTAAGACCACAACTGGAGTAATGTGTATAGATTTGGTCTCCTTACTGGAGGTAGGATATACTTGCCTTGGAGGGAGTACAACAAAGTTTCACTAGACTGATTTTGGGATGAGGGGATTGTCCTATGAGGCGAGATTGAGTAGACTAGGCTTATATTCCCTAGAGTTTAGAAGAATGAGAGGTGATCTCATTGAAACGTAAAATTCTTAAGGGGCTTGACAGGGTAGATGCTGGAAGCAAGTTTCCCCTGGCTAGGAAGTCTAGAACTAGGGGTCAGTCTTAAAATAAGGGGTTGGTCATTTAGGATTAGGATGAGGAGAAATTTCTTGAGTCAAAGAATTGTGAATCTTTGGAATTCTCTCCCCAGAGAACTGTGGATACTCAGTCATTGAATATATTCAAGACCGAGACCGATAGCTGCTAATGGAACCAAGGGATATGGGGATACTGAGAAGATGTAGGAGCAACTTTGGGCCATTCGGTCCTTCAAGCCTGCTCCGCCATTCAATAAGATCATGGCTGACCTTCTACCTCAACTTCACTTTCCCGTAAGATCTCCATATCCCTTAATTCCCCTAGAGTCCAAAAATCTATCTATCTCAGCCTTGAATATGCTCAACGATGCAGCATCCACAGCCCTTTGATGTGGAGAATTCACAACCCTCTTGAGTGAAGAAATTCCTCCTCATCTCATTCTTAAATGGCTGACCCATTATCCTGAGACTAGGCCCCTGAGTCCAGCCAGGGGAAACAACCCCTCAGCATGTACCTTGTCAATCTGCCTCAGAAACTTGCGTTTCAGTGAGATCACCTCTCATTCTTCTAAAATCCGGAGAGTATCATTCCAATCTACTCAATCTCTCTTCCTAGGACAACCCTGTCATCCCTGGAATCAATCTAGTGAACCTTCATTGCTCCACCTCTAAGGCAAGTATATCCTTCCTCAGATACGGAGACCAAACCTGTGCACCATACTCCAGGTGTGTTCTCACCAAAGCCTTGTCCAATTGTAACAGAGACTTCCTTATTCTTGTACTCCAATCCCCTTGCAATAAAGGCGAAGATACCATTTGAAGTCAGAGGTAAGACCATAACATCTCTACAAGAAGGACAATAGGTGGATTCTTAAAGGTAAGTTGGTTCGGCTTGCAAGAGATATGAAAATGTTACGTCTTTCAACAACAAGGAAGAAAAAAATGTCACTGCCCCATCAAAAAAGCAATGGAATGTTAGAGAGGACAGAGCTCTGTGGAACCCGTGAATGAAGGAAAAAAGAGCCAGAGAATACCACCAGATGTAGAATAAATAGTCATTCTTGCCATATTCTCACTTTCAACCCATCTGTTATCGACAATGACCGACCGTTCCATCTCAGACTGACCTTTTTTCTCCAAGGTCCTTGAATGTGTTGTAATCATGCAGCTCTATGTCCATCTTGTGCAAAACTTTATGCTTCAGACCTTGGCCTTCTTGACTTCTACACAACATTTTCTATGGTGTTCCATTCCATCCTCTATTGTCACTCTTCTGTGTGGCAGTTGTAGAGAACTGCCTTCAAGTGTTTCCACTCCTCTCTGTCCAAGTGCAGCTAGTGCAATTCCAGCAATTACTTTTCTTCCACTACACAGTACGTAAGAATAGGAAGCAATATATAACTTTTATCAGGAACTTGGGGCCACACGATAACATTTTTGTTGCTGAACTGCAGGGGAAGAAATGCTAAATGCTGTGACAAATTTGACAAGATTAAAAAGATGCCGCAGTGCAAGAAGCTGGGACTGTCAAATATGGTGATCTTGATTAGACATCGAAGACCAGGTTTGCGCAGCACAGCACGCCTATCAGCAGGCTTATTCTAAAAGTTAGAGCTAAAGTATTTTCAAAAGCCTCAACTGTAGTGATTTGAAAGCAAGTGACAGGCAGCTCCACAGGTTTCAAAAATTACACAGTGAGGCTGCAATCGCCTCCTGGAAAGTATTGGCTTAGATCATTTCTATGTTTAAAAATCACAGCAAAGAAAAATACAAATGTTAACCTGAATTTTCTTCACTGCATTAGGCAGATCCACAGTTTTTATTGGTTCAAGATGTTAATACTGATATAGAACCAATAACCACAATGACTTACAAATGTTTAATTGCTTTGTGGTGGTTGTTTGGTTGTATCTGAGCAGATATTTAACCAACTTGATTAAGTTTTGTAAAAATATATTTTCTTTAGATCTTTCTGTGTCATGTTATGTAGCCAAGCGGGCAGGTATTGGCATGTTGTCTGCCAATGCCGTTCTATCACTAAATGTTGGGAGGATCAGAAGAGACTTGCCCTCCAGGTTTCTCTTTCTCTTCCAGTGTAGTAGCTGTTGATCTCTGCTCAATGCCTTCATCGAACTGCATGGTTGGAATCAGGAATTCATTGTTCAGAGAGTTACGGTTCTCAATGCTGGCCCTACCATTCCATGGGACTGTGCTTTAAAAAATGAATGAGCTATGCTGCTACATTAACTCAGACATTGTATTGGTTATTAATTGCCAATGTCCAGTGTTCCCACAGGAGAAAGATCTGAAGGCAAGCAATGGTGAAATTCAATTTGTCTAACGACTTTAAAAAAAAATTCAGCTTCTGAAGAAATGGATCATTTGATAGGAACACTAAAAATATGGAATGGCACCTTGTTCTCAGCCATCAATAATAGGATGAAGGACATCACAGGCATCCTTACTACTCATTTTACATTTGTAAAGGATACAAAACTTTAAAATATCATTCGATGAGAATTGTTGATTCCATGTATTCTCGGATGCCATAATTGAAGCTTATTGTGTGCACAAACCAGGATGTGCTTGAATGACTCAAACAGTGGCTCTTACAACAAGTATAAGTAAAAGCTGGTGTTGAACCTATTGATCGCTGTCTTAAGATGCATTCTGACATCGCAACTGATGAAGAACTGACAGCTGAAAAAATCTTTGATGCTCTCAAGCACCGGCTTCCAATATCCCTTAAAAGTTAACAAAACTCTGGAATCTGAGCTTTTGTCATCAATCAAATGAATTGTTGAGCTTTTTCACAAAAACTTCTGATGGACAGACTACCAATTTTAGAGTCCATTGATATATTTAATGCACACAACCTTATGTCAAAATAACATTTGCCTGCATGGAGAGAAAGCTTATGTTTCCTTTAACTAAATCCTTTTGAGTCAAAATTCAAAGCAATGCAGCAATACCACGCTGGAATAGAAATTCCTTTTTAAAAAATGTGACCTTTCATGTTAGCTCTTGATGAGTAGGAAAGTAGGAAGTTTTTAAAAGAGAGTTCTGTGGAATGAAACCTCTCTTTTTTTTCTGTATGATGTTTATGGTTCAAAAAGACATTTGTTTTTTTTAATCAGAAGTTTGAGGTATTTTGCTGTCACATTTGTAGAAATTTCTAGCCAGTATGGTGGAGCAGCATGAGTGCAGAAATTTACTTTGTTAAAGTTAAAATTTCCCCCACTCAGTGCAGAGGCTGAAGGAGGAAAGAAAAAGGATCTTTTGGGGAGCAATTTCATGTGGAGTAAGGGGGAGTGGTAAACAATGAAGATTTTCAAGAGGAGGCAAGAGAGGTGGAATAAGCTTAAGGTGTTCGAAGGAAAAGGTACTCGAGGATGTCATGTATGTAACCTTCATGTAACTGTAACCCTCATAACAACACTGCATACTGTATATACCTAAGAAATGCACACCTTGACCACAAGGGGTGAACTTGTGGGAGACACTCCTCACCTGGTCATCCAGGTATAAAAAGGGAGGTCCCATGCAGGGTCATCACTTCTTGGTCCTGTGAATAAAGGTTCAGGTCACAAAGTGACCTTATCTGCAAAATGTGCCTCGTGTGAATTTATAGTAGTGTGTAAGGACATTACATTTGACGACGAGAAATGGGAATCAACGACTCACGAGAATTGCCACCGGTAGCACAGAGGAACGGTACTGTGTTGGTGAGGACTGGGACGATTTCATTGAGAGGCTCCAGCAGAGCTTAGTCACAAAGGACTGGCTGGGAGCGGCAGCAGCTGACAAGCGAAGGGCGCATCTACTGATCAGCTGTGGACCCAAGACGTACGTACTGATGAAAGACCTGCTCGCACCCGAGAAGCCGGTGGACAAAACCTTTGAAGAGCTCAGCAAACTGATCGGTGAGTACCTCAAACCAGCGAGCAGTATACACATGGCGTGACACCGATTCTATACACACCGACGTCAGGAAGGACAGAGCATACCGGACTTCGTTGCGGACCTTCGGCGCTTGGCCAGCTCGGTAAGTTCACAGACGTTGAGGGATTTCTTTCTGGTGGGCTTTGGTCATGCCGGGATTTTCAGAAAGCTAATTGAGACCAAGGACTTGACCTTGGAAGCAGCAGCGTTGATGGCTCAGACCTTCATGGCGGGGGAGGAGGAAACCAAGATAATATACACGCGCAACTCTGCTTCCAACGTGGCAATGGATCAGGGAGTTAACATTGTAAATGCGACTCAGAACCCCGCAGGCAGGCAAGGGCAATTTGACACCACCCAGGCAGCAACAGACTCTAGAGTGGGTCCTCAACAGAGACAATGGCAGGTTGAACGGACATTTACGCCATCATGGTGGACAATGCATCCCGGGATGGGGCCATTGACACCCATTAACAGAGTGTTCAAGAATAATCAAAGAGACAATCAGAGAGGAATGCCTGGTAACAGCCCTTTTGTTCACAACGATCTCAGCTCATGCTGGAGGTGCGGGGGCAGACATTCTGCAAAAACCAGTAGGTTTCAGCAAATTATCTGTAGAAATTGTAACTTCAGTGGACATTTAGCCAGAATGTGCAGGAAGCCCACAGCGAGGCTAATTTACGAGGCAGATGAACCAGAAGAGGGGTCCGCAAGGCAGGGTGATGCTTGAGACAAAGCAATGGACGCTGAAGTTCAGCGGGTTCATGTGGCAAACATCCACAGTTCATATACCAAAACGCCATCTATGATGATGAAAGTCCTATTAAACAGCATCCCGGTACGCATGGAGCTGGACACAGGAGCCAGCAAGTCACTTATGAGTGTCTAACAATTCGAGAAACTATGGCCACTCAGAGCTAGCAGACCCAAACTAGAACGCATTGACTTGCAACTACAGACGTACACCAAAGAGATCATCCCAGTGCTAGGCAGTGCAATGTTGGTGGTCACACATAATGGGTCAGAGAACCAGCTGCCACTTTGGATTGTCCCGGGAAATGGTCCCGCGCTTTTGGGTAGGAGTTGGCTAGCCGAGATGAACTGGAAATGGGTGGATGTGCATGCCATTTCATCTGTGGAGTGAAGTTCATGCTCACAGGTCCTACAGACATTTGAGTCACTATTTCAACCTGGTGTCAGGACTTTCAAAGGTACCAAAGTGGTGATGCGCATCACCCCGGATGCCAGACCAGTGCACCACAAAGCCAGAGCTGTGCCGTCTGTGATGCGGGAGAAAATTGAGAGTGAGTTGGACAGGTTGCTAAGAGAGGGCATAATTTTGCCCGTTGAATTCAGCGACTGGGCAAGCCCCATTGTCCCTGTCCTAAAAACTGATGGCTCGGTCAGGATCTGTGGCAACTACAAGGCCACTATCAACCGAGTGTCACTACAAGACCAATACCCGCTTCCGAGAGTGGAGGATCTCTTTGCCACGCTGGCAGGCGGCAAGCTGTTCACCAAGTTGGACCTCACTTCGGCCTACATGACCCAGGAACTGGCCGAAGAATCCAAGCGACTGACCACCATCACCACGCACAAGGGGCTGTTTGTCTACAACAGGTGTCCATTTGGCATTCGATCAGCGGCTGCTATCTTTCAAAGGAACATGGAAAGCCTGCTCAAATCCATCCCTGGAACAATCGTATTTCAGGACGAGATCCTTATCACAGGTCAAGACACCGAGGAATACCTCCACAACCTGGGGGAGGTGCTACGCCGACTGGACCGGGTAGGCTTGTGACTAAAGAAGTCCAAGTGTGTATTTTTGGCCCCAGAGGTTGAGTTTTTAGGCAGGAGGGTTGCTGCAGACGGGATCCAGCCTACCGAAACCAAAACTGAGGCGATTCGCCGTGCGCCCAGGCCCACGAGTTGCGTTCATTTCTGGGACTCTTGAACTATTTTGTGAACTTTCTGCCGAACTTAAGCACATTGTTGGAGCTGCTACACGTGCTCCTGCATAAGGGTTGCGATTGGTTTTGGGGGGATTGTCAGGAACGGGCTTTCAATCGGGTGCGGAACCTTCTTTGTTCTAATAAGCTGTTGACTCTGTACAACCCCTGTAAGAAATTGGTTTTGACATGTGATGCATCATCCTATGGGATTGGGTGCATGTTGCAGCAGAGTAATAATGAGGGCTAACTCCAACCTGTGGCTTATGCCTCCAGATCGCTCTCCCAAGCAGAAAGGGGATATGGGATGGTTGAAAAGGAAGCACTCGCATGTGTCTACGGGGTGAAAAAGATGCAGACGGTTTGAGTTAGAAATGGACCACAAGCCGTTAACATCCCTGTTGTCAGACAGCAAAGCTGTCAATGCCAATGTGTCAGCTCGCATACAGCGATGGGCGCTGATGCTGGCTGTGTATGACTACACCATACGGCACCGGCCAGGAGCTGAAAATTGCGCTGACGCACTCAGCAGGCTTCCACTGGCCACCACTGAGGGGGCAGCGGAGCAAAGCGCTGAGATGGTCATGGCCGTTGAAGCCTTTGACAGCGCAGGCTCCCCCATCACAGCCTGCCAGATCAAAATCTGAACCAACAGAGATCCCCTCCTATCCTTGATTAAGAAATGTGTCCTGACTGGGGTTTGGGCGCCCGCACACGGAGCATGCCCCGAGGAGGTCAGACCGTTCGACAGACAGATGGATGAACTCTCCATCCAAGCTGACTGCCTACTATGGGGCAGCTGGGTAGTCATGCCCCAGAAGGGAAGGGAAGCATTCATCAGGGAACTCCACAGCCAGAACCCAGGCATTGTGCTAATGAAGGCCATTGCCTGGTCACATGTATGGTGGCCGGGAATTGACTCAGGCCTGGAACACTGTGTTCGCAGGTGCACGACATGTGCCCAGCTGGGCAATGCCCCCAGGGAGGCCCCACTCAGCCCGTGGCCATGGCCCACCAGGCCATGGTCACGTATTCACATAGACTACGCGGGCCCGTTCATGGAAAAAATGTTCCTCGTTGTTGTTGATGCGTACTCGAAATGGATCGAGTGCAACTTTTTGAATTCGTGCACGACATCCACCACTGTGGAGAGTCTGCGTGCGGTCTTTGAGACCCACGGCTTGCCGGACATCCTGTTTAGCGGCAATGGCCCGTGTTTCACTAGCTATGAATTCCGGGAGTTCATGTCGGGTAATGGCATCAAACATGTCAGGACGGCACCATTCAAGCCGGCTTCCAATGGCCAGGCAGAACGTGCGGTCCAAATCATAAAACAGGGCATGCTCCGGATTCAAGGACCCTCCCTTCAATGCCGCTATCGCGCCTCCTGCTGGCCTGTAGGTCCCGACTGCATTCGCTCACGGGAGTCCCGCCCACGGAACTACTCATGAAACGTACACTTAAAACTCGACTGTCCCTCATTCATCCTGTCCTGTCAGACATTGTTGAGGACAAGCGCCAGTCCCAAAATGAGTGCCATGACCGTAACTCAAAGGGGAGATGGAAAGAAATCGATGACCCTGTATTTGTTCTTAATCACACTTTGGGGCCCAAGTGGCTTGAGGGTACTGTAATTGGCAGAGGGGAATAGGGTCATAGTGGTCAGACTTAACAGTGGACAGATATGCCGCAAGCATCTGGACCAAGTAAAAAAAAAAAAAGGTTCAGCATGGACACTGAGGAACCTGAAGAAGATCATGAGATGTTGCTCACACCACCGCCAGAGAATGAGCAAGAAGAACATTTAGCAGCATGCACCGTCCCTGCGGCCAGCCTGGACAGGCCGGAATCACCACAGGTGACAGAGACGCATGCCAAGGCTCAACAACCAGAGCCCCAACCTCGGCGCTCCACGAGAGAGCGTCAACCACCTGAAAGACTTTGACCCCATAAGACGTTGGGGGGGAGGTGATGTCATGTATATAACCTTTATGGAACTGTAACCTTCATGTCACAACACTGCACACTGTGTACACCTAAGAACTGCACACCTTGACCACAGGGGGTGAACTTGTGGGAGATACTCCTCACCTGGTCATCCAGGTATATAAAGGGAGGTCCCATGCAGGGTCATCACTTCTTGGTCCTGTGAATAAAGGTTCAGGTCAATATGCCTCGTTTGAATTTATAGTGGTATGTAAGGACATTACAGAGGAGTAGGGGTGTGACTTGTGGTAAAGGCCATAGCACTGTTGCAGCAATTTGGAAAATTGATGGAAAATATACTTTTGGTAAGGAGAAATGTGTCGCCATCCATGAGCCAAATTTCAGTCCCAGCCAGGATGTTCATTAAATCACCCGCAATAAGTCATGGATAGCAAGGGCCTTGTTTATGTGTGAACAGACATTTTGGAGGAAAGTGCGGCGAGGGGTGATGATTGTTAATCTGCTGACAAAGTCCTAGCATGCAGGGGTGGGGAGAGGGTGGGACAGGGTGATGGAGATGAGGAAAGTTAGAGCCCAGCAGGCACATTAGGCAGGAATATCAGTGAGAGGAGGATGGGGAAGTTGGGGTTGCTGCTGTAAGGAATGAGTGCCAAGGGAGTCACAGAGGATAGCTATGGCCTTATAGGATGGATTCAAGCATGGTGTCAGGAGAATAGGAAGGCAGGGGAGTAGCGATATGTTGCAATAGTTGCGGGGCAGGGTTAGGTGGCAAAGTATCCAAGAGGTGAAACTATCAAGAATAAACATCCACTCCCTCCACCATCAGAGTACTGGGCCAGCAGTACAGGTGCAATGTTGAAAATCCGGATATCCGGAATCCCAACTCCAGACCATCGGTGGCAGGGTCGCCCGGAATCTGTAAAATGTTCCGGAATCCGGACCCGCCGACCTCGGGGCCCCGCCACTGCCTGACCTCTGGCCTCACTGCCACTCGCCTTGCCCCCTGCTCTTCTTACTTCGGGGCCTCCTCATCGGCCCGCCCCAACACCTCCTTGGCGGCGGCGCACGCCCGAACACCTTCTCCACAGAGGGTCTGCCCGAACACCACCTCCATGGCGGGGCTGGCCCAAACACCACCTCCATGGCAAGACCAGCCCGAACACCTCCATGGCGGGCCCCGCCTGAACAGCTCCACCGCGGCGAGACCCCACCCAAACAGCTCCTCGGCGGCAAAGCCCTGCACAAACACCTCAGAGATGGGGCCCCGCCCAAACAGCTCCTTGGTAGGGACCCCCCTCTTTCTGATGTTCCAAAATCTGGAAATAACCGAACTGTGGCTTGGGGAGTTTCCGGATTCATGACGTCAGAAAAAACTATTGAAAGTCTGAAATGGCCTCGGTCCCGAAGGTTCCGGATTCTCAACGCTGCACCTGTATGTAATATCTACAGGTTGCCCTGCAGCAACTCTTCGAGGCTTCTTAAGCAGCACCTCCCAAACCCGCAACTTCCACCACCGAGAAGGAAAAGGACAACACATGCATGGGAACACCGTCACCTTGACATTCCCCTCCAAGTCACGTACCATCCTAACTTGGACTTTCGTCACTGGTCCTTCATTGTTGCTGGCTCAATATCCTGGAACTCGCTACTCAATAGCATTGTGCGGCACCTTCACCACATGGACTGCGGCGGTCAAGAAGAAGGCCCTCCACCACTACTTTGAGGGCAACTAGGGATGGGCAATAAATGCCAGTCTTGTCAGTGATACCCACACCCTGAGAATTAATAAAACAAGTGGTTGTTGGAGAAAGCCCAATCTAGAACCGTGTACTTCCTGAAAGTGGGTTGATTTACTGTAGTGTGTATATTGATTGTGTTCACAGTATTCTGTATATTGAATTTCAATTCATAACTGATTAAGTTCATCTTCCTGTAATAAATATTTTAATTTCTTTTGTGTAGTGAATTTTAGGGTTTGGAAGAAACAGTAGAAACAAGGGTGCTGTACATTTGGATGATGTATTGTCAAATTAGTAAGGGACCACTATGCTTACTTTATTTTCCTCATTCATTTTTCCATGGCTGTGCCTGCTCTTCTTGGTCCTGTTTGTTTTTTGTTGATTTAATATATATATATGTAATCTCTTCTCAATTTCTTCCTGCTCTTTTGGTTTTCCTCCTTGAGTTTCCTTTCTTTGCTAATTTCTTGTATCTTATTTTATATTTTTGGTTTTGTGTCCCTGGGTCTTCAATGTTGTTCAGTGTCTTATCATTTTCTCTACTTCCTGATGAGCGAGCAGAGGCTGAAGTGAAAGCACTCTTGCCTGCCTGTACTTATGTGGCTTCTAGCTTAACTAATTTCCATTTTTGCAAAAATGAACTTTTCAGTGTGGCAGCTAATGAAACATTGTGTTATTTCTTAAGCGATCCATCCTCTTGCTGCGCTGCCAGTTGAAGGAACTGGTGCAGTTTGGACCATGCCGATAGCAGAGTTGTTCCTTTACTACAGTTATCAGCACAATACCCACTCCATCTTCAACTTACAAAGATAGGTGGGAAAGCAAGTTGTGATGATGACACAAAGTCTGCAAAGGGATGTTGATAGGTTAAGTGAAGGAGCAAAAATTTGGCAGATGGAGTATAATGTGGGAAAATGTGAGGTTACCACTTTGGTAGTAAGAGTAGAAAAGCAAAATATAATTTAAATGGAGAGGGACTACAGAATGCTGCAGTACAGAGGGATCTGGGTGTCCTCGTACATGAAACACAAAAAGTTAGCATACAGGTACAGCAAGTAATCAGGAAGGCAAATGGAATGTTGGCCTTTATTGCAAGGGGGATAGAGTATTAAAGCAGAGAACTGCAACTGTACAGGGTATTGATGAGGCCACACCTGGAGTACTGCATGCAGTTTTGGTCTCTCTCTATTTAAGGAGGGATATACATTGCATTGGAGGAAGTTCAGAGAAGGTTCACTAGGTTGATTCCTAAGATGAAGGGGTTGTCTTATGAGGAAAGGTTGAGCAGGTTGGGCTTATACTCATTGGAGTTTAGAAGAATGAAAGATAATCTATTTGAAACATATAAGATTCTGAGGGGGCTTGACAGGGTAGATGCTGAGGGGATGTTTCCCCTCATGGGGGAATCCAGAACAAGAGGGCATAGTTTCAGATTAAGGGGTCGCCCATTTAAGACGGAGATGAGGAATTTCTTCTCTCGGACGGTTGTGAATCTTTGAAATTCTCTACCCCAGAGAGCTGTGGAGGCTGAGTCATTGAATATATTCAAGGCGGAGATAGACGGATTTTTGAACGACAAAAAAGTCTAGGGTTATGGGGAACAGGCAGGAAAGTGGAGTTGAGGCCAAGATCAGATCAACTATGATCTTATTGAATGGCGGACCAGGCTCAAAGAGCCAAATGGCCTACTCCTACTCCTGCTCCTATTTCTTATGTTCTTAACTTAGTTAAACCATTGTAAGTACCTTCAGTAGAGTTAAATGTGATTAAACAATTGGTGGAACTCATCATATTGCTGTATTCAAATGTTGCACATCTGGCATGGGACTTGAACATTTCTGTGCAGTGCAGGAAAGCAAATTAAGTTCCATTGATTTCCACGCTCCGGCCAGCGGGGCTTTGAATATCACCAGAACTGAGGTCATTTAATTAAGAAAGATTGAAAATAAAATGGGGTTACACCAAGCAGTTTATGTTGGAAGATTGTATGCAATTTGTGCAATTCATTTTTCACAAAAGCATTTGTACTGCTGGAACCTGGCAATTCAGAACACATACCTTTCTCCACAAATTGCTGCAGGTGCTGGTGAGATTGGCATAGTTCAGATTAGATGTCAGCAAGACTTTGTATCTTGTATCTGTCGAATAACAAGTTACTAAAAGTTCATAATTATTACCTTTTCAAGGATATGATGTAAATTAGTTTTGAGTTGTTAACACAGCAAGTAGTAACTTGTTAAAATATTCAGCAGTAAGCCACTATTTAAAATCAAGCAGTTGCTGAGAAATACGAACAATTTATCCTGCTCTGCCATAATTTTGGCGAAATGGAGATTGGGAGAATTACAGTATAAATTCCAGGTAAATATCTTTCAGCTCTTTCCAGATCACTGATCGACACAGATAAGTTACCACAATCACAAAATCACTCTCCAAATCAGTACTCTATTTATGATACAAAGCCAGCTTCCTCACATTCAGATCGAGTAACTCAAAGCCAGTTTCCCTCGTAATGTTACCAATATTCACAGCTTAAAAAAATTAATTCAACAAAACCAACAAATGGAAAAGAAGAAAAAAGGATGTTAAAGTAACGACAAATCTTTATACACAAGCAAAAGCTGGAAATTTGAAATAATGTTTCCAGCATTTTCTGTTTATATTTTATAATTTTGTAACTACTTGAGTTCTAAATGAGCAATTGATGGACAGATTCGTCTAACATTAGTTTTGCTTTCGTAAATATTTTCATTTTCCCATTTCTTTTCCTGCTGTTAGTTTAGTCGGTAGCACTTTTGAGGCTTTCTGATGCTCCCCCTGATGTAACAGGGATAGGCTCAATGCATGTGATCACCACAAGATTCTTTTTCGACACATGGCTTGTCATCTCAGTTTGTGCAAAATCAATCATGAATATGGTATATTTGTTGAAACTTGTTACCATGTTAAAGCAAGTGTAACACACAGCAGAGGATACCTCAGGTGGCTGAATTTCTCCCTTGGAATTTCAATGAGACAAGTGGTTCCTATGCAAAGAAATCTTGAAGACAAAAGAACTGATCCCCGAAAACAGAAATGAGAAGGCAGTTAAGCAGTAGGAGTAAAAAAGACAGCTGTAAGATTGGGCATTACTGAGTGAGAAAACCAGGTTGACAGGCCTGAAGCTACAAGCCCTTTTTGCAAGGTATCGAGGAAAGGAAGCCAATTGTAACACAATTGCTCCCCTCCTCCAGCCCCCACTTACACAAGAAGTGCCTGAAGAAGCAGATATTAGAACATTAAATAATTTGAGGGTATTATTGGTTCCTCTGCTGCTGGGAGTGGCAAAGTGAGTTGCTTCTTGGGGAGGGCATCAGCCAGGGTTGAGTTGCAGGGAGGCATAAACATTCGAGAGTTTTTCTTGATTATATTTGGGAATTGGGATATTTATGCAGGATTTTCCTTCTAACCTACAAACAAGAGCCAAGTTACTACTGTATTGATTTTTTGAGGAAATTTTAACAGATAAACTGGGGAATTCAAAAATCAGATACTCTTTCAAGTATTTTGATGAACAGTAATACAGAAGAAAACAGGAGTGAAATTGCAAAGAAGATGACCATTTTTCATGTAGTTGTTTTGCTTTAATGATGTCTTGGTCCGTGTTGTTCTCTTGGGCTAATACAGGCTGTTTATTCTCTCCACCAAAGTTCTCACAGATTACTGCATATCTTGATAATTAGACAATTCTTCACCACTGAGAGACTTTTAAGTTAGCTGTTCCACAATTTCAGTTCATTTATAGCTTTCGCATGGTACTGTGGTAACTTGAGGCCATTTTTGTGTAAATTCACTTTCGTACAACCGAACTTGCAAGTGAAAATGTGTGACCGTCTGACGGGTGGGCGAATGGGTGGGATAGAAATTGAATTGTTGAAAGGTTTTAAAAAAAAATCAAATTGATGTTAAATATTGTAGCTAGACATTGTAATCACTGTATTAGGGTAATTGGGATAATTTATGGTTTATTATTCTTTTAATTAGCTTAAACATTCTTTGTTTTTTTTCTGGGATTTAAATTATGCTAATAACCTGTACTGTACAGTACTTTTTGCTATTTTAAGGAAAAGATTTTTTAAAAAACCTGTCTTTCTGAATAGCTAACATTAGATTGTGGCTTCAACTGCAGCTTTCGATTTCTCGAAGCCATTTGCCTCAGCTGGGCGTCCTCTGCGGGGCTGCCTCACAGAGCTTTGGAAACAGACTTTGCCCTTTGGTGCTCCACTTGAATTGCACCTTCTCATTGATCATGCAGTGAGATTGACAGACTCATGGAGAAATCGAGAAGTCTGTCCTGCATTCCCTATTGGAACAGGCTTGGCTGTTCTTTGGTGGCACAATCCACTTAAGAGAAGAAATTGTTTCTTTTTCTTTTTGGAGGGACGAGAGGAAATAAAAAGAAAAGATAAATTCGTTACAAAATATGTGTTTACGGTACGCTTTTTATTTATTTTCAGTAATGAGTTGGAATATCCTGTGAATGTCGGTAACAAATGCATTTCATAAGGAGGCTAGTGTTTTGCTTATCAGACTGACTGTATTTCTGGAAATTCAGAAATTATTTTCAAAGCCAGAAATATAGTGTAAACTTCCAAGAACCATCAAGTAATAGTGAGAGAGCGTTGATGAGTTGGAGAGTGCTGAGGTGGAGATCGATTTTGTTGAAAGACACAGAAGAGTTATTTAGATCTATTTGTAAAATGATTTGGAACATTATTTTCATAATAATAGAACATATAGTACAACATAAAAAATAAGAAGCAATAAGAAATAATTAAGCAGGACATTTGGAAAAGCAAAATTTGGTCAGGCAGAGTTAGCATAGATTTTTGAAGGGGAAGTCATGTTTGACAAATTTTCTGGAGTTCTTTGAGGATGTAATGAACAGGGTGGCTAAAGGGGAATCAGTGGATGTGATGTATTTGGACTTCCAGAAGGCATTTGACAAGGTGCCACATAAAAGGTTACTGCACAAGATAAAAGTTCACAGAGAGTAGGGATAAATGGTTCATTCTCAGGTTGGCAATCAGTAACAGTGGGATGTCGCAGGGATCAGTGCTGAGACCCCAACTATTTACAATCTATATTAACGACTTGGAGGAAGGAACTGAGTGTAAAATAGCCAAGTTTGCCAACGATACAAAAATGGAAGGATAAGCAATGTGTGAGGAGGACACACAAAATCTACAAAAGGACATAGATAGGCTAAGTGAGTGGACAGATGGAGTATAATGTTGGAAAGTGTGAGGTCATGCACTTTGGCAGAAAAAAATCAAAGAGCAAGTTATTATTTAAATGGAGAAAGATTGCAAAGTGCTGCAGTACAGCGAGACCTAGGTGTATTTGTGCATGAAACACAAAAGGTTAGTATGCAGGTACAGCAAGTGATCAGGAAGGCTAATGGAATCTTGGCCTTTATTGCAAAGGGGATGGAGTATAAAAGCAGGGAAGTCTTGCTACAGTTGTACAGGGTATTGGTGAGGTCACACCTGGAATACTGCGTGCAGTTTTGGTTTCCATATTTACAAAAGGATATACTTGCTTTGGAGGCAATTCAGAGAAGGTTCACTAGGTTGATTCCAGAGATGAGGGGGTTGACTTATGAGGAAAGGTTGAGTAGGTTGGGCTTCTACTCATTGGAATTCAGAAGAATGAGAGGTGATTTTATTGAACCGTATAAGATTATGAGGGGGCTTGACAAGGTGGACGCAGAGAGGATGTTTACACTGATAGGGGAGACGAGAATTAGAGGTCATGATCTTAGAATAAGGGGCCGCCCATTTAAAACTGAGATGAGGAGAAATTTCTTCTCCTGAGGTTGTAAATCTGTGGACTTCGCTGCCTCAGAGAGCTGTGGAAGCTGGGACATTGAATAAGTTTAAGACAGAAATAGACAGTTTCTTAAACAATAAGGGAATAAGGGGTTATGGGGAGTGGGCAGGGAAGTGGAGCTGAGTCCATGATCAGATCAGCCATGATTGTATTAAATGACGGAGCAGGCTCGAGGGGCCTTATGGCCTACTACTGCTCCTATTACTTATGTTCTTATGTTCTTATAAATAAATATAAATATATATAAATATAAATATAAATAATTAAGATGCAAAAAGAAGCTATAGAAGTGGAGATGGAGGTAGGTGGGAGGAGGGGGGCCATTTGTTTCTGCAAAGAAGCCCAGGAATCATTGGTGCACAAAGTGGAGGCCCGCTGGGAGCAATTAACACTGGGTCGGCGAGGAAAACCTGCTCCAAACGTGTATCAGCGGTTATGGCGAGAGATTGCTGAGGTGGTGTCGTCCCTTGTGTCCGTGATGTGGGAGCCGAACCAATGCGTCAAATGGTGGAATGACATTGTTGGGTCAGTGAGAGTAAGTAATAACTTTTACAATACACTGACTAATTAATCTTAAGTAGTGCCACGGTTTATTATGTTTTAAAGCTTGGTGTCATTTTTTATTTCCCATCATCGATCTCATTGTGTTCGTCCTCTGTATTTTCATGTGTTCATCATGCAACACTTGCGTGCTAACAGAACTTAAATGGTGTACCCATTGACGAAAGGACTGGGGACAGTTAATTGGGAATGTCTACCTATATATGTATGTATGTGTGTGTTGCGTAATAGTAGCTGTGAAATTAGTTAACACATTTTTTTTGTCACCTTTGCAGAAAAAATTAGCTGGCAATAGAGCGGAGCTCCGCAAAACGGGCAGAGGTCCGCCTAAGACTCTAGAATTACCGGACCTAGAAGAACGTGCTGCAGCCCTGACTGGAGCGTATGATCGCACCGCAACATGTGTTGGTGCCGAACCAGTTATCGCAGAGATTAAGTTTGCATAATTTCTGGGCTGCACTGGTGTCTTGTAATTCAATGTTACGTCAATATAATGTAGAATGTAATGTAATGCTGTGAACAGGAAATATTGTCAGTTCTGACATGAATTTTTGGCTGATCACATTCTGCCGCTTGGAAAGCAACATACTGTTTGGGACTCAAGTTTTGTTATGTCATCATGTTTTTGTCTACTTTGCTTATGATACTTTCATGTAATGATTCTCAGTAATGTATGTTTGTTTTCCACATAAGCCTGCGCAAAATGAATTGCTCTCATCTTAGCTCTGACCCAGCCCCTCCCCTGTTGCCAACCATTAATGTTATGCTTTTACAGTTGCACAGGTGGAGCTGCCTACCCCTCCCAGAGAGGAGTCATTGGGGGGAATGAGGATGGAACAGATGGTTGAGGAGCAGTAGGAGAACATTCCTCAAAACTCTGTGATGGTGGTGGTGGCGGGACTTGAAAGGTCCTTTCTACGTGCGGCCACTGGTTCCTCTTCGGAATCCAACTTTCCTGGATTCCGGTCCGAGGAAGCTGGACCAAGCGGCATACAGCAGCGCACATGGACCCCCATGCTGAATCCGCGGCGGCTGATCCGGCAAGGTGGCAACGCTGTGAGACAGGCAAATGCGAACCTGGACATGGTGCGACTGTCTAGGATAAGCATCGACTTGAGTCGAGAGCTCCTCCAGGCCATTGCTGGGTTGTCCGCAAACATCGGCACATTAGCAGCCCGTCAATCGGAGGACATGGCGGAGCTGATTGCGGCGGTGAGGGTGAATACCCAGACCGTCAATGCCAATGCTTTGTGGCAATCGATGGTCATGGGATATGGCACTGCACCTCAAGTTGCTATACCACCAATGGTGACAGCACCTGATTGTAGGGAGGAAGTACTTTCTTCCAACTTTGAAGATGAGTCCACAGCACCCCCAGCTTCTGCAGAGTCCCCACACATAGCGCTGCCATTGTCATTCCCCCCGCCCAGCAGTCACACTCTAGGTGCTCTGTTGCACGACGTACTGATCTCGACGTGGGCAGGGCCAGGGGTATTGACAGCGGGAGGAAAGACGTTGGGAAAGGTGGCCGCATGTAGAGTCATGGGAGGGTGCAGGGGGGCAGGAGTGGTTTGAGTGTAGTTTTTACTGTTGTTGATGATGTTGTTGTTGATTTGTTTTGTAAGATTTTCATTCAGAACAATTAGTTCATGTTTTATTTATTTTATTACATTTGTTGTGTATGGAGAAAGAGTCAGACTGAACACTGTGAGCTCAAAGTAAAGTGTGACCTTAGTCTTTTATTGCAGGTCTCCAGAGTGCCTCTCCAACCTGTGAAGCCTTCTTAAATACCTGTGTTCCCAAGGGATTATGGGATCCCTTGGGACTCCAGGGGATGAGCCCTCTGGTGGCTGTACAGAGTAAATACAAGTCCACATCTATAACAACATTGTTAAAGTTTAATTCAAATTACAACTTTTATTAAAAAAATGTATTCAACTGAACCATTCTTGTACTGTGTCTCACTCACTTCTGGAAAATTAGGAGTAACAATCATTGTAAAGATCAGCAATATTGACAGTGAAACTACAGGCCCCATTTCTCGTAAAGAACACAAGTATGTTCAGATGACCACAAAAGAATTAGTCACTCCAGAAATCACTCAAAATCAATGAAAATCACAAAAAAAAAAAAATTCCTGCCTGCTGGCAACTTTACACAGCCTTTTCCTCCCACAGAAAAAAAAACAAAAATGGGGGCATAAAGCTGGGACAGGGCATGGTAAGTACCTAAAAAAAATGGGTGGTACATATCCTCAGTGATAGTGGGCGGTAAAAATGGCATCATTAGGGAAATTAGCACTGGAGGGGAATTTACGTCATTTTTTGGGCGAGCAACGCTGGCGGTAATCAGCGGCCGAAATTACCACTGCCGATATTTCAGACGAAAACGGGCGGCACTGGGTGATGATTTGCATTTCAGGCAAAAACAGACGGTAACCGGGTGATAATCCAAGGGGCAGAATGTAAATTTTAGCCCAATGTCTCTTTTTGTAATTTTATGTGCTTGTCCACACTGCTTAGTATACCACCAATCTTTATATCATCAACAAACTTGGATATATATAGCTCTCTATTGTGTTATCCAAGTCATTAATAAATATAGTGAATAGTTGAATCCCCAGCACAGATCCTTGTGATACATCACTGGTCACATCCTTCAATTTTGAGTATATACCCACTATCTCAAATCTACCTTCTTCTACCACCAAGTTCTCCTCCAAGTCACATGCTATCCTGACTTGGAAATATATTAGCGTTCCTTTATCATCGCTGGGTGAAAATCCTGGAACTCCATCCCTAACAGCGCTATGGGAGTACATTCATCACACGGACTGCAGTGGTTCAAGAAGGCAGCTCACCACCACCTTCCCGAGGGCAGTTAGGCATGGGCAATAAATGCTGGCCACAAATAACGGCCACACGCCATGAATGAATATTAAAAAATTATTTTGAGCTGAAGGTTGTCGGGGCAAGTCTAACAAACAGCCGGTGCAGTTAGATGCCCTGCTACAGCAAAACCTGGCTCCTTGTAGTTCTATTAGTCTATGCACACTAGTTCCAGCTGACTTCCCTTCTTAGTCATACATTCGTAACTTGTGTTCCCTGATATTTAAACCCCTTCCTGCAAATCCTACTGCAGGTCATGAGTGCATCCTATTAAATCTAAAAGAAAGTGCTTGCATTTATATAGCACCCTTGACAACTTCAAGGTGCCCAAAGTACATATAGACAATGAAGTGCTTCTGAAGGGTAATTACTGTTGTAAAATTGGAACCGCGGCAGCCAATTTACACATAGCAAGATCCCACAAAGGGCAATGAGATAATGACAAAATAATTTGGTATTTTTTTAATGATGTTGGTTGTGGGGTAAATATTGGCCGTGACACTGGAGGGACTCCCCTGATCTTTTATGTGTACCTGAGAGGGCAGACAGGACTTTAATTTAATGTCTCATCCGAAAGACTGTAATAATTTCACACTGCTTCCAGGTTTCTCCCTTCCATCCCCTCTTTTGAATTTTATGAATTACCTTGGGAAGCTTGAATTCCTCTTTCTGAATTCTAGCCTGTATAAGAACCAGTTCCTATAATCTACTGAGAAAGCTCTTTTTTTGAGATTCACTACTGATATTCCTTCTATTAAGCAAGTGACTAAGGGCTAGATTTTACACTTTTGTGCTTATCGCCCAAAAATGGGCATTATTTCCGATGTGGGCTTTCAGATCACCAGCTTCTCGCCCATTCTCAAAGCACCTAGTCTCCATGTTTAAAATTGTGCGTTACCGCGAGCGATATGAAATGGGCAGTAGTGTTAAATCTCGCTGACCTTTGCCATAAAGTGTCACCGTCCTTAGCAACAGCATGCCAACGCTCGATTCCTGCGATTCAGGAGGTCAAGGGCCATCATGACATGCGCAGAAGAGGAGACAGAGAGAGAGAGAGGGAGCTGAGAGGGACTGAAAGCGTGTGTGGCTGTGGTGTGTGCTTGTTTGGCTGTTGTGGGAGGCACAAGGGAGATTCACCAGCAGCAAAAAGCCTACTAAGCACCAAGAACGTAGTTGGCACCGAGTTTTTGTCCGACAAAGAAGATATAACATGGAAGGGATGGTGGAGGCCCTGGAGCTAGTAACTGGGAACACTGGTGGCAGAGGGCTCCCAGAGGTCCCGGAGCGCGGCACTGCACCCCAAGGTGCCGCACCCCCATTGCCAACCACACGTGAGAGCCAGGAGCAACATCTTGCTTCTGGCTCGAAGCACGTTCCCACCTCAGGACCGTCCTCTCCCGTATCCATCCAAGCAGCGGTTCGGCCGTCATCCCCCCCCTCCCCCCCCCCCCCCCCCCCCCCCCCAATGAAGCATCGCCTGAGGAGCTTCTTGGCCAGGCGGCTTGGAGTCAGGAAGGGAAGGGGTAGAGGTGGGGAGGAGAAGCGGGGAGGGGAGAAGGGTTGTTTTTTACAGCAATACTGATGATTTCAGACAACTGTTCAGTTTAAATGTTTTTTATTTAACAAAACCTTGTTGCACATTGGCTCAGATAGCTGCACTGTTACACGCTGGTGATTTCTTAACCTCAAAGGGTATAATTACACTTAACTTCAATCAATTTAAATTTAACTGTCACCAAGATGATGCCCACCATTGATGTATGACCTGCACACCCAGCAGTGTGTCAGGCTTGTAAACAACGTTCTTTCAGGCAAAGCGCTTATTGATGAGCTCCTGACGTAAGAGTCCTGCAGCTATCATGTCACCACGGGTCCTTTCATGCGGTCTCCAGGGAGAGGGGACATGGCTTCAGCGTCAGCCTGATTGTCGGGACCGATGTCAACGTCCACCTCCTCGTCATCGTCCTCTCTCTGGTGAGGTGGACTGTCAGACTCATCAGGAGTCCCCTCCTGATAGCCAAATTGTGCAGCATGGAGCACATCACCACAAATTGAGCGACCTGCTCAGGGTGGTATTGGAGCTCACCTCCTGAGTGGTCCAGGCATCTAAAGCGCTGCTTAAGCACTCCAATGGTTTTCTCCACAATATTGCAAGTGGCCCTGTGGCTCTCATTGTATTGCCTCATGGCTTCAGTGTGGGTGTCACGCAGGGGAGTCATCAGCCAGATGGCGAGGCTATATCCTTTGTCACCAAGCATCCAGCATTGACCTTGTGGCTGATTGTTAAACAAGTCAGATACAGTACTCTCATGCAGGATGTGAGCATCATGGTTGCTACCCGGAAATTTAGCATTCACTGCCAGTATAATTTGGTGGTGGTCAACAACGAGTTGGACATTCAGGGAGTGGAATCCCTTGCGATTCCTGAAAACCTTAGCATCCTGAAAAGTTGCCTGCATCGCGATGTGCATACAGTCAATTACTCCCTGCAACCTTGGGGTTGTTTGCAATTCAGGAGAATCCTAGAGCAGTCTCACTCTGTGCCTCCCTGGTCATAGGGAAGCTGATCAAGTCCCTCCTGCGTGCGTCTGGGGCTTCAGTGACCTGTCCAATGCAGCAATGTGTGGCATGCTGAGACAGACCGCAGATATCGCCAGCTGAGGCCTGAAAAGAACTCGACGCATAGAACGATAGCGCCACAGTGACTTTGACCTCAATGGACAGTGCAGCACTGATGTGCTGGCAGACTGCAGATCTCCCTTTATGAGCTGGCATACCTCAGTGATAACCTCTTTGTGGAAGCGCAGTCTCTGAAGGCAAGTGGTGTCAGGCAAGTTGAGGTAAGACCGCTTGTCTCTGTACTTGCGGGGGTGTAATGTCTGGTCCTCCTCATCAGTCTGGCACATAATGCTGTGGAGCATACCTTCAGCCATCTCGAGTCTGCAGCATATAATTGGTTATCAAGAGAGGATGAGAAAGGACAAGACCCATTGCAATAGCTCTTTGTTTTCTACCGATTGGTCACAATGAATGTCTCGATGAAGACACCTATTAAATTTCAATCGGTCACAGTATGGTCAAGATGTTTGTACAGATGTTCACATCAACTCCAGCAACCTCCAGAGTATATCTGAACTCCCCCGAAGTTGAAGCACAGCAGCCTTTTAAAGGATGTGACATGTGATGTAGAACATGGCGTCCATAATGCTATGATTTGTTCTGGTTAGTTCCAGTTTTTCTGGGTGTTTTTTTGGGCGAGCGATATTGTGGGCGATATGTGTGCAAGGTGATGAAAGTGATGCTGGGTGATCTCCTGGGCATTAGTTTCGCCAAATATGATCTTTATGACAAAAAAAAGTGGGTGGGCAGTATTATTGAATCTCGGCGTTAATTCTGTGCGGAAAATAATGCTGGACGATATTATGGGCATTGATTTCACCCATTCTGATGATTCCACCCCAAAAAAGTGGGCGGGCGGTATTATTTTTTCCCGGCATTACGCACATGGGGAAAGTAACGCTCGGCGATAAGTTTCCAAAAAGTGCCCGTTGGTTTCAATTTTGTGGCTAAATGGGCGATATCTGGGCGTTATACGTCATTTCAGTGGTATAATGGATGTTAAGTGGGCATTAAGCAAGCAAGAAAAGTGGAAAATCTAGCCCCAAGTGTTAGAAATAACCAGTTTATAGCTATGTCTGGTCACTTTAAATAATCAGGTTTGAATGCAAACCAATATGGTGGTTATATTGCGTTTAATCAGAGTTTGAGATGGAATATAACATATTCGTTATACAGTAAAAACATACGACCGTGACAAGTAGCCGATACCGATCCATTCGGACAGACAGTTGACACACGTGAGCAATTCTCTTCCATCTGTGTACATCCTCTCTCTCTCTTTCTCCCTCTCTCTCTTCCATCTGTGAGCCCTCTTCTCATTCTCTCCCGTCTGTGAGCCTCCTTCTCGTGCGCTCTCGTGCTCTCTCGCGCTCCCTCTCACTTCCGTCTGTGAGTACAAACTTTCGGGAGGTCACTTTCATTCTACATTTAGGGGTGGACCTGAACCGAAATATTGAGCAGATCTTTTGACCTATAGAAGTTTCCCTAAAAACTTGCTGTCCAATGCTGTATCAAGTTCTTTGTCTCGATTCTTGTGTCAAAGCCCACCTTAAAGATGTCTCATGATTTTGGCCATATGCCTTGTTTGTATTTTCCCGAAAATGCTTTCCTGTGGAATTTGTTTCATCTCCCACGGTCCCTATTCTTTTGGGTACAATCAGTGCAAGACCACCTACTCTACGCTTTGGACTATGAGGCCCATAGCATAGCTTTCTCACTCCAACCGGTCGTTACTTTTTTTTACAACATAGCAAACTGTCTTGTGTTTATGCTAAATCCTACCAACTTCCTTCCATTATCTTTGCAAGCAGTTCTGTTAAGCTAACTTCAAATCCTACTTTAGCATTATACATAAAATACATAAATAAGGCTCAAGTCTTAATTTAAAAACAACAGATAATTGCTCAGCTACAGGAAAATTGTATATAGTATATAGTACTATACCCTCCGTAGCAAATCAAAACATTAGCACTGCTAAGCACCTATCTGGACCGAGGAGACTTTCCATCTGCAATTTGAACATAACCAGTTAAACACAGCATTTTTCGCGTCACAGTTTTAATAGCATAAGAATATACATTTTTAGGCATCTTTAGTTTCGAACAACAGTAATGGCAAATTTATAAAAATATTTTAAAATTCTACAAAGAATGTTTGTAAATGCAGTCTAAACAGTCGACACTACATTTGCAATCATTACAGATGAATAATCAGTGCTAATTCAATCATGGTGATGGTGTCATGCATGCACATTTTTAGATTAGTGTGTCAATATTCAAATTATAGTGAGTTGTGCTATTCTGGATTGTGAGAGAAAAAAATATCATTTTTGTTCTGGAACACAATTGCATTTCGTGCAGTATTTGTGTTCATGTTCGTAAGTGGCTGCAAAAAGTATTTGTACACCGCATGAAAGAATTTACAGTAAATATAATGGTACTTGGATGCAGAATCTTGCAGTCCCACAATTTAGACAACTTGCCAGGAAAAAGAGAAGACGCAGCAAACAGAGTTTATCACAATCTGTCTTGTTGGTTTTCATAATTTTCGTTCAGGGGGAAAAAAATGACCATTCAAATTTGCAATGGTAGATGACTCTTCAAAATATAACTCAAAAATAATCTATTTGGTGAGGTTCTCAGCCAGGGGCTGAGCATTTTAATAATTCTTACAACATTTATCATCAAAGCTCATTAACTCATACCATCCCAAGTAAACAGTAATTTCATATGATGAGCTCAAGTAAATTCATTGATTAGTAGAATGTAGATGAAGCATTTAGGAAGATGCAATACTTTGGCTGTGAAGAGGATGAAGGAGTTTGAAGCCTTGATTGCATTATCCACTAGTGGGACTGCTCCACCCACCAGCAGTTGTTCTCTGAACAGCTGCTTTTTTAATTACTCTTTAATGTGCAATTAAATTTCTAATTCCTTCCAGTCACGGTCAGAGTTGATGGATCAATTGATGGATATGAATGGCATTAAACTTGCAGCTGGATTAGGTCTATTCTTTCCTGGCAGTTTTGATTTAGTTTGTAAAGGAATATACCTAATTCAGTCTGACATCAGAATCAGATTTGGTGACCTCACTTCATTTTGTTCCTTGACTGCAAGAATTCACTTAGATCCAGTGTTAATGTTTAGTTTTTCATTGGAGATTTAAATTATAACCTTGGGTCCCTTGTATCTGATTTATTCTGTGTACCTTTCAACTATTGAAAGGAGTTGAATTCACACAAGCTACAGTTTAGAACACTTGTTTAGACAGAGTTTCTATCCAAAATGCCTTGAGGTCACAGCAAAACAATTGCAATTCTTTTTCATCAAAACTAATTTTGTCAAACCAATAATTTAGGAAATTGATTTGGATTCAATTCTTAACGAGATCACAGATTGTTCTCGGCGTGACTTTATGACCAATGCAGGGTATATTATAATTCTATAATTTAAGACCTGCACAGTTGACTAAAGAGTTCCACAAAGATGGGGATGCATTTTCACCTTACCCACCGAGCGGGCAAGCAGTTAAAATCCACCAGGTGATTGTCCCTTGTGGAGTTCACCATTGCACTCGCAGCTAAACTGCCCACCCAAAACCAACGAGGTCCTTCTTTAAGTATGCAGATCTGGATCTGATGATGTCATCAGGCTCCCACTGTCATTTTAACTGTGGCCTGAGTGAGGAAGCTCCTGAAGTTTTCCTGTCTGTCAGAAGAGAATGGAAGCAGAAGAATTTATTAATAGTAAGGGTTTTTTTTCCCTTTCCTTTGTTAGGAAAGGTGGAGTGCTCCTTACTGTGTGTCACTCCAGAACCTGTGTCTTCACATTTAACTGAGCGTGGATGGATTGATTTTCCACAGGCTGGCAGCTGCGGGAAATTGGGTCCGACAGCCGACATAGGTCCTAAATTTGCATATTTTAACAGCCTGTTTCAGGTGTACAGGTTGTTCTTGCATGTACAGGTCTGTCCGAATATTGCATCAGGTGGGCCTTGGGCTATGTGGTGCTCCCTTGATTTTCAACTGCTAACTGCCCATTTTTCAGGCACAAAACTAGCTTCTATGATTGCTGACAAAACTTGATATTTGAAGCAGGATAATTACAATGTTAAATTGGCCTAAGACAGCAGGAAATTAGAGATTTTAAAATGCTTTACCCCATAATTTATTCCTCACGCAATGAGTAAAAAGGTAAAACAACTTTAGTTTTTGCCCATTAATGATCAGTTAACCAACTAATTAGTTGCTTTAAACAACTCATTTGTAATTCTAAATTTAGAAAGCCTCACGTTACAATATCAAGTTTCATAAGAACATAAGAACATAAGAATTAGGAACAGGAGTAGGCCATCTAGCCCCTCGAGCCTGCTCCGCCATTCAACAAGATCATGGCTGATCTGGCCGTGGACTCAGCTCCACTTACCCGCCCGCTCCCCGTAACCCTTAATTCTCTTATTGGTTAAAAATCTATCTATCTGTAACTTGAATACATTCAATGAGCTAGCCTCAACTGCTTCCTTGGGCAGAGAATTCCACAGATTCACAACCCTCTGGGAGAAGAAATTCCTTCTCAACTCAGTTTTAAATTGGCTCCCCCGTATTTTGAGGTTGTGCCCCCTAGTTCTAGTCTCCCCGACCAGTGGAAACAACCTCTCTGCCTCTATCTTGTCGATCCCTTTCATTATTTTAAATGTTTCTATAAGATCACCCCTCATCCTTCTGAACTCCAACAAGTAAAGACCCAGTCTACTCAATCTATCATCATAAGGTAACCCCCTCATCTCTGGAATCAGTCTAGTGAATCGTCTCTGTACCCCCTCCAAAGCTAGTATATCCTTCCTTAAGTTAGGTGACCAAAACTGCACGCAGTACTCCAGGTGCAGCCTCACCAATACCCTGTACAGTTGCAGAAGGACCTCCCTGCTTTTGTACTCCATCCCTCTCGCAATGAAGGCCAACATTCCATTCGCCTTCCTAATTTCCTGCTGCACCTGCAAACTAACTTTTTGGGATTCATGCACAAGGACCCCCAGATCCCTCTGCACCGCAGCATGTTGTAATTTCTCCCCATTCAAATAATATTCCCTTTTACTGTTTTTTTTTCCCAAGGTGGATGACCTCACACTTTCCGACATTGTATTCCATCTGCCAAACCTTAGGCCATTCGCTTAACCTATCCAAATCTCTTTGCAGCCTCTCTGTGTCCTCTGCACAACCTGCTTTCCCACTAATCTTTGTGTCATCTGCAAATTTTGTCACAGTACACTCTGTCCCCTCTTCCAGGTCATCTATGTATATTGTAAACAGTTGTGGTCCCAGCACCGATCCCTGTGGCACACCACTAACCACCAATTTCCAACCCGAAAAGGACCCATTTATCCCGACTCTCTGCTTTCTGTTAGCCAGCCAATTCTCTATCCATGCTAATACATTTCCACTGACTCCGCATACCTTTATCATCTGCAGTAACCTTTTGTGTGGCACCTTATCGAATGCCTTTTGAAAATCTAAATACACCACATCCATCGGTACACCTCTATCCACCATGCTCATTATATCCTCAAAGAATTCCAGTAAATTAGTTAAACATGATTTCCCCTTCATGAATCCATGCTGCGTCTGCTTGATTGCACTATTCCTATCTAGATGTCTCGCTATTTCTTCCTTAATGATAGTTTCAAGCATTTTCCCCACTACAGATGTTAAACTAACCGGCCTATAGTTACCTGCCTTTTGTCTGCCCCCTTTTTCAACCATGATTTTATAAACTGATTGTGTCCATTTCCAGTAAAAGATCATACTTCGTACCTAACTGCAGTTGGCTGTCTGTATATCCGATGTACGTGCACCTTTTATAACTGCAGTTACAAGCACCACTGACTGCCGTGAAATGGATCCAGTAAATCTAAAACAATTCCCGGGGTTTGAAATAGAATTGCATGATAATGAATGCATTCATATGAAATTCCTCTATCCACCATTTAACAGAGACATTAATCCATTGAATTTAATGGAATTTTGGTGATAGTGTACAATATGATTTTAGGGCAACAAAATGCCCATCAAACTAACAATGGGTACTTCTGATGCGACATTTTCTTATTTATTCACAAGTGTATTTTTAAGATAATACTCACACAAGGAATATTCCTGTGCAGGTAGGTGGGATTTTCCACATTATTACAAAATCAAAATACTGCAGATGCTGGAATCTGAAATAAAAACAGAAAATGTTGGAAATACTCAACTGGTCAGGCAGTATCTGTGGAGAGCGAAACAGAGTTAACGTTTCAGGGTGATGGCCCTTCGTCAGAACTGGAAAAAGTTAGAGATGTAACCAGTTTCTAAGCTATAGTGTAGAGGTAGAGAAATGGTGGAGGGAGGAAAGAACAAAAGGGAAAGTCTGTGAAGGGATGGATGGCAGAAGAGATTAAAAGACAAAAGGAATACTAGTGTAAGGCAAAAGGAGATGGTAATGGGACAAGTTAAGAAACAAAAGATGAGTCTAGATAGGATGTAAATGGAAATGGCAGATCATCAACAGCTGCCATGGGAAAGAGAAAAAACAGAAGAAAAGAAAAATAGGGTAGAGATAATGGTTTGAAATTGTTGAACTCAGAGTTGAGTCCAGAAGGCTGTAAAGTGCTTAATTAAAAGATGAGGTGTGGTTCCTCGAGCTTATGATTAGCTTCATTGGATCAGTGGAAGAGGCCGAGGATGGTGAGATCAGAGTGGGAGTGGAGTGGCGAATTAAAGTAACAGGCGACTGGAAGCTCAGGGTCAAGCTTATGGACTGAACAGAGGTGTTCCGAAAAGTGATCATCCAATCTACTTTTGGTCTCCCCAATGTAGAGGAGACCACGTCGTGAGCAGCAAATACAGTATACTGAATTGAAAGAAGTACAAAAAATAATTGCTGTTTGGGGCCCTGGACAGTGGGAAGGAGGAGGTAAAAGGGCAGATGTTGATTCTCCTGTGCTTGCACCGGAAGTGCCGTGGAAAGGGGAGGGGTTGCTGTGGATGATTGAAGAGTGGGCCAGGGTGTCGCGGAGGAAGCGGTTCCTTCGGAATGCTGAAAGAGGAGGGGAAGATGTGATTGGTGGTGGGATCACGCTGGAGGTGGTGGAAATGGCAGAGGATGATCCATTGAACATGGAGGCAGGTGGGGTGAAAGGTGAGGACCTTTATTCTCAACAGTACCACAGACTGGACATGCAGGGTCTCTGAAAGTTTGAAAGTATGTAAAAGCCAATTCTTTTTATCTTCCTCTTCCTCTTTGGCCCTGCTCTCTCTTCCCTCCCCTCTCCCCTCCCCCCAAAAAAAAATTATTGTCATGTTTTCCAGAACCCAGAACAATACTGGGGCAATTGGGAAGAAGTCCCATATATTTATAAAAATCACCTTGCAAAATTCTTGGACAAAGGTTTGAAGCTCTGGTGGTTTAATAGGTAAATGCTCCACCTGTTGTGACATTAAAGTATGATAGTCCAACAACATGGCAGGTTTGTTATACGTTAAGTTGTTTGATCTCCATTGGGGCAGCAATAGGTATTCTATTTGCTGCAGCATCTCTGGGCTAAGGAGAGGAAAAATTACTTGTTGCTTTTGATCCTGATTGTTATCTAGTGAGTGTTAATTGCAAATGGGGCAGAAGTTTAGAGGTGGTGGAGGTGTTTAATATGAATATATGCTGTTATCTTTGATGATTTCTGTGTTATAACATTTTTGAATGTGAGATGAAGACAGCATTAGTCTCAATTGGGGTCAATCAGTCTTTTGGACGAGAGATTAAGACACGGTCCAAATGCCCCCTCAGGTGAATGTAAAAGATCCATGGTACTGAATAAGAGCAGAACAGTTCTCCCAGTGGCCTGGCCAACAATTATCCCTTAACCATTACCTTAAGCATAACGGGTTCAATTTTCCCGTTATCTGCGCCGTTTTTTTGGCCGAATATAAAATATCCACGTTTCCCCAAAGTTTCTGCACCAGCATAACTCAGTTAACATTTTTTTAGGTTAGTATTTTTTTGCGTCATTGGGGGTGTAACCTGCCACCCGCGCCGATTCTGGCCATTTAAGTAAGTTTTACTCTGATTTACTCCAATTTTTCTTAGGATGACATATGTGACCGCTCTGGAAAAACCTTCTGGGCAGTTAACAAAATTGGTACAGTTAAGAAAATCAGCACAGCAGATGCAATTCCACGGCCTGGACATTAGCAGCAGGGGTGGGGCGGGGTGGGGGGGGTTGCGGGTGGGGGAGGAGAGGAGAGGTTGTGGGGGGGGGGGGAGGCCTTTTGGCCAGGGTTAGGAGTGGCAACTGGCACCGGCATGTGAGGGAAGCCTTTCGGCCAGAGTTAAGAGCGGCATCCAGCACCGGGAGGTGGGTGGCCCTTCGGCCAGGGCTAACAGCAGTAACTGGCACCGGGAGGGGAGGGAAGCCTTTCGGCCAGGGTTAAGAGCGGCACCCGGCTCCGGGAGGCCTTTTGGCCAGGGTAAGGAACGGCAGCAGACAGTGGGGGGGTGCATAGACTTTTGGCATTAACACTTTAATAATTTAATGATGGAATGCTGCTGCAATGTGTAAGATGCTTGTGCAGGTTGCTGTGAGCTGGCCAGAATGTGTTGTATGTTTCACTTTCCATCCTCAGCCCGCAGTGTGTCCCTCGTTACCCTGGCAACCCGATCCTTTTGGCGCAGATCTTAGGCTCCAACCCAAAGCTAACAATTCAAATGGGAAAAGTTAGATGATTTTTTTGGGGCATAGTTGGGCCCCCAAAAAATGGGCGTACTCTTCAAGTACACTAAATAACGGCTTTGGGGAAAATTGAGCACATTATCTTGTCATTTATCTTATTGCTGTTGTGCGCAAATTGGCTGCTGTGTTTCCTACATTAAACTTCAAAAGTACTTCATTGGTTGTAAAGTGCTGAGGTCCCGAAGGACACAAAATAAATCCAAGCCTTTCTTTACTTTTCTTCTATCTCCCATGGTTAAGTAATCGAACAACACACTCTGACAAGAGTCACACCTATAAAATACCAACTCAGCCGAGGTACGGGAGTCTGCACCTGTGAAGTCATACCGCAATGTGAATCTAAAGGAGAGGGGGAAGTGAGGGGGAATGAATTATTCGAAAGCATTTGCATGCTTTAATTTTGCAATTTTATTTTCAACAATTTAATAATGCAAGGACAATGAAAATGAAAGGCCAAACTTATAATCTCTTTGTAAGCCACAAATAGCTCTGTTTATTGAAAACTGAGGCCTTTATTTGAAAATGTAGCAACTGCTGTGATACAATGGCAGCGTTATCAGACTGTGTCTTTGCCAGTTAAATATGGCAATGTGTATATGCAACACCAAAGTTGTGATTGGTTCACTTGGAAGACAAGACGCACCGAGCAGTTTGGCTGGAATGTTTTATTAGATCCTCCCTGCCTAAGTAATCAAGTAATTTACAATGTGAAATTTGATCCTCCATTCTGACTGCCAGGCTTCAGGCAGAGCTCACAGTATTGCTTTCAGAGAACATACAGGGCTCACCCTCGCAGGTTATGACCATTTCCCCCCACAACAGGTTCCTGACCTCCACACCCCCCACACCCCGAGTTCCTGACCTCCCCACCCCATCCTTTCTGTCAAGTTCCTGACCTTCACTTCCTCAACAAGGACTGTGTGGTGGTCACTGCTACCAATACTGTCATGGACAGATGCATCTGCGACAGGTAGATTAGTGAGGTCGAAGTCAAGTAGGTTTTTTTCTCATGTTGATTCACTACCTGCTGCAGGCTAAGTCTGGCAGCTGTGTCCTTCAAGACTCGGCCAGCTCGATCAGTAGTGATGCTACCGAGTCATTCTTGGTGATGGGCATTGAAGTCCCACACCCAGAGTACATTCTGTGCTCTTGCTATCGTCAGTGCTTCTACCAAGTGGTGTTCAGCGTGGAGGAGTACTGATTCATCAGCTGAAGGAGGGCGGTAGGTGGTAATCAGCAGGAGGCTTCATTTCCCATGCTTGACCTGATGCCATGATGTTTCATGGGATCTGGAGTCAATGTTGAGGACTCTCAGGGCCACTCTTTCCCAACTGCATAGCACTGTATGGTGATGGAGGATTCTGGGGCATTGGCAGAAAGGTATGATTCTGTTAGTATGACTATGTCAGGCTGTTGCTTGACTAGTCTTTGGGACAGCTCTCCCAATTTTGGCAAGTCCCCAGATGTTTGTGAGCAGAACTTTGCAGGGTCGACTGGGCTGGGTGTGTCATTGTCGTATCTGAAGCCGGTGCTGAGGTCGATGCCGGGTGCTCCATCCGTTTTTTAAATTCTAATTGTTTCTTGTAGTGGTTTGTTACAACTGAGTGGCTTGCTGGGCCATTTCAGAGGACAGTTAAAAGTCAACCACATTGCTGTGTGTCTGGAGTCACACATAGGCCAGACCAGGTAAGGATCGCAGATTTCCCTCCCGAAAGGACATGAGTGAATCAGATAGGTTTTTACAACAATCCGGTAGTTTCATGGCCACCATTGCTGATGCCAGCTTTTTATTCCAGATTTATTTAATGAACTGAATTTCGCATTTCCGGATCATTAGTCCAGGCCTCTGGATTACTCGTCCAGTAACATATCATTCCCAATGCGGTGCAAATAATCAATGCAGTTAAATATGTGGAATTGGTCACTTCCTATCATAAAACAAGCACATATTTTATATCAAGAGATGACCTCAATATTGGCAATTATTTAAATGATTGGAAATTATTTAATACCTTCTTCTTTGACCAAGTGATTGGTCACCAGTCCTTTGGCTCGGTGTTAGTTTTTGCCTGATTACATTGTACATTTTACTGCATTCAAGGCACTATATAAATGCAAGTTGTTATTGTATGCCTGGCAGTGCTCTTGAGAGTTTGATTTAGCTTAAAAAAGGTAAATCAAGCAGTCTAAAATTGAAGCCAAAGGTAATTAAAAAATTATCAACTTCTGTCTCTGTTTCAGTGCCCTAAAATCTTATTGCTAACTTGTACTCAATTTAAGGTATCTGACTGGATCCTTACTCAATATTTCCTCAACGTAAAATTGAAGCCTGTAGTTTACCTACTCTTCCAGCATTCAGGAAACATTTTTCAGCCTCTCGGTGTTGAAATTGGCTCTGGCCATTTTTGAAGCGGTGTCACCGCCTGAGTGCTGATTTTAGCCAGGCATTACGTGCAGCCTCAAACTGCTAAATTGAGTTTTACCACCCAAAGATGAGAAAGCTGTGCTAAAAGGTGGCATTGCACACTCATCCTCGGTCCCAACGGGGCGGGAGCTCAGGAGGCCTAATCAGTTTCGCAACATGGGTGCCGGCATGCTTGGTGAAAAATGGGAAGAAAAAAGCCTCAAACTTCTCCGACCCACACACACACACACTTCCCCACTGTTACAACTAATGAAGAAATGCAGAAATAAATAGAGAAAAACTTGCCTTGCTCTCTGGCCAATTCCGCCCGAGATTCGCTATGTTTTCACCACTTTTCTCAGGTTGTAAGAACGCCTGCCGGTAAGGCTGCCGTTGAAACCAAATATCGCGACAGCGGCGCCAAGGGGGCGTTGCACGCTGGATGACATCACCACATTGGTGGTATTAGAGGGTGCATCGTTACGTCTTGGCGCCTCTACCAAAGACCCAACTGAACGTCTCCGGATGCGTGAATGGCGCTTACTGGCGGTAGGCCTTTGCCGCCTATTTGCCACCTATTGCCAGTGGTAACAGGGGGCATTAAAATCCCATTTCGATCACCAAGTCTTTTCACAAAACTCTTAACACGTCTTTTCATTTCACTTAGTCACCACACTATTTTATTCATTTTCTGTCGCGTCAGCCACAATAGTTTGTAAACATTATTTTGTTAGTAATCACTGTGGTAGGAAATGGAAGATTTCCACTAGTAACATCAAGTTCTCCCATTTTTGAAACTACACAGCTTACATCCAACGTTAAGTTCTTTGAGCTCTTGAGTTTCCAGCCTTGGATGACCAAAGTGAATGCTTTTGGGTTTTTAAATGACATAACCTGAACCTCACATTCGAGTTGAGCTTCTAACCATCTAAATTTTGTGAAACAGCCTTATTCCAGTAACTCAGATATTTGTGGCCCAAATGATCCTGTGCTCTTCGCTCTATGTCAGGAAACTTCATACAAAAAATCATCATCTGTTGGCCAACAAAACCGAATACTGGATATACTAAATAGAGCTGTACCATTGTAGAACAAGTTTTTTTTATACAATATCCCTATCTGATGAAAACAAAATCTTAAATTGTTGGCTTCTACACCATGCTGCTTGTATAATTCCATAGATCTGTTTTTGATGACTGGTTATCCACTTAACCTACCAAGGTTCGTTCTATATTCGTTTTACTGATTACTTCATACGTGAAGGAATAATGTTCTGTATCCTTATGTTACCCACTGCTAGATGGATCGAAAGCTGTTCAAAAGTTGATTTTGAGTTTAACTGGGGATTCAATTTGTTATGTATGTATACTTGTATTTACTCTGTACAGCCACCTGAGGGCTCATTCCCTGGAGTCCCTTGGGAGCACAGGTATTTAAGTAGGCTTCACAGGTTGAAGAGGCACTCTGGAGACCTGCAATAAAAGACTACGGTCACACTTTACTTTGAGCTCACATTGTTCAGTCTGACTCCTTCTCCATACACAACACAATTAACTTGGAAATTAGCTCCTGAAGGAGAGTTTCAGAAAACTGACTTTGAAACAGAAAAATGTTGCACATCATGGGCCCAAGTTTCGGCATCAGGTGAAAACGGCGCACCTCCGAGACTTACGTGACCTGCCTGGGCTCGAAGATGTGCCGGAATATTTTGCTGCAATTCTCCGGTCCTCCTGGACCATGGCGGGGCGCATCGCAGTCTTCCTGGGTCGGAGCAAGCTGCAGGTGGGCGGGGCTAAGCCCCTGTGTGTCTGAAGACTGCCGGCTTCGTTGCGCGTACGCGTTGCAACGTGCGTGCCTGCGCAATGGCTCAGCAGGGCATTTTTCCCCAGTCTGTTTCAGAATGGTATGGGTACCGGGGAGGGATGGAGGAGCATGGAAAGAGGGCACTGGGGAGGTGATCGATGGGGGAGAAACATGGGGAGGTGATCGGTGGGGGAGAAAAATGCGAAGGGCTGGAGAAGCATGGGAAGGGATGGAGGAGCGAGGCAAGGGATGGAGGAGTGTGGGTTGGGGGGCACTCGAAATGATCGAAGGGCCGGAAGAGAGAGCAGGGTGCCTCTGTCCAGCCTCCCCCCCCCCCCACCGCGTTCAGCCCCCCCACGTTCCGCCCCACAGCTCCCTCCGCGTTCAGCCACCCCCCCCCCACACACCACCCCGACCACACCCCGTCACACACCATCCCCGCCTCCATACCCCCACCTCCCCAGGCACCCCCCACACACACCCCCACTCCCCCCCACACACACATACCCCCCCACCCCCCCCCACACACACATACCCCCCCACCCCCCCCCACACACACATACACCCACCACGCACACACACACACACACACACAAACACCCCCCCCGCACATCCCCCCCCACACACCCCACCACACCCCCACATCACACACCATCCCCGCCTCCACACCCCCCCCACACACCCCCATTCCCCCCAACTCACCCCCACCCCCCCACACACCCCCACCCCCCCCCACACACATACCACCCCACACACACATACCCCCCACCCCACACACACACACACACACACACACACCCCCCGAACATCACCCCACACCACCCCCCCCCACACGCACCCCACCCCACCCCCACACGCACCCTACCCCCCCCCCAATGCCCCCACACACCCCCCACCCCTCACTGTCAGATACAAAGAGAGAGAGAGAGAGAGACACTGACAGAAACACCTTCCCTTCACATAAAGGTGGGACTTCTATTTTTTTATTTTTTATTGATTGGTTGCTTATTACTTTGGTCTTGGAGCTTTAGGTGCAGGGTTCCTTCTATTTTTTATTAATTAATTGCTAATAACTTTTTGTGCTTCGTAAATGTACTGCTTTGTTTTGTGCTTACTGCTTTAAATGTATTTTGCTTCTTTAATGTTGTTATGAAGGTGTTTATGGAAAATCCTCTAACTTCCCTCCCCCCCCCCCCCCCCCACCGTCTCTGGCTGTGCCTGCACTAAACTTAATTCCAGGTAAGGTTTTTCAGAACTTACAAAAGTGGATACTTACTCCATCCTAAGTTAGTTTGTAGTAAGTTTTCACTGCCAAAACTTGCAAAGCAGGTCTGAGTGGCTGGACACACCCCCTTTTGAAAAAAAAATACCTTACCTAAAGCCAACCTAAACTAACTTACTAGAACTTGAGCAAACTATTATCCGAGAATTGCAATTTCTAACATACTCCAAACTAAACGAGTTGCTCCAAAAAAACTAGGGGCAACTCCACCCGAAACTTGGGCCCCATAACCTGTGACTTCAGCTGAACTCTTCCAGCTAGGGGCCATTTTCCCATTCCTTTATCACTGAGGATGAATACAATAATTTTACAACTAAGTATTCAAAAGCTCCATTATTCAATGTATTTGCACTATTGATTTCCCATCCTTGTAGCCAAGTATATTTTTTTTCTATTTATAGGTGTGTAGCTTTGGGAAGGATAGGTTTAACTCCCTGGTGAGGCAGTCACAAATAAAGGAAAGAAAAAGCACTGGTAGCTTGATGTTCCTTGTTAAGCTGCTTTATGTTAGTGATAGATTGCTCTGTGCTCAACTAGTGTGCATGCACTGCAGCCTTAATTCCTGATTTCCAAGCCAATAACAATTTTTATATGTCTGTATCTAGCTAGCTAGCTATCTAGCTATATCTATATTTTATCAAAATGACTAACATCTTAATAATTATTATATTTAAATACCAAAGCAGGAAACTGAAATTGCAACTGAAACTGGGTAATTTTGGATCTATTTGTGACCATCCAAATTTAATCTAATTTGTACTGCTTCAGATGTTTAAATGTAGCTGACAAAATCTGTACAGATATATTGCCATTTTCTATTTTCTGCTGTTGTATATTGCGATGATGCCTTTTGTTTTGGACTAAAGCTGACTTTAGATCCCAAGTGATTGTTCCCCTGTATGAATCCTCAGCTTCCAGTTCATTTGTTTTAATAAACCTCTTGCACTGCACAAGAGGGAAACACTTGTTCTATACAAGTACCCAGAATCATTTGTTCTCCAAGGACAAGTCTCTTAGAACAGAATAGCTTTTGAACACTTCCCCATTGTTCTGGCATCATGCCCTGCATGCTTGAGCCAAATATCACACCCAGATTCATTCCATGCATATCACATCATGTACCTCCAGTATTCTGAACAATAATAGCAAAAGAATAATGGAAGGAAAAGTGGGCCTTTTATTTTTCTTGCATGAGTAACATGTTTACAATTCAAATTTCATGTTCATTCTTGCAAATAATGATCATAATGTAATTAACATTTCATATTAGGTTTGAAAGGGAGAGGAAAGAATCACAAACCAAGGTTTTAAATTGAAGTAAGGCAAACTTCAAAGGTATGAGAAATGAATGAACAGTGGTAAACTTGACTGAAGTGGGTCAAACTATAGACAATCGGTGAGAAGTATAAGTATTTGGTGAAATACAAAACCACGTGTGTGTAGTTAAGCAACCATGGTCAACAGATGAGGTAAGAGACAGTATCGAGCTAAAAGAGAAGGCATCCACAAATGCAAGGAAAAGTGGAAATCCAGAAGAATGGGAGAGCTATAAAAAGCAACAAAGTGATAAGAAAAAATAAGGTGCTAAAAAGGAATATGAAAAAAAAACTTGTCAGTGATATCAAACCTAGCAATAAATGTATGAAGAGAAAGAGAGTGGGCTCATTAAAGATGCATGCAGGTGAGCCAAAAATGGATAATTAAAAACGAGCAGACTTGATAAATGAGTATTTTTCCATTTGCACAGAGGGAGAAAGAGGGCAATATAGCAGCGGTAGAAGGGAACTTAAAAATAAGTCAAGGGGACAAACTTGGTGGGAAAAAATAATGGGACCTAAGATAAACAAATCAGCAGGACCTTAGAATTAAAACTAGGCCATTTAGGAGTGAATGGGGAAGCATTTTTTCACTCAAAGGGTAATGAAAATCTGGAACTCTATCCTTATAAAAGCTGGGTCAATTGAAATTTTCAGCACTGATCGATTTTGTTGGGCAAGAGTATAAAGGGATATGGAACAAAGCCGAGTAAATGGATTTGAGATACAGATGGACTGTGATCTAATTGAATGGCGGAACAGGCTCGGGGCTGAATGGCCTACTCCTGTTCCTATGTTTCCTAATTCAAGATTATTGAGTTGTTCTCCACTCCCAACTCCAAGGGATCCCTGTAAACAAAACACGTCATAATTGGAGTGTTAGCGTTTACTATAAATTCCATTCGCAAACATGAAACAGCAAGTGAGCCTCTTGGATTTCTTCATTTGTGCTGTGTCACAGACAATAGCCTCTTGGTCAATTAACATCTGTCATAGTACTCTTCCAAGGCTTGAAGTAAAACATTAATCAGCATAATGTAAATTGATATCCAATTTTCACTTATTGAGCTATGTAGGAGGATAGTTTTAACTGGCAACTGCAATTTTAAATGCTGTTTGACAAGAACATCTGAACATTTTGAATTCAGTTTTCATTGGAGTAATAATCCATCCAGGTCAGGCAGCATCTGTGGAGAGAGAAACAGAGTATGGGTCATCGACTTAAAGCATTATCTCTGTTGCAACATTTTCTGTTTTTATTTCAGATTCCAGCATCCACGTATTTTGCTTTTGTAATAGTCCGTCCATCTTGGTATGTGTGTCTGTAACTGAGACCAATAACAGGAGGATAATTTTGCTCTCAAACAAAAAGATAAAGTTCCTCAAATGTACTTGATTATAGGGCATGATGTCATCAGGAACATGAGAGAGAAGTAAAATGATGTTCCATCATACAGCTCCTGTTCTCCTGGGACTGCCTGCTATAATTCTGTTTTGTTTTCAAATGTTTGGAGATATATTTTATGCCATATTTTGACGCAAAGTTACAACTTGTAACAGCCAAAATACTTAGCTTCTAAATAATGCCGGATAATGAGTGGAGTGGTGTTCCCATGCCGTGAATGAAGCTTAAAAAAGCGACTCTAGAGCTATTACTTGTAACAATAAGTACTTGAAATATAAAGCTTCATGTGGCTATTTTTTATTTTCCAAATGGACTTGTGCAGAAATTTATTTTGTTTTTTAAAGGCTCCCCCATTCAGCCAGGAAAAGATGTTTCTCAAGTTTGGAAGTTGAACCAATGAAGTTCCAATAAGTTTATCTCCACTATATTTGGTATATTTCAAAACCAATCAGGACTGATGGTTTGCTTTTCCTTTCTTTATATCGAACAACTTTTCATTAACTCTACTCACTGCTTCAAATAAAAGGTGTTGCTTTGGAAACCCAATAGGTCCTAGCTATGCCTGTTCTTTTGCTGGAAATATTGAGCACTCTTTGTTCCTGTCTTACTTAGGTCCCCTGCCTGAATTCTTGTTCCATTACTTGATAACTGTGTTGGTGCAGATTCCTGCTTTCACCTGATTTAAAGATTTTCAATAATTATGTTTCAAGTTTCCACCCTTCCCTTCCCTTTATGTGGTTCATCTGTGACTCTTACCTTACTGGACCTCTCTCTTTGTCTGCGGAGATAGGCTTTTGACTGACACCTATTATAAAGCCACCAACTCTCACAACAACCTGGATTATACATCTTTCCACTCCACTTCCGAAAAGAACTTAATTCCCTTCTCCAGTTTCTCCATCTTTGTCATCTGTTTTGTTGCCCTCACTCCTTCCTCTGTGCCCCCGCTTCACCCCACCCCCGCCTTCAGAAACAATGGAGTCCCCTTGTTCTCATTTACCTTACCAGCTTTTGCCTTCAACAAATCGTCTTCCGCCATCTCCAACATGATCCTGCCATCAAACACCCCTTTCCCCGTCCACTTTCCGAAGGAAGTGTTCACTTCTTGACTTGACTCTATCGATTTTCCCCCCATGGTATATTGCGCACATGACCTGAAAAAGAATGATAATATATCGTGTAAATAAATAAAAGTACAGAAGCTTGCATACCCGGCGGAATGGTGGGGTGGGAGGTGGGAGATGTAAACCACCAGTCGTGTCTACAGACATAAAATTACACACACTGATAGAAGATCACAAATAGTAAGATCAATGAGTTTCTGGCTACCCTCTGGTAGCTCTTCCGACTGACCATTCTACATGCATGAATCTCGACAATAAACATTGGGAGAATATTCAACCATTTGGAGAGGGAGGAAGGCATTTCACAGCCAAGTCCTGGAGAGGCCACTGGACAGTGATGATATGTAGGATTCCTGGTTGACTTTTAAAATCTTCTCCAACCCAGGGGGACTGAGACATTGTTTAGTCTTGCATATTTTTAACTATCTGTTCTATTCAACAGATAGGTCTTGTTAAAAAATTGAGCAAAATTGTACAAAAATGCAAAACTTTCAACTATAAATAACTGTAAATTTAATGGCCAGTTATGCCCAAATTCTGGACCATTGCAACACAGTACATTTCTCCCCATATAGAAACATAGAAAATAGGTGCAGGAGTAGGCCATTCAGCCCTTCGAGCCTGCACTACCATTCAATAAGATCATGGCTGATCATTCACCTCAGTACCCCTTTCCTGCTTTCTCTCCATACCCCTTGATCCCTTTAGCCATAAGAGCCACATCTAACTCCCTCTTGAGTATATCTGATGAACTGGCATCAAGAACTCTCTGCGGTAGAGAATTCCACAGGTTAACAACTCTCTGAGTGAAGAAGTTTCTCCTCATCTCAGTCCTAAATGGTTTACCCCTTATCCTTAGACTTCTTTGTCGTCTCTGATGCTCTGTCACATTTATATTAAAATTGGTATATTGTGCATACAAAGTGCACTGAGTACCCCAACACCTATTTCATTTCTGACTAAACATCTGCGAGACCAGCATCTCCTTTAGCATTTCATCCTATTTGTGTGGTGTCATTTGAGTTTATTTAGTGCTGTTGTTCACTAATTCTCTAGACACTGAGCTATCAGTGACAGATCGGCCCCTATTTTCGCCACGATTGTGTGCTGTTTTATGGCGTGAAATACTCACTTTCCAACTTTCGCCAACGTTTGGATGCTGGCGCTGACCTTGTGCGCCAGTTTAAAGTTTTTTTGGTGCAGACATGAGTCAAAACGGGATCGGGCACTGTTTTTGTGAACGTAATCGATTTTGGCCGTCCACGATTTTTTTCAGTGTGGCGCACACTGCCCAAAAGCCCCACAAAAAAAAACATACGTTTTCTTAAGGAATCTGCGTGGGGCACAAGTGGACAGGAGTGAGGCAGTAAGAATGCACAATAAAATAGCTTTTTTTCCCCACTTTTTGGAGCAAGGGAAGAAAATTTCCGGACCAAAAGGACTGCTCCCCCAGCTGCAATCCCGGGTCGACAGGACTGCTCCCCACCAACTGGACCTGCTGCAATCCCAGGCCAAATGGCCCCCCGCTCAGTCCCGCTCTTCTTGCAAGTTGAAGTACGGGAGCGGGGAGGGCCATTTGGCCGGGGATTGTATCGGATCCAACTGGGGGGGGGAGCTGTCCTTTCGGCCCGGGATTGCAGCTGGTCCAGCCGGTGGGGAGCAATTCTTTTGGCCCGGAATTTCAGTCGGTCCAGATGGTAGGGGCGGGAAGATGTCCTTTGTGGCCCTTTCGGCAGCGGTGGGGTGCGGGCTTCAGCGTCTCTGGTTGCTCTGACAACTTGAGCTTTTCACACGTGCTCAGAGTTTTTAGCGCAGACTTGAAGCTCTGCTAACCCTCAGACTAACTTTCAAATATTTATTTGTCGAAAGTCCTGATTTTTTTTTTCTGTGGCAAACGTACACAAAGAAATTGTATGTTAACATGTGCAGGCACCAAAAATCCAGCAAGTAGAAAATAGGGGCCATTAACTCTACCTTTGTCACTCAAAGTGTCATCTTTCAAAGCTGTAGCATGTATCAGAAGTCCTAAAGGGACTGTCGGTCCTTTTGGAGCAGGAGGGAATGGCACATTTTTCAATATTCAATTTGCAGTTACTCTGTCATGTTGTTATTTGTGGGAAGCATACAAGAGACACTTTTTGAATTCGTAGTCATTGTAAACCCCACAGATGACAGCAAGACTTCAACTACTGCAGTTGTTCTGCTGCTATCTATTTCCCCAGGTACTGAAAGTGCTGTGTGTGAATATATTTCCCATTGCCTTTTAGAACAGAAATGTGTAGTGTGTAGGTTTTTAATGAGCATGGATCAGAACATTGAAATGGATCTCACTGAGGTTGCATGGTAGAATTAATTTTTATTTCATGTCTTTAATCTTTTTTTCTTCGGTTTTCTTCTCTTCCCTGAACTCCTGTTGTGTTATCTAGTTCCGTGGACAACAGTCGTCCTTTGATAATGCATCCAAATGTCTATCATTCATGTATCAGCTTCAGTATGTGTCAGCAGGCTATTCAACATCCAACAGAGATTGGCTGATTGTGATCAGGAGCAGGAATCCTGATAGATTCTCCCCCTCCCTAACCCAAGGGTGTTGAGGTCAATTGCAGGACCCCATTAACTGCCCAAGCTGGGAGACCCTATCTGGCATCTTTCTGCTCTATGTATAGCTTCGTTGTTTATGGATGAACTTGTTGAGATATTGGAGGAGCTGTACAATTACCTTTTTAAAATAATGTTGATACATAGTCAAGGTTGTTTGGTACTGTAAATGGCATCACCTATTCGCAGATATTTCCAGGTCCTGCATCACTGTTGTCCTTGGTGATGAAAAGAAAAACTGGAAATCTGAAATAAAATGAAAATGTACAACAGGATCATCCTCATTGGATTTCGAAAGGAAAATTAAGGTTTTGGGTGGGAATTTCACCAGAATCATTATAATTTCATTTATGTCAAGCTGCATTTACCATGCTCAGGATTTTTACTGAGTTACAGAAAAAAAATCTTCAAAGTTAAAAAGAAAACCAGTAAGCCATAAAGAATGTAATGAAAAAGAATCACAAGTATCTGTCAAGGAGTTGAGGATTCTGCTAATCTTCATAAATTATTTCAGATGGACCATTGTAGCTTCCTCACATCTAGCCAGTTATTATTGTGCATTTATATTACTTGCAGATTATTTATAGGATTCTGGAATCACACATCATTTTCCTTGATATGTATTAAAGGATCCTTGGCTCTTTTAAGCAGGACCACCTAAATATTGTGCCTGCCTTCACAACCAACAAATGACAAAGGCACTAATAGGTTGTGTCTATTGTGCCACTCATGGAATATGTTTCCAGGTTTATTAGAATGAATGGAAATGTTCATACAATGAAAGCTACGGAGAATATCTGTGCTTATGTTGATTTACCCTGTATTACCTAAAATTTAAAGAAGCTTTTATACGATTACTCCTTTTTACTTGGTCTGTCAGAAGTATGTCATTGCTATGAAGATTTCACCTGCAAGTAGTTTGTTCCAACATGCTGTTGTGGTCAGTGGATGTTATTTAAAGGTTTGCAGATCCACTTTCCTGGTAGAAAAATATGTTCTTAATGATTTGATTGTGTGTGTGTTAAATAGTAAAATAAAAACCAAATAAATAAAAAGTTAAAAACTGCTAGTGTTAAAATCTAAAGCAAAGACTGAAAATGCTGTTGTACACAGTGGCTCATTGGACAGCTATACAAAGGAAAGACAGCTAATTTTTCAGGTGAAACCCCTTCCTGAATAGGAAAATAAACATGCATATTAATGGTTCAGAAGAAGGGGAGACGAGAAAAAGAGCAACAAATGCTCAAATCACAGGAAGTTAATGACTTGAATGACCTACATCATCTTGGAAAAAATAGAGCAGGAGATTATTCGATGATATAAAAAATCTTCTCAGTCAGGGAGACATTAAAGAAACAAAACAATGTGAAAATAGCTTGGGTCTAAAATGAAAACTGAAAATACAGTGTGTAAGCATTGTGTATGGTGATTATGCATAATGGATATTTGTTAATCAAACTGTGTTAATATACTGTTATGGCTGTGATCATGCAGATGTTGCAATATATTAAAACTACATGACATCACACATTTTACTGAGGAAATAATTTACTGAGATTTTCAGGTCAGCACTTGTTGAATCATACTGGGCTTGAAATGATGGTCTGGGCCAAGTTGCAATCTCTTATCAAGGGACTAGAAAATGGGGTAAAATGTTGTGCCTGCATACAGCCCCTTTTATTTCAGCTTCAGCTATTTCCCAGTTGTTAACGGATTGGCTGACTCTTCTGCCTGCTCCCCCAGCATCAAAGGTGTGTGTCAGAGGCAGTTCCCAAGCTACCCCTATAATTCTGGCCGTTAACCAATAGAAGGTCTCAGAGGATCTCTCGCCAGCTGAGAGCTGGCATGAAACTCACTGAGACCCCAGACCTTGCCAGAAGTAAGGTAACCTTGTAACAGGGTTAAGACTCCTGTTCAAGACATAGCTCCCTTGGAGCTATTTTTTTCATCATTCCATGAAGGGCTTCTGAGGCCCTTAGTTGAGCAGCAGTGAGGCGCTCCCCCTTCCTGCCAGCAGAGTGTGGCAGGCTTCACTGATGCACCCTTACAAGAGAGGTGCACCCACACTGATCATGTTAATGACTGCGTCTCCGTAATTTGGGATGGAGTTAGCATGCATGGCTACAGGCAGTCGGGAATCCTGCTCCACTGCTCTTCTGGAATCTCGGCCCCTCTGACTTTTTACTAGCTTCATTCAGTACAACTTACATTCAGAAAGGTGAATTATTTTACTTCAAGTTCCCAGTAAAACAGTTGCTGTGAAATAGGATTTATGTCACCTCAGTTTTCATGTGCAGAAAAAGAGTAATGAAGTACAGAGTTTACAGAGCCCTGAAATTGCTGGAATGGTAGCAAGCATCTGTTGGAATCTTAACAGGATTTCAGGAATCAAAATTGTTGGCAAACAGCTTAAAGACTTTGCAGCAATCAAATTGAGTAGAACTGCATTAAAGGAATCACCAAAGATTAGCAAACTTTTAAAATGTACTCAGTTGCAATTGTGATGTTGTCTGCCACAAGCCATATCTGCTTTGCACAGCTGCAAGAACAGAGTCCCATCTGCCATCTTACTTGGATTGGGATTGCAGTAAGAGAACTGACAGTGTCTTTAGTAAGAAGGAGTTAAAACAGCATTCAAGTCATTGGTAAATCATTGATTTCAACTGTAGGATATTGAACCTTGTCTTTTTCCGCAGTTTTTTCCCCTTTGAATTTCTAGGTTTAAGCAACAGGCCCCCCTCCCATTCCCCTTTCCCACTTCATTGCTGCTGTGAATTGGCTATTAAGAGAATGTCAGAGTGTCAGAGATTGCAGTGACTTCAGTTTGTCATACCTCTTTGTGAAAAAGTGACTGCCTGGTACACATCCCCATGGCAGCTTTGCTGAGATCAGGAAATAGAAGAGGAGAATCAAACCTGTGTCTCATTGACCTCCCAATATGCTGTGCTACAATGCCATCCAACATACCAGTTTATTAAACATAATGTACAACACTGCAGATGCTGCAAATCTCAAAATAAATCCCCCGAAAAATTGAAATACTCAGTATATCAGGCAGCATCTGTGGAGAAACAGAAGACAGTCAACATTTCAGGTTTCAGACCATTCATTGGACTCTCTGTACTGTTTGACCTGTAAAGGAGCTGCTTTTACTTTCACTTCACTTGGTTTTTTAAAAAGTTATGTTTTAACAGCAATAACTTGCATTTATATACCGCTTTTAATGTAGTAACACATCCCAAGACACTTTGCTGGAGTTTTACCAACAAAGTTTGACACCAAACCACATAAGGAGATATTAGGACAGGTGGCCAAAAGCTTTGTAAGAGGTAGGTTTTAAGGAGCATCTCAAAGAAGGAGAGAAGGGTGGAGAGGTTCAGGGAGGGAATTCCAGAGCTTAGGGTCTAGGCAGCTGAATGCATGGCTGCCAGTGGTGAAATAATGAAAATTAGGGATGTGATCAAGGCCATATTTGGAGGAACAACTAGACCTCGGAGGGTTGTTGGGCTGGAGGAGGTTGCAGAGATAGGGAGGAGCAAGGCCATGGAAGGATTTGAAAACAAGGATGAGAATTTTGAGCCAATGTAGGCCAGTGAGCATAGAGAGTAATGGGTGAACAGCATTTGGTATGAGTTAAGATGCAGGCAGTAGGTTATTGGATGAGCTCAAGTTTACGGAGGGTGAAAGATGGGAGGCTGACCAAGAAAGCATTGGAATAGTTGAGTTTAGAGGTTAGAAAGGCATAGATGAGGGTTTCAACAGCAGATTAGCTGAGGCAGGTGGAAGTAGGTAGTCTTGGTGATGCAGCCGATGTGGGGTCAGAAACTCAGCTCAGGCACAAATAGGATGTCAAGATTGTGAATGGTCTGGTGGCCAGGGAGAGGGATATGGACTCAGTAGCTGGGGAACAGAGTTTGTAGCGAGGAATGAAGACAAGGATTCCTACTATTTAGTTGGAGGAAATTTCTGCTCATATAATACTGGATGTCAGACAGCAGCATGACAAATCAGAGGCAGGGGAGGGGTCGAGAGAGGTGATAGTGAGGTAGAGCTGGGTGTCGTCAGCTTAATTAAGATAAATACTTCTAATTTCATTACAAAACACATGTTCACAAAACATAGAATGGAAAATGATTCAGCATGTCATCTAATTTGAAATTGTACTGTCTTTGATTGTTTACACACAAAAGCCTTGGAGACTTCAATGCTTCTATCATGGGTTTCGGTATCTCGATGCTTCAATGTCTTTTGGGATGAAAGTGCCTTTTGATGCTGTGCAGAGAAGAATTTGGGTTGAGAACAAGAAATGATGTTATAAAACAGAATGGCTGATGTTCATCCCTGTCTGCCATTATGCTCATTTAAACATTATCTACTTTATTTGATATCACAAATCTTTGATTCGGTGTCATACCACCGTTTGCCCAGTTATCTTTATCCTTTTGTGTGTTTGAAAACCAATATTTCAATTTAAAAATGTTGTGCTTCAGTTTCCCACTTGGAGCACTGAGCTGTTAATTTGATTATAAGAACCTTCAAATCTAATTTCTAATGAGCAAAAATGTGAAACTAAATAATTACCAAGGTGCTAACATAGTTTAACGTAAGTTGCTTCGGTTAAAACTGTAACCTTACTCCTATCCATTTTGCATCTGGTAAAGTAACCTCTATAGCTTGAAAGTAAAATCTACTTGGCCCAATCAAAGTTTTATTTCCAATTCTTTCCCTTTCTCCCCAAATGTATTGTCAGTTGGTATGGTTTCATGGATGCATTCAGCCCTCCAATACCTCAATCAAGTCTCCAATCTTCATGATAGAGCCTTGGCAGTCAATGTTCGAAAACTACCAAGGGAACATTACAGCTAAATCTAACCCAATCATCTCCCAATGTCCACACATGCATTTAGCTGCAGAAGTAATTGAACAGTATTCCGGCATGGGAACTCTGGCAGAAAGGAAACTCTGAAGCATTATACGTCCCAAGGCACTTACAACATGCAATTATAGTTTGTCAATTTAGCACTCTTTGTTTAAAAAAAAATCTTGATAAGTAGGTCATTTTGCTGAGTTTTGTGTGCAGAATGCAATGGGGAAAAGATTTTATAAGTAAGAATAACTTTAAAGTATGACTGCTGTTCTTGAAACTTTGTATGAAAATATTTTTCCCATTGCGTTCTGCACACAAAACTCAGCAAAATGACTCGCATTGAAAGATAGCAAGGCTTCATGAAAATATCAATTGAGATGCCAGATTTCAACATCACTATGACAAATGTGATGTGGCTCTTTCCTCAAAAACAACAATTCCTCTAAGATGAGAATTCAATCAAGGTGGCAACTCGCTAACCTGCCTGGCAGCAGTATCCACTTCAAGTGTTTTCTCGAGAGCTCAAGCAGATGTGAGTCTGTCTGCTACCAACAGTTTCCCCTATCGATATTTCCTTCAAACCACAGACAAAGCGCTTTCTTACTGTATTGTTGAGAAACCCATCAAAGTTGTTCGATGTTCTTTGACCACTTGGACTAACGCCTCATACATTTTTTCTTTAGGGTTGGCCAGAGCAATCAGATTCTTGATCAATGAATATGTTAGCAGCCCACAGATAGTAAGCAGTACCACCTCTCTTATTGATATCTATAGCATGTACATTTACCTGAAAACAAAAATTATTTTCTAGATACTCACTCCAGCTTGATACCATTTGATATCTAATGCTGACATGATGAAAAACATTTCAGTATTATTGAAATAATATATAATCTATGCTTTCCCCACAATACCCCACAATACTTACAATTTCTTATTTTCAAAAAATATTTTGTATTGTAATTTTGGCCTCCAGTCATTGGCAAGACGATCACCTTTTTTGATTCTGGTCTCAAGAGCAAGTGCTATATGCTATACTCCATATATAAGTTTTTCTTCGATTACTGGTCATGGACTTTCTGATCTTAGCCATAAAATATGCAGTCACACAGGGCCAACTCCCCACTACTTAATAACAACAATGTCCAATATTCAATTTTTTAAACAATGCATTGTCCTTTATTCTTGTCTTCACTGTTATGTAAGAGGAACCACATAAGATGGTGGAAATGGTGATGCTATTGTTTTCAAATCCTCTAGAATACTCGTGTCAAAGAATAACAAAGGAATATAACAGAAGTGTGATTGCTACAATGTGCTTAATCCAATCATGGGTTATCTAGTGTTCAGTTCACAATGTGCAAGTACCATAGATCTAAAAGCTGAATTCAAATTCACCTGCTCCGCATTGCCAGTAAATGACTGCAGTATTAGTAGTTTTGTTAGAAACCAGTTCTGTTTTTACTTGTTTATATGTCCGATTAACATTAGTGCTAAACCTCAAATGCATCCACTGCAGCTTTCGTTGTACAAGACTGGTTTTACTTTGGTAGAATGGGATTCTCCAAAATAATTTAAATAGGAGTGTGTACATATTGACGTGTGTACATATTGGAGTGTGTACATTGTAGAAAAACAGCAGAGAAAACTCTTCACTTGTTTCCCCTTTTTGAAGCACTTTTGTGGTCTAGTAACCATGAAAATCATAGTTTCACAGTTACTTCTACCTTGGCCAGAATACTGCTGCTATTTTCCCTTGCGGATGACTTGTCCAGCACTTGAATAGATTTGTGACTATGCTGCTGTTTATTTTCAGCCTACATGCAGCGATCTATTTGAAACTGAAGCAGTAAGGGGGATTTTTCTTCCATTCCGTGAGCAACAACTTGAAAAATAGATTGCATTTATTCTGCTTTTTGTAACGCGTATAATAGTTGAAAGAAAGAGACCTGCATTCATGTAGTGCTTTATCACATCTCAAAGTGCTTCACATCCAATCAATTACTTTGAAGTTCAGCGACTATTGTTATATTGGCAAACACAGTAGCTAATCTGTGCACCACAGGATTCCACAAACAGCAGTGACAGGAATTACTGTAAATCTGCTTTTGTGATGCTGTCGGTTGAGGTTGAACTGAGGTGAAACAAATGGTATTTAAAATTGAGACCTATGTGGAAATAATACATGTTCTGTGCTTGCTGTGGATGCTTAGTCGTTGAATATATTCAAGGCTGAGATCGATAGATTTTTGAGTATTAAGGGAATCAAGGGATTTGGGGATCAGGCAGGAAAGTGGAGTTGAGGTCAAAGATCAATCATGATTTTATTGAATGGTGGAGCAGGCTCGAGGGGCCGTATGAACTATTCATGCTCTTATTTCATATGTTCTTGCTACATAATTATAATTTCTTACGTTCAAAAATCATTTACATTTTTTACCAACCCCACCCCCCCTCCCCACCTTCATTGGCAAGACGATTACCTTTTTTCTGTTCTAGTCTTGAGAGCAACTGCTCTGTGCTACTCTCCACATTTAAATTTTTCTTGAAGTGCTGGTCTTCATAGGCCTGCTGAAAGTAGCTGTAAAATGTGCAGTCACACAGGAGTAACTCCCCATGTTTAGCTTAACTGATGAGCCATTTGGTCTGATGAGAAATTCATTGACCCATTGTTTTGTAGGTCTGAGATGCTGTCAGATCCCGGCAGCCTGATTATACTTACAGTGCAGATGATGGCAGGAGATGTGCAAGTTTGCTGTTGGCGGTATATTGGGTGGTCCGCTGATGTAAAAGTGAGAGTGGAAGCACTCTGATGATTACCGAGCTAGCACATGTCCAGGAGTATCCCTGCCTGAGTCAGTGGAATTTGGCTTCATTTTTATTTCCAAATCATAAACAGGACCTGGTTGACCAGTATTGTTCCTAAAAATGTGCTGTGAAATGGTGTAGAGAAATTAAATTAATTGTTGACTCAGTTGTCTGCCATAAATGCAGACGAGACTTGTTTGTGTGAGCAGAGAGCATATCCCTTTCCTTAATACCTGTCAGCTAATGGCTGCAGAACAGGCATTCAGACCAGTGCTATGTTTCACATCCAGGACATCATTAAAATATAGAGGTTGTTGCAGACATTTGCAGGTAAGTTTTACCAAAAGTAACTCTTAACTATACATCTTCCCATTAATTGTTTGCAATAAAAGAATACAATCTTAATTTAATTAACAGAACAATTATAAACTAAATTGAAATGTGATTTAGCCAAGGTGAACTGGAAACAGTTACTGGAAGGTAAATCAGTGTCAGAGCAGTGGGAGGCATTCAAGGAGGAGATCCTGAGGGTTCAGAGCAAGTATGTTCCCTTAAAGAAAAATGGTAGGACTAACAAATCTAGAGCCCCCTGGATATCGAGGGGCAAACAGGGTAAGATAAAGAAAAACAGGAAGGCGGCTGTCAGATACCAAGGGCTCAATATTGCAGAAACCTTAGAGTTGTATAGAAAATGCAGGGGTGAAATTAGAAAGAAAATTAGAAAAGCAAAGAGAGAACATGAAAACAATTTGGCAAGGAAAATCAAAGAAAAGCCAAAGGTGCTTTAGAAATACATTAGGAGCAAGAGGGTAACGAAAGAAAGAGTGGGGCCTATTAGACACCTTAAAGTTTACCTGTGTGTGGAGGCGGAAGAAGTGGATATGGTTCTTAATGAATACTTCGCGTCTGTTTTCACAAAAGAGAGGGGTGATGCAGAATTGCAATCAGGAAGGAGGAGTGTGAAATATTAAATAAAATAAACATAGTGAGAGAGGAAGTATTAAGCGATTCAGCAGCTTTGAAAGTGGATAAATCCCCAGGCCCAGACGAAATGTATCCCAGGCTGTTAAGAGGAGGAAAAAGCAAAGGTTCTGACCATTATCTTCCAATCCTCTCTGGCTACAGGTGTGGTGCTGGAGGACTGCTAACATTGTACTTTTGTTTAAAAGGGGAGAAAGGGATAGACTGAGTAATGACAGGCCAGTCAGCCTAACCTCGGTGGTAGGAAAATTATTGGAGAAAATTATGAGTGACAGGATAAATCTTCATTTAGAAAGAAACAGATTAATCAAGGACAGTCAGCATGGAATTATTACGAGAAGGTCATGTCTGATTAACTTGATTGATTTTTTGAGGAGGTAACACGGAGGGGCGATGAAGCTAGTGCATTTGATGTAGTGTATCTGGATTTTAGCAAGGCTGTTGATAAGGTCCCACATGACAGACATGTCATGAAAGTAAAAGCCTATGGGATCCAAAGCAAAGTGGCAAGTTGGATCCAAAATTGGCTCAGAGGCTGGAAGCATAAGTTAATGGATGATGGGTGTTTTTGTGACTGGAAGGTTGTTTCCAGTGGGGTTCCACAGTGCTCAGCAGTAGTTCCCATGCTTTTTGTGGTATATATCAATGATTTGGACTTGAATGTAAGGTATGATTCAGAAGTTTGCAGATGATACAAAAATTACCTGTGTGGTTGATAATGAAGAAGAAAGCTGTAGATTGGAAGAAGATATCAATGAACTGGTCAGGTGGGCAGAACAGTGGCAAATAGAATTCAATGTGGAGAAGTGTGAGATAATGCATTTGGAGAGGGCTAACAAGGCAAAGGAATGCACATTAAGTGGTAGGACACAGAAGTGTAGAGGAACAAAGCGACCTTGGAATGCATGTTCACAAATCCCTGAAGGTAGCAGGACAGGTAGATAAGGTGGTTAAAAAGGCTAAAACAGAATACTTGCCTTTATTAGCTGAGGCATAGAATACAATAGCAGGGATGTTATGCGTGAACTGAAAAAACACTAGTTAGGCCATAGCTAGAGTACTATGTGCAGTTCTGGTCACCACATTACAGGAAATATGTAACTGCACTAGAGAGGGTAGAGAGGAGATTTACAAGGATGTTGCCTGGACTGGAGTATTTGAGCTATGAGGAAAGATTGGATTGGCTGGGTTGGTATTTTTTTTGGAACAGAGGATGCTGAGGGGAGACCTTATTGAGATGTATAAAATTATGAGGGGTCTCGATAGAGTGAATAGGAAGGACCTATTTCGCATAGCAGAGGGGTCAACAACTAGGGGGCATAGATTTAAATTAATTGGTAGGATGTTTAGAGTGGATTTGAGGGGACATTTTTTTACCTAGAGGGTTGTGAGGGTCTGGAAATCATTGCCTGAAAGGGTGGTAGAGGCAGAAACCCTCAACACTTTTAAAAAGTACTTGGATGTGCACTTGAAGTGCCATAACCTACAAGCTACAGACCAAGAGCTGGAAAATGGGATTAGGCTGGGTAGCTGATTGTCAGCTGGCGCGGACACGATGGGCTGAAATGGCCTCCTTCCATGCTGTAAATTTCTATCATTCTATGAATAGAATGTGCTATGGATATCAATTAAACATGCTTTTGGTTCCCACTTATGAGGTAGATCAAAAAAAAATTATTTTATTGTCCTACATAACACACTATGTTTTTAAATTCGTTCCGGGATGTGGGAGTCACTGGCAAGGCCAGTATTTATTGCCCATTCCTATATTCCCTTGAGAAGGTGCTGGTGAGCTGCCGCCTTATACAACTGCAGTCAGTGTGATGAATCTACTCCCACAGTGCTGTTAGAGAAGGAGTTCCAGGATTTTGACTGAACGATGATGTAGGAATGGTGATGTATTTCCAAGTCGGCATGGTGTGTAACATGGTGGTGTTCCCATGCGCCTGCTGCCCTTGTCATTCTGGGTGGTAGAGGTCGTGGGTTTGAGAGGTGCTGCCATAGAAGTCTTGGTGAGTTGCTGCAGTGCATCTTATAGATGGTAGACACTGCAAGCACGGTGCACTGATGTTGGAGGGGTTGAATGTTGAATGTGGTGGATGGGGTGCCAATCAAGTGGGCAGCTTTGTCCTGGATGGTGTCGAGCTTCTTGAGTATTGTTAGAACTGCACTCATGCAGGCAGTGGAGAGTATTTAATCACACTCCTGACTTGTGCCTTGTAGATGGTAAAAAGGTTTTGGGGACTCAGGAGGTGAGAGACTCGATGCAGAATACCCAGCCTGTGACCTGCTCTTGTTGTCATAGTGTTTATGTGCTGGACCAGTTAAGTTTCTGGTGAGTGGTGACTCCCAGGATGTTGATGGTAGGGGATTCGGCGATGGCAGTACTGTTGAATGTCAAGGGGCGGTGGTTAGACTCGAGCTTGTTGGAGATCATCATCATCATAGGCAGTCCCTCAAAATCGAGGAAGACTTGCTTCCACTCCAAAGGTGAGTTGTCAGGTGACTGAACAGTCCATTTCAGGAATTACAGTCTCTGTCGCAGGTGGGACAGACAGTATTTGGAGGAAAGGGTGGGTGGGGAGTCTGGTTTGCCGTACGCTCCTTCTAGCCTGCACTTGTTTTCTGCATGCTCTCGGCGATGAGACTCGAGGTGCTCAGCACCCTCCCGGATGCAGTTTATCCACTTAGGGCGGTCTTTGGCCAGGGACTCCCAAGTGTCGGTGGGGATGTTGCACTTTATCGAGGAGGCTTTGAGGGCGTCCTTGAAATGTTTCCTCTGCCCACCTGGGGCTCGTTTGCCGTATAGGAGTTCCAAGTAGAACGCTTGCTTTGAGAGTCTTGTGTCCGGCATGCAGACAATGTGGCCCGCCTAACGGAGCTGGTCGAGTGTGGTCAGTGCTTCGATGCTGGGCCTGATCGAGAACACTGACATTGGTGCGTCTGTCCTCCCAGGGGATTTGCAGGACCTTGTGGAGGCATCATTGGTGGTATTTCTCCAGCGATTTGAGGTGTCTACTGTATATGGTCCACGTCTCTGAGCCATACAGGAGAGCGGGTATCACTACAGCCCTGTAGATAGTCATCGCCTGGCACCTGTTTGGCGTGAATATTACTTGCCACTTGCATGTGGGCATGGACAGGTTCATTTTCTGAGGAGTTGCGATTGGAACTGAGCACTGTGCAATCATCAGTGAACATCCCCACTTCAGTTTGCACAACAAATTTTTCTAATCTGTGGCAGTCCTTAAAAAAATTTCTCTTCATAAAAATCTACCTAACCATTAAAAATAAATTTGAGGTGCATGATTTTTTCTGTTGCTCTACGAGAACCACTGTTTTTATTTTAGGATAATTGCACCGTCTGACTGAACATTGACTGACCAATTGGATTGGCAGGATAAAGCGATTGATAACCTTATTATAAATTTTTAAAAAACATGGTTTTAATACAAATGCCCTGAGCTGAGCTGAAGGAATCAAATTTCATCTCAACTTATTCCGTGGAAGGGAACGGGGTGTGCGCAATTCTAATAGGGCTGGTACGAGGGCAGAAGAGAACGCATTGCAGTGGAGTTTCAGCTTTCTGATCGGTGAGAGAGATATAATCGAGTTGGATGTGGTGGAAATAGTAAAATATTCGGATCTATGTGGGGTTCATCGGCCTTTGTAGATCAGGGCCCTGTATGTTTTCCTCCTTTTTGTTGGTTAACCTGATGTGAAATGGAAAGCCCCAAGCCTGTGAACATGTAAAATGATCAAATTGCACAGTAGACAGGACTCTTAAACCTGATAACATTTCCTGGGAGTTCTGTGGTTCATCAAAGAGAGTTCATTGACTTGCTACAATCTGACAATCACCTAGCATCAATCTCTTGTAGTAATTGCAAAGTGTTGCCGTGGGCTCATGTATGATTAAATCAATACTTCATTTGCGGCCCAAGCATTGGGAATGTGATATTTGAGAGTTTGGAGTCACAAATGTCACATATAAGGAGGTAGAAACTTGAAAGCTCTATATAGAACAGTTTTGTGCATGATATTTAAAGGAACATATATATCCACAGGCAGAACAGTTCATTGGGCTTCCAGTATGGTTTGATATAGCTTTGGGTCCAACAGTTACCCATTGGCAAGTTCCTGACTTCTGGAAAGGGGACTGATAAATGGAGGCTGAGCACTGCTTAGGGGGAACAGGGGGGTTGGCAGCATTCCCTCCTTCCAGCACTCAGTTACTTCAGAGCAGGAAATTTAAGAGCAATAGTTGTAGAAGCCTGGTATTAGATAACAAAAACAACAGCAACTTACACTTACATAGTGCCTTTAATGTAGCAGAACGTCCCAAAGCACTTAATAAGGCCATTATCAATAAAAATATTTCTGACACTGAGCCACAGAAGGAGATACCAGGATAGATGACCAAAAGCTTGGTCAAAGAGGTATGTTTTAATGAGCAACTTAAAAGGGTAGAGAGAGGTTTAGGGAGAGAATTCCAGAGCTTGGGGTCCAGGCAGCTGAAAGCCCGGCCGCCAATGTTGGAGCAGTTAAAATTGGGGATGCTCGAGAGACCAGAATTGAAGGAGCTCAGAGATCTCAAAGCCTTGTCGGGCTGGAGGAGGATACAGAGATAGGAGGGGCAAGGCCATGGAGGGTTTTGAAAACCAGGAAGAGGATTTTAAAATTGAGGCATTGTTGTACAGGGAGCCAGAGTAGGTCAGCAAGCACAGGGGTGGTGGGTAAATGAGACTTGGAAAGAGTTAAGATACGGGCAGCAGAGTTTTGGATGAGCACAAGTTTATATAGGGTGGAAGATGGGAGGCCGGTCAGGAGTGCATTGGTGTGGGAAATTAGCCAAGTTTAAGGCTAGCTTTGGTCACTTTAATAATCAGGATCGACTGTAAACCAATCTGGTGGTTATATTGTATTTAATCAGAGTTTATGAAGGAATATAACACATTAGTTATGCAGCAAATACATACAACCGTAACAGGTAGTTGATACCGATTTCAATCGGACAAACGGCTGGCGCATGTAAGCAGCTCTCTGGCTTACAATCTCTTTCTCTTTGTCTGGAGTTTCCTTCGGTAAAGCATGGGATCACTCGAAGAGTGTTCAACCAGCTCAACTTCTGTTTCACTCTCATCTCACACCGTCTGTGCAGTGTTATTAGGTTACTTTTATTCTCTTTTTAGGGGTGGATATTGACCTATCGAGGTTTCCCTAAAAACTTAATATCCAATAAGGCTTCTAGTTCTTTGTCTCGATTCTTGAAACAAAGCCCGCAATAAAGTTGTCTTCTGATTTCCTTGCCCACACGTCTTCCTGTGTTTACACTAACTCAGGGTTTCTTCCTGCAGAAATCATTTAATATCTCTTGTTCTTATTCACTCGAGTACAATCAATACAAAGCCTTAGCCCTCTACCCTTTGAACTATGAGGCCCAAACCATAAAACTGCCCACTCTGTTGTTATCTCCTTTACGACGTAGCAACGTTAACTCTCACAACTTCCATCCATTCTAAGTCTTTTTGTAACAAATTGTCTGAAAGATGCACAAACAAAATTGAAGTTTTAACTTGAAAACTACAGATAATGGTTGTCATAGTACAGAATGCTAGAACATCTCCGCAAGGTACCAATACATTAGCATATCTAAGCATCTAATGCCAGTCTCAGGAGACACTTGTCTTCAGTTCTAAACAACGATTTAAAACACAGCATTCGTATCAGTTTTATACATTTTTGGCATCCCTGATTTCTAACATCGGAATAGTCAATTGAGGGTTTCAGCAGCAGGTGTGCTGATGCTGGATCAGAGTCGGGCAATGTTACGGAGGTAGAAGTAGAAGTTTTGGTGATAAAGCAGATATGAGGTCGGAGGTCATCTCTGGATGAAATACAACACCAAGGTTGCAAACCGCCTGGCTCGGCTTCAGACAGTGGCCAGGGAATAGAGTTTGTGGGGCGGTCCGAAGATAATAGCTTCCGTCTTCTCAGTATTTAGTTGGAGGAAATTTCTGCTCATGCAATATTGGATGTCGGATAAGCAGTGTCTTACTCGGTTAATGCTGCATACTCATGGGAGTTAGCTGGAGAGAGAAAAGTGAGTAAATGACTCCCTTCAACAAAGGCCTTCAAAGCAACTTGATTCAAATTCTTTTGGTACCGTGTCTTAGCACTTTCATTACTTGCGTATGTCACTACTAATTTGTTCAATGTTCTCTGTAGCTTCTGAAACGTGCAATTTTCTAAAAAAAAATTAAATATAAATTTCTAAGCACTAGTATTGATTTGAGAAATGTATGGAGCTGTAGATATAGTCATTTGTTTTTAATGTGCAAGTATCAATTTTAGAAAAAATAATGGTGCTCTGACAATGATTACCAGGCAGTAATATCATTATCAGGTTCAGATTACATTATAAATTGAGAAATTAGAGCGTAAGAATATAACCCTGCATCCTAGACCAATTTCCTTAGCGTGATATTTTCATGGTGTTGTCAGCTCAGGAGCCATCATGTTCCATATCATTTTATAGTAAAGCTTCTCATGTAAAGGTTAGCTAGCAAACACAAAATAAATTTGGCAACTACAGCAATTGTTGAAAACACAATGCTCTGCTGCAGAAAATTAGCATTAACTGGGTAGTTTGTTTTGATCTCTGTTTACAGTTGTGGAGCGGGCAGGGAAGTGGAATTGAGGCCAAGATCAGATCAGCCAAGATCTTATTGAATGACGGAGCAGGCTCGAGGGGCCAAATGGCCGACTGCTGCTATTTCTTATGTTCTTATGAAAATTGCCTGTCTGTAGTGTGTTTTACATACATTTTTTACCTTTTTAAATATAATACAGGTACATGCATAATTTTCAAAAGAGGCAGAGAGGCAAAATCAAATTCACTGACTAGATCCCAAAAAAGATATTGGGCAAAAACAAAAGGGGAACAAACCATGTAGGCCTTGTCCTGGAAAAGACTCAAATTCTTTTGACAAATTTTATAAATGATATTTTATATTACCTTCATTTGGTTTTAGCAAATTAAGCCTCAACAATGATTTTTAAACTTTCCCATGGTCGTCAACCCTTTGAAAATATTGACACATTTCCATTAACTCTCTATTCCTACTTGTAAAAGCCCATGTCAGGCACACTAGAAAGGACAATGGTTTAGAATTACCCATAATAACAGAAATAAAATACTAATAACCCAACAAAAACATAAATGTGATTTAAAAATGGACCCAGATCTGAGGGTCCAAGTGGAATCCTCTCTCAGACCTCTTGAAGTCCAGTGACTCCAGTTTGAAAACTTGTGCTGTGTAGTAATACCTCAACATACAAGACTGAGGCTGTTGTATTATAGATTTATGGTTATGGTGCTAAATAAGTCAACCATTTTTTACTGTAACTAACATAAGAATATAATGCAAATTATTCAAAACAATGTCAAACAGCTCTCATTTAATGTTAAAAAATTACTGGAGCATGCATGAGCTCAAGGAAGATTACACATGCACGCACATTATTTAAAATTGTGTTTATATACGTCCGGAGTTGTAGTGCAAATGGTTCCAGGATGCAATAAACAATAATACAGCATAATAAAAGAATAAAATAAAGACTTGAGTGTCAGCAACTTTGGTCCAGTAGTACCCGCACCTTTACTTTGTGAATTAATGTTGTGTGCTGAGAGTATCAACTGTGGGCCAGTTGGTAGCACCCTTGCCTCTGATTGCGGGTTCAAGTCCCACTCCCACAAAAATCTAGGCTGACACTCAAGTGCAGTGCTGAGGGACAACTGCACTGTCAGAGGTCCTGTCTTTCGGATGAGACATTAAACCGAGACCTCGTCTTCTCTCTCGGATGGATGTAAAAGATCCCAAGGCACTATTTCGAAGAAGCGTACGGTAGTTATCCCCGGTATCCTGGCCAATATTTATCCTTTAATCAACACCACTAAAACAGATTATCTGATCATTATTACATTAATGTTCATGGGAACATGCTATGCGCAAATTGGCTGCTGCATATCCTACATTACAACAGTGATTAAACTTCAAAAAGTAATTCGTTGGCTGAAAGTGCTTTTGGACGTCTGGTGGTCGTGAAAGGCACTATATAAATGCAAATCTTTCTTCACTGTGAAGCTTCTGTTATTGACCAGTGTTCTGCATTACAGTAATGACATTTTAGATTGGAGCACCTAACATTTTGAGACTTTTGGTTCAACTTATTCAAAGTTCTTTGATACTGTAGTTGATCTTTTGAAATGCTACATGAGAAGGTAACCTTTATTCAAAGGTTGTCCATGTGTGATTTTTTTTTTGTGACCTAGGTTATACTCATGAAGATTTTTTTCTGAATTGTTTGGATTCTGACTCACAATTTTACTGTCAAGGTTACTTCGGTTTCTTAATTCTTGCAATGTCAAATTGGCAAAATAAAATGGAGTGTGGGGCAGCATATTTTGGAGTTGAATGTTGTGGATTCAAATAATAATAGGGCAGAAATTCCAGTCTCCACGGTCTGTAATGAGTGTGTACGAACCCGGGAAGGCATCGCAAAAGCCGTTTTTCAGCGCACAATGCGCCTGCATTGAAAACCGGCATTTCCGATCCGTCAAGCTGGAGCATCTCGGCCGCCAAGACTTTTGCAAGAGCAAGATTGCGGTATTTACCCATATCTTGCCCAAATGTCCTGAAAACTCTTGTGCCTGATAAAAGCAGGCGCATTGCCTACTTTTACAGGCGTAAGAGTTTTAAAATACACAAACATTTTAAAATAAAATTATAAAAACACATTTTATTGTTTAAAAACCCTCCCCACTACGGTAAGTTTATTTTAAACCATAATTAAAAAAACTTTTTTTAAATTGGAAAAATATCTATTTTTTATAATACATAAATAACTAATTTAAATTAATAAAAATATGTGCTGTATTTTTTCTATTTTTTATTAGTGTTTTGGGTGTTTGGGGGGGAGGGGTTACCTTGATTGGCTGCCCAAAGCCATGTGACTGCAACTCCAGCCCTGCGCACGTTCTGAAATGCACGCGCTGCAACGTGCAGTGAGTGGAGGCCTCAGGACCGGGAACTCGCATGGGTGAGCAGCTTTAGGTAAGTGCGCATCTTTTTAAAGTTTTTTACCTGATCGCCTGCTGGGATTTCTGGCTCAGTATCTATTTTTTGTAATTCACTTTGTTGTCAGTATCATGGACCTGAAATGGCAGTGTCTGTGATGATGTACTCTCAGATTATGCCATTGTACTCCCTTTAAAATGCCCCGCAAGTTTAGGATTTCTGCATGCACTTGCGCATGCGCAAACCCCGGGCCTTGTAGCCAGTCAGCGTACGCTTTGACAGGCCATCTATGGGGGGCACGAAAAAGCAATTGCTGGCACAGAGTTGGGCTAAATGCCCAGTGATTGGCCAGCAATTGCACAAGGCCTGTTTGCTTCAGGGGATATCTAAGGCTTAAATTAAATATTTTCATATCCTAAATTATGCACATACACTGTATTAAATGAGTTTATGCAAATATTGGCCCGAATTATAGTTTTAATGATGCATAAACTTATCAAAAATATTTAATTTTTATTAAGGTTGATGGAGTGAAGGTAATTATGAATAAAATTCCAATTCTGTTAATTTTATAATTGTTACATTTTGGGATTTCATTACATATTATTAGGGAATTCACTTCGTAAATGATTGAAATGGAATTCTCCTTATTGATTGGAGGACCAGGCCCACATGATCCCAGGTACGCTTCCACACCCCATTATGCTGCATTTCACCTCAAGACATGAGACTGCAACTTTTCCCAGCCTGAGGGCCAGGAGGTGCTTTCATAATTCTATCACGGGTCGTGGAGGTTACATCATCAACTGTAATTTCTAGCCCCATAAAGCTTCATACTGACTCTGTTGAAAATGCATTTTCATCCCACAATTTCCTTTTCATGATCTGATGATAAAATGACCTTAGCATTTTTAACAATTCTTTAGGATATGGTATTCTTAAGTTTCCAAAAATATGCTTGTTTTTGTTTACATCTAAATTTTTCAACTCGATAATCAGGGTGGGAGAGCGGTGGAAAAAAAAGAGACCGGTTGTATTCAGTTGCAGCTTTAATCTTGCCATCCATAAGGTTATGAGTTTGTAGCAAAAATTATGTTTCTGCTAATACTTTACACAGGAGTTCGGAACTTAATGTTGCTGACAGAAATTAATTTTTACTGTCAAGCTGATGTGGTTCCTCAGCCTTGCTCTTAGTACCGACAAGTCTGATGAATAACTAACACGTTTCAATTGCGTAAATGAGCTGGAATTGGAATATGACAAATTTGTCTCTGGAAATAGAATTTTGTGCTACCAGTTACTTTAAGACCATCTTTACCATTCCACATGGTGCTGCAGCTATGAAGGATATGACCCAATTGTGTTTTCTATTCAGTGACCTAAGTGAAGGGCCAATATCCTTAGTGCTAGGCTACACTTGAAAGGAGCAGGGGATAGGTTGGGATACATCAAGAAGCAGTCACAGGTAATGCCAAATTTGGATTTCAATTGCCTATAGATTCTAACAGGAAGAACCATCTGAGCAAGTAAGAAACTGAATAGTTTAACATCTTGAGAATGAGCAGGCAATGCTGCAATTAGCTTTGAATTTGACCTATTCAAAATGAACATATCTGGTCATCAGAAAGGTAAGTAACTAATAGTCTTTGGACATTCAAGTTACAATTTCTAACTATTTAGATTGCAATCACTTTGTGGAATTAATTGGGTTTCATATATATGGGGGGTCCCATAGCCTTGTGCACCAGAGCTGGATATGTTGTGTATGTCTGCACTTTCAAGCTGAAAGGATCAACATACATTGAAGTTAAGGGCTGTAATTACGTTTGCTTTAACTGAGAGTGCATCTAGGTTCCTTGAGAGAGTTGTGAGATCCACATTCTACATATTTCCCGAATGGTTTCCTTTGGAAACCTAAGCTTCTTCGAACAGTTCTCATCTGTGAGGCTTTTAAAACTACTTCTGTCTCTGTACCTTTGGGCTGAGGGCAGAGGTGTAGAGGCTTGTCCTCTGCAGCTACAACTGCACCCCTTTCCTCTGACTCTGCTCCTCCTAGCCTCCATGGCAACCAGGAATCAGGCAGTCTTATTAGAAGGGTTGAGCGTGGGGGGGGGGGGGGGTGGGGGGGGGGGTGTGGGGGGGGGGGGGTGGAAGAATGTGAAAAGGAGCTTCGAAGTCAAGAAAAATATCAGTGACATGTTAGAACTGTGGGTTGTTAGTTGGGCAGGGGAGTGGGACTAGCTGAAGTGCATTCAAGGCTGAGATAGATAGATTTTTGGAGTCATGGGGAATCCAGGAATATGGAGATCGGGTGGGAAAGAGGTCAATGATCAGCCATGATCTTATTGAATGGCGGAGCAGGCTCAAGAGGTCATATGGCCTACTCCTGCTCCTATTTCTTATGTTCTTGTGTTGTTCTTATGCTCTTGCAGAGAGCCGCCACAGGATTGACGGGCCAATTGGCCCCTGGCGGGTGGGGAGCATTTTGCTGGAGTAATTATCTTGGTTGTTTCAATCTTTGTAAAGACCACAATTGGTATGATTGATTTGTTACTTGATCCACCAGGAATTGAAACCCTTAACTACAGTATCTATGCCCGTGAATTGGCTGAAGGTTTATAAAATATAAATTTTTGACCCTCCCAGGAGATTACAGAACTCCTGATGGGTGGGGACTATTGAACTCATGATCCTTGACGGTAACATGATCGAATGGGACAGGCTCAACGGATCAGTCGTTTTTTTTCTGTTCATCTTTTTTATATTTTGTTTTGTAACATGACCGCAACAGGTGCTTGGATTAAGACAAGGGAACTGCACTGTTGGATATGTTATATTTTGTGTTTGTGATTTTTTTTTAGATGACTTTTCTCTCTGGGCAATGCAAACTCCAATTTGTCAATGACATTGGGTTCCACTGCTATGCACAGCACTAACTGGATAACAAGGCAACATCCACTAGTATCATTTTTTGAAAGGGGCCCAAATGTGAGTGGTGCCAGGTTCAGAATGCATTGTAAGTAGAAGCTATTTCTGGCCAGTTCTCAAAAGATTCCAGTGCAGGCGCCAATACAGGCACTTGTGAGCAGCTTTTTTTGTCACTGAGGTGGCAATTTGTTGTTTCTCAAGAAATAAATTGCATTGTTACCCCAGGCTTATTTTTGCAAGGCCAGGTTATTTCAACTTTTGCATTTGAATTAAATAAAAGTTGTGGGCACCTTTAATGGATCGCTCAGAAAATTGCTGGCTCATCAATTTCCAATTCTGCGATGTTGACAAACTGTGTTTGAGAAATTATTGAACAGCCCATAACATTCTACTGAGTCATGCTGTTTTTTTTTGGCAAGGTTGAGTTATTTGGAATGTATTCAATTTAAAGGAATGTATCATTAAACACTTTTCTTGCACAACATTGCAGTTTCTATTTCATGGCTTCATACTATTCTACAGACTTGTAGTATAGTGTAGCTCTGTACTATCCCACGGTGTTATAGTATAATGTATAGCTTTATACGGCTCTGCATAATTACAATACAGTGCTACATTCATGATCTCATATTTATAATACACTGTAACTTTGCATTATCCAACAGAGCTACAGTATAGCGTAACTTTATATTATTCTACGGATTTATAGTAAAGTGTAACTTTGTACTATCCCACAGAGCTATGCTAATGTGTAACATTCTGCATAGTTAGAATATATAGTTTATTTTTATTAGGACACTGAGCAACTTTGTATTATCCCATAAAGCTACAGTACAGTGTAATTTTGTATTACCCATAGAATTGTAGTACAGTGTTACTTCGTACTATTCCTTTGAGTTATAATACTGTACAACTTTGTACCATCTTGCATAGTTGTAGTACAGTGCAACTTTGTGCTGTCCTGTATAGTAGTACACTGTAAATATGTGCTATTCTGTGTAGTTAGCTCTGCAATATTCCAGAGTCATAGTGTAGAGTAAAAAAATATCTATCTGCATTTCAGTGCATAAATGTTTATGGACTTTTCTAAGAGACATGAGAAGGAGCTATGCATATTCTTTCTATTGTGTATTTCACAGTGTTCGAATTTTTCACAGTATTTTATTGTGCCATGGTAATAAGTGGTCCCAAAAGCAAAATGAAAAATAATACTTGCAAAGGATATCAAATCTAATAGCAAAAGTGTTTTTAAAAATATATTGAGGGATAGAGAGTGGTAAAGCTAAATGTAATCGCAGTAAAAACGAACGCGGACTAAAATGGATAATAAAAAAATGGCAGACTTGGTAAATGAGCACTTTGTATCCATTGTCATAGTGGTAAGAGGGGCCCTAAAAATAATTCAAGGGGAGGAACTCAGTAGATTTAATATAAGTTTAAAAGATGGTAAAAAAAAAAGTGGGACTTAAGATAGACAAATCTTTTGTATTCCAGTGTATTAAAGAAAATAGGTGAGCAAATTACAGATGCATTTGTAATAATCTTTGAAAGCTCTCTAGATTCTAGAACTGTGCCATTGGACTGGAAAATTGAAAAAAATCCATTCCATTATTTAATTAGTGGGAGGGGAAAAACAAGGTAACTACAGATCTATCACTTTAACATCAATTGTGAGGAAGTTACTGGAATCTATTATCAGAGACTGAGTAAAACCAGAATATGCTGGAAATACTCAATAGCATCTGGCAGCATCTATAGAGAGGGAACCAGAGATAATGGCACAGAAATTGCAGTCAGAGGCTGCCCACGGGCGGATGCCTCTGACCTGAAACATTTTTATGAAAGTACCTGGTGGTCCTGGAAGTTCATAGGCTTGTGGTCCTGGGGCTCTACATGAAGGCCTTCATAGATGCACACGTATTCTAGGAATGTGTGGGTTTCCTACGCATCAATAGAATCACGTGGGCTGGCCCAACCTATCAGAGAAGGGGATCCCCATTCATACTTATGGTAATTTTGTATATATGGAGCTGCCATAAGTAACAATGGGAGTACCCCCAAAAATACAAACACTGAAAATAACTAAAAACAAACATCACATATTTCAAATTAATAAAAATGGAACTTAATTATTTAAAACAAAAATGTAATTTTTTGAAAAATAAATTTACATATTTTAAAGGATCTAAAAATAAATTTAGCTTATTTAACAGGATTTTAAATCTTTAAATTATTTTTTTAATATATTTTTCTGTACATTAAAAGACTTGCGTCGATAAAAGCAGGCCTGCTTTTTTCAGTCATAAGAATTTGAAGGACATTCGCTGGGCAGGAATTGGGCAAATAGTCCAACTCTCTGCCCGCGGAGGTCCTTTACCTTCGCATGTGTACGATCTCTCAAAAGAATATTTAATAGATTACAAGTGCCGGGTTTAGGCACATGCGCTTCGCATACCTAAACTCGGAACTTGTGGGGACCCCACAGGTGCGTGCACAACTTGTACGCGCCTATGGGGAATGCAATACCAGGCCCTATGTTTCAGGTTGATGAGCTTTCGTGAGAGACTGAGTACTTGGACAAGTATCAGCTGATCAAAGAAAGTCAGAATAGATTTGTGAAAATTAGGTCATAGATGATTTTTGGGGGGAGGTCACTAGCATGTTGGGTAAGGGAGTATGTACATCCAGAAGGAATTTGAGATTATTAGCAAAAATGAGAGTGTGTGGAATTGAAAGTAATCTTCTGACATGGATCAGTAATTATTAGGCTGGTAGGAGATAAGAGAGATAGGATGAAGGATTTGTTTTCTGATTGGCGGGATGAGATAAGTGCTGTTCCCCAGGAATCTGCACTGGGGACTAAGATTTTCCCGAGATGCATTACTGACTTGGATGAAGAAATAGAGAGTTGCATATCCAAGTTTGCAGCTAACACTAAGTACATTGCCTGGATGGAAACAGGAAATTACAAAGGGACAGAGACTGAGTGGGGAGAACTATGACAAGTGGAATTCAATGTGGGGAAGACTGAAGTCATCCACTTTGGATCTGCGAAAGACAAATCAGAATTTCTGAATGGTGATGAAACAAAAAGTAAACTAAAAGATTGATGGAATGTTGGCCTTCATCTCAAGTGGGTTGGAATTCAAAAGTGAACAATTGGTACTTCAGTGGTACGGAGCCTTGATCAGATCCCATCTGGAGTACTGCATTCAATTTTGAGCACCAAACCTCAGGAAAGATATATTGGCTTTGGAAAACGTATCATGCAGATTCACCAGAATGATGCTGGATCTTAAAAAGGTTAACTTATGAGGACAAATTGCTTGAACTGGCTTGTATTCTCTTGAAGTTAGAAGGTTGATTGGTGATCGAATTAAGCTATTTGCAACTATTAAGGGCTTTGATGGGAATTCCTCTGGCAGGTATAATCCAGAACAAGGGGACGCAAACCTAAAATTCGAGCTATGCCCTTTAAGAGTGAAATAAGAAATACTACTTCCAAGAAGGGTAGTAGATATATGGAACTCACTCCCCAAAAGGTTGTGTATGCTGGGTCAATTTAAATTTCAAGAATGATTTGATAAACTTTTGTTTGGTGAGGATATCAAAAAATGTGGAACAAAGGTTGGTAAATGGAATTGAGATACAGATGAACTAATTGAATGGCGGAATAGGCTCAAGGGGCTGAATGGCCTACTCCTGCTTCCATGTTCCTGTGACCTCATACTGCCAGCTGGGAGTCACACAAGTGCGTATCAAAAATTCGGGCACACAGCGCACACATTTTTCTAGCCATTAACCCACATTTCTAACATGCATTTCTGGTAGTTGAGGCTAGAAATTATCCTTCACGATTATTTGCTGTAATATAAAATCCTGCCGCAACCCAGTTGTCAAGACAAAAGACAAACTTGCTCAGTTGTCTGGCTTTTTGTCTCTGCATTTCAATAACCAAAAAATACAACTGGGAATAAGAGTTTTGATAATGTGACTGATATAATGTAGATGAATCAATAGTCTTTGCCAGTAAAATGGAATATATGAAACTTTTGTCCAGTCACAGATTTATATTGCAAAGCATTTCTCAAAAGGTTACTATATAATTTTCTTTGTGAAAATTTTATCTTTTGTTTTTTTTAATGAAACCAATTTTATGCATATACTGTACTTCATCCTTGATGTATATCTGAAAAGCAAAACTTCCATTAGACAACAATTTGATTAGAGTCATCTAATCTTGGGCCAAGTATATACAGATATATTATGTAAATATAATGTATGTATATTTTATATATGTGCACACATTGGGTTCAAATTTCCCCAACCATTTTTTCTGGCGTCCTCACCCAAGGTGCGCAGTTTTTTCCACCTCCAAGCGCGCCAAAAATCTTTCGATTCTGCCCGCTCCCCAGCCTCTCCTCGGTGGTGGTGTAGCATTACCCAGCGGATTGGGGGCGGAGCCAGGTCCCGGCACTGAAAACAGTGCCGGGACCTCTGCACACGTGTGCTAGAGTCTACGCGCATGTACAGTAGTTCCTGGCAGGCTGAATCTGTGAGTGCGCACTGCAAGCTATGTGGGAGGGGCCTGTAGCCCGCCTTCCCTAGCCCTGGCCGAATGGGCTCCCTCATCAGTGGCCCGCTACGTTCCTAAGGTAGGACTTCTATTTTTTATTTGTTATTTACTGATTGATTGATTGCTTATTACATTGGTCTTGGTGCTTTAGGTGCAGGGTTCCTTCTATTTTTTATTAATTAATTGTTTATTACTTTTTGTGCTTTGTTTAGTGCTTGGTGCAAATGTACTGCTTTGTTTAGTGTTTGGTGTTTTAAATATATTTATGCTTCTTTAATGTTGTTGTGAAGGTGTTTAGTGCTTTGCAAGGCTGCCTGCGCTGATTTCTTAAGTCATTGCAAGGTTTTTCTGAACGAACAAGAGTGCCCACTTACGCTGGCCTAAGTTAGTTTGGAGTAACTTTTAGCTGGCTAAACTTGCTTAAATGGCCAAAACAGGTGTAAGTGGCTGGTAATGCCCCATTTTGAAAAAAAAACAAAACTTAAAAAAAACCTAACTAACTCACTTACACTGGCGCAAATTAAATGGCCAGAATTGCAACTAAAAAGATACTCCAGAAAAATCAAGTTGCTCCAAAAAAAACGGATCAACTCCTGGGGAAATTTGGGCCCATTATGTGTGAATGCAAGTATATATCATTATCATCATTTGATGGATGTATCATAGGTGTTGCAGATGATATAAATACTGGGTAGAGAAGGATAGATAGTATCTTTATTGTCTTTGCAGCCAGAAATGGCTTTAAAAAACATTTTTATTTCTGAGGTACTGTATAGCTGCAGGGCTAAAAGTTTTTTTAACAGCTCCCTAACCATCTATAAATCTTATCTGAGAACAATGTTTTGTTCATTGATGGCTAATCCTTCACAATCAATATATTGAGAAGAGAAAAGCTTCTAATACTGCTGAAAAACCATGATAACATTCAATAGATAAGTTCTTATCTGTGCATTATTTAGGCAACTTGGAAGAATAAAGTTGTTCAATTTAAAGTGAGTGTCTGGTATTTATTGTTATTCTTCATCATCCTTCTTGAAAACTGCAGAAGCTTCACAATGTCATGCTCTATGAGCTCACTTGAGTAATTTTCCTTTGAAACATAAACTTAAGCTTACTGTTACTCAATTGATTTTCTTTTTTAATCTCATTTTCTTTTGATGTACTCTATTTCCCCTAATGCCTTTTCTCCAGGGCCCACTGACAGCACAGACTCTTTCCACATTTTTCTTGTTTTTAAGCTCTTTGCTCCTTGCAATTTTTTTTCGATTTTCCTATTTTTCTTCCTTCCTGGAGCACTGATTCATGCTGGGGTTGGGCATTAGCAACACTTTTGTAAGTGTTGGACGGCTATTAAAGGATGGGAAGCCATCGTAGCCACGGCTGATCCTGTCCTCACCCAACATCCATACACGTGCACTGTGTCATTGGATGACGATCAGAAGTAGGAAGCCTGGCTGATTTCAACTCCTCACCCCCACCCCCCCACCACACACACACACACACACACACACACACACACTCACACACTCATATCCTGGTTGCTGAGGAAAATTGTAGCATCCCTCCTCCTGTTTCAGCTGAGATTGACTACACTTAGCCCAAGCTGGAGGTTGAACCTGCATCTTTCCTGGTCTGTTTGGTTCAGTTCCACATTGGACAAAACATGTACCAGTTATGCTTCCAGGATAGCTCCCTTTACTCTTTTTTGTAGAAATGCCCATATTCTTCTTCTTGGAGCATGCCTCTGTTTTCGTTTCAAGTTTGGACTATTCCATAAAATCATAGAATCATATTGCCTTTAGACTGTCATGCCTATGTCGGCTCTTTGAAAGGGTATGTTATCACTTCAACCCGCTGATGACCTTCTGCTGATCTCTTGTTGCTTAACTGTTACTGTTGCTTTTAATTTAACTCCTTAATTGTCTCCAAATTGTGATTTTTCTCAAATTTATGTGTGCTTAGTATTTATTGCTACTTTTTTTCTGCGGAGCTTTTTATTGTACATTACATTCTTATTCTTGATGGTTTTCTCCCAAATTCCCAGTCCAAGGGAATACAGGTAGTTAAATTTGGTGGTTAAGTGCCCCTGAAAAGCAGTAAAAAACATATGGAGTATTTGCTTATAATGGTCCTCAATGGAAGTCAATGTAAAATATATCACTGTATAAAGTGGACATGAGATACAACAGCTACTATTGACAATTGTTACAGGCAAGAGATGAGGACTCAGGTTAAGAACAGCTTGGACTTGTACAGTGTCTTTAACATACATGCAAGTAAAACGCATCGCTCACACCCCTGACACATCAGCACAGTTCACTCGAGCTAGCAAGTTTATATCTGCCAGTCGTGATGCTTGTCCAGGGTTTCCTGAAACTCAGAATAATTGTTCATGGACAGTTGCATTTTGTGTCAGTGTATTTGCAGTGGTGTGTCAAGTTTGGGAAGAAATTGCTGGTTGTGCTCTGCTTCCCCTGGTGCACACTGCAAATATCAGGTCAAAAGTGAACTTGTACAGAAATACACATCCGTTTCTGGGGTGTTTCTTTTGGCTGCTTAGGTTATTTGAGGGACCAACAACAAAGTGAATGCATAGCCTGGCTCTTCCAGAAGTATTAGCGGCAAATGTGTACTTCAATAAATAAGTTATTTTAAAGGCGGTGGGGTGGGCGGGGGGGTGGGGTGGGGGTGGAGGGAGAACCCCATTATGAACGACAGTAACATTACAGATTGGAACAAGCCTGTAATGTTTTGGATCTAGAAATAACTGTCAGTGATATTGTGTGAATGCTTAATACAGTCATATCTAATTCTTCTCTCTCTTTTAATTGAACCGTTAAGTGTTAGTCTGATAACATCAACAATTGTATTCCCATTGCACAATGTGCAGGCATACTAATTTGGCACTTATATTTGGATCAGTGACAATGCTATAAGATTAGGTTTGCTGAATCCCCATTCTCAAAACCTATGATCTTTGGAGCCCACAATTTTCTGCTGAAGCAAATAATAAATACCAGAATTTGAGAGAGAGTTAGTGTGTCCGTTCATGTGGCGGCTGTGCCCATTTGTGTGCCGGCTGGGCTTTTTCCACTATTATGGCCCCTATTTCAAAAAGGCCACTGCTTCTGATGCTTTGCTCTACGACCTCAAAATGCTGAATGCTGTCATCTCTGATGAACAGTTCCTGGGTGTATTAGAAATATGCCAGTTTAAGGCTATCTCTATTCACTTTAATAATCAGGATTGACTTTAAAACCAATCTGGTGGATATATTGTGTTTAATACCCATCCCAATTGGACAAATGGCTGGCACACCTAAGCAGTTCTCTTTAGCTGGCAGTCTCACTCTTTGTCTAGAGCATTCTTTGGTCCGCTCTCCCCTCCACCCTCTGTGACTACAAGCTTCCAGGACGTCACTTTTAACCTATTTTTAGGGGTGGGCCTGAACCTGGATATTGACAAGACCTTTTGACCTATAGAGGTTCCCCATAAAACTTAATATCCAAAAAGACCTCTCGTTCTTTGTCTCGAAGCTCAAAACAAAGCCCACCTTAAACAAGACTTACGATTCTGGCCAAATATCATTGTTTATACCTTATTGAAGTTGCTTTTCTGTAGAATTCCTTTGATTTCTCTCTGTTTATAATAACCCAGGGTTTCTTCCTGTGGAAAACGTTTCATATCTCTCTCGTCTCCTTTGATTCAATGAAGCCAAACCAGAAAACTACTTGTCCCAGAGCCGTTATCTCTTCTATGACGTAGAAACACATACAACTTCCATTCATTATCTTCGCCAGCAGTTTTGTTAAGGTAACTTCAAACCCTACCCTTTACATAAAATACATAAACAAGGTTCAAGTCTTAACTTAAAAACAACAGATAATCGCTTAGCAACAGGGAGATTGTATATTGTACAAAGAACTATCCCTTCCATTTCTAAGCATTTCTCTGATTTGAATAGACATTCTGTCTGCAATTCAAAACAACAATTTAAACACAGCATACGTATTGGTTTTATATATTCGTAATCGTTTTATTCATTTTTAGGCATCCCTGATTTCTAACAGGTGTTATTTTACCTGATGACTATCAAAGCTCTCGAGTCCATCAGCATTTTAGTAAAACAAGTGGAAAGCAGGGTGACATTGATTATTAAACAAAATATTCAGCCTAAACAAGATGTTATTATTTAACTAGATCTATTCTGTACAACTAATGTTGGTTTTATTCCACTTATGTAGGCCATTTGTGACTGTTACTCATGAGTCACATACTTAGCATGGTTGTCCAGACGTTTGCTTCTATTAATATGATTGTTTAATATGTAATTCACAACTGCACTTGTTTGGAGTTGACATTAAAAGCACCTTTTGTTTGCTGGAATGGGACTAGAAACTAATCTGTGCCAGCTTGACTTTTTAAAGGTTACAATTCAATATTTTTGATTTTTTTTAAAGTATTTTTCTATCAAAAGATACAGTTGTTGCAGATAGTGTCTCCCTAGCTATAGCTATAGTTATAGTTAAATTTCATTATTCATGTATGATCTTGTATGAGAACAGGGACTCTCTTGTACACTAACAAGTACTGTCATTCGTTATGATGAATGAATGCTTTTAATGTAACTGGCCAAATCCAGTTTCACAAACAACTGTGTGAAAGACTAATTCATCAGCTTCAAGCCTTTTCCCTTGCATACCTAATAGTGTGTCAGCCTGCCTTACAATCTCATTTTCTCTGCAATATCTAATGAGGCACAATAATGTTGTTTACAGGTTTAGGTACTGTATGGCTCACTAATTAATTTTACACCCTTAAAGAATAGTAATCAGCTTAACATTTCTTTAAGACCTCCCAAATGGCAATTAGGTTTCCCACCCCACCCTGGTATAGGAAAACCCAAGAGAGCAATTATAAGTTAAAATGCAATTTGTGGGTAAAATAACTGCCACCTACAGTTTTCTTAAAAGATAACTAAATCTTAATTATAATTGAGAGCTGAAAAGTCAGTCCAGAGTTACATAACTACCTGATAAGAAGATGCTGTTATGACTGTAAGAACCTCCAACAGTGGAGTTTACATTGAATTTACAGCACAGACACGGGCCATTCGCTCGAGAACCACAAATCCTCACCCAAAATTTCAAAACATTCACATTATATTGAAAAGATACATTCCAAAAACTGACAGATCACAATGGATTATTTTAAGAGCAAATCATCAATTGTTCATGTTTAAAAAAAAACATTGAATTCAGGAAATAAACAGATTTAAAATCTGACCACAGAATGACTGGCCTCCTGCTTAGAGCTGCTATTTTTGCACCGCTGCTGAAACTGGTGTGTTGACACCTGACATTTGCATGCTCAGAACCCCTACTGCTCATTGCTTTCAAGTCTGTGTGATATGATGTACTTATTTACAAACAAATTGTTTCTTTTAAATTGAATGGGTGGGCCTATTCCGAGGGCCAAGCCTCAGCAGTCGGTGGGCTGTGGGCAGAAAACAAGCCCCCAGGAGCATCAATATCGAGTGGTCCGGCCAGCGAGCCTATGAGCTGGAAGATGTTAGGTCAGTGGGGGTGGAGGGTCCTATTTTAGGATGTAGGGGTGACCCAGAGCACCAGCAGCCCATGCTGGTTTTGTGGAGCCCAGAGGAATATTCCTGCTCCTTCAGGACCCACAAAATAAAATTTAAAAATTTACTGTTAGCTCCTCTTTGGCTGGACTGCCAGCAGATACTGATTGAAGCACGCAGTGCACACATTATGTCTGTTCAGTACTGTTCAAAAATGGCAATGGGATCATAGGACCAGGATTTACATTATAAATTGCCTACTGTCTGACGCAGGAGGGCACTCCAGCCTCCTGGCGGTTGGCCAAGGGGAAGATTGCACTGGTCACAGAAAGGGCAGGAACAGGGCAGTAAATTATCCAACGCCAATTTCACCGCCTCAAAATTCACCCCTGCAAGTATGGTCAGGTAAATTATGGGGACGACCATATGTAAGCCCCTTTTAAAAGCATCAGCAGCCTAGCTCCGTGGGCCACATAACATTTCTCCCAGAGACACCTTCATCCTGCCACTAATCATAAATGTTGCAGGGTACTTTTGGTTTTTAATCTTATTTTTTCCAATAGAGGCAAAAGTGTCTCCCAATGGTCCAGAGATAAATCCTGGATTTCCGATTTTAATATTTTTAGCAACTTCATATTCTCCAACTCAGCAAGTCTCTGTCCCTGAGAAGAATCAGATGGATGCACAGTTGTGACGTTTGTGTCATCAAGGTGCTACTTGCATAGGGAAAATCCTGTCAGGATATAGAGGTTAATAGAGAAACAGCAATACAATGAGAGTGAATAACTGTTCTGAAATGCAAGTAAAAGTTGCAGAGGAAGCTTATTTTTATTTTTTAATTTTAGTTTATTGGGATATTTTTGGTTAAGTTTTAAGTTTATAATTGGAGTGCCTGTGCTCAACCTTTTTCCAGGACACTGTCCTGTAGACAGCCACCAAATGATGCCAGGGATTGCACAGGCTTGACCTACCCCTCCAATTTCCAATTAAACTGGACGGAGAGGCTACAACTTATGTTCAACGTCTCCTTGTTTGATGTGCCTCAGGTGAAAAACTGAGTAGTTGGAACTCAAACCTCTCCATCCTAAGGCACTGTGCCGAAGTGCACTCACAAATGACATCATCAAACTACCAAAACTTGAGACTTTTGGCAACAGAGTTCTCAGTAGCTTGAACAAATTTACAATAATGGACTTGGGCAAACCAGAAATTAGTGTACATGTCAAAAACTACAATTATTTCTTCACATCAGCTTAATTTTGTTCGCCCATAATGAAAAACTGTTTGCCGATCCTTCAGTCATAGTCTCAATTTGAAGAAACATTGGTTTAGGTCCCAGATTTAATCCCTGTATTGTTTTTGCTGATTTCACATGGGTGCTGCTATTGATGATACAATTGCCCTCAATGTCTCAGGTTATTAAGTTGGAAAAATAGGCCAAGTTTTCTACACCTGACTAGTATCTACTGAAGAAAAAAACATTTAAAAATGCAAAATACAATTGGGATTAATACTTTTCATGTACAATGATTCTCATCTTGTATTGATAACTACAGCAATAAGAACTTTAAACAAAAGCTACAGCATGTAGCTGCTGGATTTCATTCCAAATTGGCTGCATCATCTCTAATGAGACCCTCCTGAAGACGTGCTTTGGCAGTGCAGGAATATTATGCCACCTCCAACTGAACAACTGGAGCGGGCATCATAACACTGAATCCAATGCATAATGACGCATGTTGAACCTGTCCATCAGCACAAGTCGGGTACTCAGGCTGGTAGACTCATGAGGGTAAATTATGTAATAAACATGGCTAGGAAATACTCACTACACATACTGGGTGACTTAGTTTTCCTTCAAACCCAAGACATCACTGCAGCAATGCAACATCTGGTGCAGTGAAGACATACGTGCACATTCACATAAGTGCTGAGTGTCAAAGGAAACTGAAGTACACAATATATGTGGCAAGTATAATATGGATTTAAAAAACAGCTTACTCAACAATTGGGTGAGCATTGTTTATTTTGTTCACCTAAACATCGACATAGAGAAGATGTTTCCACTTGTGGTGGAGTCCAAAACTATGGGTCATAAACACAAGATTATCACTAATAACTCTAATAAGGAATTCAGGAGAAACTTCTTTACCCAAAGAGTGGTTAGAATGTGAACAACAAGGAGTAGTTGAGCTGAATAGCATAGACGTCTTTACGGGAAAGCTAGATAAGTATGAGGGAGAAAGGAATAGAAGGGTATGCTGAGGGAGCACTGCACTGTCAGAGATGCCGTCTTTCAGATGAGATGTTAAACTGAGTCCACGTCTGCTCGCTCAAGTGGACTTAAAAGATCCCCTGTCACTATTTAAAAGAAGAGCAGGGGAATTATCCCATGTGTCCTGGGCAATATTTTTATCCCTCAATCAACATAACAAAAAAACAGATTATCTGGTCATTATCACATTGCTGTTTGTGGGAGATTGTTTGTGCAAATTGGCGCCTGTGTTTCTTAAATTACAACAGTGACTACACTCCACAAGTACTTCATTGGCTGTAAAGCGCTTTGAGATATCCGGTGGTCATGAAAGGCGCGATATAAATCCAAGTTCTTCTTTTTCTGATTTAAAAACTCGGACATTGTTTGCACACGAGAGTAAATACTTAAGGTTGAGCACCTGAGATAATAAAATTTTCTTTCAAAATCAGAGGAATAGTGTTGTCAGTTAATCAGGCTGTGCAATGTTGATGCTCTTTTTGACTTATTTCCTACTTTAGAGCAGAATTAACATTCCTGGCCATTACTTAAATAATTAAGTGGCCTTCAAACCTTCCTGATTGGTCAGATTTTTGCTGGTAAGGCTGCAGAAATCCTATAGTCTAGTACAGACCAAGTTGACAACCCTAGAGAAATCGTCAGTTAATCAGTTTGTGCAATATCGATGCTATGCTTAATTTATTTCCTATAGTGGTAGCAAAAATTTAGATTTCCAGCCGTTTTTGCCACATAATCGCCAATGAGTAACTGTTAAACATCTATACTGAAAAATAACTTCTATGGGGGAAAACAGTGGTCATTTTGTTGCCCTTTTCCCTTTTAATTGAAAGATGCCTTGGTCCTTTGAGGCCTTCAGGCCCAATATCTATGAATTTGTCACCAATTCAAAATATACAGAAGGTCTGCTTGCAGAAAACTGGCCTGCAGGGTTAAAAACCATTCTTAAGTTATTCACCACACATTTAACCATTAATTGGTGTGATGAAAATGATGGTTTAGGATCAAGTCTAATTCTCCGTAACAACAACTTGAATATTAACGTAGCAAAATTCTCAGGATGTGAAAGGAATGTTTGCCTTTGTTTTAGCCCATGTTATCAGATAAATTTGCAAAGATAGGTGTTTTCTTGGAAAGAATTAAACCTGACTGGTGCCAATAGATGTAACTAAAAATAATGAGCTCTCAGTTAATCTTAGAACAAATAAATAAAAGAATGCAGTGACACTATTTTATTGATATAATAAAAGTGAGTTGGCAGTTGCCCAGTTTGATTTACAACACAGAAAAAATTGAATAGTGGATCATTTTTCAGATCTTGTAGCTAAAGGATTTATTGTGCAGCATAATTGGACAATAAAATAGTTTATATTCATATCGCAGTCTTCTCACAGGCTTGTCATTTATGAATTGCATTACTACGCAGATATCCCTGTATATTCTTCAGTAGTTTAGAGTCATGCCATGTTGACATTTTAAAGTCACAGCATGTGAGGAGTTGTAACTCGTGATTGATATGTGAAATGTATTTCAGTTTTAGGAACATATAATATGGGTAGCAGGGGACTATGCCTTTCAGCTATGGGTTAATTTGGCAACATTGTTTTAAAATCAACCATTTAAATAATTATTCTTTTAAATGCACAGACTTCAATGTATTTTTCAAAATATAAACAAAATGTAGTTAAAAGAATGATGGGTTTTAAGGGGTGACTGCAGCAGGAATTAAGACAGGGATGAAAGGGAATGATCTAATTGGAGATTTAAAATAAAATCTATTGCAGATGGTATTTTTAAGATAAAGGTACAAAATGAGTACCTTGGTAAATTTGGCAACATGCACCCCATGATAATTAGACATAGTGAAGTTAATGCTAGCAGTAACATGAGTTTACCCCTGTTGGTGAAGCAGCAAAGCCAGCTTTTTATTTGAGCAGATGAGTTTGTTAGTTTCCAGAGAGGGGGAACCATGGCTTTTTTCTACCACGACAGTTGCAACCAGTTATGAGCCTGATCTGTCAGTGAAGGTCAACATATTCGAGTAAAGGTTGACACTGGTTTATTCACACAAGACACAATAAATACAGCAGTCTCTTCACAGCAGGAGTTATATTAAGTTGTGTGGTGTACGGAACATAAAAATGTCAGCTGGTACACTTCAGAGGAGATGGATCAAACCTCAGAGGGGAAGCAATCCTTCCCCTCCAATTAACCCTGTATCAGCAAGTAAACTGCATCCTTTTCCTTCATGTAGGCTTTGGTGCCTGCAGCTTTCCTTTGGAGTTGGTTTTTCTTCATGCCAAAATACAAACATGTTCAACAACAACTTGTAATTATTTGACATCTTTAACATAGTAAAACATCCCAAGGCGCATCAGAGGAGTGAAATCGGACAAAAATTGCCAATGTTCCATTGCAACACGTGTACTATCTTACAGAGGTAATAGCTTGTAGTGCAGGCTAGACATTATTCCAAAGCTTCAGGAAGATGACGAAACTGATTCCGCCATGAGTGACATTACAGCTCACTGGTTGTAGCTTGTTGTTAGGGTCGATTATATAAACTGGAAGATTGGAATATTATGCAACACCTATTAAACACTGCTTCTGCATACTTAGATGTCTCTTATAGTAAGACAATAATCAGTTGCATTTATTTGTAGCTGCTTTGTTGTAATTTACAGAAGTGCCCCGAATACCAAAGTGCGCCTAATGTGCAGGCCAGCAATATGCAGTTAATTCATGCAATTCAAGTTACTGAATTGTACTTTTGGTAACATTTTAGAAGGTTTGAGAATTTTAAGCAAATATTATGACACACACAACGAAAAATGACCTGCTGACTCAAAGTTGACTTCTTAATGGACTGTACAATGGAGTGGTGGAACATTGGTATTTTCTCAAGTGGCAGCTGACATGTAGGAGATGGTTTGTGGAAAGGAAATGAAAGCACACTGCTACTAGTGTAAATTTTGTAGAGTCACACTTTCGTAAGATCTGGACTCCTGTGAACATTTCTCAGATGAAGTTAGGCGGAAAGTGTAGTGAGGAGTTCCATTTCACTGGAACAGGCACACTGGGGTAAGTTTTAATGTGCTGGTGGGAATAGAGCGGGCAAGGAGGGTTTAAATGATGGGGTAGGGTGTGTCACACTGCATTACCGGGATGTTCCGGCCCCCACCATCTTTACTAAACTTAATTCCATCACAGGTTGGCCGTCCACCTCCGGCAGGTGGGGACCTACTTTACGTTGAAAGGTTTCAGCCCAGTGATGTCATCGGCGCTGTAACGGTATTTTAACTTTGGGATTTGAGTGGCCCACAGACGGCCAACCCTGACAGCCGAGCCAAGGCATGAGTTGAGAATAGGCCAACTTAGGTTTTTAACAGTTGCTTTTCTGTCGAATCCTAAAGGGCCAGGTGGAGCAGGAGTGTTCCCCACCAGATCTTGCAAAGAGTCCTTGGGCCTCCCTATCCCCCAACCTTGCCTCTCTTTTCCGGAATTGGCACCAACTCCTAAAGCTACTGCCCATGCAAACGTTTTGTCAGGGACTGTTCCCTTGGGGTCCTTGGGCTCCTCGACCAATTTTTGCTCCTGACATCACTCCCACCAGTTTCAGTTAGAAGGCTATGCTGGATTATTTCAATGAGGTCTGGAAATTACAATGACCCAGGTCTCACGGTGAGCTTCCCATGGGGGTGTCCCTGCCCCATCGCACCCCTTCCAGGCCCACACGCCTCCCCCCGACCCCCCAGTTAAAATGAACACCACTGGGTGTAGCAGCCACATTATCATAGCTGCTAATTTGTTCATATCTTTCAAATTGTAGTCTTTGTATTGTATTTGATGCTAATGAATTACTATATTATTATTCAAGTAATTTTAATCAAAAGTACATTTTTGACTGGTTTTTCTGGGATCACCTTATTCTCAGTCAGCTCTAATCATTGATGATATACATTTTCTGCTTTATCTTGACATTCGCCGACAGATTCACTATTGCATTAAATTTAAAATGATGAAATTCTGAGTAGCTTTAGTCCATAAATTGAGCTAATTTCAGCAGTTTTACTATGTGGTACAAGTGTTAGCAAAAAGATAATTTGACTTGCAATGACTGTGAATAGTTCATCATTATGGAGCTACAGCTGCAGTGAATTAAAATAGATAGCAGCTTTGTGATTGACAACATTAATGTATTTCTATTGCTGAGGAAAGAGCAGACTTAGAAGAGAGTTGAAGACCACTTTCTCTCAGGATGAGAAACTTGAATCGACATTGTCGAAATGGTTGTCTGTTGTAGGAGAATTTTGGTGCCCACTCGAGTGTTAAAGAAGCATCTTGAACATTATCACAAATTGATCTGGACAATGAAGGTGCTTTCAAATTGTTTCAAAGCAAGCTGCTTCATTTATATTATCCACGGAAGTGGAAAAACAGCATGTAATTTATGGCATGACCTGTATAATAAGGGCTGAAATGGTATGGTATTAATTTTCTTCAGTGAAAAGTGGATATTGTCATTGAAAAGTAATACAATTAGCATGGAGGCACTGACCTGCGAGGAGGGAACACCAGCGGCAGGTTGGGGCCATAAAAGGAGCAGCGAGCGACGGCCATGGGCAGCGTGGAGGCGTACCACTATAAGGTACAGCGCAAGCTGGTGCAGGAGGGCGACGGCTGTGAAGAGTGGACGTCATCAAGATCCAGGTCGGTGATTGGAGCGTGGTCAGATACAACAGGAGAGCGAGGTCGGGGTGAAGGAGCGGCGAGAGATTGTGAAGGAACGTGATCGAGGCCCAGGGGAGGCGCGAGTTCAGGGCCAGGGGCCCAGGGGCAGCACGGACCAGCCCACACTGTGATACGTGTGCACACTAGGTCCGTGCAGCAGAGCTGGTCTCCAGTTGTCTTGGGTAATCCTTGCCACTGGACCAAGACCTAGCTCTGTCAAGCCCGTGTGGTGGCTGGTGTGCAACGGCCACCCCATGTTAAAAAGAAATGCACATACAGGCATCTTCCACCCTTCAGAATGTAGTTTGGGTCCTTCATTGAAACACCTGTGAACTCATAGTTTTTTTGGCGTGGAAGCAAGTCATCCTCGTTTCGAGCGACCGCCTATGATGATGATGATTTAACTCTGTTTAGCCTTTGCACCTGGTTGAGGATACAGATGTTCAAATATTAAAAAGCCTCTTTTGAAATTGCAAAATAAATGAAATTACACAAGCACAAAATACAGTCACCATTTAGAAGTATAATACAGCGAGAGTTTACTGGTCAAATCATTATTAATCCTTTAACATAAGAACATAATAAATAGGAGTAGGCCATTCGACCCCTCAAGCCTGCTCTGCCATTCAACAAGAACATGGCTGATCTTCTACCTCAACTTCACTTGCCTGCACAGTCCCCATATCCCTTGATTCCTTTAATATCCAAAAATCTATCAATCTCTGTCTTGAATATACTTAACAACTGAGCCTCCACAGCCCTCTGGGGTAAAGAATTGCAAAGATTCACCACCCTCTGAGAGAAGAAATTTCTCCTCATCTCAGTCCGAAATGGCTAACTACTTATTCTGACACTGTGACCCCTGGTTCTAGACTCCCCGGCCAGGGGAACCATCCTCCCTGCATGTACCCTGTCAAGCCCTGTAAACATTTTGTATGTTTCAAAGAGATCGCCTCTCATTCTTCTAAACTCTAGAGAAATTGGCCTCGTTTACTCGATCTCTCCTCATAGGACAATCCCCCCATCCCAGGAATCAGTCTGGTGAATCTTCGTTGCATTCCCTCTATGGCAAGTATATCCTTCCTCAGGTAAGGAGACCAAAACTGTACACAATACTCCAGGTGTGGTCTCACCAGGGCCCTTTATAATTGTAGGAAGACATTTTTACTCCTATACTCAAATCCTTTTGTAATAAAGGCCAACATACCATTTGCTTTCTTAACTGCTTGTTGTACCTGCATGTTATCCAGGGATTCATGTACACGGACACCCAGGTCCCTTTGAACACTAACATTTCCCAATCTCTTATCATTTAAAAAAAACTCTGCTTTTCTATTTTTCCTACCAACGTGGATAACCACATTTCTCCACATTATACTCAATTTGCCATGTTCTTGCCTTCTTAGTTAGTCTGTCTATAACCCCTTGAAGCCTCTTTGCATTCTCCTCACAACTTACATTCCCACCTAGCTTTGTATCATCAGCAAATTTGGATATATTACATTTGGTCCCCTCATCCAAATCATTGATATAGATTGTGAATAGCTGAGGCCCAAACTGATCCTTGCAGTATCCCACTAGTTATTGCCTGCCAACCCGAAAATGACCCGTTTATTCCTACCCTCCATCTTCTGTCCATTAACCAATCTTGAATCCAAGCTAGTATATTACCTCCAGTCTCAAGAGCCTTAATTTTGTTTAATAACCTTTTGTGTTACGTCTTATCGAATGCCTTCTGAAAATCCAAATACACCACATCCACTGGTTCCCCCTTATCTATTCTGCGAGTTATAACCTCAAAAAACTGTAACAGATTTGTCAAACATGATTTCCATTCATAAATCCATGTTGACTCTACCCAATACTATTATTATTTTCTAAGTGCCCTGTTACCACGTCCTTAATAATAGATTCTAGCATTTTCCCTACTCGTGTCAGGTTAACTGGTCTGTAGTTCCCTGTTTTCTCTCTCGCTCCTTTTTTAAATAGCGGGGTTACATCTGTGGGAACCGTTCTAGAATCCATGGAATTTTGGAAGTTGACAAACAATGCATCCACTATCTCTATAGCTACCTCTTTCAAATCCCGAGGGTGTAGGCCATCAGAGCCAGCGGTTTTATCAACTTTCAGTGCCATTAATTTCTCCAGTACTATTTTTTTGATTATACTAATTTCTTTCAGTTCCTCATTCTCGCTGGACCCTTGGTTCTCCACTATTTCCGGGAGGTTTTTTGTGTCATCCGTGAAGACAGACACAAAGGTGGAGAAATTCGGACTTGCCTCTGTTGTGGCGTTAACCTGAGCAGAGCGGTACATTTTGCGCAGGGAAATGGTTTGCATCTCCAGCCGCAAATTTCGCCAGCTGAGCCCTGAGTGTGGAGCGCAGCACTCCGGAAGGCATTACCCACCTCTCTTAGGGTGCTAGGCCGGCTGAGCAAAGGGAAATCCTGAGATAAACAGCCGGCCTTGGAGCGCACTGACAGAGCCTTCCGTGAAAAAAAAAATCTGAAAAAGACCCAGCAGAAACACTCCCAGTACATTACTCATGCCACCACAACATAAATCGCAAAAATAAAAAACAATCACACTTACCTCAGGTCGACATTACCTGCCTCACTGTGGCCTCTACAGTTTGGAATGCCAGCTTCCACAGGCGTTCCCCCTAGGGCGCGCTGCTGATTGGACGGCAACCAAATATTGAGCCAGTGTCACACCCCGGCTCGCCTCTTCCGGGCGGTAATGCTCTGCGCCCCCTCGAAACTGGCACCGAATATCCCGGCAGAGCAAAAGAAGCTGGCCGCCTGCCCGGAAGTGCTTACCGTTGCCCCACCAGGGTGCTAAAAGGGGCGGCAGAAATCCAGCTCAAAGTATTTGTTTAATTTCTCTGCCTTTTCCTTATTCCCCATTATAATTTATCCTGTCTCAGCCTGTAAGGTACCCACATTTATTTTTGCTAATCTTTTCCTTTCTGCATACCTGTAGAAGTATTTTACAGTCTGTTTTTATGTCTCTCACTAGATTACACTCATTCTATTTTCCCTTACTGTAACAATTTTTTTGGTCCTCCTTTGCTGAATTCTAAAATCCTCCCAATCCTCAGACTTACTATTCCTTTTGGCAACATTATAAGCCTCTTCCTTTGATCTAATACTATCTTTACCTTCTTTTGTCAGCCATGGTTGGACCACTGAGTGTGTATATATACAGCAAAATCAAAACTGCAACAATAGTATTTGTTTCTCCTAATAGTTTTGAGATGAGGTGATTTCCTGGACTAGTTTTGATTGCCAGGATGGGTTGGAGAGGAATTTTCCCAGATTTTTTTTCCCCAATTGGCCTGGGTTTTTAATCTGGTATTTGCCTCTCCCAGGAGATCACATGGCTCCAGTTGGGGTGGAGTGTAGAATGTTGTGGTGCAAGTGGTATCGCAGTTGTGTGGAGCGGACTGGTTGGGCCGGGTGCTCTTTACCTTTCCGCCATTGTTCATGGGTTTATAAGTAATCTTCAGGGCTGCTAACAGAGGGCCGTGTGGCTCTTTGTCAGCTGGCACGGACACGATGGGCCAAAATGGCCTCCTTCTGCACTGTAGATTTCTATGTTTCTATGAAGCTAGATTTTCCTGTTATGCAGAAAATGAGGTAACATCACTGCCACTTCCCATCCACTGAATGTAATTATCAGCGGGGAGTGGGGGGGGGGGGGGGTGGTAGGGGATTGAGGCCCAGCTTCCTGATGCAATTCCCTCCTATCCGCTCTGCTTTACTGCTGCTCCCCAAGGTCGCCTGTAAAAGGTGGCGATAGGCCCAGAGTACCCATGGAACTGGCACAGAACTTTGTGGTTGGCGGAGAGGACCAAGTAGAGGCATCCACACTCTCTTTCAGCCCAGTCTCCTATCTGCTGCAGCCTTGAGTAGAAATTTGACTGACCATCTTCAAAGTTCCTCTTCCCATTTAATCTAGTCTCCTGGTCCTTTGGATCCCGCTGCGATTTTTCGGTCGGCGACATAACTACGGATTTCGCCACTGGCATCCGTAGCGAATGCACATTTACCTGCTGGGGATCCTTCTTTGAGAACTTGTTGCAGACGCTGTGCAGCAGAGGGCAGAGTATTGGCCCACGGATCCCAGGAGCGCACTGTTTGCGGAAGAGTACCTGGGATCACCTGGACTGATTCTCCAATCCGCAAGCAGAAGAGGGGTCTCGTTATTTGTAACTTCGATGTTTATGCGCATTAAATCCCGGAAGGCTCCAGTACAGATTTATGTACGGATTTATTTTAAGCTTATGCTCCACATAGATGAAAAAATAAATAAATAAACCCCTCAGTGTAGCAACTTCTTCCTCCAAATGTTCCATGGACAATAAATATTTTCCATGGACAAAACCCTAAAATGCTTTCATTTCTAGCCGCATACAGCTTATAAAATGATTTGGATTTGTCAGGAGCTATCCCCTTACGCTGTCTAACCAGACCCTGCGCATCAGCTGTAAAATTTTCAGGTGTAAGTGCTGGGCATTTGGGCAATTAGCCTAACAATTAGGATTTGCCCGTCGGTGCAGATGATCTGTGAAGTCGGAACTTGACAGATCGCAAGTTTGGGATTTAGCGCAAGCATATGTGAAAATTGCAAACTTGCTGTACATTTCTCTGAGAATACGCTGATATACTGACTGCAAATTCTGGCCCAATATTCTTATCATCGTCTCTTCTTTATCTTTCCAGTATTTGTAGCTGGAGGAAGTGCTCTATCTTCTGCAGGAATGAACTTAAGCAACCTGATAGCATCATTAATTTCAGTAGAGAAAGATGCTAAATATAGGGCCATAAAAAATGTTTGTAATGCACTATATAGTAGGTACACTATTCTGGGCTTAAATATATGCATTTAATATTACTGAAGGAGCCTTCAGGTGCATTGAGTATTGTATATGTTTGACTGAGTTTTCAAATGTTGGGCAGTTCTCTTGTTTCAATTCACATTCTTCATGTTTTCCTCCTGCTTCTGGCAAGTTCCAATGTTCACAGTGACCTAATACTCAGAGAAATCCAATTCATTATATATTCCAAGAAAATATTGTTTACTCACACAAAGTGTTGACGTTTTTTTTAGCACTTTAATTATATAAGCACTGTTTTATATGTACTGTACTCGATGGTCGCTGATGTGACAAAGTATTTATACATCCAAAGGACCCAGCCTAACAGCTGGAGTACTGTTTTTTTTTGGAACATAGGAGGCTGAGGGGAGACCTGATTGAGATGTATAAAATTATGAGGGGTCTAGATCTAGGATGGATAGGAAGGATCTATTTCCCTTAGCAGAGCTGTTAATAACCAGGAGACATAGATTTAAAGTAATTGGTAGAAGGTTTTGAGGCAATTTGAAGAGAATTGTTTTCACCCAGAGGGTGGTGAGGGTCTGGAACTCATTGCCTGAAAGGGTGGTGGAGGCAAAAACTCTACCACATTTAAAAAGTACTTGGATATACACTTGAAGTGCCGTAACCTACAAGGCTATGGACCAAGAACTGGAAAGTGGGATTAGGCTGGATTGTCGGCAGGGACACGATGGGCCAAATGGCCTCCTTCCGTGCTGTATATTTCAATGATTCTATGATTTATTCATTGGTTGTGCAATTATTTCCACAGGGTATTCACTATATAAATGCAATTTATGTGCTTAGCACATGTGTAAATATAATATTTTCTTTTTTTTTAAAGTCAGTGGTATAGTATCTTGCTGTACACTGTAGTTTGGTGCAGGATAGCAGCTCCAGATTGCTATTCGGTAAGTCTCTGATCCCAGTCAGACAGTCCATGGCAAGATGCTGAGTCAGTACGGGACATTTCCTCACAAGTAGATCGGAGGATCTGGGAGGCTCGGAGGATCTGGGAGGCTCGGACTGTCCTCTGAAGGGGCCTATTGATGGGATAGCATTATGTCCTGGAGGCAGATTTACATGGTCAATCTCTTAAAGCAGAGTGCCATAGGGAGACCTACAAAAAGGAGAAGCCACAATTTAAAAATGGATTAAAACATCTATCAAGTATATTCTGAAATATAGGCCAATATTTAGTCTGCCGAGGTGGGGCCGGGGTGGAAGGGGTCTACAGAAAGGCCCCACCTGCTGCGGGCTCCTTCCCACTCTCTAGAAGTGATTTTACTTTTAAGCCCGCCCAGCGAGGTTCTAGGCCAATTAAAAGGAAGCGGTATTCTGATGACATCATTTGATGACACATCATCAGCTGGTTTCCTTAAAGGGACTACGCCTACATTGACAGTTGTGCTGTCAGTGTTCTACAGCATTGAGCTGCTGCATACACTGACAAGCTCTACATTAAGGTGCACGGCTGCACCCTGGCTCTCCCATGGCTCCCTCCATTTGCGAAATTTTACTGCAAAGCCACACTCAACCTCATCTTGCTGTGCCACTCATCACATCCCCATCACTCTGCCTTCTCTACCCTACTCCTGCACATCCTTACTCACACCAACCTACCTTGAACCTCCACCCATCCCTTTCTTTCTATTTACATTATCACATCCCCATCTCATTAGCCACCTCTCATACTCACCCTCATCTTAGTAGAAGCATACCAACTAACAACACACAAAGGTAGGCACTTGGGTGTTTTCGCCAATGTTCATGCAAAATTCTTGTTAATGTGTTGTCAAACATTGAATCTTTATTTTTAACACTTTGCCATCTTGGACAGATTTCAGTGCATCTTAAAAGTGGCTCAGTGAGGTGCAGTGAATGGTGAGACATAACGGTACCCCTACAGTGGTGATGTGTGTGAAAGGAATGGCTTGGGCATTGTAGGGATGCTTTATGGTGTTGGTGTGGGGTGGTGCCAACCTGGCACATCATGTGGCAGCCAGGGTGTACAGCGTCAAGTGAAGTAAATCCAGCCATGGTAAGGCCATCCCGGGCAGCAATGTGGTTGTCTGCTGTTGCCCTGTGTCGTGTGCAGCATCAGTTGATTGTGGAGAAGGTTGGTATTGTTGGTATTGTGTGCCTGGTGTTGGGGCGGATCGTGGTGGGATTCTGAGGACTAAGGTGAGAGTTTTTCAAGGGCACCGTGCTGCTGGAATAGATGGCAGGTGAGATTGAGATGGCAGAGGTGATCTGTCAATGGTAAGAGAGGTTGTTCCAATGAGGTGATACTGGATAGAGAGCTTACTCCAAACATTTGCAACCTGCATAAAGCTCAATCTGTCTTCCAAATGCAGTAAGCGACAGCTTCTAACCTTGGAGAGTGGACACCTATGAAATGGAAGCTTTCATAGACCATGTGTAACTGTCCAGTTAAGAAATCATCCCATGCTGACACAACACCTGATCTCCTTACTTGACGTGTTCCCTGAGCAGTGGGGAAGCCATTGCCGAATTCTTAAAATGTAAAATGTAAAACTAATTTTTAAGTACCGGTTAACAATCTCTTAATAATCTAAGTTGCCTGCCCTGCCGCTTGGTGTCAGGTCTGGTCAGTGCTGACAGACCTGACAACTGGGAGACTAGCATGGAGGTGGGTTCCTGACCCGCTGTCAATCATTTCAAATTTCACAGCTGACCCACCTCTGATCCATCCTCTCAGCAACGGTAAAATTCTGGCCATAGTGTGAAGAAATGTAAACATATGTATCAGTATATTTGGTCATTGATAATTATCCAAATACAGTGCAATTTATTATCATTCAAAATCCTCCATTTTGTATTATCATTTGATTATTCCCATGGGGTGTGAAATAGTATTTGATGTGTTTGCAGATGTGTACACAGCATGCTGATTGGCTTAAATTCCCTTCACTTTAAAAAAACATACTTGTAAAAGAAGATTACCCATGGAAAGGAATGTTACTTATGTTTCTAAAAGAGAAATTCCATTCGTCAAAAATTAGGCAATTGAAAAAAAGCCACATGCTGATCAAATCCTTCGGGAGGGGCGGGGGGGTAAAGATTCAGTCCTTTTTGGCAGCAATGTTGAATCCCCACCCACTCCATAAATTGACAACATTCTAAACACATACAAAATTCAGCAATTGAAAATGATATCACAAACTTACCCATTCCATCTTCCAACATCACCAGCAACTTTTACAGTTAATGATCTCTCTATCAGATGCTTTTACCTTTGCATATTTTCCACCCCTTGAGGTTTGATTATTGAACTGGGCTGCCCTCCTTCACTCCCTTTGCTGATTGATCTAGTATTCATGCTTTAAAAGTGCAGCAGGAATCCAGATTCAGTGTTAATTCATCTCAGTTTCCAGTGCAACTCTGTTGGAATATGATGGCTGGCTTAAATTCCCCCTCCCACCCAAAGTACTCACAAAACCTAGAGCCCACTCATACTCCAAGACACTCTACACAAATGCTGTAATACCGCCCCCCCCCCCCACCCACCTCCCTGGAATGCTCCAATATTACAACTTCACCCAAATGCTCTGAGATATTGTGCCTGATTGTCTTGGTACTGCAGCTTCCCCGAGTACTCATAGATCTTGGGCCTCAATTGCCTCACCAGCTCTCCCACTCCCATGTCCATACTATCCAGTAGACTGAGGCATATTCTCACTGCTCTCAAATCTCACAGGTCTCAGCTCTACCAAGTGTTTCCAAACCACACGAGCAGCCCTAGCTTCAGTTGCCTCTGCCCAGTGCCAGCCACAGGCCCGAACTGTCACATCACTTCCTTCTGGCCCTTTCTTGTGCAAGTACCTAGCCTTCTATTTTTTTCTTTCACCCGTGTGTCTTAGGAGCTCCTGAACAACATCTGCCTGATCCTGGTAGCTACCTTGATCGATATACATTTCAGTTATCTACTTACTATGTATCCTAGCCTTCAAAAACATTTAACACATTATTAATGAAACATGTTTTAGAGCCACATAGAGCTTGAGATTATACAGAACAGAGAGAAGATGTTGAACAACAGACTTACACCCATACTAAGAGAAAGAGTAAAGCACAAGGAAAGAAACATCAGAATGAAGAAAATGTGAGTCCCATGGAAAGCTGAGACAAATAGAAAAAAGAGACAGTAGCACAGAGTCAGACAGAATTAGAGAGACAGTGGTGGGAAGAAAGCGCTTGCTTGATTTCTTCCATAAACATTGCCATATATTAACTAGCAAAATAATAAAGATGTATTTTAAATATATATTTTCTTCACAGTATATAGAATGGTGGCTATGAAAGAAAGAACATTTGGAAGGACTTGGGTAAAATAATTTTGAGGAGATGGAGGGGGATACCACATTAAAGCCATTGAAGAGAATACAGTGTGATGTAAGACAATACATGGGGAGTCAAAACTATAATCCTGTACTCAGTGGGTTAATTATTTCCCTGGCAAAGTGTCCTCAGCTGGTGCATTGGTTTGGATGATTCACAGCTTCCCTGGGAAGGCAGTTAACCTGCAGTCTACTTTGCAGCCAGGAATGGGCTTCGGGTCACTGAGCAAGGGGTTTTGATGATGCGCTTGGGAACTCTCTTTGTTTGCCTGCAGACAAGGGCAGACTGTCATTGGCTCGTTTCTGACCAGTGGATTGATGACTTTGTGTCCTCGGTGCAAATAGAGTAATGGGATTGGTCAGTGCAAATAATTATGGGCACAGACCTTTAATAAGCTGTAATCCTCTCTGATCTTGTCTGTTCTTCTAGTGAAAGGGGATGCATTTAGTTGATTAATGGAGCTAATATGAATAAATAATTGTTTTAAAGTCATATATATTAGAGATAAATCACAAATCACAATAAAAATCATTGTGAAATGGACTTGGGAGCCACCAAGGCAGCATCTGTTCATTATGCGTGCATGTTGTTTACATTGATTTGATTAATGTTATTAATGCTATTCATATATAATTGTATCATCATTTATAAGCTCTACTAAGAATCATCTCATTTTATTGGTTCTCTGTGTTGGAGGACTGGCCTGCTTGTGTAGATGAAGCCTAGCTTTTGAGCGCTACATTTTAAATACATCATTCTTAATTGGTAAACTATTTTATCTCAAGTATTTTGAACTGCACTAAGCAGTTTTTTTTTAAAGAATATTCATATTTATAAATACAATTTCTGGTTACTATGCCTGCAGCATATTGAAAATATGTTTTGCAGTGTATTGTGAACAAATTTGAACTCCTGAATATTAATGATATATTGAAAACATATCTCAAATGACATCCACATGATATATCTATTTTGAAGTACAGTTGCAATAGTGCAAATTATATATTTACATCATGTCTGCTATATTAATGCGAATAGCCGCACAGTTTATGCAGGATCTTGCCCCCAAGAGTGATCGATCACCAAGTTGATTATCTTCTCGTGCATTGTTCTATCTCTGCCAAACATACCCATTTACTCCAGAGGTCCTAATCCTGCTAACAGCTTACAATTTGACAGCTGATCTCTGAGGGTTCAGATTGTTAACGATGATGTATTTCATGTTCATGTGATGCAGGTATTGAAACTAGTACATTCTACTCCCCTAAATAAGAATCACAGTTCTTTCAATTTTCTTGTTACATTTGTAATTTGTTTTACTTTTCCATTTTTTCTGTATTCTATTCTTCTCTCCTGATGGTGCTGACTAATGCAGAGTTGTAGTTCCATAGGTGCTGACTATCTTCTGATGCCTCAGCCAAACGCCACTTCCTCATGTGTAAACCCAGATGATGAATGTTGACAGGCCATTGAAATATTGTGGATATCACAGCTGAGCCCAATTCTGACCTTACCCAATATCATCAGTGTATGCATTTTCCAGAGGGATCACTGATAAGGAATCAGTAATGGGAAACTTGGCTGACTTTTTTTTCCCTCACTCGCCCAGGTCAATTGTGGTGTCTCCAATGCTACCTTGGCTGAGATCATCGAATTCAGCACAGACAGGAGAGTGAAACTGGGTTCTGTCTGATCTGGATGACTCATACATAGAAGTAACAACACAGAAACGGACCATTTACTCCAATTTTGCACACCTTTCTTCACATGTGTATTTCCTCATATCAGGCAACAACTTAGTGACACTGTATTGTATCCTCTCTCAAGCCTCAATATCCTTCATATCGCCCAATATGGTACACAATACACTAACTGTCATCTTAAAAAAGGTTTTATATAGGCTCATAATACTTTTTAGCTTTTATATTCTATACCTCTTATGATAAAACCCAGAATTTCATAAGCCTTTTTTTACAGCCTTATTAATCTGAAGTGCTGCCTTTAATAAATATCCTTTGAGGTTGTACCCCAAAATACCAGTGATTTTCCACAGCAATGAGCTTACTTCCATCTAAAGTATAATTAGTGTTTTTTTTACAAATATATATCACCTCAGACTTACTGACATTGAATTTCATCTGCTATTTTATCCCATTTTCCGGTCATATCAGTAACCCATTTGCAGCTTTATTTGGTCTTCTAAAGAATTAACTATACCTCCTATTTTGGGTATCATATTTTGACACCGCTCCCTCTCGTCCTATATCCAAATGATTGATATGCACAGTGAACAGAAGTGGCCCTAGAATTGAACCCTGTGGGACATCACTAACCACTTCCAACCAATTCTTGAGCTCATTTTATGTTTTCTCCAACTAATTATGTGATGACACAATTTGGGTCCAAAGACATTGCACAAATTCATTGTGATGACAACAATATCTGATTCTTCTGCCCTTCTCTGATTTGAGTGTGCTTAAAGCACAGAACTTTTTCCTATGTTGCAGCTAAAAACATGTCAACTTCTGATGTAATAATTGTGTTAAATGGTAATGACAGTGAAAGTGCAGAAATATTAAATAATTACTTTGCCTCAGTAGTTACCTGGGAGACTAACATGATTGCCATAATATGAGGAAGAAGAGGTGAAGAAAGACATCGAAGATAGAAAGGCGGAGATAATTGATAAACTAATCACACTAAGAGAGGATATAAACTAGAGAGGACCCTGGTCCGGGTGGATTGCATCTGCGCATGTTAAAAGAAGATAGGAAAGAAATAGCAGAATCACCTTTACTGTAAAAATTCATTAGAAAATGGAATAGTGCCAGAGGACTGGTGGACAGCGAAGATGATTCCTACATATAAAAGGGAGATAGAACAAGTTCAGCGAACGATAGACCAATTAGATTAACATTCGTGGTAGGAAAGTTAATGGAATTCTTACTCAAAGATGTGAAAGAAAAACATATAATAGCATAGTCAGCACAGAATTTAAAAGAGAACGTCATGCTTGACCAACCTTATTGAATTCATTGAAGAAGTAACAGAAAGGGTAGATGAGGATAATGAAGTAGATGTAATATATTTTGATTTTGAAAAGATTTTTGATAAGACACTCTATGGTAGGCTCATGACTAAGGTCAGAACATGTGGAGTCAGGAGACAAGCAGAGTGGATAGCAAGCTGAAAACAGAACAGAAAACAAAGATTAGAGGTTAAAGGTAGTTACTCAGACTGGCAAAAGGTGGGAAGTGGTGTTCCACAAGGATCAGTGCTGGGACCACTATTGCTCACCATTTACATCAATGAGTTGGACTCAGCAATCGAAAGTACAATTTCAAAATTTGCAGATAACACTAAGTTGGGGGCTGTAGTTAACAGAGTAAGACTGCGACAAAATACAGGAAGATATTGATAAACTTGAAGAGTGGGTGTGTAATTAGTAAATTAACTTCAATATAGACAAGTGTGATGTACATATTTGTAGGAATTGTGCTGTAAGTACCATGTAATCTCTTCAAAGCAAGTAGTGGATGGTGCATTTACAAATTCCCATTTATAATCCTTTTAATGCATTGTCCTCACAAACACCAACTTCCCACTCAAAGGATGGGGAGAAATCTACTGCCAGGTTCCACCAATTACATGTTGTAACCAAATGCTAGGGTGTGCATGTGATTCAGACAGATAAATGCTCTATTGCCTTTCTCCCTCAGGATAGTTTCTCCTCCACTCATCAATTCCAGAAATAGTGGAAATAGTGTGGCAAATTGTCTCTCTGAACATGAGATCCATCATTCAGTGTTATTGTCTGTCAATACACTGAGCTCTGATCTTCTAGTATTTTCCTTTCAGTTTGAATTCTTGATGCTTGTCTGTGTTGTGAGTAAAAACACTTCAATGTTGTTTTCTGCTGTGTAATTACCAAATGAAAAATCTAAGCTCCAAAATGGGTATCCTGTACAATCATTTAATTCGTGTAGTATAAAATTAGATTTCACAGTGGATGTTTTCCATTTGTCTTGCACATATCCAGTTATTTGATGTTAGATGTACTCCATGGATAACAATAAATTACATTTTCAGTGTTTTTTTTAATTGAGATTTTTCTTTTTCATTATTGGTAATCAAACCAATATAAATAAATTGCTGTGTTTAAGGGACATTGCCATTATATTGGGAAGTTTTCTTATAGGTTGAGTCTATGAATACACTGAAAGTTTATCACTTTAGCCAGCAGAATGAATCCAGTGTAATAAATTGTATTTACTCCAATCATAAATTAATTGATTCCTATTCAAAATGGAGAGCTGTGCTGGAAGGAAGCACAGACTGGAGAAAGGGCTACAGCACTCTAGCATCAAATCTACAAACCACATTCTTTAAAGTTAGCTCCCCATTGGCAATGTGGGTTCAGTAAATTTACCCTCAAAAGTTGACTTAATTTTGAGGGGCATAGGGGATGGGTATGAACCATTGGATTCAAAATGCACTGGGACAGACTAGATCAGTGATTCAACAATGGTTGCATTACCACATAAGTTTTTGTACATATTTGGTCATTTACCTTGCCAGATGACAGTGCTCCTTTAATGGCTGTCAGCTACTATGCTGCGAGGCTGTTTAATTTAAAGAAACTTTATCTTCCTTGTATGCTATTTAGAAAGGTAGTTTTATGTGTTTTCTAAATACTTGATGTGATGACACAATTTGTATCAAAATGCACACATTCATTTGTGATGGAAGCAATATTTGGATGTTTTGCTGTTCTGTCTTTCCATAAAGCAGAGTATTTCTAGTTTCCTCGATTTCAGCCACAAGGCAGTCAGCTTCCGATATAATCATCATATTGCAAAACTAATCTTTTCAAAGCAGGTATTGGCTGCTATCAGTTAAATGGAACACATCCACATTGAAATGTGTTTCGACTGTGTAAATGAAATGGAGGGGAATAAAAGAAAATTGGTGCCAAGAATGAGATAGTGGAAGAATGGTCTGTAAATAATTAAGTTTTCTTGGCGCCCAGAGTCATCTTTTAAGCTTCATGCCTCACATCGATATAACAGATAACACTGCAGAGCAACAAATACTTGGTTTGTTGTAACAATAATACAATTATGTTCCACATGACTGTTTAACAGCTTCACCAAACTTGTTCATAATTATCATCTTCTGTAGCTTAACTGTTGAGGTATTCAAAAGCATTCCTTTTGCAACTTATAAACTTTCTGAAATGAATTTGTTCCATAGAGAGGTATCTTGACCAATATCATTCCCATTTTTGGGTCTGCTATTTTCTTTTAGAAGGTAAAGGATGATGGATAGCAATCAATGCATTGGAAGTAAGTTCAGATGAGCGGTTGTCCTTTATCATCTGTAAGAAAGAAAAATCTGTACCCCAAGATTGGATTAATGCCAGATCACAGACAGCTACCTAGTGTTAGTTTAATAACTGATGATCCGAGGGATATCCATGTTGGAATTTTGCAACATTTCTCTGCTTTTTAGCAATAATATTGGCATCAAGTTTAGGTTTGGCTGCTGCGCTTCCCACATTACAAGAGTGACTACACTACAAAAGTACTTCATTGGTTTTCTTTCTTTCTCATCTATTGCTCCTTTTGAGAGTACTGTCTACTGAGTCCACTTAGTCCCATTTCCCAGCTATTTTCCCATACCCTTTTAATTGTTTATTTTCCAAATATTTATTCATTCTCTTTTAAAGGTTATTGTGGATTCTGTTTCCACCACTATTCCCTGCAGAACATTCCATGCCTTAACAACCCACTCTAAAAACAAAACTGCTAATCTCTTTGGTGATAGTGAATTAAATTTATCAACTCAACCATTAGGAAATAGTTTTACCTCTATTTACCTCATCAAAACCCCTCATAATTTTGATCACCTCCCATATTTTCTCAATCTTCTCAGTTTTAATGAAAAGAACCCTCATTTTTCTAGTCTCTCATTACTAAAGCCTCTCATCTCTGGTACCCTCTTAGTGAATCTCTTCTGCACCCTTTTCATTTCTGCACTCTTTTTGTAATCTTGACCTCCTCCATAAGTAAGGGGCTTAATATTCTAACTGTGTATCATATTCTAACTGCAGCCTTACCAATGTGTTACACTTTCAGATTTTGATCTTTTTTTCATGGAAGGATTTGGGAATGAGTGGTTTACTGTGATTTAAAACAGTGAATTTGTACCAGTTCAAGGCTGCAGTCAAAGAGACAAGGATGGGTTTGATGTGGGAATGAGCAACTTTCGTTGTTATAGTTCATGATGACTGGGAGCATTAAGCAATTTATCTCCGCTCAGATGGCATAACAAAAAAAACACACCTATTATGGTGGAGATAATTCTATTCATGTGAGCCCAGTATGAAATGTATGTTGAGAATATAATCTTGGAAGGTGAGGTAGTTAGTGACAAACCCCTCAATGGGAAAGGAGTTCAAGGCACAGCTTTCCCTTTGCTGGGAATTCAGAGAGAGAAGTGAAAAAGAGAAACTTGGACAGTTAGGTTATATGTCAGAGACTGAGGTGAAAGCCGAGACCGAGAGCTGGACGCCAAGATACTCAGGTCAGTTTTGCAATTAAAAGTTGTCTAGAAAGAAAGGTAATGTCAAAAACAAGCAAGTCAGCCCATGAAAGGGACAGAGAATGTAATTTATTTTTTTCAAAGGAAGAAGTGTCATTGGGTGAAGGAAATGGGATCCAGTTGCTGCCTGTAAAATAAAGCAGTTTATTGAATTGCAACAGGCCTCCACTCCCTAAAGTATACCTCAGTCCGCCTGCTGAAAGATTGAAGTGCATTGAGGGCACGTATATACAAGAGAGATTTTCCAGTTCACATTTCAAGGTGGTCCCACTGTTGCACCCCTTTGTTGCACTATTGTATAATTAAACATTGTGCAGTACACTCCTGAATGTAAAATGCTGGGACAGCTTACAGGAGTGATTTGGACCACTGTACTTGAGGGAATATAGTTTGTATAGGTCTATATTAAAGCATTTGAGCTTTGAGAATTTGAAGAACTTGGGATTGTTTGCTCTGGAGAAGAGAAGGCATAGGGGAGATTTCATTCAAGTATTTAAGACTCTTAAGGGAATAGACAAACTGAACATCTCAAATATGAGATTTATACAAGCCAAGAAGGCAATTGGGTGGAAGAGGAAAGCCGCACAGGCAGTTTACAGATAACTACTTTATGCAGAGGGTGGTGAATATATAGACTCAATTTTCCCGTTATCTGCGCCGTTTTTTTGGCGCATGCTGATTTTTTTTGGCCTAATTTTAAATATCCAAGTTTCCCCAAAGTTTCTGCGCCAGTGTAACTCAGTTAGTTACAATTTTTTTAGGTTAGTTTTTTTTTGCATCATTGAGCGCGTAACCTGATGTTTGCGCCAGTTTTTCACATTTATGCAGGTTTGGCCAACTTACATTTCTCCTAGGGTGGCATATGTGACCACTCCCGAAAAAACCTTCTGAGCACTTAAGAAATACTGGCGCAGAAAGACGCCATTGTTTTTTGGAAACATTTTGGAGGGAGTCAAGAAGACATTAAATATGCATCATGAAGCTTAATTTTTTCAAACTTAAAAAGGAGAAAATGGAAGGTTAATGCAATTCTTTAATTTTAGCTTTTTTTCAAAGTACCACGCCACCTCGCCGGGCTCGAGGGTCAGAGCGTCAGCCGGCAGAATCCCTCCCTCGCCCGGACACAGGCTCGGGGCTCGGCTTCAAAAGAAGCCTGGAAGGGGGTGGGGGGAGGTGTTTGCCAAGCCCCTGTGTCCGGGCGAGGGAGCGATTCTGCCGGCCGATCCTCAAGCCGGTGGTGGGGTGCTACTTTGAAAAAAATCTAAAATTAAAGAATTGCATTAGACTTGGTTGCCCCAAATGTCCTCATTGAATGCCTTTCTAAGCAAGCCTATTGAGCATGCGTAGACCAGAGTGTGGTCCATAATCGGGCGTTGACTTTGGGGAGAGGGAGAGCAGAGAAGCTTTAACTCCTTATCCTGCTGTTTAGAGCTTCTTGGAAAGGTACAATTTAATTATGGGGGCAATATTGACAATGCCACACCTCGTGCAAGCCTTTTGCATGATGGTGTTGTGGAGCAGAAAATTGATTCGACGTCATCGCATGAGGAACCTCACAGCACGTAGGATGATGGGTCGGAGGCCTTACCCACATCGGGTATATCAAGACAGGTGTTCATACCTGCGCCTGAGTGATGCAGACTGTTAGAGAAGTTGTAACCGAGATGTGTGAGTTAGTAAAAGCAGACCTGCAACCTAGAAGCATCAGGAGGACTGCTTTTGTCAGTTGAAATGCAGGTTACTGCTGCACTTTCATTCTATGCATCTGGATCATTCCAGGCCACAACTGGGGATGTGTGCGTCATTTCTCAACATGCAACACATATCTGCATTCGGCAGGTGACTGCTGCACTCTATGTCCGGAGGAATGATTACATAAAGTTCCCCGTGACCGCACAGGCAATGCGTGAAAGGGCTGTGGGTTTTTCCAGAATTTCTGGCTTCCCAAAGGTACAGGGCTGCATTGATTATGCCTCCGACCACAAAAAAAACCTTAGAAATTACCTGCTGGTCCTGCTAAAACGTAGACTTCGAGTTCCCAGCCTAGCTGTGCAGTTCAGCGCAGAGGCTCACGCATCCCAATAGTCGAAACGTTTCCTGGGATCATGTGGGCCTGGACCACCAATCACAATGTAATATTCTCATTCATTGTAAATGCACACATATATAAAAAAAACCTCAGAAATTACCTGCTGGTCCTGCTAAAATGTAGACTTCGAGTTCCCAGCCTAGCTGTGCAGTTCAGCGCAGAGGCTCACGCATCCCAATAGTCGAAATGTTTTTTTTTTAAATAATAAAAATTGATTTAAATTCAATGTTTTATATTAAAAAAAACATTTTTTTTTTAATTAAAAATAATGTTTTAATATGTTAAACATAAACTTACTTTCATGGGAGATTTACTTTCATGGGCAGGGTTTTTAATATATGCTGGTAAAAGCAGGCCTTACAGTAAGAGTTTGAAGGACATTCGCTGGGCAAGAGTTGGGCAAATAGCCCAAATCTCCGCCTGCGAAGACCCTTCTCCCAGGGAGGTGGCGACAGATCGCAAGTTCTGGGTTTAGGCGCATGTGCGTCATACGCATAATAAACCCGGAACTTACAGGGCCTCTTTGGACAAGTGCTCACATTGTACACACCCACAGAGACCGCAATTGTTATCTCAGTCATTTCAGGGGGGCGAATAGCTGATCTGCGAAAAGATGTATAAATGTTTTCCACAAGGGGGGAGGGAAAACAAAAAGGTAACTTGCTTGTTGTAACTGTGCCACCTTGAATTCTCGTGAGCTGGAAACATATGCTGCCCCCAAATATCTCAAATGTTTCACAGACATATTGAAATTTTAAAAAGAAAATTAATCCATTAAAAAAATGTTTAAACTTCCTTACATCTGTGACAATATTAATAAATCTGTACCTCCGCACAAATGTGTGTAATAATTGAACTTTGCATCCTACAAGAACCTAAAACAATTAGATCTCTCTCGTATATATCTTGGCTGTCTACCGCCATTTAAAACAAAAAAACAAGCAAATTCTTCCCCAATCATGCAAGATAATCAGTGTCTGCTATCTCATACCAATTAATTAAATATTTTCTCTGCCATCACCAGGGAATTAAAATTAATTTATTTTTGCCTCCCCTCAGTTATTCAAACTAATTCATTTCTGTATTGTTCTGTTAACGCTCTTATGAATGACTCCTTGAGGCAATGTGTTGTAATCAAACTGTAGTGACCTTGGTCCTTTATTCGTAACTCCAGAGTGAGGGACAAGCATGGTGGGCAGTCTTTTATACTGGGCCCTGCACACCTATGCAGGTGACCCTCGGGTCTCCCACCGCAGTGCCCTCTGGTGGAAACCCCGGTCTCCACCAGTTGTACTCTCTAGTGGTGCCCGCATAGTATATACACAGTGTAAACCTTATTGAAAGTACATCAGGTAATAAGTCTCCATCTTATGCAACTACACAGTGACTACACAGACAGTATATCTATAGTCTGCATATATAACATCACTCTCTCCCAAGTCCTTTGTGCCGATTACCTTTGCACTTACCTCTCCCCAGATTTAAGTGCCAATAGCCCTTGCACCTTGGCTGTGCTTTGGCTTGGCTCTCTCCTGTTAAGCTCCAAGTCCTTTTGCCACAACGTTTGGTAGTGGTTACCAGTTTGGATAGTTCGATGATGCAGTGGAGGTTCCAGTGGGTTTTGGGTGTGATCCATGTGTGTGGGTGTCCATGGCTACATACATCCATTCCCCCCCCCCACCCCCCACAGTGAGATCATGCAGCAGGCCCATTACATTAACATACAGGATCAGACACAGTGCAAGTACAAAGAAATGAAGTTACAGTTTGTATTATGACATCTTGGTTCAGTGACTTACATTCGTTACGTTTTGCGGTTGTGCGCTAGGATTGGGTAGATTTCATTCATGGTCAGTACTGAGGTAGCAGTACAGGTATGTGAGGACGCAGATTCCAGAGCAACTGGATGGGGTCCTAGTCATCTGAGAGTGGTGCTGCGCCCCCTGCTAGCGGGGTGGGCTTGGTTCGCTCATCGAGCCAGGACTCGGCCTTTGCCGTTGCCTAGTGATGGGCAGAGCCACAGATGTGCGTGGCCGCCCTGTCCTTCTTTGAAGACTGCAGAATCTTCTGCCTGCTCTCTAACGGTGTTGGGAACCTGGCCTTTCCAGGTCCCGTTTGGGGAACTCGTTGGTTCTGACCTTGCGCTCCGAGACATGACCGAGGTAGTGACTGGGTTTGGGGACTGCGCCGTCTCCACCTGGGTGGGGGGCAACGGTGGCCGACTGCACGTATTGGCGCCGTTTTCGCTTCCAGGTCCGTGGCGAATAGTGCCATTGGGTGCCTGCAGCGTGGGATAGACCTGGGACAGGGCATCAGGATCTGTGTCTTCACCCTCCCGAATTCACTCGCTTGCTACTTTTGGGGACACTCTATTCCCGACATCTCGCAACAACATTTTGTTCTTTACATTAGGAATAGTATCGACATCTCGCAACAAAATTTTGTTCACAATCTTAATCGGTTCGTTACATTGATTGCTGTGCATACAATGTGTCTAAGTTCAGTTGGTTGCAGGTCTCCTTTAAGAGAACCCTGCTGGCTTTACCCCAGTCAAATCCTCTGTTAGACACCACGTGTTGGTCCCTCAGCGTTGCACTTCGTGATATGGCCGTAGTCATTTTTTTTTCCAGCCACGCTGCACCTCGTTGTAGCAGAGATGCCATCTTGCCTCTGTCCTCGAGGTCGACTGCCTTGATCCTTCTCTCCCGCGATTCTGCCACAAAAGCTGGAAGACTGCCTGTGAATTCGATTTTCCTCCCCAGGAGTACTGCCACTGGAGCCGAAAAGGTACTTTTAGGTCATTCTGGTCGGATCATTGCCGCGCTGTCGTGATGGTCTGTGCCTCAGGTGCTGCGCTGGTCTGTTCTTTGGTGCCTGGCCCAAGCGAAGGTGAAGTTTTGCTCTGCCTCTGAGCACGGGGGACATCAATTGCTGGAATGAAGAAATCTTCCCATTTCCACTGGATCTTCCCCATCCACCTTCTTCCGAGTAGCGTTGGACCATCACCTGCAACAATCCACAGAGGTAACTTGTGCACCACGCCATTATGGATTACACTTACATCCGTACTACCAAGGACTGGGATCAGCTCCTTGATGTTGGTGTGCAACTTTTCCTGTACTGGAACCAACTCGGGTCGTTTCTCATTCCATAGCCTCTCAAAGGCATCCTGGCTCATCACTGACTGGCTCACTCCCGTGTCCACTTCCATGAAGACTGGAACGCCGTTTATCTCGACTTCCATCTTCACTGGAGGACAATCAGTGGTGCAGGTATACACTCCATTCACTTCTTCTTGGGGCTGAGCTGCCTCTCTGGCCAAAGCATCATACTCCCCGCTGGATTCAAAGTCATCTACCGACTCCTCTGCTAGACAGTGAGTCGTATTTCTTTTACACATACGCTGGAGGTGGCCCTTCCTGTTACAGGCTTTCCATACATACTCAGCAAACTGACTCTGGTGAGCCTTATGGTTTCCTCTGCAATGCCAGAATTCTGGAACCCTGAGCTCTGTGCTCTCTGCCCTTGGCAGAGCCACGTTCTACAGTCTTGCCTGTGAAAGGCACCATTCTGTGTACAGTACTTGCCGGGTTTAAGTCTACAGGATGAATAATTTGCTTGGTGCTGCAGGTCGAGGTCATGAACGCCTGACTGATGCTGATGGCCTTCTGCAGGTTGACGTGGTGTCAGCAGATAATAGCTTGTGAAGGAGGCCCTCGTGGCCAATTTCCATAACAAAGATGTCTTGGAATGCTTCGTTGAGGTGCATGCCGAAATCACACGGTGCCACAAGTCTCCTGAGGTCTCCTGAGCATATTTTGCAATCTCCTTGCGCTTCTCCGCCAATGTGTCCGTCTCCCTTGCCAGGTCGTTTACCACAAAATATTGCTCGAGCCTTTCCATGAAGGCATCCCAATCATCACCCTCTGCAAAGTCTTTTAGTGTGCCAAAGGTAGTCATAATCACGTGAAAGTCTGTATTCTCGTCGCCAGTTATTATGTCTGTAATGCACTTATGAATGACTTCACGAGGCAATGTGTTGTACTCAAACTATAGTGACCTATATTCGTAACTCCAGAGTGAGGCATAAACATGGTGGGCAGCCTTTTACACTGGGCCCTGCACACCGATGCAGGTGACCCTCAGGTCTCCCACTGCAGTGCCCTCTAGTGGACAGCCTCTGCCACAGGGGCAGGAAACCCCAGTCTCCTCTCGTGGTGCCAGCATAATATGTACATCAGGTAACAAGTCTCCATCTTATGCAACTACACAGTGACTACGCAGAGAGTATATCTATAGTCTGCATATAACAGTTCTCCCCGGGCACTTAAGAATAAAGAATACCTAGGAACAATATATGATGAGCCATTAATATCATTGTGAGTTTCAGCTGAGAGTAAAGCTTCTGCAGTTGTTATTATATATCGATTAATTCCTCGGTGACTCACCATTTGAAAGAAAAACCGTGAAGTCCAGCATTATTCTGCATTCGAACGTTATCAACTGCAAGGTGCGGCATCATTTTATGTCATCATGATATCACATGCAATCCCATGTCATTTTAAATTACAAGTCTGATATTGTATGGGGTCCGTGCCATTTTCTAACATCTTCCAACAGCAGCAGCAAAAAAGGACTTAACTTTGGGAGTGGTTTAAAAAAATATTAGATAATAATTAAGAAAATGTTGGATGGGTGACAGAAGGTTACAGATAGCAGTCTTATGGTTTGGTTTTCAAACAGCTAAAGCTCTCCTCTTGTAGTTTTTGACATTGGTTGAACTTTGATGTGATTACAACTTTGCTAGACACTCTCATCCACCCAATACTTGCCAGTTATTCTACAAAGGATGGTGAATACTTTAATGATTTGTAATATTAAATAACCCACTATGCTGTTTGGTACATGACTCCTGGTATCAAAAGAAGTAGTAGTGGTTCGAATCTCTTATTAAATGAATTATACCATGGGACCGAAATTGGCCCGCGCTGGGTTTGGGCGGTAACAGCTTCACAATGTCCCTCCCCCTCTCTTAAAGGGAAGGGTCGCTGCGAGGCCTAGTGTGGGTTCCGTGGCACCACTGGATCAGGGAGGGTTTCGGCCGGGCCAGTGGTCCGGCACCCAAGAGGGGCTGTGGCCCTGCCAAATCAGCAGTCGCCATTGTCAGGCCAACTCCCGAGTCGGCCGACAATTAAAATAAGATGGCGCCACAGTGCACGGCCCTCCCCTTTAAGGGCTGCTGCAGTGCCCCAGCCACCGGCAGTTTCACGCTCCCGCACCAATGACTGGGCACGGCGTAAAGCCGTTTTCGTCCTCCGCAACTCGGGAGCAATTCCAGCCATGTCGCTCCCAATGTCTGCCCCTTAGAGGCGCTAACGGGCCTTTTCCAAAGGGATAATTTCGGCCCCCATATTTCTGGCAGAAGTAACACAGTCCTGGAATTTAGATGATGAGCCAGTTTCTCAACCTTCACAATTATGGCTCAGATCTGAACTCCTTGGTCATGAAGCTTATTATATTACCAGTTGATCCTCTGGCATTGCTCATGCACAAAATTTAAAAAAAAATATTTGAATTGATTATTCCTCTGATTCAGGCTACTCATAAGTAGAGTCCCAGACTTGGCAAGGAGCCTGAATGAACAAGGCCCAAGCATTCAGTTTAGTTAATATTTCAGTTATAACTTAAATGTTAAATGTTTGCTGTTGCTTCAACTTGCTCGGTATAACTCTCAAGTAAAGCTGTTAAGATCGTTCGTTATTTGAACTTGATTGAACCCTTATTTGATGTGGCAATGTAATGGAATTCCATGTTCTGGAATATAATTCTCAGTTTGGAATGATGTTTGCTAAGCATGCAACAAACAATACTACATGGCGGGGGGGGGAGGGTCTTGCTTTTGCTATTATGTGTAGGAACAACATAAATACACCCAAAAAGAGTTTACTGTGTCGCAATTTGTATTGAAGCAAATAAACAGTAAACAGGGATAGAGGATTAAAAGAGACAAGGGAGAAGATTTGTGTGGCCATATGAGGCACTTTATGAACACTGGGGAGGCACTAGTAGATGATAAACAGGTGCCATTTTTCAAAAATAAGAACATAAGAAATAGGAGCAGGAGTAGGCCCGAAGGCTCTTATAGCCTGCTCCTCCATTCAATACGTTTATGGTTGATCATTGACCTCAACTCTTAATTTCCCACCTGACCTCCATATCACTTGATTCCCCTAGACTCCAAAAATCTATTTATCTCAGCCTTGAATATATTCAGACTGAGCATCCATAACCCTCTGGGGCAGAGAATTCCAACGATTCACAACCCTCTGAGTGAAGAAATTCCTCTTCATCTCAGTCTTAAATGGCCTACCCCTTATCCTAAGACTATGCCCCCTAGTTCTAGATACACCAGCCAGGGAAAATAACCTCTCAATCCCCTTCAGAATCGTGTATGTTTCAATGAGATCACCTCTCATTCATCTATACTCCAGATTCATCACAATCTCTCATAAGACAGCCCCGTCATCCCAGGAATCAATCTCCTGAACCTCCGTTGTACCGTCTCTCAGGCAAGTATATACATCCTAAGATAAGGAGCTCAAAACTGTGCACAGTACTCCAGGTGTGTGCTCACCAAGGCCCTGTACAATTGTAGCAAGACTTCCATACTCTTGTACTCCAACCCCCTTGCAATAAAGGACAACATGCCATTTGTCTTCCTTATTGCTTGCTGCAGCTGCAGACTAGTTTTGTGTTTATTGCATTAGGTCACCCAAATCTCTCTGAACACCAACATTTGAAAGCAGACACAGGTTCCTCCAGATCTATTGATGTAACTTCATGCAGTGCAACAGTACTGGAAATACTGCTGATCACATATGTTACGTGAGTATATATAGAGAAGAAAATTGATAGATTGTGGGCAGAGGTGTGTACCTGTGCTGGGCTGTTTGTTACATTATGGACAAAAGAGAAAAAAAATCAGAATCTGAACCAATCAATTCCATGTAAAGAACAAAAAAGCAATCCAAGACCATTTCATGAAATAATTCAGTGCTTGCAAAGCCAGTCTTAAATGAATTAAACCAATGTTTATTTCACAAGGATGTTATTGTTTATCTCCCCAGCATGGGAAATGTATGCTCGACGATTCATTTTCATGAATTCACCACCCCGCTTCCCTTTTGCTGGGCCTTACCACACTACATGCCATTGTCACCTGGGCGAATGCTCTTTTCTTTAAACCTCTCCCTCTTTGTGAGGAAGCACCTGACCTCATCCCAGCTCACCTTGAAAACAGTATTGCAATCAGCAGTTAAGTATTTGAAAGATTATGAGCATTGATTGGTATCCTGACATTCTATTGGTGCTTCAGGAGGGTATCAATTGGAGACTCCAGTAGTACCAAATTATAAGCAGTTCTGGAGTTAAGCTCAGTGGACTGAGGATATCCAGACTCACTTCACCCTGCAGTGAGTTTGAATTAATATTCCTGAGTTTAAAAAACAATGTTGATGTTGCCCATCCCAACACATATGTCCTCATTAATTGGTATTCATTAGGCCAGTTGGTTCTGCCTTATTGGTGACTGCAATGAGTACAGTTCCCGTTCCTTCACTCATCCAGGAACTATCTCTGGATACTCCAAGTTAAAATTTGCCCCGTTACTCGGTAGCTACTTCTATTCAATGTGGTGGTAAAATCTGCCCACTCAGGTGGTTTTAGTGTAACTTTCAAAACGATTCTTAAGCTTTCTGTGGGTATGCATATAAGGAGAATTTTCGACATGGACCGTGAATTAGCCTGGAAACTGAATCAAGTGCCTGAGAAATCAATCATGGCAAAGTAAATTCCTGAGTGTATTCCAGTTTCTTTTCTATTGCAGTATCTGTTGGAGGAGGAAGATTAAATGTACGGTTGATTGCCTTTCCCTGAAACTATGTTATGTATTCGAAAGCTTCAAATGGTGTTAGGATATGCTTAAGTAAAGCTGAACTCCATCTACTGACTATATTCATTGTGTTCTGCATTCCCTATTCCTGATTATCTGAGAGTAATGATTCTTCTCTTTCAGTCATCTAGTACCAGTTTCTCAGACAGATTAGATAATTGTAAAACTACAGCAAGCTAGATTTATCACTAGATTTGAGTTCAGCCACAACTATTTTAAATGATACTTTTAACCAAGTGCCCCCGTTGTTAAAGGGGCACAACAACTAGAAAATCTAACAAATATAATCGAAATTTGGTTTACGGGGATGATGATGCGCTCCAGTCCCTCTGTCCCACCGGTGGCGAAAGGCCGCGAGCGTCATCTCCAGGGACACCCGGGAGCCTCATCTCCAGGGACACCCGGGCGTGAACGTAGCTGCGGAAGAGAGGCAGGCAGTTGGGCTGAACAACCCCCTCAACCACCCGTTGCCTGGACCTGTGGACCTGTTAACTGGCACCTTGGCCAGGCCTAGGAGCAGTCCCATGAGGAGGCCCTCCGACCTGCCCGCTCCCCTCTGCACTTTTTCTTGCCCAATGTTTCATGTTTCCTGTGTTATTGGCCTGGAAATCCTGGCCTCCCGGGTCTGTACGGAGTGTCTACAGATCCGGGAAGGCATCGCAAAAGCCGGTTTTTAGTGCATATCAGCTGGTGCTTGACAGATCCAACGCATATCGGGAGCGAGGATATTTGCATGGGCAAGATTGCAGGATTTACCCATATCTTGCCCAACAAATGTCCTCAAAACTCTTGCGTCTGATAAAAGCAGGTGCATAGCCTACTTTTACACGCGTAAGAGTTTTAAAACATACAAAAATATAATTAAATTAAATTAAAAAAAAACATTTTATTGTTTAAAAACCCTGCCCATGAAGGGAAGTTTATTTTTAGCCCTAATTACAAAATCTTTTAAAAATTGGGAAATTATATATTTTTTTCTCAGGCATTTATTAACTTTAATTTCAATTCATTTTAATTATGTGAGGTGTGTTTTTTTATTTTATATTATGGTGTCTAGTGTGTTTGTTTTTTTTCTCAATAGCAATGAGAACTCGTAGATATGGAGTTCTCATTGCTATTAATGAGAAAGCTGCGGAATACTTTACCTGATTGGTTGAGCAGTCACACGTGTCTGCACTGTCTGCATTGGAACCTGGATGACGGGAGCGCGCTTCGCAGCGCGGGAAGAGAAGGCCTCCCCAATGGAATCCCACGCTCCTTCAGAACCACCAGGTAATTTTGTAGAAATGTTTCAGGTTGGAGGCATCCGCCTGCGGGAAGCCTCCGACCGCAATTTCAGGGCCATTATGTTCTGACGTGCCAGCATGACTGTGTGATAAACCAGTTCTTTGAAGATAAATCAAGCTGCCCTTCTGAGATTGAATAGAAAAGGGAAGATAGAAAAATACACACTGCAAATATTGAAGTTTCTTTCTCTAAATTCAGCACAATAGAAAGTGTCAGCAATGCAAATTTGCCATATGTTGTGAAATCACTATAGAACTTTCATTTGCATGTCATTTGCATGTCATTACCAGGTCTTCAAATGGCTTTATTTGAGCTCTTTTGCTAGTTTGTGCATTTATCATTAAAAGCTTGCTGAAAAGCATGGTATTGTCAAACAAATATCATGTATAAAAGTGAATTGGTTATAAAAACTTTGGGAACCTCTAAATAATAGTAAATGGAGCTCTTAGAGTTTTCATTTGTTTTGATCTGAAACTTGTTGCTCCGAAAGGGAAACAACTATTTCAGTTGGCTGGTTAAAGCTTGCAATATACCCTTGTTTATGGGCATCATATCAGTCAGAATGATTGTGTAAAGGAATTAATTGGGGATGTACTTCAATTGAAAGACTGAGCTGTATTTTACTGTATCTGGTGACTGCGTTTGATGTTACCACCAACAGTTTTGCAATCTTTTGCCTGGAATTGGAGGTAAAAATAATAGTGCCTCAGACCCATGATTCATCTCCTTCCTTCATTACAGGGCTTGAGGAAGGCAGTGGGTTGGTGATGTCTGACTGCTTCCCTGTATGGCATTTCACTCATATTTCAGTGGTTTATTGCACAGCAAGATGTACCAAGCGTCCTGTTTTCAGAAAAAAATGTATTAAAAAAAATCAAAAATATACAATTAACTGGGTAAATATTGGCATACTGAGTACTTGTAGGAGGGAAAATGTAAGCAGTTGTGGGACTGTGAACAGAAAATCAGCTACCATTCGTCGAATATAAAATCCACCCATTTTAGCTTGCAGTGACTTCCAGTTCAGTTTTGGTTTGCTGCCATGTGTGCATGGTCCTTGGCTAGCACGACACAGCTCCTTTAGTACATTGGCACATGTAAGTGCCAGGACAAAAGTTGTAGCCTAAATTTAATTTGGCCAAATGCCGTGACTCTAAGAGACAAATATCCAGGATTGAACAATGTTATCAGACTCATTTGTTTTGAAGTGCAGCAATTTAAGAAAGAAATACTTTCTTGAGCCTTTTAAGCATTTTAAGCCAATAAAGAAGTGTTTGCAGGAATATTTGGTTGTTGGCCAGTATTGTACAAATGTTTTATGTTGCACCTGATCATATCCTATTGTAAGGGGTGGTCCCGGGAGTCAGGTTCACCTCTGACCTACTTGCGCGGTTCGAATCGCTCCTACTCCCTTGGGTTCTGGACTCTGGGTTTATTTGGAAGATGTGACAAAGTGCAAAGGACAACTGGTTTGATGCAAAAGAACTTTGACTTTATTAAAGACAAGAAAATACAATGTCAAACTTATAATCACTCTAATAAAGAATACATTACACATTCAAAGGGGGTTACAGTAAAAATTACACCTCCCACCTCCCAGTACCTAATCGTAGCTAGGTTAGACTCCAGGGCAGGCAGGGACTATGCTTACTAATCCTTTCTGGTCAGTTAGCAGTAGTTCGCGATTTCGGGGTTCGTTGAATTCTATAGGTTCTGCTTGTCGTACCCCGAACGTTGGAGAAGACTTCTTATTGCACAATCTTCAGTTGGGTTGAGTCCGCTGATGCGGTAAGGCGCGTTTTGGATCTATGGGGTAAGTACTCGGTTTTCTTTGTTAGAAATAGGTTGAAAGTCTCTTTAGGTAATGTTTTTATGTGTTGGTAGTCAGGCCTTGGATTGTAGAGTGGAAACTTTTTGATTCTTCAGTTTCTTCCCATTCGAGTTTTGTTTCGAGTTTGGTCGATCGCGGTGGGTTTTCGTTGGGGCCACGTTGGCTGTGGTCGGTTGCTGCCGCGATGGTGATGTTCTTTCTTCCTTCAGGACTTCAGGACTTCGAAGCTGGAGAAATTAGTTTACAACTGTCGCATTGGTTTCTCTCCCTTCTTGGTGACACAAGCGTAGTATGGTACTGGGTGTAGTGTGGCATATCCTCTGTTATAACAGGGGGCCAGTTATACCATTTGAGTTGTTCTAATCTTCGCGCCAAATCATTCAGAGTGCTTTGTTCAAATTTGGCGGGCTTGACTTTTCTTTGTAATATTTTGGCGGACTCGTTAAAAGTTAATATGTCATGGGTGGGTTGCATTTCTAAATCTATTTCCTGATGGAAATATTAGCTTGGTAATCGCAATGTTCTTTTGTGCTTGGTTTTTCGCATACAGGCTGTAGTGGGCCCTTTGTTCTTATACATGTTGAAGATGGCTTTTCTCAGTTTGGTTTGATGGCTGGCCATCTCTGAATTATTGTTGTAATGTAAATGTCTCCTGTGGAGAAGAGTTTTCGAATGTCCATTCCTCCAGACATGTTAACTTAGCCTCAACACCTAGATAGTTCCAATAATCAAGTTCTTAGTTCTTTAGGCCCGCCCACAGACTCGAATTTGTCTTTTAAAATCCAAAATTCGATTAAAGTTCGTAGTTTCTTCCACAAGCACTTTAGGATTTCAAACTTTCCGGAGATCGTCTCAATTAAATTTCCTTTTGAATGAGCCCAAACACTTGGGGGGGGGGGGGTTCTTGTGAATTTTGCATCCTTCACTATTACAGTTGACAAAATAGAGTTGAATATAAAGATCGCTTATGCTGATTGCCAAATTAAAAAACATGTGGCGTCAAGAATTTTTGGTTTGCAAGCTGGATCGTCTCCATTCACAAGCAGCATGAAGGTAACATATTGGTAGGTGACATCTGTCCAGGCCATACTTTTAGCAACATTTAGTTTTTCAATGTTTTCAAAACTTTTTGTTTAATGCCTTTTGGAACCTTCCAAAAATGTTGAGAGCAGACATATTATCCTTCAATCTGCATCTTCCACATCGTAGGAATATAACTTGGCTTAATCAGTCCTGGTTGTGGGGCTGGAGGAGAATACAGAGATAGGGAGGGATGAGGCCATGAAGGGATTTGAAAATGAGGATGAGAATTTTGAAATCGAGGTGTTGCTTAACCGGAAGCCAATGTAGGTCAGCAAGCACCAGGGGTGATGGGTGAGCGGGACTTGCTGAGAGTTAGGAGACAGACAGCTGAGTTTTGGATCACCTCTAGGGTCCCGGGAAAAGCATGTACTGAGCGCGAACATGAAAATGACAGATAGATGGTGCTCCTCATATTCTCTGACTCTTGTGTCATTTAAAACCCCAGGACCTGCAACGGTTCATTTTACCCAGTAAAAAAATGTTGCTGCTTGCATTGGACTTCTTGTCACCAAGGTTTCCAGCCCCGCTACAGGAGTAAGTTAGATCAGATAAACACTGGAGTATTGAATATTCTGTTATCTGCCAGTTTTGATTTTAGGATTTTTTGGGAGGTTTCCCAGGAGCTTTAAGGTGTCAACACTAATCAACACCAGCCGAATCATCAAAAACTATCTTACTAAACTGTCCTTTTCAGGAGAAGCAGACAAAGAAAGAAAGCTGAGCTGCCAGGGGATTCATTTCCACTCCATTTATCAGAATGCAATCTGACAACTCAACCAGTGTGCTGCCCTGGGTCATGGAATTACTTGGCTGGCGTAGACGACATCATGGCATGGACTCTCAGTTGTCTCATAGTTTACCCATAGGATTGATAGAGCCACCTGGAGGTAGTTCAAGATGCCTGTCATGCCACGTAGAGCCGAACATGGTTGCAGATAAAGTGGATCGAGACTATAAACAGATTTAAACATGAACATTGTAAACTTGTGATGGGGAACTGGGAGCCAATAAGAATGAATCACGGGTGAGCAGGAATTGGTACGGAATAGGTTAGGAGCAGCAGAGTTTTGCATGAGCTGAGGTTTTCAGAGTCAAGGATGGAAGGCCAGCCAGGAGAGTATTGGAATAGTCAAGTCTGGAGGTGACAAAGGCAGCAATGAGGGCTTCTGCAGCAGATGCGCTGAGGCAGGGGCAGAGGTGGGCAATATTACAGAGATGGAAGTGGATTTTCCTTGTGACTGTCCACAGTCTCCATGCTAGCTGAAAGTAGATCCCTGTCCCTTTCAAGGCCCCCTCCTCTGCAGTGCAAGAGAGCTAAGAAGGCATGGAGATTTGATAGTGAGCCAGCGGAGAGTTGACAGTGAGCCAGCATAGGTTGATCAAGAGGTCCAGCAGAGGTTAGTAGAGGCCTTGCAATTAGAAGTGCACACCAGCAGATCCGTTATACCAGTGGAGGAACGAGGAGCATAGATGTGCAATGATTTATAAAAAAAACAATTTTATGGCATCAAAATTCTTCCTATATTTGCTTACAAGGATATCTATAATTAACATTGTAACAAACTTGGTCATAGATGAGCTGAAACCTCAAAGCAGATTTACCTGCATACATTAATTATTCTTACAATATCTCTTGCCTGCAAATGTGTGTCCATCATATGAGGGGGCTTGACAAGGTGGATGCAGAGAGGATGTTTCCACTGGTAGGGGAGACGAGAACTAGAGGGCATGATCTTAGAATAACAGGCCGCCCATTTAGAACTGAGATGAGAAATTTCTTCTCTGAGGGTTGTGAATCTGTGGAATTTGTTGCCTCACAGAGCTGTGGAAGCTGGGACATTAAATAAATTTAAGCCAGAAATAGTCAGTTTCTTAAACGATAAGGGGATAAGGGGTTATGGGGAACGGGCAGGGAAGTGGAGCTGAGTCCATGATCAGATCAGCCATGATCTTAGTGAATGGCGGAGCAAGCTCGAAGGGCCGTATGGCCTACCTCTGCTCTTATTTTTTATGTTCTTATAAGTTTTTGCTATAAACATCATTCTGCAATACAATATCTTGGATTGTTTTGACTACTTTCAGTCAACCATTTAAGTATTCATCTATCACACCATAGGGATACTACCAAAAAGATGGGGGAAAAAAAGCGAAAATGATCAAGGAAAGGTAAAAGAGCTAAAAAAAAAAGCTACAAGGGCAACTGTATAACAGAATCATAGAATGGTTGCAGCACAGAAGAAGGCTATTCGGCCCGTAGAGCCCATGCCGATTCTCTGCAAGAACACCTCAGCTAGTTCCAATCCCCCACACTTTTCCTTCAGGTGCTTAACCAATTCCCTTTTGAAAGCTACAATTGAGTCTACCTCCCCCAGGGACCCTCTCAGGCACTGCATTCCAGGCCCTAACCACTCGCTGTATAAAAAAGCTTTTCCTCATGTTGCCTTTGTTTCTTCTGCCAATCACCTTAAATCTGTGTCCTCTGGTTCTCGCCCCTTCCAACAATGGGAATAGTTTCTCTCCAGCTACTCTGTCTAGACCCCTTATGATTTAGTAGAACATCTGAGGAGAAATGTAGAAACAGAAACATTAAACTATAACTTATACTGTTCACTAATGTTGGGGGATGAAAGAAAGTTATTTTTTCTTTAGAAATTAAATTAATAGCTAGCCAATCTGAATCATAGGTTAATGTTCTTAAGTGGGGGCCCCTTGACATTCAATGACATTACCATCACCGAATCCCCCACCATCAACATCCAGGGGTCACCATTAACCAGAAACTGAACTGGACCAGCCACACAAATATTGTGGCAACAAGAGCAGGTCAGAGGCTGGGTATTCTGCGGCGAGTGTCTCACCTCCTGACTCCCCAAAGCCTTTTCACCATCTACAAATCAGGAGTTTGATGGAATATGCTCCACTTGCCTGGATGAGTGCATCTCCAACAACACTCAAGAAGCTCGACACCATCCAAGACAAAGCAGCCCGCTTGATTGGCATCCCATCCACCACCTTAAACATTTACTCTCTGCACCACCAGCACACTGTGGCTGCAGTGTGTACCATCTACAAAGTACACTGCAGCTACTCTTAGGCAGCACCTCCCCGCGACCTCTACCACCTAGAAGGACAAAATGGGAACACCATCACCTAGATGTTCTCCTTCAAGTTACACATCATCCTGACTTGGAAATCCTGTTCCTTCATCGTCGCTGGGTCAAAATCCTGGAACTCCCTCCGTAACAGCGTTGTGGGAGTACCTTCACCACATGGACTGCAGCAGTTCAAGAAGGCGGAACACCACCACCTTCTCGAGGGCAATTAGGGATGGGCAATAAATGATGGCCTTGCCAGCGACATCCACATCCCAGGAACAAATAAAAGAGTCCATTCACTACTACATGTGTACAGGATGATTTTTTTTCTGCAATTGTCAAAATAGTCTTGTGATTCTGTAAGAAAAGTACTGCGGATGCTGGAAATCTGAAATATATAAGCAAAAAATGCAGTAAACACTCAGCAGCTGAGGCAGCATCTGTGGAGAGAGAAACATTGAACATTAATTCTGTTTTTCTCTTCACAGATGTAGCCTGACCTGCTGACTCTTTCCAGCATTGTCTGTTCTTATTTCTTGTAATATTGTATGTCCTTTGTCACAAATTATTTTTATATTTAAGGTATTTTATTGGAGAAGGATACAGATTAAAATAAATGATTTCAGTAATGGAAGTATACAGTTCATCAAAAAGTACAATATTTATATAAGCCAAGTTAATGCCTATGTCATGGATTCTCTACAGCAGTGCATCATTTTCAGGGAAAATGGGGAATAGAAGAGGATGTATGTGGGCAGAGGTGTTGAGCAAAACAGGACAGTTGGTTAGGAAATTTAGTGAGGAGAAAAAAAGAAATTGGTTTAAGTGCATTATTCCAGTTTTTAATTGCAGTAATTTGTACACTGAACTATTAAATCTAATCCCGCTAGTTTACCACATCCTGAAGATATTACATAGCTAAAAGTGCACAAATATATCATCAGTCTTAAAACTGACAGCAAGACAATCAAGCCTCATTTTTATAAACTCCTGGGAACCATTGATATCTCCTTTTTATCGAGGCTTATTTTACTGAGGTTTCAGCTCTTCTCCAAATTGTATAATGTTAATCTCTCTGGGACCAACAACAGAGCTTGTAATATTGAAAGATACGTCATAACAGAATTTATAAACAAGATTGCAATGTCAGACAACAAAGTACCTTTCCCACTATATATCTTATAATAAAGAAATAAAGAAATAACTTGTCATTTATATAGTGTTTTTCATGATCTTGGGACATTCCAAAAGCTTTATAGCCAATGAGGAGTCAAAAAAGGATTGGTCAGTTAGCATAGTCAGTAAAAAAATAAAATTAATCTCTTTTGCAACTGAGAATGAATTTCCATTGAAAAGTTTTGTTACAAGTTTGTATGCAAAAGGAAAGAAATGGCTCTGTTGAGCCATGCCTGAATCCATTAGAAACTTTTCTATTGATCAGCAAATTGGCCACAGAATTGTTATCAAGTATTTGTCATTTCTGAATCTGTGCCAATGAAGACAATATGAAACCCTCAGAGAACACAGCCAAAAAAATGAGCAGTCATTAAAAAGGAAGAATGAGAGAGCATCTGGAAACAGGTTCATTCTTTATTGATCTGTAACATGATGAAAGAAGCACAATTAAAAAATATGGCACAGATGGTATTGCACGCATCTATTGCTTTACAAAAGAGACAAGCAGCCTCCCGTTTATGTTGCAGGATATCTGCGAAACAAAGCACTCGGCTGCACACATTCTGGTCCGATCCCTGACAATATATATGGCAACTGTCCAACTCGAAAGATGATGATGTAAACGCCAAAGCAAAGCGGTAACATCGGGAGTGGCTGAAGAGTCATTTCTCAAGCATAGATGGTGCAGTTGTAAATCGCAGAGTGAGATGGTGAAGCCCACACAGTATTAACTCTTGAGGCCTGATGCATTTTTCTCTTTGCTCATGTCTATTTCCTCTCTCTCGGCCTTCTCTCTTCAGCCTCCTAGGCTCCCCGTACAGCAAAGCCCTTGGGGTAAAAAGAAGGTTTCTCCTCTTCAAGATGGACTCCCTGAAATAGGCCCATATAACGACTACGGAATCACTCAGATGAAACCTTGATTCAACCGATCTTTACTTCAAAGTACAAGGGTTCTACATGCACATTTATACAGTTTTCGAGGTGTGCAACCCTCCAACAAAACCTTCTATGACCACCGGTTGGCCTACAGCTTATCAGCAGAGCTTAATTGATTCATTGACCCTTATCAGACTGGCTGCTGAGTGGTTTCCCAACCTCTCCGTCTCCCTTAGCATGTGAGGCTGATCTCAGCCTTCTGGAATGTGTTGTACAGTGTTATACTTGCCTTGGTTTCCCATGGCTAATTCTCCACCTGTTTTTTTTTTATCAGCCACAACTATCCCTTTCCCATGAGTTCAGCAAACTATCCCTTTCCCATGAGTTCAGCTGCTACAATAATATTATCATATCTATGTTTCCAAACAGCTTACTCCCTACTGTACTTGGAGATTTATTGGTAGGTGTTGTCAACTCTGCCCTTCATTCCCTTAAATGTATTGAATATGTAAAGTTTCCATTTTATGTTATATGGCCATTTGTAAGTGAGTTTTATAAATTAGTTTTACATACAATCATTTATAAGTGAGTTTTATATACATTCTGTCACGAGGCAATGTAGAACTCCCGACTCCTTACAACCTCCTAATACTGATAAGCATATTTTAATCTGAACCATCTCACGTGTCAGATCAATTCATTACCTTCAGTACCCACTAGGTTGGCACTGCAGCATTGAGCAGCTGCAAATTCTCTATGTAAGATATCCTTTGGAAAAAAAATCTTCTATCCAATAGAGATGAGCAAGCCATTGAGGCCCTTGTGTTTGCGTTATTAGGCTTGAAAACTTGGCTTCCTCAAGTATTTTGTTGTCAGATACTTTGTCATCCATTTGATATTTAGAATAGAGTGCAAACAGAGGTTTTGAGAAGAGTTTAATCTTTCCTCATGCCCAGTGTAGGTGGTCCAGATCTTGCTGTCACACAGCAGCATGCTCAGAATGTACATTTGGTGGACCTGTATCTTGGTGTTCAATGTTAATTTCCCATTATTTCACATACATTTAGTCAATTGACTGAATGTTATTGCTGCCTTTCCAATGCGAGAGTTTAGCTAGTCATCTAGAGATATGTTAATTGATAAAGCTGATCCGACATTGAAGAACTTGTGTAAAACTTCGAACATGGTGTTAGCTGTTGAAAGTTCTGTTGCAGGCAACACATCCTGTGCTATGGGGCTCAATTTTGGCCAGGCGTTGCTCCGTTTTTTTGGAGTAACTTGTTTTTTTTGGCATAATTTAAAAATCTCCATTTTCCCCAATCAGTTTGCACCAGTGTAACTGAGTTAGTTACGAATTTTTTACGTTCGCTTTTTTCTCTCAAGGGGGCGTTACCAGCCACCTACACCAATTCTATCCATTTATACTTAGGCCAGCGTATGTGGCCATTTCAGAAAACCCTTGTGGAGGGTTAAAGAAATCAGCACAGGTGGCTACATCGAAGGCCATTCGGCCAGGGATGGGGCGGGAAGGGAAGTGGAAAGGACCTGCACCTGAACCACCAAGCCTTACAAACCATCAAACCTTGCAAACAAAAATTTCTAAGAATTCAATAAGAAATAAAAAATTGAAGTAAGTCCTATCTTCATCTTCAAACTTAGCCCGGGAAGGCCGCGGGCCAGCCGTGCGAGAGGCCACTCGGCCAGGGCTAGGGGCGGGCGAGCAGGAGAACTGATAGTGCTCCTGTCTGCCGATGATTTCTATCAGTTCTCCTGCCCGCCCCAGCCCAACAAAGGAGGAAGAATAAATGAAGAGAAGTTTATCTGAAGGAGCCCATCACCTCGCTCTGAAAGTGAGAGAGCCCTATTGTTGCAGACTCTCAGCGCTACTGCTCATGTGTGGACATCACCGGCAGACTCCACTGCGCATGTGCAGATGTCCCGGCACTTTTTGGCGCAGAACGCTGGCTCCACCCCCGACTTGACTGGCCACGCTGTGCGACTGCAGTGAAGAGGCCGGACAGCGGCTAAAGTGGCAACAAAATTTATCGAGGCGCCTCGGAACATAGATAAGCACACAACTCCGGTAAGTGCGCCGAAAAACTGGCTCGGCCAAAATTGAGGCCATGATCACGATCTTCTTTAGACTGATAGTACAAATTCATTATAAGCTAACAAAGAACTATTGCAAAGTTGATGTATTATGGAGATAAGTAATTGGTACAATAGAATGATGGGCTCCACTGTTCCAGCATTTCTCATTTTGTTGTTGAAAATATCATCAAATCCTAATTTATTTTGTCAGCTGTGCCCTGGTGGTTATAAAGATCCAGCTTGAAGGAAACATTTCCTCTGTGAACAATTTTTCATTTTAAATGTGGTAAACCACTTTGCTTAGTGTAGAATTTTCTGTGCAATGGTATTATGAAATTGCACGCGACCAAAGTCAAATTCACTTGAGAGACAGCGAGTTATGGATTGCTTCCCCCTCGTAGCCAGCAGAGAGAAGAACCTTGTACCTAGATTCAAACCCTGGTCTTGTTGACAAAAGATAGAGCACATATATTTCATGCTGGACAAATTAAGCATGGTTAGAGCTTATATTGATTTCAAACAACAAATTTTCCAAGCCCAGTTTACAGGATACATATATGAGTTGACATTGACATCCATGAATAAAACAATGCCAGATGTGAGTGAGTTGTGACGTTTTACCCGTGTGTACTGCATGTTGTATTCCAAATTGATTTTGTGCTCTATGATTTACCTGAGCTGTCAGAAATAAATTGTGTGGCATTTTGCAATAATTTGGTCAGCCAACCAGCCCTGTTGATTTTTGTATTGCTTGCTGTTCATCATACTTCTCAACATTTGTACCAGTGTTTATAACATTTCTTCAGGGCTTTAGCATCTTTAAGTTGCTCAGCTTCTTGTCAGCTAGCTCTTTCTTCTTTGTTCTATCAAGGTGATTTCTAACTCATTTTTTTTTTAGCAGTTGTTGTACAGCCAATATCTCTCGCAGTTTTCTGTTGGGAGGCTTTATCAGAAACATGCTCTAACAATTCATGAGAACTTTTTTAGTGCTGATCACCTATGCAACCTGTTGGCACTGACCAGTGGTCAGAAATGTTTACCTCCAGACTAACCATGACAGCACCATTATTGGCATGTGCTATACTTTACATGTTGCACTTTTAGGCCCCAAGTTTCTACATGATTTGCTCCCTGATTTTTTGGAGCAACTGGTGTAAAACGGAGTATCTTAGAAATCGGAATTCTCGTCATTTAGTTTGCTCCAGTTCTCGTCAGTTAGAACAGTTTCACTTTGGAACAGAATTTTTTTTTCAAAAGCGGGCGTGTCCGGCCACTTACACCTGTTTTCAAAGTTTCGTCAGTGAAAACTTACTCCAAACTAACTTCGAATGGAGTAAGTGAAGATTTTTGTATGCTCGAAAAAACCTTGTCTACACTTTAGAAAATCAGGTGTAGGTTACAAATCAGGTGTGGGGGGGGGGGGTTTAAAGGGAAGTTTACAAACATTAAACACTTCAGTTTTACAAATAAAGAGCCATCATCAATAATAAATGATAAATACATCAATAAATCAACCAATAAATCAATCAAAAAAAATTAATAATTAAAAAAAAAAAATCAATAAATAAAACATTTTCTACTTACCGGGTGCCCTCCAACAGCGTGCTGGGATGCCCCCCCCCCCCCCCCCCCCCAGTGTGCCTCTGTCAGTGTCTCTATCTCTCTGGCTGTCTGTCTGTGTGTGTCTCTCATTCTCTGTCTGTCAGTGTCTTTGTTTCTGACAGCAAGGGGAGGGGGAGGAGGGGGGTAGAGGGAGGGATGGGGGAGAGGGAGGGGATCAAGGGGGAGAAAGGAGATGGGGGGGCAGAGAAGTAGATGGGGGGGAATGAGATGGGGGAAGGAGATGATTGGGGGGGGGAGAAGGAGATGATGGGGGGGGGAGAAGGAGGGGGGGTCGGTGAAGGAGATTGGGGGGGGAAGGAGAAGGGGGAGGGAGGCTGAACGGGCTGGGCCCGAGACTTCGTGCAGGGCCCGTCCCCAGCACCAGATTTACAGGTAGGTGGCATTGGGTCGGGTTGGTGGGGGGGAGGGAGGGAGGGGGAGGTCAGGTCGGATCCAGTCCGGGGAGAGCGGGAGTCGGGTCGGGTCCAGTCGGGGTGGGGGGGAGGGAACGGGAGTCGGGTCGGGTCCAGGGGAGGGGGGGGGAGCGGGAGTCGGGTCGGGTCTGGGGCGGGTGGGGGGGGGATCCGGGGGTCGGGTCCGGTCCGTTCCTGGGTGGGGGGGGTGTGGAGCGGGAGTCGGGGTCGGGTCCAGTCGGGGGGGGTGGGGGGGAGAGCTGGAGTCGGGTCCGGTCCAGTCCGGAGGAGGGAAGCGGGAGTCGAGTCGGGTCGGGAGGAAGCAGGAGCTGGCCGTGGGAGGAGCCTTATTCACGCAGCCCCAGTGAGGCCATTCGGCCAGGGCTAGGGGCTGCGTGCTTCGGCCCCTCCCACACAGTTCGGCGCCTGGAGCTACTGCACTTGCGTGCCCACTGTAGCGCGCATGTGCAGAGGTCCTGGCACTGTTTTCAGCGCAGGGACCTAGCTCCGCTCCCTACAGCTCCTGTTGCGCTGCGCCGAGGGCCAGAGGACCTGCAGGGAGCTGGAGAATACGGAGGATTTTTTTAGGCGCACTTTGTGGCGCGAAAAACGGGCGGCCAGGTCGGGACTGCACCGTTCTAGGCGCGGCTCGAAACTTGGGCCCATAATGTGCATTGTTCTTCGCTACGACAGTGATTATAGATCAAAACATGACGCTGTGATTAATTTAGGTTGCAAGGTATTAAAGAAAACATTGGTGGTGGTGCCATTGTGAGGCGCTTGCAGCACAGTGATCAGGCCACACAACAAACGTAAATTCAATGATTCAGGTCACATACAGTGTCACACAATCACCATGTGTTAGACCCTCAAAAGGAATCCCCATCTCTGCCCATTTTGGCTGCTGCAGGTGCAATACCGGCTGAGAGCAAGACCGTTGTAAGAAACTAAGTTGGAAATAAAGTTTTGCAATGCCAAAATATCAGACTAAACAATAAGAAAATATAATGCACCGACGACAATGCCGATACAGCAATATAATTTTATTTTGGTTGGTTTACTTTTAAGAAACCAACTCCTTTAAGCCAGTCACATGCTATTGCATCCATTTCATGTGGACAGTGGTGCTGTTTGTGAGGAAGCAGCAATAAAGCCATGTAGTCTAGCATGGGACTAATTCAAATAATTTTGATAGGTTTAATGAGGCCAGTATTTTCTACACTGCAAAGTAATGCAGCTCGCACAAATCTATTTGAACAGCCTCAACAGTTAATAATTTCCGATGTTACATGACCCTAAACTCGTGACAAAGCAATGTAATGCTAAATGGATGGTTCAGTGCAGCCCACGGTGCTGCTGTCGAGTAGGAAAGAAGCCAAGGGCACAGGTTTCCACTTGATAGTATATGCAAGACCATATGGAGTAATTCTCTCACATTTACTGAACATTGTTATTACTATCAAAATTTAACAGTCGCATTTGGCCTATCTATACTGATCGCTGCTGTTTTCTCTCTGACACGGTTGCCCTTCCTTCTAAATCTGTATTCCTTCGGTTTATTCTGACAGTGTGCAGAGGATGTGGAAGATAGAAAAAGCATAAATGATCCTGTCTTGTAGATAATCTCCCCAAAGACTCTAGATGCATAGTTTTGGAGAGATTGAGACTTTTTCATTTTAAATGGTTACTTAGTTTCAGTTTAACTTTAGATTACCGTACGCAGACAATGCTTGCATGTGCGCACTCAGAGGCTGAACTCTAAGCCATCGTGAACACCTTCACCGAGGCGTACAAGAGCATGGGCCTTACACTAAACATCCGTAAGACCAAGATCCTCTACCAACCTGCCCCTGCCACACAGCACTGCTCCCCAGTTATCAAAATCCACAACGAGGCCTTGGACAAAGTAAACCATTTTCCATACCTCGTTCGCCTGAGGAAGAGAGTGTTTGAAGACCAGGACCTCAAACCCGGCACCAAGCTCATGGTCTACAGAGCAGTGGTGATACCCGTCCTCCTATATCGTTCAGAGACATGGACTATGTACAGCAGGCACTTCAAAACACTGGAGAAGTATCACTAACGCTGCCTCCGCAAGGTCCTGCAAATCCACTGGCAGGATAGGCGCACCAATGTCAGTGTTCTCGCTCAGGCCAACATCCGCAGCATTGAAGCACTGACCACGCTTGATCAGCTTCGCTGGATGGGGCCACATCGTCTGCATGCCTGACACAAGACTCCTAAAACAAGCGCTCTACTCGGAGCTCCAACATGGCAAGCGAACCCCAGGTGGGCAGAGGAAACACTTCAAGGACACCCTCAAAGCCTCCTTGGAAAAAATGTAACATCCTCACTGACACCTGGGAATCCCTGGCCTAAGACCGCCCAAAGTGGAGGAACACAATCCGGGAAGGCGCTGAACGCCTTGAGTCTCTTCGCCGAGAGCAAGCTGAAGCCAAGCGTAAATAGCAGAAGGAGCGCGTGGCAACCCAGTCCCCCCACCCACCCGTTCCTTCAACCACCATCTGCCCCACCTGTGACAGAGACTGTCGGTCTCACATTTGACTCTTCAGTCACCTGAGAACTCATTTTTAGTGTGGAAGCAAGTCATCCTCGACTCCGAGGGGCTGCCTATGATGATGATGAACTTTAGATTAAATTGAACTAGCTGAATATTCTAGCTCCTGGAACATAAGAACAGGAGTAGGCCATTCAGCCCCTCGAACCTGTTCCGCCATTCAATGTGTTAATGGCTGATCTGTATATTAACTCCATCAACCTGCCCCATATCCTTTTATACCCTTGTCTAGCAAAAAATCTTATCGATCTCCGATTGAAAATTATTAATTAAGATAACATCTATTGCTTTTGATGGGAGAGATTTCCACACTTCTACCACCCTTTGCGTGAAAAAGTGTTTCCATTCTTCTCTCCTGAATGGCTCTGATTTCTTGTCCTCGACTCCCCAACCAGCAGAAAAAGTGTCTCTCTATCTACCCTATCAATGCCTTAAAATCTCAATAAGACTTGTTAACAAAGTTAAAGCCCATGGGATTACAGGGACAGTCGAATATGTTGATATATTTTAATGATCTGGACTTGGGTATACAGGACATAATTTCAAAGTTTGCAGATGACAGAAAACTCTAAATGCTGTAAATAATGAGGAGGATATAAACAGACTTCAGTAGGACATAGGTTGGCTGGTGAAATGGGTAGACATATCGCAGAAGAAATTTAACTGGAAAGTGTGAAGTGATACATTTTGGTAGGAAGAATGAGGAGAGGCAATATGAAATAAATAGTATGAGTTTAAAGGGGTACAGGAACAGAGAGACCTGGGGGTGTATGTAGACAATTCTTTGAAGGTGACAGGACAAGTTGAGAAGCTTGTCAAAAAAGCATATGGGTTCCTTGGCTTTATTAATAGGGCAAGAGAGTACAAAAGCAAAGAAGTTGTGCTAAACCATTATAAAACACTAATAAGGCTTCAGCTGGAGTGTTGTGTTCAATTCTGGCACCATACTTTCGGAAGGATGTCAAGGCCTTGGAGAACGTGTAGGAGAGATTTACTTGAATGGTATTAGGGATGAGGGACTTCAGTTATATGGAGAGACTGGAGAAGCTGAGATTGTTCTCCTCAAAGCAGAGAAGGTTAAAAGGAGATTTGATAGTTGTGTTCAAAATCATGAAGGGTTTTGCTGGAGTAAATAAGGAGAAACTGTTTCCAGTGGCAGAAGGGTCGGTAACCAGAGGACACAGATTTAAGGTGATTGGCGAAAGAACCAGAGGCGACATGAGGACATTTTTTTTTACACGGTGAATTGTTGTGATCTGGAATGCACTGCCTGAAAAGGTGGTGGAAGCAGATTCAATAGCAACATTCAAAAAAGAATTGGATAAATACTAGAAGGGAAAAAAATTATAGGGCTATGGGGAAAGAAGATGGGAGACGGATTAATTGGACAGCTCTACCAAGGAGCTGGCACAGGCACAATGGGCCGAATGGCCTCATTCTGTCCTGCATCATTCTATGATTCTGTGAAATCGCCCCTAAACCTTCTATATTCCAAGGAGAATAATCCTAGTTTATGTCATCTTTCCTCAAAATCTAACCCTTGGAACTCTGGTAAAAAAGCTGGTGAATCTGCACTGCACACCTTTCAAGGCCAATATATCCTTTTCTAATGTGCGGTGCGCAGAACTGTACACATACTCCAGATGTGGCCTAACCAAAGCCTTGTATACCTGTAGCAAAACTTACTCTTTATATTCTTGCCCTCATGATATAAAGGCCCACATTCCATTAGCCTTTTTGATTATTTTTTTGAGCTGAACCACTGCTTTTTAGTGATTTATGTACATTGACCCCGAAATCTCTTTTGTCCTCCACTGTTCTGAGTTTTTCACCATTCAAATAATATTCAGATCTTTCCTTTTTTTGGTCCAAAATGGATGACCTCACACTTACCTGCGTTGAAATCCATCTGCCACAGTTTTTCTAATCATCAGTGTCTCTTTGTAATTTTATGCTCCCGTCCAAACTCCTCACCACACCACCAATCTTTGTGTCATCAGCAAACTTGGCTCTCTCTTGGGTTCTGTAAGTCAGTAATAAATATAGTGAATAGTCGAGACCCCAGCAAATATCAATAATTTTACTTTAATTCTATGAGCTTTAATTTTAGGTAACAGTCGTTTATGTGGAACCTTATTGAATGCCTTCTGGAAGTCCACAAAAAGTACATCCATATACATTCCCCTGTCTACCACTTCAGTTAATACCTCATAAACTTCAATTAGGTTCTATGGAACTTTGTATGATACAGGAGGAGAAGGCTATATGCAGTACTACTAATCTGCCGAGTCAAGGCAACATTTTCATGTGGTTTCAGCACATGGCTTACCCAGAAAATAGCAAGTTTGACTATACGCTGGTGTGTTGGGGATGCATATATCCTTAGAAGAATGAATCACCTATAAGTTAGGTGATGCCATGTGTGTGAGACTGGTGTTAAAGGTTATTTTGTGGAATGGTACTAGATGGATTTTTTTAGTGCCAGAGAATCATTGTACATTATCTTTACTTGTTAATTTTATACGTGCTTTCTTTGGCTCTGTGCTTACAGCCCACTGGAAATAACCTGCATCTACATTACCCATGATTTTGGTAATGTGCATCACGTCTCCTCTCATTCTTCTTTTTCCCAATTGAATTTTGTTTTGATTCTGTGCATGTCTCTTTACAACTTGGAGCCTTAAGGCCTGCATTCATCCTTGTCACTCTGCTCTGAACATTTTCCAGCACAGCTGTGTCGTTTCAGAGAGTGGGTGCTCAAAGCTGCACACAGTATTCTGAACGTGGTATCACCAATAATCCATACAAAGTTGAATTTATTCAATTTATAAACAAATAATAAGTTTCACATTGGCTGGATACTTTCAGTGACTATCTCTTCACAGTGCACATATTCCAATGTGCATAGCCTTACATTCATCCTCAGTAAAATCCACCTGTTTATTAGTACCAAATCCCTTTAAATCCCATTAAACTCCCTTAATGTGTCACCCGATTACGCAGTTTAGAGTATAAATGACTTTTTTAGAATCGTCTTACCTCTAATATTCATTTTAAATGTCATCAATTGACTTTGTGTGGCTTCTCTTCCTCACTACTTTTGGCTTCCTTTGACCTTTCTAATTATTTTTGCTTGGCCTACAGGTCACTTTTCACATCTTTATTTCGCCACAGTGCTTTTGTGATATTTGTCCTTCCTCTCATAGGAATCTATTTTCTTTCTGTATTTGTTTCTGTTAGTAGAAGTTTCAGGCATTGATGAAATATGATAGTGCACTTTCACTTAAAGCACGCTGAATGTTATTGTCGTCTTTTTTTGCTTGGTGATTTACTTTAGGTGCTGTGCCATCAAGTTACTTGTTGAGCTAAAGATATTCTCCAAAGAGCAGTCCTAATAGCAGACAAGTTTGTTTTAAAACAACAAATAACAGCAGGCCACACATGTCCCTATTTATTGCCACCATGTGATAGTTCTTCTCTGGAGTGCTTCTGAAAATCTCCTTGCTACTATACTATGGTTACTCAAACTATGTTACTTAAAGGTGATGTCTACATTATTATAAAACAGGAATTAGCATCAGTGTTGATAGCAGGTACAAAATATATTCATTGCAAATATGGATCAACACCATTTTAGGACACATTGCAAGTCGTAATGTTGTTAAACACCTTAAAATTCATGAGCGCACTCAGTTTTGGCCAGGCACTGGTTGTTTTCATGTCACTATTACTCTGCAAGTGTGCCAACATAAGCTGTTTTGTATGCAATGCATTTTCACAACAGACTGTTGAGCAGCAACTCTGTATAAGGAATTATTTGTTTAATTGACTGACTGGGCTGTATTTCAAAGTTTACACAAAAACACTTAAAAAGAAGTGAATCTTGGCAAGATCGCAGTAACAGTCAGGAATTGAAACGTGGAAATGCTTTAATAGAATGGTGCCTCTCCAGCTACCTCAAACATTGTCTTATCTGGCATTACCTAACTTTTAGGGCTAAATTATAATAGCAAATATGCCTGTGCATCATATTCTTCAAAATAAACAATCTGAATTATTCAACCCCTACCCAATTTGTTGTGGATCATTTATTTTTGGTGTGATACAGAGAACTGAGTACTGATTGACTTAATGCAGCCCCGAGGCACTGCCAGATCAATCCATCTTATTCATATTAAGCTAATGCATCTGCTGTGACCTCTGTAGAACATTGACAGTCCATGTATCAATGGATCTTTCTTTGAAAAAAGCATCAGTTGCCATTTCAATTTTTACATTTTCTCCTTGATAACTAATACACTAATCCAAAAATATACTGGAAATGTCCTTATAATGTTAATAAATAATAAAAACTATGCCATGTCACACAATCGTTTTGTGCCATGATCGTATGCTGATGAAAATTCTTATATATGAACAGTAATTTTTGAAGTCAAAATATTAATAATTTTGGATTTAATTATTGTGCCTAAATGTACACTCTATTTTGCGACAGTAATACGGAATGGCCTATCTTAAAGCCAAATTAAATCTCTGTTCTTTTCTGTTAATTTTTATTTTGCACGCAAGAACTGCTTCCATTTTCCCATTGCAGGCATTCAGTATCAGTATTAAATGCTCTAAGGGCAGGAATAACAGAGGCTGGCTGCACAGTGAAGTTCCATTTGCTCTGCATCAACCACAAGCCCCAAACATGAAAAAACACCCTCCTGTACCAGTATGGCATTTGCATTTCCACTTCTCGCTGTCCAAGTGTCACTGAGTGTGTTTGGAGCCAGCTTTTTTTTTTGTAGGCCTATTTCTCTCAGAAACTTTGTTAACATTGTTCAAACTCATGTCATGTAGGACTCATATAGCCAAGACACAAAGGCAACTATTGATTAGATTAGAACATTGGTGCTAAATCTAAAATAATAATGTTCTCAACTACTGTGCCAGCCAACCTCGCTGTTCCAGTCCTTGCAGAAATGTCACTAATTCCCGCTTGTGTATTCGGGCTCATCACGCCAAGCTATGCCATACAAAGATAGAAGAGACGCGGGAGTCGAGAGAGGCAGCGGCCTATAAAAGGCTCAGCAGTCCGGGGAGCGTCGAGAGAGGCGGGAGTCGAGAGAGGCAGCGGCCTATAAAAGGCTCAGCAGTCCGGGGAGCGTCGAGAGAGGCGGGAGTCGAGAGAGGCAGCGGCCTATAAAAGGCTCAGCAGTCCGGGGAGCGGCGAGAGAGGCAGCGGCCTATAAAAGGCTCAGCAGTCCGGGGAGCGTCGAGAGAGGCAGCGGCCTATAAAAGGCTCAGCAGTCCGGGGAGCGTTGAGAGAGGCAGCGGCCTATAAAAGGCTCAGCAGTCCGGGGAGCGTCGAGAGAGGCGGGAGGCGGGAGTCGAGAGAGGCGTACTTGTGCAGCTCCAGCTGAGAGAAGCAAAAAAAGAAGTAGAAAGAAATCAAAAGGTGACGCCACAGCCAACGTGGTAAGTGATTGGCTGCTGATTGGTGAGTAGTTTTTCTTTTTCTTTATTAGTCAGTAACTTTTAACATTGTTGTCGGCAATTTAAGTGTATCTAAGGGTTAAGTCATGGCAGGACAGCTCGGTCATGTGATATGCTCCTCCTGTACCATGTGGGAACACGGGGACAACACCAGTGTCCCTGACGACTACATGTGCGGGAAGTGTGTCCACCTCCGGCTACTGACGGTCCGAGTTGCGGGGTTGGAGCTGAAGGTGGATTCACTCTGGAGCATCCACGATGCTGAGAATGACGTGAGTATCACGTGTAGCGAGTTGGTCTTACCGCAGGAGAAGGGTCCACAGCCAGCGAGGGAATGGAAGACCAGCAGGAAGAGTAGTGCAAGGAAGGTAGTGCAGGGGTCCCCTGTGGTCATCCCACTGCAAAACAGATACACTGCTTTGAGTGCTGTTGAGGGGGATGACTCATCAGGAGCGGGCAGCAGCAGCCAAGTTCATGGCACCATGGCTGGCTCTGTTGCACAGGAGGGCAGGAAAAAGAGTGGGCGAGCGATAGTGATAGGGGATTCAATTGTAAGGGGAATAGATAGGCGTTTCTGCGGCCGCAACCGAGACTCCAGGATGGTATGTTGCCTCCCTGGTGCAAGGGTCAAGGATGCCTCGGAGCGGGTGCAGGACATTCTAAAAAGGGAGGGAGAACAGCCAGTTGTCGTGGTGCACGTTGGTACCAATGACATAGGTAAAAAAAGGGATGAGTTCCTACGAAATGAATTTAAGGAGCTAGGAGCTAAATTAAAAAGTAGGACCTCAAAAGTAGTAATCTCGGGATTGCTACCAGTGCCACGTGCTAGTCAGAGTAGGAATCGCAGGATAGCTCAGATGAATACGTGGCTTGAGCAATGGTGCAGCAGGGAGGGATTCAAATTCCTGGGGCATTGGAACCGGTTCTGGGGGAGGTGGGACCAGTACAATCCGGACGGTCTGCACCTGGGCAGAATCGGAACCAATGTCCTCGGGGGAGTGTTTGCTAGTGCTGTTGGGGAGGAGTTAAACTAATATGGCAGGGGGATGGGAACCAATGCAAGGAGACAGAGGGAAACAAAAAGGAGGCAAAAACAAAAGACAGAAAGGAGATGAGGAAAAATGGAGGGCAGAGAAACCCAAGGCAAAGAACAAAAAGGGCCATTGTACAGCAAAATTCTAAAAGGACAGAGGGTGTTAAAAAAACAAGCCTGAAGGCTTTGTGTCTTAATGCAAGGAGTATCCGCAATAAGGTGGATGAATTAACTGTGCAAATAGATGTTAACAAATATGATGTGATTGGGATTACGGAGACGTGGTTCCAGGATGAGCAGGGCTGGGAACTCAACATCCAGGGGTATTCAACATTCAGGAAGGATAGAATAAAAGGAAAAGGAGGTGAAGTAGCATTGCTGGTTAAGGAGGAGATTAAGGCAATAGTTAGGAAGGACATTAGCTTGGATGATGTGGAATCTATATGGGTAGAGCTGCAGAACACCAAAGGGCAAAAAACGTTAGTGGGAGTTGTGTACAGACCTCCAAACAGTAGTAGTGATGTTGGGGAGGGCATCAAACAGGAAATTAGGGGTGCGTGCAATAAAGGTGCAGCAGTTATAATGGGTGACTTTAATATGCACATAGATTGGGCTAACCAAACTGGAAGCAATACGGTGGAGGAGGATTTTCTGGAGTGCATAAGGGATGGTTTTTTAGACCAATATGTTGAGGAACCAACTAGGGGGGAGGCCATCTTAGACTGGGTGTTATGTAATGAGAGAGGATTAATTAGCAATCTCGTTGTGCGAGGCCCCTTGGGGAAGAGTGACCATAATATGGTGGAATTCTGCATTGGGATGGAGAATGAAACAGTTAATTCAGAGACCATGGTCCAGAACTTAAAGAAGGCTAACTTTGAAGGTATGAGGCGTGAATTGGCTAGGATAGATTGGCGAATGATACTGAAGGGGTTGACTGTGGATGGGCAATGGCAGACATTTAGAGACCGCATGGATGAACTACAACAATTGTACATTCCTGTCTGGCATAGAAATAAAAAAGGGAAGGTGGCTCAACCGTGGCTATCAAGGGAAATCAGGGATAGTATTAAAGCCAAGGAAGTGGCATACAAATTGGCCAGAAATAGCAGCGAACCTGGGGACTGGGAGAAATTTAGAACTCAGCAGAGGAGGACAAAGGGTTTGATTAGGGCAGGGAAAATGGAGTATGAGAAGAAGCTTGCAGGGAACATTAAGATGGATTGCAAAAGTTTCTATAGATATGTAAAGAGAAAAAGGTTAGTAAAGACAAACATAGGTCCCCTGCAGTCAGAATCAGGGGAAGTCATAACGGGGAACAAAGAAATGGCGGACCAATTGAACAAGTACTTTGGTTCGGTATTCACGAAGGAGGACACGAACAACCTTCCGGTTATAAAAGGGGTCGGGGGGTCGAGTAAGGAGGAGGAACTGAGGGAAATCCTTATTAGCCGGGAAATTGTGTTGGGGAAATTGATGGGATTGAAGGCCGATAAATCCCCAGGGCCTGATGGACTGCATCCCAGAGTACTTAAGGAGGTGGCCTTGGAAATAGTGGATGCGTTGACAGTCATTTTCCAACATTCCATTGACTCTGGATCAGTTCCTATGGAGTGGAGGGTAGCCAATGTAACCCCACTTTTTAAAAAAGGAGGGAGAGAGAAAACAGGGAATTATAGACCGGTCAGCCTGACATCGGTAGTGGGTAAAATGATGGAATCAATTATTAAGGATGTCATAGCAGTGCATTTGGAAAGAGGTGACATGATAGGTCCAAGTCAGCATGGATTTGTGAAAGGGAAATCATGCTTGACAAATCTTCTGGAATTTTTTGAGGATGTTTCCAGTAGAGTGGATAAGGGAGAACCAGTTGATGTGGTATATTTGGACTTTCAGAAGGCGTTCGACAAGGTCCCACACAAGAGATTGATGTGCAAAGTTAGAGCACATGGGATTGGGGGTAGTGTACTGACATGGATTGAGAACTGGTTGTCAGACAGGAAGCAAAGAGTAGGAGTAAATGGGTACTTTTCAGAATGGCAGGCAGTGACTAGTGGGGTACCGCAAGGTTCTGTGCAGGGGCCCCAGCTGTTTACACTGTACATTAATGATTTAGATGAGGGGATTAAATGTAGTATCTCCAAATTTGCGGATGACACTAAGTTGGGTGGCAGTGTGAGCTGCGAGGAGGATGCTGTGAGGCTGCAGAGCGACTTGGATAGGTTAGGTGAGTGGGCAAATGCATGGCAGATGAAGTATAATGTGGATAAATGTGAGGTTATCCACTTTGGTGGTAAAAACAGAGAGACAGACTATTATCTGAATGGTGACAGATTAGGAAAAGGGGAGGTGCAAAGAGACCTGGGTGTCATGGTACATCAGTCATTGAAGGTTGGCATGCAGGTGCAGCAGGCGGTTAAGAAAGCAAATGGCATGTTGGCCTTCATAGCAAGGGGATTTGAGTACAGGGGCAGGGAGGTGTTGCTACAGTTGTACAGGGCATTGGTGAGGCCACACCTGGAGTATTGTGTACAGTTTTGGTCTCCTAACCTGAGGAAGGACATTCTTGCTATTGAGGGAGTGCAGCGAAGGTTCACCAGACTGATTCCCGGGATGGCGGGACTGACCTATCAAGAAAGACTGGATCAACTGGGCTTGTATTCACTGGAGTTCAGATGAATGAGAGGGGACCTCATAGAAACATTTAAAATTCTGACGGGGTTAGACAGGTTAGATGCAGGAAGAATGTTCCCAATGTTGGGGAAGTCCAGAACCAGAGGTCACAGTCTAAAGATAAGGGGTAAGCCATTTAGGACCGAGATGCGGAGGAACTTCTTCACCCAGAGAGTGGTGAACCTGTGGAATTCTCTACCACAGAAAGTTGTTGAGGCCAATTCACTAAATATATTCAAAAAGGAGTTAGATGAGGTCCTTACTACTAGGGGGATCAAGGGGTATGGCGAGAAAGCAGGAATGGGGTACTGAAGTTGAATGTTCAGCCATGAACTCATTGAATGGCGATGCAGGCTAGAAGGGCCGAATGGCCTACTCCTGCACCTATTTTCTATGTTTCTATGTTTCTAAGAGGATATAACTCAGGATCAACCTAAGCATCTTGCACAATAATGACGGGTGTCTTGGGAGCTACCTTGACTCAAGCCCCGATTTTAATTCATGGCAAACAGTGAGCGTGGACTGACGTGGTGAGTCGCCGTGAGGCCCGCCAGGCCATTTTAACACCCATGCCTCATTTAAATACACCAGGTCCGATTCCCACCCATACCCGGTGTTAATGATGTGAGGGCAGGAGCAGGACAAGTGCACCAGGAGTCCCTGACACTAAAATAAGTGGATCGGGGAGAGGGACGAAGGCAATCACAGTCGTGGGAGGAGAAGGGAAGCCTGTGTTTTCCTTGTGGAGCCCAGAGGCGTTCCTCCTGGCCCATGAGAAAATCTGGAAAAATCGACTCCTTGGCCCACTTCTGGGGCTACTGCTCCTTGATGCTGTCTCTGTATTCTGGCATTGTGTACAACCTTGGCCTGCAACAAGCAACATGGTAGGATCATTACAATGCATATTATGGTGCACAGACTACACTTTGTTAGAGCATGGAATGCCTTGCCACAGAAGTGTTTGGCCACAAACCATTGTATCTTTTAATGAAAGAGTGCATAAACATTTGAAGCAGAGGAAGAAGCAGGTTTCTATGGAGAGAGCAAGGCAGTGGAATTAGCTTTGGACTGCTCTTGCCAAATGGTCGTCTTCTGTGCCACTATGGCTCTATATTTCGGAATGTACTGTTTAATCTGTTGTTTCGCTAATCTGTAACTGTTCACATGGTTCCTTTTTACCACTTACAATTGTGCATAACTCACACCAAAATTAAAAGATTAGCTCACTTTCACCAATTTTACCACAACATTGTCTTTCTCTATATGGCCACAGGCTCAGCTATCATGTCATTTTTGTTTCTCCTCTTAAGCCATACCATGTTTTCCTACATTGCTACAATCACTACACTTCAAAAGTACTTTATTGGCTGTAAAGCACTTTGGGACGTCTGAGATCATGGAAGGTGCGAAAGGATGCAAGTCTTTTTCTTTCTCCATATTGGTTAGCTGTGGCTATAGCAACAGGATGTTTCTACCTTAATGGCTGAACAGCATGTGATACTGTACAATGCAGAGCAGTTTCCACTGTGGAAACTTTCCTGATATCACTCAGTTTCTTCTGCACTTGTTTGAAGGTTCTCCTGCTTTCAGACACCGCTGAGTCTCGCTTGTGTGTATGATGTCGATGGAGCTTAATTGTTGTATAACTGGTCGACCTGAATATTCGCTCTTCTGAGCACATTCATACCTTCAGAAGGCAGATAGTCAGTAAAACATACTGTCCTTTTATGGGTAGTAGTCATAATATCTCCTGTTCCTCCCCAGCTGTTTCTCCACCCATCACTGTTTTCTCCCAATTATTAGGGTCGGTTAGGCACTTATAGGTGCCTCGTGTGGATTGATGATTTTTGGATGGATTGAACGATGCAGCAAGGTTAATTTCCACAAAGCAAAGAACTGGGTTGTGCCAACAATTGTTAATTATTTGCCTTATTACTAGCAAAAAAACCAAATAAAGGAGGAGTTCGCCCTTCGTCGTGGTTCCCAGGCTGCCTATAAGCTTTCTGTGTTGATCTGAAGATTCTATCGGATACTCGTGAGGTATAAGACAGTCTGGAGCCCTTTGAAACCTGGTGACTTCACAACACATAAATGTATTCACTTTTCTGAATGAAAATAAAATAAAGAATTAGTGATGCAACCACATTCACAAGTATGTGACATAGTTCAAATCAAAATCTTTTGTTCAGTCAAAATTTTGCTGATTTTTCTACTTGCAGTTTTCAGTCAAATAATGTGTAAGTGGGTACAATAGTTCATTAAAATTAGCAGTATTCATTTTATCTTTCATATAACAGTTTACATTTTTAGAATTCGGCTTAAGATGCAAATTAGCCCAAGCGTTCCTTCCTTGAATGAAGATTTTTATTTTGGTCCTGTTTTAAGTGGAAAGATTATTATTAAAGGGAACTTTATCTGTCAAAATGCCAGGGAGCTAATTTCATTTTATAATGTATGATATTTTACTGGATGATGCTTGTGTCTGCAGCTTTTACATCTTTAGAGCCGCTGATGGACCTTAATACTGTTTTCTCCATGGTTAAACTGGCTAATCTTTATTATAAGTATTTTAACAGATGTCAAAATGGTCTTAAGATATATTTCCAAATTGTTGAGATGAGGGGATACATTTAGAAATTAAGCAGTACAGAGGGGAGGAGATGCAACTGTTATACAGATTCAAGATTTTCTTTCCCCAACCGTAGACACTTCTGCAATTCTTTAACAAAAAAATAACACTCAGTTACAATTTTTTTTAAACTTGCTGTGCAGGGAACATTGGTAGTAACATTGGAAGTCTCGATAGAGTTGCATTTTCTTTAAAAACTATCTCCATGTCCTTTTTCATTATTTTCAAAGGATATTTTAGGTAACAAGCCTTTGGGGAATACTTGCTCTATTTTTGTTCCAAAGTACAAAGTTTGAAAGGGGGGTGATAGAGAGTATTGCTCAAAACTAAACATTACATCACCACAGGAGAATAACAGCAGCTCATTCTGATTAGCTCCAATATGACAATTGAACTGCTGCAGCTATATATAATATCCTACACTAAATTGTAGTTACTGTAGCTAAATATTCTTGTGCTATTCCTAACCAGCTTTGCTCTTCAAAAGAGGCAACATTAAAGGATTTAAAGTACATTCATTGCAGTCCCTTTACAAGCTTGAGCATAACATATTTAGACTTGGTAAACTATTCAAACCAAATTCAATTTCTGCCAGAAGACCAAGAAGACAGCCAAGAGATTCCTTTTCTATTGTTGCAGAATGATAGGCCTATACTGAACATGCTAATGTTGAGCTTTACAGATATGAAACTTTATTCCATGGATTTTAATGGTTCAGGACTTGTAAATATCTTTTAACCATGTGAAGACTGAAATGCTGAAGGTATATTTTTATCAATAACATTTTATTAGTTTTGGTACAATATTGAATACACAAAATACATCGACCGAGTCACCTGATAAAGCTCGTTGAAACTAATTTCCTTCATTCCCCATTGTTTCCCCTGTTGGAACTTCCCCTGATACTGTTTTGCAGAGCAACATTCCCTTCTTCTATCCAGAATTGTAGAACAGTCCACCAGTGTAGCTCTATATCTGCGGACAAAGATCTACTTCTGTGGGGTGATACAGATCCTTAAAGAGGACTTTCAGGTGACTGCAAAACATGCGGAAGGAATTGGATCAAATGCTCCGCCACACCACTCGAACTCAGCAAGTCCAGATTTGAAGTCTTGAAAAAAAAATAGAGCCATGAGGCTTGAGCTGGAAGTATTTCTTTGAACATTAGGGTTATAGATCCCTACTATAACAACCAGGCAGAATGTTAATAGGGAACACAGCAAAAAATCCGACTGGGCTACCTACATGAGTATACTGGAGACCCTCTGAATACCCAGGGAATTGAACAAATTTAGCTAAACTGCCAGTAAAGCAGATTTTTTTTTTAAAAACAGCCACTTTCAACCATTTTCACCCAATTCCTTCTATCTCGCCAATGACACTAGTCCGCATAACGTGAAGGGACATGTTGGGCTTTTCAGGTATGAAGTCTTATTGCAAGGATTTCAGTGTTTCATGGCTACCTTGAATCCAGTGGACCATATGTAAGAAAAATAATAACTTTTAAAATTAACTAAATTTGGATCTAATTTGGATGATTTGGACATTGACAGATTCCACATCCCTACCCAACTAGACTATTTGGCTGGCACTGGAGCCTCATCTAATGGTGCAACAGAGGATAAAAAGTGCAATGGTTAGCATGAAGAAATATAACTTCATTGCTGATTGTGATAATTGACGTAATGATTACCATATTAATGAATTTTGCAGATTTGACCCAATTTACCCATAGACATTGGGTTCATTAAAATACAGACTTTCTCTACAATTCAAAACCTGCATATCCAACTTGATGAAACATGGAAGAGTATAATGGTTATATTATAACGACTTATGTTAATTAATGTTAATTTGCACACATACATTAGATTCTTGCAAAATAGACTTTTCCATATAACTCAAAACCTGTAAGTCTTGTATACTTAAAACTTTGAAAGCTATAAGGCACCTTGCATGAATTGCTAATCCAATTTAATTACTATGCATAAATTATGTTAATTGAAAAATCAAATTTTTCCAATTACTTGAAGCCTGTTCTGTATGTGGAATATTAAAATTGGAAGGTTTATCATTGATCTAATTTTAAGGAGCAGTATGATATAAGAACATAAGAAACAGGAACAGGAGTAGGCCATACGGCCCCTCGAGCCTGCTCCGCCATTCAATAAGATCATGGCTGATCTGATCATGGACTCAGCTCCACTTACCCGCCCGCTCCCCATAACCCCTTATCCCCTTATCGTTTAAGAAACTGTCTATTTCTGTCTTAAATTTATTCAATGTCGCAGCTTCCACAGCTCTCTGAAGCAGTTAATTCCACAGATTTACAACCTCTGGGAGAAGACATTTCTCCTCATCTCTGTTTTAAATGAGCCCCTTATCCTAAGATCATGCCCTCTAGTTCCAGCCTCCCCATCAGTGAAAACATCTTCTCTGCATCCACCTTGTCAAGCCCTCTAATAATCTTACACGTTTCGATAAGCTCACCTCTCATTCTTCTGAACTCCAATGAGTAGAGGCCCAACCTACTCAACCTTTCCTCATAAGTCAACCCCCTCATCCCCGGAATCAACCTAGTGAACCTTCTCTGAACTGCCTCCAAAGCAAGTATATCCTTTCGTAAATATGGAAACCAAAACTGCACGCAATATTCCAGGTGTGGCCTCACCAATACCTTATATAGCTGGAGCTAAACTTTCCTGCTTTTATACTCCATCCCCTTTGCAATAAAGGCCAAGATACCATTGGCCTTCCTGATCACTTGCTGTACCTGCATACTATCCTTTTGTGTATCATGCACAAGTACCCCCAGGTCCCGATGTACTGCAGCAATTTTCAATCTTTCTCCATTTAAATAATAACTTGCTCTTTGATTTTTTTCTGCCAAAGTGTGTTAACTCACACTTTCCAACATTGTACTCCATCTGCCAAATTTTTGCCCACTCACTTAGCCTGTCTATGTCCTTTTGCAGATTTTTTGTGTCCTCCTCACACATTGCTTTTCCTCCCATCTTTGTATTGTCAGCAAACTTGGCTACGTTACACTCAGTCCCTTCTTCCAAGTCATTAATAGTTGGGATCCCAGCACTGATCCCTGCGGCACCCCACTAGTTACTGGTTGCCAACCAGAGAATGAACCATTTATCCCGACTCTTTGTTCTCTGTTAGTTAGCCAATCCTCTATCCATGCTAATATATTACCAGCAACCCCGTGAACTTTTATCTTGTGCAGTAACCTTTTATGTGGCACCTTGTCAAATGCCTTCTGGAAGTCCAAATACACCACATCCACTGGTTCCCCTTTATCCACCCTGGTTGTTACATCCTCAAAGAACACCAGCAAATTTGTTAAACATGACTTCCCCGTCATAAATCCATGCTGACTCTGCCTGATCGAATTTTGCTTTTCCAAATGTCCTGGTACATTTAAAGAAGTCTTCAGTCCTGTATAAACCACAGTATACTATGTTAGAAATTTGGGATACCTTAAAATAATATCTTGATTAAATGATTGCTCATTTGACTGCATTTGATTGGAAATGACTGCTCGAGACAAGTAAAGGATTCATGTATCAGTTATGTTTTATTCGGGACTGCTTAAGTTTTGTTTTCCTCAGAAGACTTGCATTAGAATTGAGGCAGTGTTTTTAATGAGTTAGATTGGAGAATGCATAACATTTTTATTTAGTCTTTAATTTGGCCAATAAAGGCCCAATCTAATATTTGTTCCATTATTGCTAATAACCAATTATAATGCTGAGGTAGAATTTAGAGCTGCTTTAACAGAACTACTTGCAAAGATAATTAAAAGTTAAGAATAAATACATTGAATAAAAGGGTATCCATGATGACCAGCTGGAGGTAGACAGCTCGATCACAGGGCCTCTGATTTAATGGGCCAAGGTAGTGCCTGAGACATGCTGGACCAGGGAGGAGAAGGCAAGGTAAGATAAGAGACATTGGGGGAACAGGGTCGGATGAGATAAGAGGGTCCAGGTGGATGTATTAGCCTCGTGAAGACCCCTCCTTCAAGGTACTTATTCATCAGCAAGTTTCGACAAAGAGCTCAAAGCCCCATTGGGTATTGAGTTTTTAGGGGAATCTTTCGGCCAAAAGCTGTTGTCAATATCCCATTCCCGGCCCACCTCTAAAAACACAATAAAAGTAATACCCTGAGAGCTTATCCCTGTAAACGGTGGAAAGAAGAAGGTGGGCTGATTGAACGTTCTTTGAGTAATCCCATGCATTACCGAAGAAGTCTCTCGACAAAAGAAAGAGAGGCCGCAAGCCAGAGAACTGCTCACATGCACCAGTCGGTTGTCCGATCAGATTGGATACCAGCTACTTGTCATGGTCGTATGTTTTTGCTGTATAGCTAATGTGTTAACTTCCGTCTTAAACGCTGATGAAATACAATATATCCACCAGATTGGTTTACAGTCAACCAGAGATTAAAGTGACCAGAGATGGTCTTAGCTTGGCTATTTCTACAACTAAGATCAGTAGATCCTTTGCTTGTGTCATGTCCAATATAGGGATGAAGTCCTGTGCATTGCCTTGTTAAATTATAGGCTATTAACCAGTCGCACATGGTGCAGTAAATTGGTGTGTGACCCAACAGTTACTCTGCTGCCTATAACACAAAGGCATGGTGGTAGTCAGTGTCCACATTGAGAGCTGCTATTAGCTAAAACAGATTTTTCCAAATCCATGAAGTTCACTATATATTAGAAGACATAGATTTCTTGCAGTCACTTCACTTTTATAATCACATCTCAGAGTTCACATGACAGTTATATAAATAAATGAGCTCTGTGCTTGCAGTTTATAATGTTACCTGAAGCACTCAACCAGATTGTAACAGCTCGCAGCGAACCATTATTCTCTCTATAAATACCAGATTAACAAGCTGTTGTAATTGTACCCACTTTACATATTGAAATTGAGTTGCTTAAAAAACTTTCTAACATAACTGCAAACTCAAATAAATTATTCTTTCAAGACTTGGATGCTAGAATACTCATGTTGCAAAGGTCCTATTATTAATTAGAGCAATTAAGGTTAATTCAGGAAGATTAATTTTGTTAACAATGTTTTGCCAATAATTCAAAACAAATTAAGTCATTAATTTTAGCAAGAAGAATTTGCATTACATAAAATCTCCCATGTCATCTCTCATATTTCTAAAATGCAGTGACTGTTATGTAGGTAAAAATAGTTGGCATAAGGACAACATGGAATTTCCTGTTTTGTACTCGCACTAAAAATCATTTTCCAGGAGAAATTTCACTTCATTTACCAGTATAAACATACAATTAGGGATAACTTAAAAAATGGTAATTTAGTTATTTTACATATTTACTTTGGTTGATTTTTTTTAAAGTCACTCTTCTGAACCTTAAATAACTAAGTGAAGTGCCATAATATCAAAAAAATAAATTTAGGGGGAATGGAGGGGTCTGAGTAGACGTAACACTCAGCATGACCAACCAAACAGAGCTACAATCAACAAAACCAACAGAATATTGAACAACATAATCAATACAGTAGAATACAAGTCAGAGGAGGTTGTGACCAAACTGTATAGTGCTGTCATCAAAATACACCTTGAGTACTGTCGAGTTCTGGTCATCAAGACACAAGGGAAACATTTTATTTGACCTCGTCTTCACCAATCTAACTTGACCTCGTCCTTACCAATTTACCTGTCGCCTATGCATCTTTCCACGATCGTAGTCGCAGATGCATCTGTCATTGATGGCATTTTTTTTTTAATCGTTCCTGGGATGTGGGTGTTGCTAGCAAGGCCAGCATTTATTGCCCATTCCTAATTGTCTTGGAGAAGATGGTGGTGAGCCGCCTATTAGAAATATGCCAGTTTAAGACTATCTCTATTCACTTTAATAATCAGGATTGACTGTAACCCAATCTGGTGAATATATTGTGTTTAATCAGAGTTTAAGACGGAATATAACATTAGTTATATAGTAAAAACATACAACCATAACAGATAGTTAATACCTGTCCCGATCAGACAAACGGCTGGCGCACGTGAGCCGTTCTCTGGCTTGCAGTTTCTTTCTCTGTCTAGAGCTCCCTTCGGTAAAGCACGGGATCACTCGAAAAATGTTCGACCAGCTCAACTTCTCCCCTCACACCATTTGTGGTGAAAAGATCTCTTAAGTGTTACTTTTATTCTCTTTTTATGGGGTGGGCCTGAACCTGGATGTTGACCAGACTTTTTGACCTATAGAGGTTTCCCTAAAAACTTAATATCCAATAAGATTTTTAGTTCTTTGTCTCGATTCTTGTTTCAAGAACCCGCCTTAAAGACGTCTTACGATTTTGACCACTTGTCACACTGTTTACATGAACCCAGGGTTGTTTCTTGTGGAAATCGCTCTCATCTCTCTCTTCCTGATCCTCTTTTTGCTCCCATGAGGCCAAACCAAAAAATTGCTTGTCCCAGAGCCATTATCTCTTTTACGACGGAGCAGCATGTTTACATTAACTCCTACAACTTCCATTCATTATCTTCGCCAGCAATTTTAAGTTAAATTCAAACCATACCATTCGTGTTATACATAAAATACGTAAACAAGGTTCGTCTTAACTTAAAAACAACAGATAATCGCTTAACAGGGAGACTATCTGTAATACAAAGAGCTACACCATCCATTTCTAAACATTTCTCTGATTCGAATAGACATTCCATTTGCAGTTCAAAACAGATTTAAACACAGCATTCCTATCAGTTTTATACACTCGTAACAGCTTTATAAATTTCAAGGCATCCCTGATTTCTAACAGCCACATTAAACCGCTGTAGTCCTTATGGTGAAGGTACTCCCACAATGCTGTTAGGGAGAGAGTGCAGAATTTTGACTAGCGACAATGAAGGAACGGTGATATATTTCCAAGTCAGGATGGTATGTAACTTGGAGGGAACTTGGAAGGTGGTGATGTTTTCATGCTCTTGCTACCCTTGCCCTTCTAGGTGGTAGAGGTCATGGGTTTGGGAGGTGCTGCCGAAGATGCCTTGGTGAGTTGCTGCAGTGCATCTTACAGATGGTGCACAGTGCAGCCACGGTGCTCCAGTTGTGAAGGGAGAGAATGTTGAAGGTGGTGAATGGGGTGCCAATCAAGCAGTCTGCTTTGTCCTGGATGTTGTCGAGCTTGAATGTTGTTGGAGCTGCACTCATCCAGGTAAGTGGAAAGTATTTCATCACACTCCTGACTTGTGTCTTGTAGATGGTGGAAAAGTTTTGGGGAATCAGAAGGTGAGACACTCGCCACAGAATACACAGCCTCTTACCTGCTCTTGCATCCACAATATTTATGTGGCTGGGCCAGTTAAGTTTCTGGTTAATGGTGAACCCCAGGATGTTGATGGTGTGGGATTCGGTGATGGTAATGCCATTGAATGTCAAAGCACAGTGGCTAGACTCTCACTTGTTGGAGATAGTCATTGCCTGACACTTGTGTGGCGCGAATGTTCGGAGTGAACTGCACAGTCCTCGGAAGGACTAAGTCCCATTTTCAACCTGAAGACATCCTCCATTGTGTCATGTGGCACTACCATCATGCTAAGTGGGATAGATTACCAATAGATCTTGCATTTCTAAACTGGGCATCCATCAGCAGCAGCAGAATTGAATACCACCACTGCAACCTCATGGCTTGCCACTTGCCTCACTCCTCTATCAACATCAAGCCAGAAGACCAACCCTGGTTCAATGATGAGTGTCGAGGTGCATGCCAGGAGCACCAGATGAAAATGAGGTGCCCAGCTGATGAAGCTGCAATACACATGCTCTGCGATCTTGCCACATCCACTTGTGAATGGTGGTGGACAATTAAGCAACCAATGGGACGAGGAGGCTTTATGAACATCCCTATCCTCATTGATGGCAAAGCCCAGCACGATAATCCAAAAGAGAAGGCTGAAGTTTTCGGAACAATTTTCAGCAAAGTGGGAGATACTTCTCTGCCTCCTCCTGAGGTCGCCACCATCAAATTTGCCAGTCTACTTTCAATTTGATTCACTCTGTGATATCAAGAAATGGCTGAGATCATTGAACACAGCAAAGACTACGGGCCCCGATAATGACCCAGAAATTCCGGCCTCCTCGGGTCCGTACGGAGTTTCTATGGACCCGGGAAGGCATCGGAAAAGCCAGTTTTCAGCGCAAAATGCGCATGCGGTGCAAACTGGCTTTAGCTTGACAGATCATCCGCATCTCGGGAGCGGGGACATTTACAAGGGCAGTATTGCGGTATTTACCCATATCTTGCCCAGCAAATGTCCTCAAAACTCTTGCGCCTGATAAAACCCTACTTTTACAGACGTAAGAGTCTTAAAACACACACACAACATTTAAAAAAAATTACAAATACACATTGTTTTTAAAAACCCTGCGCACGACATTAAATTTATTTTAAACCATAATTAAAAAAAGTTTCAAAAACTCGAATTTTTTTTCTTTAATGTATTTATTAATTTTAATTTCAATTAATTTTAATTATGTGAGATGTGTTTTTAGTTTTTATGGTATTGTGTTTGTTTTTTTTTCTCAATTAATAGCAATGAGAACTCGTAGATATGGAGTTCCCATTGCTATTAATTGAGAATACCTTACTGATTGGTTGAGCAGTCACACATGACTGCACCTTCTGCATGGGAACCTCGAGGATGGGAGCGAGCTTCGCAGCGCAGGAAGAGAAAGCCTCCCCACCGGAATCTCACGCTACTCCGGGACCACCAGGTACTTTCGGAAAAATCCTCCGGCGGAGGCAATTGCCCGCGGGAAGCCTCCGACCAGAATTTCAGGGCCACCATCCTGGCGTAGTGCTAAAGACCTGTCCTGCAGAACTAGCCATGCCCTTAGCAAAGCTCTTCCAATAAAGATACAATCTTGGCATCTCCCTGACACTGTGGAGAATTGCATAAATATATCACACTTAATCAAATACTACCTTGAAACGAGAGAAAGCAAACGACTGATTACTGTCCCATGAGCCTACTCCCGATCATCAGCAAAGTAATTAAAGGTATCTTCAGCAATGCTATGAAGCGGCACATACTCACCAATAACCTGTTCACCAACGCCCAGTTTGGGTACCGCCAGAACCACTCGGCTCCAGACCTCATTACAGCCTTGGTCCACTAATGGATACAAATTAAATTCCAGATTCATGAGAGTGACTGTCTTTGACTTTAATTGAGCATTGGATTGAGTGTGACACCAAGTATCCATAATAAAAGTAAACTAAACTCAATGGCGATCAGAGGGAAAACTCTCCAGTGGCTGGAGTCATACCCGGCACAAAGGAAGATGGCTGTGGTCATTGGAGGCCAATCAGCACCATAATATCACTGTAGGAGTTCCTCCAGGGAGTGTCCGAGGCCCAACTATCTGCAGCTGCTTCATTAATGACCATTCCTCTATCATATGGCCAGAAGTGTAGATGTTTGCTAATGATTGCACAGTGTTCACAATTCCTCAGATATGAAGCCATTAATGCCTGCATGCAGTCAGACCTGGACAACATCCAGGCTTGGACTGGTGAGTGGCATGTAACATTCGCATCAAACAAGTCTCAGGCAATGACCATCTCCAACAAGAGAGCATAATCAACTCTCCATGACGTTCAATGGCATTACCACTGCTGAGCCTTCCAGCATCATAATCCTGGTGGTTACAAAAGTACATCACTTCCAGATTCCCCAAAGCCTCAAGGCACAAGTCAGGAGTGTGATTGAATTCTCTCTACTTCTCTGGATGGTTGCAACTCCAAACTATCCACCAATACTCAAGAAGCTCAAAGAGTATGACAAAGCACTCATGGGCCTAAATCTTCCCAGCCCTGCGAGTGCAGGTTTGGAGGCGGACCCACTGTCAAAATGGCCTTGATTGACAGCAGGTTGGGATCCTGCTCTGAAAACGCGTTCGGATCGCAGACCTAACATCAAGTGGCGGGACAGGTCATTAACAGAATTAAAAGGTACTTAAATACTAGTTAAGAGTTGCCTCCCTGGTGCAAGGGTCAAGGATGTCTCGGAGCGGGTGCAGGACATTCTCAAAAGGGAGGGAGAACAGCCAGTTGTCGTGGTGCACATTGGTACCAACGACTTAGGTAAAAAAAGGGATGAGGTCCTACGAAACGAATTTAAGGAGCTAGGAGCTAAATTAAAAAGTAGGACCTCAAAAGTAGTAATCTCGGGATTGCTACCAGTGCCACGTGATAGTCAGAGTAGGAATCGCAGGATAGCACAGATGAATACGTGGCTTGAGCAGTGGTGCAGCAGGGAGGGATTCAAATTCCTGGGGCATTGGAACCGGTTCTGGGGGAGGTGGGACCAGTACAAACCGGACGGTCTGCACCTGGGCAGGACCGGAACCAATGTCCTAGGGGGAGTGTTTGCTAGTGCTGTTGGGGAGGAGTTAAACTAATATGGCAGGGGGATGGGAACCAATGCAGGGAGACAGAGGGAAACAAAAAGGAGACAAAAGCAAAAGAAAGAAAGGAGATGAGGAAAAGTGGAGGGCAGAGAAACCCAAGACAAAGAACAAAAAGGGCCACTGTACAGCAAAATTCTAAAAGGACAAAGGGTGTTAAAAAAGCAAGCCTGAAGGCTTTGTGTCTTAATGCAAGGAGTATCCGCAATAAGGTGGATGAATTAACTGTACAAATAGATGTTAACAAATATGATTTGATTGGGATTACGGAGACGTGGCTCCAGGATGATCAGGGCTGGGAACTCAACATCCATGGGTATTCAACATTCAGGAAGGATAGAATAAAAGGAAAAGGAGGTGGGGTAGCATTGCTGGTTAAAGATGAGATTAATGCAATAGTTAGGAAGGACATTAGCTTGGATGATGTGGAATCTATATGGGTAGAGCTGCAGAACACCAAAGGGCAAAAACGTTAGTGGGAGTTGTGTACAGACCTCCAAACAGTAGTAGTGATGTTGGGGAGGGCATCAAACAGGAAATTAGGGGTGCATGCAATAAGGGTGCAGCAGTGATAATGGGTGACTTTAATATGCACATAGATTGGGCTAACCAAACTGGAAGCAATACGGTGGAGGAGGATTTTCTGGAGTGCATAAGGGATGGTTTTTTAGACCAATATGTCGAGGAACCAACTAGGGGGGAGGCCATCTTAGACTGGGTGTTGTGTAATGAGAGAGGATTAATTAGCAATCTCGTTGTGCGAGGCCCCTTGGGGAAGAGTGACCATAATATGGTGGAATTCTGCATTAGGATTGAGAATGAAACAGTTAATTCAGAGACCATGGTCCAGAACTTAAAGAAGGGTAACTTTGAAGGTATGAGGCGTGAATTGGCTAGGATTGATTGGCGAATGATACTTAAGGGGTTGACTGTGGATGGGCAATCGCAGACATTTAGAGACCGCATGGATGAACTACAACAATTGTACATTCCTGTCTGGTGTAAAAATAAAAAAGGGAAGGTGGCTCAACCGTGGCTATCAAGGGAAATCAGGGATAGTATTAAAGCCAAGGAAGTGGCATACAAATTGGCCAGAAATAGCAGCGAACCCGGAGACTTGGAGAAATTTAGAACTCAGCAGAGGAGGACAAAGGGTTTGATTAGGGCAGGGAAAATGGAGTACAAGAGGAAGCTTGCAGGGAACATTAAGACGGATTGCAAAAGTTTCTATAGATATGTAAAGAGAAAAAGGTTAATAATGACAAACGTAGGTCCCCTGTAATCAGAATCAGGGGAAGTCATAACGGGGAACAAAGAGATGGCGGACCAATTGAACAAGTACTTTGGTTCAGTATTCACTAAGGAGGACACTAACAACCTTGCAAACTAAAAGGGGTCAGAGGGTCTAGTAAGGAGGAGGAACTGAGGGAAATCCTTATTAGTCGGGAAATTGTGTTGGGGTAATTGATGGGATTGAAGGCCGATAAATCCCCAAGGCCTGATGGACTGCATTCCAGAGTACTTAAGGAGGTGGCCTTGGAAATAGCGGATGCATTGACAGTCATTTTCCAACATTCCATTGACTCTGGATCAGTTCCTATCAAGTGGAGGGTAGCCAATGTAACCCCACTTTTTAAAAAAGGAGGGAGAGAGAAAACACGGAATTATAGACCGGTCAGCCTGACATCGGTAGTTGGTAAGATGATGGAATCAATTATTAAGGATGTCATAGCAGCGCATTTGGAAAGAGGTGACATGATAGGTCCAGTCAGCATGGATTTGTGAAAGGGAAATCATGCATGACAAATCTTCTGGAATTTTTTGAGGATGTTTCCAGTAGAGTGGACAAGGGAGAACCAGTTGATGTGGTATATTTGGACTTTCAGAAGGCTTTCGACAAGGTCCCACACAAGAGATTAATGTGCAAAGTTAAAGCACATGGGATTGGGGGTAGTGTGCTGACATGGATTGAGAACTGGTTGTCAGACAGGAAACAAAGAGTAGGAGTGAATGGGTACTTTTCAGAATGGCAGGCTGTCACTAGTGGGGTACCGCAAGGTTCTGTGCTGGGGCCCCAGCTGTTTACACTGTACATTAATGATTTAGACGAGGGGATTAAATGTAGTATTGTGGAAATGTATTTTTATCTAAGCTGATACCATACGGTATTTGTGTGCCCTTTGCAATATATATATATATCAAAATGGAGTCCTGGCCCTTCCAGAACTTTCTGCATTTTAGCAGTCAGCTTGCATAAACAGCTAAACCTGGTTTGAGATGGCTGATGGCCATCAGACAGCTAGGAGACAAGTCATGCTGAGACAAGTACCCCCCCATGTTGCTTTCCTATTGTCTACACTACAGAAGTTCCATGTCACCCCACCCTTATCTTCTAGCCATTATCTCTTGCAGAGACCTCATCCATTTGATGTAAACAGATAAACTGACCAGGAAATTGAACTTTCCTGACACAATACAAGGCAGGTGATAGCCCATTACCTATGATTCATGGAGTAATGGCCGGTTGGCCAACTGATAACCCTGACAAAAGGAAATATCTGGATACCATGTCAGGACCAGGATATAGTAATTGACTCTTTATCTGTATTCACTGACTGTGAGACAGAGCAATACACAGGGAGAGGAAATAACTTGGGTTTTACTGTATAAATATCTTGTTAAACTGAACCATTTCGGAGGTGTTCACTTAGCCCTTGACTGAGTGTAACCTGCCCCTTGCTAGCAAGTAAATTAAAGAAACTTCTACCAGAGCTGTAAGTGTCGGAGTCATTCTTTTCGGAGGTCGAGATTTCGACAGTATCTCCAAATTTGCGGATGACACTAAGTTAGGTGGCAGTGTGAGCTGCGAGGAGGATGCTATGAGGCTGCAGAGCGACTTGGATAGGTTAGGTGAAGTATAATGTGGATAAATGTGAGGTTATCCACTTTGGTGGTAAAAACAGAGAGACAGACTATTTTCTGAATGGCTGACAGATTAGGAAAAGGGGAGGTGCAACGAGACCTGGGTGTCATGGTACATCAGTCATTGAAGGTTGGCATGCAGGTACAGCAGGTGGTTAAGAAAGCAAATGGCATGTTGGCCTTCATAGCGAGGGGATTTGAGTACAGGGGCAGGGAGGTGTTGCTACAGTTGTACAGGGCCTTGGTGAGGCCACACCTGGAGTATTGTGTACAGTTTTGGTCTCCTAACCTGAGGAAGGACATTCTTGCTATTGAGGGAGTGCAGCGAAGGTTCACCAGACTGATTCCCGGGATGGCGGGACTGACCTCTCAAGAAAGACTGGATCAATTGGACTTGTATTCACTGGAATTCAGAAGAATGAGAGGGGACCTCATAGAAACGTTTAAAATTCTGATGGGTTTAGACAGGTTAGATGCAGGAAGAATGTTCGCAATGTTGGGGAAGTCCAGAACCAGGGGTCACAGTCTAAGGATAAGGGGTAAGCCATTTAGGACCGAGATGAGGAGAAACTTCTTCACCCAGAGAGTGGTGAACCTGTGGAATTCTCTACCACAGAAAGTTGTTGAGGCCAATTCACTAAATATATTCAAAAAAGAGTTAGATGTAGTCCTTACTATTAGGGGGATCAAGGGGTATGGCGAGAAAGCAGGAATGGGGTACTGAAGTTGCATGTTCAGCCATGAACTCATTGAATGACGGTGCAGGCTAGAAGGGCCGAATGGCCTATTCCTGCATCTATTTTCTATGTTTTCTATGTTTTCTATGTCTAAGAGGCTTAAAGGCAGGCATTTACAATTTTACCAATCTTTTGATGGGTTTGCTGTGCCTCGGGGAACACACCAGGTAAGTGGAGTCGGGTTCTTAGTGACTCTCCATTACTTTGGCTAATTGATAGCTGCAGAAGTGGTATAAAAGCTACCATTTCACAGCTGCTCACTTTCCAATGTCAGAATCTGAAGCCTTCAAGCTTTGGAATAGATTTTTGAGTTGTACGCGCTTTGGAAGTGTTGACAGTGAACTCTCCTAGTCACTGTCACCTCATTGGAGCAACCTCTCTCACCACTGACAGCTTGCTCTGTCATGTCAACCTCACCTGCCATCTATTCCAGCAGCATCGGTGCCCTTGAAAAAAATCTCAACTTGGTCCTTAGAATCTCACCACGATCAGCCCCAACACCAACATCACTAAACACACCAGCATCACTGCCAACAACACCAACCTTCTCCACAATCACCTGCTGCTGCACAGGACACAAGGCATCAGCACCTGACCACATTGCTGCTCGGGGCCAGTGATGGCCTCACCATGGCCACATTTACTTCACCACGCTGTACACCCTGACTGCCGCATGATGCACCAGGTTTATACCACCCCACATCAGCTCCATAAAACATCCCATCAATGGCCAAGCCATTCCTTTCACACTCACCATTCCTTTCACACTCACCATCATTGCGGGGGTTATCCTTATGTCTCACCATTCACTTCAACTCACAAATCTGGCCAAGAACACACAGTCCTGAAAATAAAGATTTCAATATTTGACAACACATCAATATAAACTTCACATGAACATTGTCGAAAGGACCCAAGTGCCGACCTTGAGTGTTGTTAGTTGGGATAATTGGACAAGAATGAGTGAGTGTGACGGGTGGCTAGTGAGATGGGCAAGTGATGATGATGTAGATAGAGAGAGAGGGATCGATGGAGGTGCAAGGTAAGTTGGTGTGAGTAAAGGTGTGCAGGGGTAGAGGTAGAGAAGGCAGAGTAATGGGGATGTGATGAGTGGCACAGCAGGATGAGATTCAGTGTGGCTTTGCAGTAAAATTTCGTGATCCACTGAGATAATTGAAAGGTTTGCTCCGGCAGCAGCTCCTCCTGACAATATCCCTGCTTGTGCCCTCTTGTGCAATGTGCAACCAGGCATAAATATCTGTAAGGAGTCATGGGAGAGCCTGGATGCAGCCGTGCACCTCTGTGTGTAGTGCTTCTTAGTGTTTGCAATAGCTCAATGGTGAAGAGCACTGACAGAATACCTGTTAAAATCATTGTGGGCATGGCCCTTTAAGGAACCGGCTGATGATGCATCATCAAATGGCATCATCAGACCGGCTTCCTATTAATTGGCCGGGAAGCCCGCAGAATGGGACAGAGAGCAGGCTCGAGACAGGAGCGGGCTTACCACATGTCACCAACCCCGGCAAATTGATCCCGCCGCGTGTGACGAGATCGTGGCCCTTGATTGGCATTGTATCCACTGGCTTAAACATCGACTCTCTCCACCACCATGGACGTAACATGGCTGTAATGTGTACAATCTATCGGATGCAGCAACTCACCAAGGCTTCTTCGGCAGCACCTCCTAAACCCACGACCTCCACCACTTGGAAGCACAATGATCACCTTCAAGTTCCCCTCCAAGTCTGTCACCATCCGAATGAATGTATGTCACCTTTCCTTCACAGTCATTGGGTCAAACTCCTGGAACTCCCTACCAAACAGCACTGTGGGAGCACCTTCAATACACAGACTGCAGCAGTTCAAGAAGAGGGTCCACTACACCTTTTGGAGGGCAATTAGACATGGACAATAAATGTTGGCATGGCCACCAATGCCCACATCCCGAAAATGAATTTTTAAAAATGTGAACATTGGACTGGTCCTCGTCTTTCAAGTCTGAACTATGAAGAAAGAAACATGGGGCTTTCAGACTTGAAAGGCGTTATCTGCGAGGTGATCTGACAGAGGTATAAAAGATAGTCGTTATTATTAGAGTGCTGCTTAAAATGAAATTACAAGAGTCTGACAGGGGAAACCGGTTCAAACTAGTGCAAGGCAAATTTAGAACTGACATTACAGAGCTCTTTACATCAAATGGACTCATGTATAGAGTACTGGAGACGGAAATCCTGAAATCATTCAAGAACCAATTGGATGCTACAATGGAGGGACGTTGGGGTAATTCTGGATGAATGAACTCGAGTGGGCCAAATGGCTTTTCTCATCTATAATTATCTTATGATATCAGTTTCAAAAAGCATGTGATTTCTGAGTAATACATTTCATGTAAGCGCAAAAGCTATGGGCTCAATTTTTGGCTTGAGTTGCTCCTATTTTTTTGGAGCAACTAGTTTAGTATGGAATATCTTAGAAATCGCAATTCTCAGCATTTAGTTTGCTCCAGTTCTAGTGAATTCGAATAGTTTCATTTTCATACAGTTTCTTTTTCAAAAGGGGGCATTACTCGCCATTTATGCCTGTTTTGCAAGTTTAGGCAGCGAAAAGTTACTCCAAGCTAACTTAGAACGGACTAAGTGTTGATTTTTGTATGCTCAGAAAAACCTTGCCTACACTTTATAAATTAGGCGCAGGTAGCGAGAGATTGGTGGGGGGGCGAAGGGAAGTTAGGGGATTTTACAAAGCATTAAACACTTCACTTTTACCAATAAAGAGCCATCATTAATAATAAATGATGAATAAATCAATAAATCAACCAATAAATCAATCAATCAAAAATAAATTAAAAAATAGAAAAAACAATAAAAAATCAATCAATAAATAAAAAATTTAAAGTTTCTACTCACTGCAGCACCGGGAGCCCTCCAACAGCCTGCTGAAGAGCTGCTCGGGCGAGGCCCTCCCCCAGGAGATGCCGGGCGAGCGGGCCCCGCCGCTGACGAGGACTTCGGGTGGGGCCCGCTCCCAAGAGATGCCGGGCGGGCCCGCCGCGGAAGAGCTAAGGGCAGTCAGGCCACTCGGCCCGGGATAGGGGTGACTTCCTTCGGCCAGGGATAGGGTCGTCGCCCGGAGACAGGACGCGCTGGGAGGGCCAGGAGCTACTGCGCACGCGCGCAGCTGCCGGCACTATTTTTGGTGCAGGGCTGTAGCTCCGCTCCCAGCAGCTCCTGCTGCACTGCGCCGAGCTGGAAACGGCCCAACATATATCCAGGAATTGCGAGGTAAGTATTTGGTGCAATTTCTGTTCCACAAATTAGGCGGGCCTCTCCGATGTGCGGCGTTCTAGCGGGGGTCCGAAACTTGAGCCCAATGAGTGGGACAATAAAATGGCACTGATCCATACAACTTATTGATAACTCAATTACTTGTGTGAGTAGCTTCAACATAAGTCATTATTATGGGTGTGCAACATCAGAACCCATCTCTAAACATTAAAACAGATTCCTTTTGAGAAATATAGCGACACATGATCGGAATTATTTTAAGTTCTTTTACTGTTGGAGGCCCATCAAAAATTGTCTTTATATATTTTGTTAAGCTCTTAAGCAGTATTGTACTGTTGGTTTACTGTAGTGGGCAGGTGACAAAAAGAGTTTAAACAAGGACTGTGTTAACTGAAATTGCTTTTGCTTTGTGAATAGAATCTCAGGCTCTGGTACCCAGCAAATTGTGTTGACAAGTGGGGTTGTCCATCTTGTAATTACCTTTTCAGAAATGACTTTTATAAATACATTATAATCTGTGAACATGATTCTGTCTGCCAGATGACAAGGTTGCAATAGTTTTCTCGCCAGCCCCCAAATGAGAACTTTTTCTGCATCTAGTCAACAATTACCTGCCATTAATCTTAGTGACATTTGAAAAGCCTTGTTTTGGCAGTGGAATTAATGTGTGCTTACATTTCTGGCGTTGTATGGCTTGCAATTGTTCAGAAAGGATGGATTGCATTATGTATGTCTGTAAACCTTACCAAAATGTAAGACTTGCCACTAGGGGGCACACCTGTGGGAGACCTAATGGTCACCTGTGCACCCTGGGGCAAGCAGGTATAAATGTTGATTCACCATGCTGCTTCCTCACTCTGGAGTCTGAATAAAGAGACCAAGGTCACAACAGTTTGAGCTTGCAATACAGTCCTGTGATTTATTCTGAACATAAAAAATTGGCGACGAGTAACGGATCACGAACTTTCACGCGGCAATTACTGCCATTGGTAATCTTGAGAGATTTGTTGAGGGTGATGATTGGGAAGTCTTCATTGAGCGCCTCGACCAGTACTTTGTGGCCAACGAACTGGACAAGACTGAGACGGCGACCAAGCGCAGGGAGATTCTCCTCACTGTATGTGGGTCTTCGATATATGGCCTCCTGAAAAATTTGCTGACACTGGTCAAACCAATGGACAGGTCTTACACAGAGCTGTGTATGCTGGTTTGGGAACACCTCAAGCCAAAGAAGAGCATCCTGATGGCCAGGTATCACTTTTACATGCACCATCGCTCCGAGGGCCAAAACATGGCGAGTTTTGTCGCCGTCCTAAGATGCCTCGCGGGACAGTGCAAATTTGCAGGATCCTTGGGGGAAATGTTGCGTGACGTTTTTGTGCTTGGAATTGGCCACGAAGCCATTCTTTGCAAACTGCTGTCTGCCGAATCCCAAGATCTGAGCAAGGCCATCACGATAGCCCAGGCCTTCATATCCACGAGCAATAACACGAAACAGATATCTTCACAGAATCAAAGCTCACCGGCAAGTACTGTGCATAAAATAATGTTTTCAGCAGGCAGAACGGCACAGGGCAGGGCCCACATGACTGCAGAAGCCAGACCTAGGCCTAGAGTGACTCAGAGTCCACTGTGGGGCAAGAATGTGTATCCATCAGCACCATGTTGGTGCTGCGGGGGCAGTCATAGAGCTCATCAATGTCGATTCAAGCCCTGTGTGTGCAAGGGCTGTGGAACAATGGGGCACCTCCAGCGAATGTGCAAACGATCTCTGACTCACCATGTGGCAGAGTCAGGAGAGGACGACTGATCCAGCGAGGATCACTATGAATGAGCAAGAGAGGCAACTGAACCTGAGGATGAAGAGGAAGTATATGGGATACACACTTTCACCACCAAAAGCCCTCCGATAATGTTAAAAGTTAAACTTAACGGCACTCCAGTCTCCATGGAACTAGACACGGGGGCGAGCCAATCAGTTATGTGCCAGAAGGCATTCGAGAGGCTTTGGGGCGACGCAGCACAGTGACCCAAGCTGATCCCAATTCAGGCAAAGCTGCGCACCTACACCAAGGAACTGATGCCAGTTATTGTCAGTGCGGACATAGGAGTATCCCATGAGGGAGCGGTGCACGATTTACCACTGTGGATTGTTTCAGGTGATGGACCAACGCTGCTTGGTAGGAGGTGAATGGGGAAGATTTGATGGAACTGGGAAGACCTCTGCGGACCTTCTCCGGCGAATGACGTCTGCCCTTCTCAAAGGTTGAGCAAACCCCCACCTTCAGCTGAAGCAGGCATCGAAGTGCAGATCCATTTGCAGATCCCCGAGGTACAGGCCACTCATCACGACCACGAGGAGGTGAAGATCAACCGAGCAGCGGTACAGGTGCGGTACCCACCACCCAAGGCCGACGACCTCTTTGCAACGATGGAAGAGGCTCCAGGTTGACCATACGGAGTGGGACTCTGACCGAAAACGATCCGAATGCGTCTTCTTGATGCCAGAAGCAAAATCCCTGGGGAGGAAGATCACGGCAGTCGGCATCACGGACACGGACGAGAGGGCATCCAGACCACGGGACAAGAGGGCATCCAGACCATGGGAGATCGCCGCAACGGAACGGAGGAATGTGTCGCCCAGCAAGGAAGAAGACTGGGTTTGGGACAAAGATAAAGGGGCGGCTGCTGAGAAGGCCAGGAACCCACCATGTTCCAATAAGTTGTTTGCACTATGTAACCCGTGTGAGCGGTCTTTCGTGGCCAATGATGTACCATTATATGGGGTCGGGGGGACCTTGCAACAAGCCAAAGTAGTGGGTAAACACCAACCAGCCGTATATGTATCTGACAAAACACTTGTAACAAGTGATCTGTTATCACACGGGGTCTGGTGTGTTGTACAGCAAGCCGAAGTAGTGGGCGAACCCCAACCAGTTGTATATGTATCCAATAAGTTAACCAAGGCAGCAGCCTGTATTCATGGGACTAAAGAGATGTACCAAAGAATATCCCAATATGTGCTCGAGTCAGACAAGCTGCCCATCTCCAAGTTTGGGAGAGCAGAGGCACCATTATTGATGCGTTGTTTCGAGAATGTCTAACACTGTCTGTGCACTCTAACGTGATCCGCCATGGGCCAGGCACTGAGAACAGTACCAATGCCCTCAGTTGGCTATCGTTGCCCACCACTGAGGTGGAAATGGCGCAGCCTGCAGACCCACTCGCGGCCATGGAAGTGCTAGAAAGCGAGGGGTCAATCATAACGGCCCCTCAGTTTAGGACCTGGACCAGCCAGGATCCCACGTTACCGCCTGCCAAAGGTAAACTGCTAGACGGGATGTTGCAACCTATACCTCGCAAAGACAATAGGCCCATCCCAACGCTGCAAAGTAATGCAGGGTGGCTACACACATTCGGTGGTCTGGGGCCCCCATACTATGGCCCAGGATCCACGGGGACCACTAGGCCTCCCGCCACTACCGAAAGTCTCAAGGCCTTTGCGGCCATCCTGGGCTTGCTCGACCTCAGGGTCAGCGACAATAGCCCGGAGCAGGCAGCCCAAATCACTAAACCTAGCACCACGCGTGTCATGGTAGACTCCCTACAGACCCGGCTATCCTGGGTGCTACGCAGTCACCAGACAGAATCACTCAGAACCGAGCCTTCCGTAGGCCATCAGCAGAGAGCGCACCATGATCGCACGGCCCCGCCCCCCACGCGACATCATAATAAGTGATGTAGACCATATTCACGGCCCCAGTTGGGCCGCTGGCACTGCATTAGCCAAGGAGGGGAATGGAGTGTATGTGATGAAAACGGAGCGTTTGATTGTAAAACCATGTATCCATCTAACAATTAAAGCATTTGAACAAGACCAAACTGCGAGCCACAGATAACTAGGAATCACTGTGAAAGGACCTGACCCGCAGCAACCCACTAACACGATCGACTTCGCTGTCAACCACGAGGATGAACCCACCACGTCAAGACTTCAACCCAGGTGATTGACCCGGGAAGGCGATGCGTCAGATCATCTCAACTGACAAATAACTTGCACATAAGACTTTGGGGAGGAATGATGTTATGTATGTATGTAAACCATACCAAAATATAAGACTTGCCACTAGGGGGCACATCTGTGGGAGACCCAAGGGTTACCTGTGCACCCTGGGGCAAGCAGGTATAAAAGGTGATTCACCATGCTGCTTCCTCACTTTGGAGTCTGAATGAAGAGACCAAGGTCACAACAGTTTGAGGTTGCAATACAGTCCTGTGGATTTATTCTGAACATAACAGATTGTACTATAAAATAATTAAAAACGGGGCTTGTGTGAAACCACTGCTTTCTTTCTGTTATAAAGTATAGGGTTAAGTTTGCATTTTTAGGTCAAACCTCTTGACAACCAAATAATTGTTGCGATGAGAGAAATGATGTACTGTATGCTTTGAGGTCAGGTTCATTTTTTTTTTACTTTTCCCCATTGTTTTTCACATCTCATTCCAAACTGAAACTCTGTCTAGATAAAGAGGACAGGCAGATAACCATGGCCTGGACCTCTCTATTGGTACTGCTATTGTTTGGTTTTCTTTTCCCCTCTGGAGATGCATCTCATTCTAGTGAAGTCTTTGCATTCAATCTGTGGAGAATCAAAAGGTTGAAAAGATTTCACAGGAGGCCCATCAACATTTCTCATGGTAGAATGTTAGCCTTTTTTTAAAAAAAAGAGTTTTCGTTCACTGAACTAAAGTAACAAAGGAAGAAAGCATTGTCATTTTAATTTCAGAAATAACATTAGCTGTTTACTCAAACATTTGATGACTAATTAATTGTCTTTTGCAGTTCACAGAATGTGATCATGTTTTCTAACATCTTGGGCCATAATTTGCTGTAGGAATTAATCTAGCATCAATCCTTACCATGTGCACATTTCGGTTTTTAATTTTTTTTGTGTTCTGAGAGATTGCTGAAAGTGCGAGCTTATAACGTCACAGCGAGGGAAAGCAGAAATCAGTGGCCTGAGTGAACAGGGAAAATACCTGTGTATCTCCTTAACCAATCAGATTGATGGATTGTGAAATTCACAGCGCAAGGACTGAGAAGGAAGTGTAAATTAGAGTGGGTGAATTCAGTGCCAAATAATGTACACAAAGAGAAATAAAGAGATGGAAAGAAATATTGGATTGAGAAAGAGGGGGGAAAAACGATACAGGAAAATTTTTAAGAAATGACATTTTTAGTTTAAAACTAACATTTTTAAAATCTCCAACAACAATTAATACTTGAAGGAACGAGCCTCCACACTTGTAATAGTTAATTTTCAGCACCAGAGAGATTGATGAACAGTAATCAATCCTTAACACGTTGTTAAAAGCGTACTTAGAGTATAAAGGACAAGACTTTAAATTTCTGTGGCGAATTTAGTTCATAACTACCATGCAAATAAAACAACTTCACGCCATTCCATGCACTTCAATGGTGTGACAATAAATGAGATGGTGGAGTGGCGCGTCTTGGACAGTAACTTCTGGATTTCCGCATTTAACCGTGCATCTGCTCCTCGCCTGAAGTTGTTGTACCATTTGCGGCTAAATAACAACGAGTGCCATTAATCTCACAGCAAAATCTGGTCTCTTGGATTGATTTTTTGTTGCCATTTGTCTTTGTCCCAATAGGTTTTTTTGTGTGTTTAGCTTTAGTGCCACCTGCATCATTCTATGACTGAGTGAATGGTCAGGCAGGTGACTTCTTCACAAACTCTAGAGCCAGCAGCCAGTAAAAGGTGTACCAGATGTATCCAGGTTAACTCCCGCTCCAATTTTCTCTTCCTTTAATGGTGAAATGCCTGAAGTCCAAGGGACAAATCATAGGCGAGAACGCATTATACCGATTGATGGCACAGTGCGTTGGAAGACATCATTGTATTATCTTCTACACATTCCTGGTGCTGAATCGTACATAATATAATCAGAGAACTGTTTGGCAGCATGGACTATTTAATCACAGCTATACCTGACTGGAGTTTGAAAGAGTAATGATGTTGTTTTAATGATATTGTTGTTTGAGTACATAAATGCAATTGCAATTCCCCAGAGCATGTTTTTTTTAAAGCTTAAACTTAGTTTAATAGATTGATCAAGGAGCTGCTTTGAATTTAATTCTTAATTGTAACAGTTGATGTTACAGCTATAAGAAATTCTGGTTTAAATAAATGCAGAGTCTTCACGGCAAACACCATTTGCTTGCATACATAACTTATATCTTCCACGATATATAAGAATTGCTGAGTGGTTCACAGCCTATCGACTGCAGTACATGTTACGCCGATGGGTGGCTTTGTGATTGGGTTATAAAATGTTAAGTGTCCTGAAACAGCAGCTGCTACATTTTATATTGAAGAAGAGAACCTTGTTTCGTTTGCATTTATTTGCAGGCTCTGGCCACATAGTGGACAGCCTATGTTTATGAGCCTCAGTTATATGAGCCAGCTGCCATGTTGGCTTGGTAAGTAAAGGAGGTAAGTATTAAAACATAAGAGTAATTTTTTTTGAAAATTGCCCCAATTTTGCATCTTTACAGTTCTCCTGGTATCCCTCCCACTGGCTGCTTTTTCCTCATAGCATCCAATCACCAACCTCCCACATCCATGTGGCAGTAATCAAAGCGGTCAATTCACGCCCTTGTTCGCTCCAGCTGCGGCCAATCCCGAGAACATACCGTCCCTTGCCCACTTGCCTGCCATGACAACTGATCATTCGCTGGCTCCCTCCGCATTGAGTTATCTTTTTACACAACAATCATGCTCATCTACAATTCTGTCCCCTTCCACCAGCTTGGCAGTCTGCTATATAGCAGCTTCCTTTTCTGGTGTTCATGCCGCCACCCGTCCCCTGTCCTCCAACTGATCAACATTTTTTCCAAGGAGCAGCAACAGTCACCCCAACCCACTTGGCATTATTTCAGCCAATTTACATGCCCCCCACCCCACCCCAACACACCCTCACTGAGCAGCATTCTCAGTGGCCCTTGACCCACTCCAAATCTTCAGCACAAATCAGCCTCCTATCTCCCTCCCCCTCACCGTATTTGGCCATTACTCCCTCTCCCTCAATGTCCAGCACTCTACCCCCCCCCCCCAACTTAAAATGTGGGCCCTTTGCTGCCCTCCCCCACTGAGCAGCATAGTGGCTCTAGCATCTGACCTCCATTGAGCAGATTTGTTGGACCATCATCCCTTCCTCCATTGAGCAGGGAAATTATTACAAACTCGCTGCTAACCACGACTACTGGTAATCCAACCCATCTACCCCACTGAGGAATGAGATTTTCCTTGGCCTACAGTCTCCAACCCCCTCCCTTCCACAGACCAGAGAGTACAAAATGGGCATGTGTATACTGTTGCCCATTCATCGCCAATCATCCAAACATCCTTCACCCCTCCTCCTCTTCCCTCTCCCTTCTCGCCCATCCTCATCCACCTCCCTCATCAGCCACTCTCCTCCCCTCCCCCATGGCCCCATCTCTTCCACCCGCACCCTCTTCCTGTTCCCTGCTCTCTTCATCTCCTCAACTATCTGCTCATCCTCTCCCTCCCCTCCTGCATCTACCTGTCCTCTCTCCTAAGCCTTCCGTCCTCATCCGCTTCCCCATCGCGCGTTCCACACTCCTTTCGCACATGCAACAGTAGAGCTGTTAAATTGACTGCAGTGTCTCTGGAGTACAAAGGGAAAAATTGGGGAAGATTCCCAATCCCGATCTCGATACAGTGTTTTCTACTGGAAGGTGTATGGATGATGGGTGAAGACAGGATTGTGGCTTCTTAATGAAATCCAGAGTTGTATTGCCTGAGAATTTGTGGCTGGTTTAATATATAAGTACACTTGTCTCCTGTTCTGCAAAACAATAAAAATAATATTTTGCACAGATTGTCAAGGATCTGTGGCAGGTTAGTAAAGTCGTACTAAATGAAGTACTTCAATCAGAGGCTCAAACAACTATTAGATGTTTTTGGGAGTCGGCACTGGAAATTATGTAATTTTGGAGGAGAGCAGAAATGACCTTTCACTCCTTGCTAGGATTGTGTTATACTGTAAGCACCAATAAAATGAATCATACAAACTCTGAGCAGCCATAACAAACATATTCAAACGGTATGTTCATTACCATTTCAAAAAAATTGTGGTGATAACATAACTGCCCTGTTTGTCATTGTTTAACAGCTTAGTAAATATTGGAAAATGGGGCACAACTAAAAATATACTGAAAAGTTCAAGATAACTGATCAAAAGAAAGGGAACATCCATCATCTTTATAGCAGACTAGTTGAAACATCTCCAATAGTGACCACTTGGACTGATAAAGTCCCTTTAACATAGAAAAACATCGCCTAGCGTTTCACAGAGGAGTAATTTTTTAAATGGGGGCTAAGTCAAATAAGATATTAAGGGGGTGAAAAGAGGTGAGTTTTAAGGAGGGTCTTAAATGAAAGAGAAGCAGATAAAGAGGTAGGTGGGAAAGTTTCTGGATGGAATTGCACACGGTGAATATGGCCACTCTCTTATCTGTCAATGTCTTTGTTTTGTTGATTCTTTGTTTTACCTCTTCTGTCTCTCTTTCCCCTATTTCTCGCTTGAACTCTTCTCTTTGCTTGCCTCTCTGTACTTATCTGTTATATTTACTTCAATATGTAACCTGTCGGGTTTTAACTTATAGGTTTTAAGTTAATTTAAAAGCCCAAGAGAAATAGCCAGAGCTGATTGGTTGGATGGTAGGAGTGGTGGGGATAGCAGCCACCAACAGCTACAGCCGGCATTTGGATTGGGGGTTGTGGGCGAAATGTGGCTGTCCTCTACTCCCTTTCCATCCTCTTCCCCAATTAATCACACATTCCAACACCCGCTGGTCCATTGCGTACCCTATACCCCTTCACCTAACCACTACACATTCTTGTTCCTATCACCCAATCAGTTCTATTAAGCCTAACCTTCTTGCCATTGAACTACCTACTCAAATCTTCTATCATCCTTTCCTGCTTCTTTTGCTTTCACTTGCCTTGCCTTTAACCCTCCAGGCATTTTCCGACACTCTCTCATTCCTCTCACCCCATGAGTGGATGCCAAGAAGCCAGAGATCCTATCTCCCAGTTTTCCTCCTTGTTGTGTATGCAATAACTATTGGACTGAGTACTGTTTAACTCCGAGGTATGACCTTGGCTCTGCTTTATTAAGGCCCAAAGTGACTAATATACAAAATGGCTGGCCTTTTATACTTGGGCTGCACACACGTGCGTGCAGCCCAATGGCCTGCAACAGTGACACCATCTAGTGGCTAGTGATCCCAAATGTATATACATGACACTCCTCCCCTCATACTTGGGCTTTAAAATGACAAAATGGGTTGACAGAGTCGATGTGGAGAAACTGTTTCCACTTCTGAGTAATTCCAGAACAAGGGTGCATAAATATATAATAGATCAAATAAAGAGGAATTTAGAGAGTGGTGAGAATGTGGAACTCACTATCAACTGGAGTGGTCGAAGCAGATAGCATTGACACAATTGACACAAGTAAGGATAAATTTGATGCCTACATGAGGTAGAGGGGAATGGAGGAATATAGGGACAGGATGGGAAGAGAAACAGAGGGATATAAGGGCAGGGTGGGAAGAGAAACAGAGGGATATAAGGGCAGGGTGGGAAGAGAAACAGAGGGATATAAGGGCAGGGTGGGAAGAAGTAAAACATGTGGAAGGAGGCTTGTATAGAGCATAAACACTTGCCGTGACAGAATGGCCTGCATCTGTGCTATAAATTCTGTGTATGGACGGCCAATGAAACTGATGCATCCTGGTAAATTACATGCATTAGCAACTTGCACTTGTATAGTGCCTTTTAAAGTAGCAAAATGTCCCAAGGCACTTAACAAGAGTTTATTAATAAAAACATTTTTGACACCGAGCCACAGGAGGAGATGTCAGGACAGATGACCAAAAGCTTGGTCAAAGAGGTATGTTTAAGGAGCATCTTCAAGTAGAGAGAGGCCAAGAGATTTATATGGGATTACACAAAAACAAGCCATTAGCCTCAACCAGTCCATGCCGGCATGTATGCTCCACTCGAGCCTCCTCCCGTCTTTCCTGATCTAAATCAATCAGCATAACCCTCTATTCCCTTCTCCCTCATATGCTTATCTAGCCTTCCCTTAAATGCATCTATACTATTCGCTTCAACCACTCTTTGTGGTAGCGAGTTCCACATTGTCACCACTCTTTAGGTAAAGATACTTCTGAATTCCCGATCGGATTTCTTGGTGACTATCTTATATTAATGGCCTCTAGTTATGCTCTTCCCCACAAGTGGAAACATTCTAACTGTATCTACCCTATCAAAACCTTATATAATATTAAAGACCTCTATTAGGTCACACCTCAGTTTACTTTTTTAAAGAGAAAAGAGACCCAGCATGTTCATCCTTTCCGAATGTGTATACCCTCGCATTTCTGGTATCATCCTTGTAAATCTTCTCTGCTACCCTCTCCAGTGCCTCTGTATCCTTCTTATAATATGGTGACAAGAAGTGTACACAGTGGTCTAACCAAGGTTCGATACAGGTTTAATATAACTTCCTACTTTTCAATTCTATACCTCTACAAATAAACCTCAGTGCTTGGTTTGCATTTTTATGGCCTTGCTAACCTGTGTTGCAACCTTTAGTAATTTGTATTCCGAGATCCCTTTGTTCCTCTATCCCACCGAGACTCGCACCCTCCAAGTTTATAAGTGACTTCCCTATTCTTCCTACCAAAATGTAATATCTAAAATTTATCTATGTTGAACTTCATGTGCCAATTATAAGAACGTAACATAAGAACTAGGAGAAGGCCATTTGGCCCCTCGAGCCTGCTCCGCCATTAAATTAGATCTTGTCCTTGGCCTCAACTCCACTTCCCTGCCCGCTCCCCATAACCCATGACACCCTTATCGTTCAAAAATCTATCTGTTTCCACCTTATATATTCAATGACCCAGCCTCCACAGCTCCCTGGGGTAGAGAATTCCATAGATTCACAACCCTCGGAGAAGAAATTTCTCCTAATTTCCATTTTAAAGATGTGACCCCTTATTCTGAAACTTTGCCTCCTAGTTCTAGATTCCCCCACAAGGGGAAACATCCTCTCTGCATCTACTCTGTCAAACTCCCTCTGAATCTTATGTTTCAATATTATCACCTTTCAATCTTCTAAACTCCAATGAGTATAGGCCCAACCTGCTCAACGTTTCTTCATAAGATAGCCCCTTCATCTCAGGAATTATATACCCATTCTGCAAGTTTATTAGTGTCCTCCTATAATTTATTGCAGTCCTCTTCAATATTAATTAACCCATCCCCCCAATTTGGTGTCAACCGCAAATTTAGAAATTGTGTTTTTGATTCCAAAGTCTAAGGTCGAAATTCGGTTGCTAACTCCTGCTGATAATGCCAGTGTCAGGTGTTGACTGCAAGTTAGGAAGTTCAGACTGGTGCAGGGTGCTGTTTATGCCTGCCGCGAAACTCGGTCAATTTTTAAGGCTGTTAAAACGTAACATCTCGCCGGCTAATGCCTTGGAAATCGTGACATCCGTACGTGTACAACACCTCCTTGGTGCCCTTGTCGCCACATTCACTTTTGCCGCCTTGCTTAATGGCTGGCATCGATGATGCCTGAAAAAGTTGAACTGCACAAGGCAGAGAAACTAATCCGTGGCTTTATTTAAAAGGAGTTGCAGCTGGGGCTCAGAGGTCTCGGTCAGTGATGCGGTTGATGCTCGCACAGACAGTTTGGTGTTGGCGTAGTACTGCTGTTGACTCGTCAGATTATTAGTATCTCGGACACATTGTTGGATTTGATATCGGAAAAATGTGAAAGTTGCATTTTGCTGTGGTCTCTGCAAAGTGATGGGGGCAGTGATCACACAACATGTCATTCTGCAGCGACGACTTGAAAGGTGCCGGCTGCAGAGACAGCTTAGGGCAAATGTGGATTCTCCCCAGAGGAAACACCCGGTCAACGGGGCAGGAGGCCGTACAGACACAGGGTTTACTGTGCGCATTACTCTTACCTTGAGATGTCCGAGGAGCAGTGCTTAAGAAGGCTGAGGCTACGCAAGGAAGTGATCATGGAGCTTTGTAACCTTCTGCAGACACAACTGGCAGCTGACATCGACACCAGGACCTTGCTGTCAGTGGCAGTGAAAGTGTCAGTAGCACTGAACTTCTATGCTACCAGCTCCTTCCAGTCTCCTGTCAGTGATGCATGCAACATCTTCTAGTTTGCAGTACATTGCCAGGTTACCGACGCTCTCTGCAGCAAACTAATGGACTATATTAAGTTCAGCATATCTAGGGAAGACCTGGATGAGCGCTCCCGTGACTTCGACAGGATAGCGTGCTTCCCCATGGTTGAGGGGGCCATCGATTGTACTCATCTGGCATTGCGGACCCCACCTCACCTGGCCAGCCTCTTCCCCTGGCCATCTGCTGAAGACATCGCGCCCCACCCTCCAAGTCTCCGTGCATACAAATGGGAACACAAGATTGTGACAAATGAAACAAATTTTTACTTGCAGAAAACACCTTTTGCAGAAGCACTAAAGGACACCATCGTCCACAGCAAACAATAATTGAAACCAGTCCCCTTGAAACATTATCATCCACATTCACGTGCAACTATTCACATTACTTCATCCTGGAACAAGGACAACATCTCTGGCCAACATCACACAATTCTTTATGGGCTCATCCAACTCCAACTATTTACATTAGTTCACATTCGAGCAAGGTCACCATTTCTGGCCACCAGCACACACATATTTACCGGCTCTTTCTCAGTGCATCCCACCCCTTCCCTTTTCCTCCCTCCCAGGCCTACTGCTCCTCAATGGGGTCTTAGTGCCTGCAGCAAGGCTGGTAGAAGGTTATTGTATTGGCGCCGCTGCCACAGCTGATGGCTTAGCAAGATGTGCTGTACCACCTCAGTCCATAGAAGGGCCGGCTGCGGAATGCATCACATCAGCATGGGTGGCAGCACTCCGGGATGAATGGGTTGCAGAGAGTGGCAGGGGCAAGGACGGAATGATGTCGTCCTGAAAGAGGATATCACATTCCAAGAGGCCCAACACAATGCTATTCCCCTGGGGCAGAGCTTCAACATCTGGAACTATCTGGATGAGCACAGATTGCTGCCATGCTTCACCAACGTTAGTTCCCCGTGCAACTGATGGGGCCCAGACACGATGGCAGCAGTTAGTGTCTGCATGGATTCAAGTTGGCTCTGCATCAGGGCAAACTGCGACTGCAGTGCTGGTTGATGCCACCACGCATTGATGACATGACAGTCTGCAGGTCTACCATAGCGTCAGCCTGGTGCTCAATAGCTACTGCCACATCAGCCGTGTCCTCATGTCTGTGACCCCACAGTCACTGGAAGCAACCAACACCCGTTGGTATCTACCAAGGATGGGCTCGATGGGCAGCTGAGACACAAATGCAATCGTTGAGGCAGCCTCTACCACACTCAAAGCACCCTTGATAAAACACCCAACAGATCGCTGTGCATCCGCAATGACTGTCTTGCGAAATCCTCCAAGTTGGCTTCCTCATCAGAGTGCTGCTGAGCATCACTCAGGTGCACAATCACCCAGGGCACTGGCCCACTGATTTCCCCTCCCCCTTGGCGTTGCTGCAGGCCACTTGGGTCCCGGAGCATTATCCATCTCCATCTCCCCGACCATGCCTTCCGACAAAAAGCTGCTGGCCCCGCTCTGTGAGGACGCTGGATCCTTTGTCATGTCCAGAGAGATGTCCTTTGGCTCATCCTCCTCCTCTCCACCATCACCTACAGTAGAAAGTTGACATGCAGGCCCCTGGCTGTCTGAGTCATCATCTGAAAGCACAAAGCCAGAGAAGAATGTTTACCTGTAGCGGATGGGGCCAGGAGCAGCAAATGGATTGTAGAATGCCAGTCTCATGGAGAGAGCTGAAAGATTGTGGTGTCAGGCCTAAGTGTCCTGCCAGATGCTGCAAAGGAACTCAACATACCGTCACTGTCCCCAGGGGGGTTGGCCTCACCCAACGCCATGGCGCCAACTTGAACGCCAATTAGGGCCGAGACGTGTTCCTCGAATGGCGTGAGGTCCTCGAGCTCAGACTTTCCTCCGTCAGTCCACATCTGCTCCCTGCGGTTGTGGGCGAGCTTGTCCTGTGAGATTAAAGAGAACATCTGAGTTATGAGCCTTCTATCAGTGTGTCCCAAGTGCCTTACATAGTTTAGTAGATGTAACTGTATGAGAGTCTTCACAGTCGACGTAATTTCCATTCACTGCGTGGACTTGCTGTGGCAATGCTTGAATTAGGGGGCTAGGTCCTAACAATAACGGGGAGGTTACCGTCTTCGAGATGCATATGAAGACTGAGGAGTCAACAACATCAGGGGTGGCTCTGCAGAACCGAGTAGCAAGGTTAACAGTGCATGCAGGCCCGTGCAGTGGGTGAGACTTCAAATGAGAACCTTCCATCTGGCCTCACCCACGTAGAGCATGGATTCCCAAACATTACACTGAGCAGAGAGCGTACATTGAGCTCAGAGCTTAGTATGTTGATGGTTCAAATTTAAGATATTCACCCTCACCAGCGCATCATCTTGTTCCACTTTAGTATGCATTCAGTGGCTGTCCTGGCCACCGTGTCAATTGCAAAAACTTGTTCTGAGATTTCCCTCCATAAAAAAATAGAAAATAAGAGCAGGAGTAAGCCATTTGGCCCTTCGAATCCGCACCGCCATTCAATATGATCATGGCTGATCCTCTATCTCAACACCATATTCCCACTTTTTCCCCATACCCCTTGATGCCCTTTGTTTCCAGAAATCCATCTATCTCCCTCTTAAATATATTCAGTGACTTGGTCTCCACAGCCTTCTGTGGTACAGAATTCACCACCCTCTGAGTGAAAAAATTTCTCCTCATCTCGGTCCTAAATTTCCTACCCCATATCCTGAGACTGTGACCCCTTGGTCTAGCCAGGGGAAACATCCTCCCCGCATCCAGTCTATCCAACCCCATCAGAATTTTATATGTTTCAATGAAATCCCTTCTCATTCTTCTAAACTCAAGTGAATACAGGCCTAGTCGACCCAATCTCTCCTCATACAACAGCCCTGCCATCCCAGGAATCAGTCTGGTGAATCTTCCTTCACTGCACTCCCTCGATGGCAAGTATATCCTTTTTTAGGTAAGGAAACCAAAACTACACACAATACTCCTGGTGCGGTCTCACAAAGGCCCTGTACAACTGTAGTATGACATCCTTGCTCCTGTACTCAAATCCTCCTCCAATGAAGACCAACATACCATTTGCCTTCCTAACTGCTTGCTGCACCAGCATTTTTGCTTTCAATGACTGGTGTACAAGGACACCCAGGTCCCTCTATACACCGACGCTTCCCAAGCCATCACCATTTAAATAATACTTTGTTTTTATGTTTTTCCTACCAAAGTGGACAACATTACATTTATCCATGTTATACTGCATCTGCCATGTGTTTGCCCATTCACTTTGCCCATAGGCCTCTGTGAGTTGGTACCCGCTGTCTCTCCAGGGCATCAAGGAAGAGCATCCACAGCGGCGTCTGAGAACTGATGGGCACGTTGATGAGCTGCTGCTACTAGGTCTGCCATGCTCAGCTTCTGAGTGAGTGCCTAGGAAGCAAATATACCCTTGAGGTGTTGAGGCCCCCAATCAATGCCTCAATGGAATCCAGTGATGCCACTGTTTGTGCCACAGCTCCAAATGCTGCCTAACTCCCGGATGTTGAGCCCGCGCTTAACGGCCCACTTAACGCAGTGTAGTGCCTCCAGATAAGCGTGCAATGCCGTGATTTAACGCTGCTATCCACTCTTTAGGTGACAACACTGAATTTCGCATTTGGGGACTGCGCCTAAAGCGAGACTTAAAAAATTTCTCTCAGCCGGTGACACCGCCTCAAAAATGGCGATACTGAATTTTGACCCCTAGATCATTAATGTAAATTGTGAACAGCTGTGGTCCTAGCACTGATTCTTGTAGAACACCACTACCCACCTTCTGCCTCTATGAATAGCTACCCTTTACACCTACTCACTCCTTTCTGTCTTAAAGCTAGCGAGCAATGCATTCTGCTACTTGTTCCCTGACTCCGCATTCTCTGACCTTGTTCATCAGTCTGTTATGGGGTACCTTATCGAAGGCCTTTTGAAAATCGAGATAAATTACATCTGGTGAATTAACATTGTCTACTCCCTCTGTTACCTCTTCAAAAAATTCAACAAGGTTGGTCAACCAAGGCTTTCCCTTTTGAAATCTATTCATTATTATATTTTAAGTTTCTAGATATTCTATTTTCTTCCTTAGTAGGGAGGGAATTCCAAGGCAGCTGTAAGCACAGCCGCCAATGGTGGAGCAATTAAAATCGTGGATGTGCAAGTGGCCAGAATTGGAGAAGCACAGAGATCTTGAAGATTTGTAGAGCTGGAAGAGGTTACAGAGATGGGGAAGGGCAAGGCCATGTTGGTATTTGAAAACCAGGATGAGGATTTTAAAATCGAGGTGTTAGCGGACTGGGAGCCAGTGTAGGTCAACAAATGGATGTACAAGACTTGGTGTGAGTTAAGATACGGGCAGTAGAGTTTCGGATGAGCACAAGTTTATGTAGGGTGGAACATGGGAGGCCGACCAGGAGTGCATTGCAATAGTCAAGTCAACAAATGGATGTACAAGACTTGGTGTGAGTTAAGATACAGGCAGTAGAGTTTCGGATGAGCACAAGTTTATGTAGGGTGGAACATGGGAGGCCGACCAGGAGTGCATTGCAATAGTCAAGTCTAGCGGTAGCAAAGGCATGGATGAGGGTTTCAGCAGCAGATGAGCTGAGGCAGGGACAGAGTGAAAAAATAAATGGAGAGAGATGGGAACACAGAATCAGAAGAGAAAAAATGAAATTATTTTTGATGTTTCTGCTTAAAGCCTAACCAAATGATTTGAGGAATAGGGAAGTAAAGATGAGCAGAGTTTGTATAAAGAAACACAAACCTTGCAACACACAGAATTCCATACAAAATGGAGAGCGAGTAATTCCTCCATTAAAACCTTCCCTATAGTGTTGAAGGCAACAAATGCAAAGAATTCAATCAGACCTAACAACGATATTCAGGTGTATATACTCTATGCCATAGCACCCTCTGTTGGTGGAGTTTCCAAGAAATCTTTAAGTTATCTTTGTGCAATGCAACATATTTCTGAAAGTTACTTGCAGAAGAATTATAGTATGGTTACAACACAGAAGGAGACCTATTGGCCCATCGAACTTGTGCCACCTCTCTGCAAGAGCACTTTAGCTAGCCAAACTCCCCCATCCTTTCCCCGTAGACCTGAAATTTATTTTTCCTTCTGGTACTTATCCAATTCCCTTTTTAAAACCATGGTTGAATCTGTCTCCACCACTCTTTCAGGCAGTGCATTCCAGATCATAACCACTCACTATGTTAAAAAGTTTTTCCTCATATCGCCTTTGGTTCTGCCAACCACCTTAAATCCATATCCTCTGGTTATTGACCCTTCTCCCAATAGGAACAGTTTCTCTCTTTCTACTCTGTCTATATCCCTCATGATTTTGAACACCTCTATCAAATCTCTTCTCAACCTTCTCTACTCTAAGAACAACAACCCCCAGCTTCTCCAGTCTATCCACTTAACTGAAGTCCCTCATCCCTGGAACCATTCTAGTCAATCTTTTCTGCACCCTCTCTAAGGTCTTCACATCCTTCCTAAAGTGCGGTGCCCAGAATTGGACACACTACTCCAGTTGAGGCCCGAACCAGTATTTTATAAAGGTTCATCATAACTTCCTTGCTTTTGTACTCTGTACCTCAACAATTTGTACACATATACCCCCAGGTCTCTCTGTTCATGCATCCCATTTAGAATTGTATCCTTTGGTTTATATTGCCTCTCCTCGTTCTTCCTATCAAAATGTATCCCTTCGTACTTTTCTGCATTAAATATCATCTGCCATATGTCTGCCCTTTCCATCAGTCTGTCGATGTCCTCTTGAAGTCTAGCACTATTCTCCTCACTGTTCATTATACTTCCAAGTTTTGTGTCATTTGGAAATTTTGAAATTGTTCACCCAATTCCAAGTCATTAATATATGTCAAGAAAAGCAGTGGACTTCGTACTGACCCCTGGGGAACAACACTATGGCCCCAAGTTTCCACACGCAGCAAAACAGGCGCCCCTCCGAGCTGGGCGCCCGTTTTTCGCGCCGAAAACGGCGCCTGAAAAAAAACGCGCTATTCTCGAGCGCTTTGCAGCTCGATGTCAGCTTGGCGCGGTGCCCAGGGGGCGGAGCCTACCACTCGCGCCGATTTTGTAAGTAGGATGGGGCGGGTACCATTTAAATGAGTTTTTTTCGTGCCGGCAACCCTGCGCGTGCGCGTTGGAGCGTTCGCGCACGTGCAGTGTGAAGGAAACATTGGCACTCGGCCATTTTTGTAGTTCTTTGTAGCTGTTCAATTTTTAACAGTTTTTAATAAAACCACATTGCCCTTCCATGATCAGCACTGAGGCTTCTTGCAGCAGTGAGAAGGCTGCAGGAAGCCTCAGAAGTTGAGGCAGCCGTTTCCCGACGGGCCCGACCGACGGCAGGGGGCCCCCCCCCCCGCTGCCGTCGGGAATGGCTGCCTCAACTTCTGAGGCTTCCTGCAGCCTCCTCCCTCCCTGGCCCCCGCTGCGGTCGGTCGGGCCCTTACTGCCTCCCCCCCCCCCCATGCCGTCGGGAACGGCTGCCTCCTCACTGCCTCCCCCCCCCCCCCCTTGCCGTCGGGAACGGCTGCCTCAACTTGTGAGGCTTCCTGCAGCCTTCTCCCTGCCTGAAGCACTTTCACACAGGTAGGAACATGGTTTATTTAATCTTTTCTTTGCTTATAAATTTTTATTCAGGTTGGAATTATTTGTATAATATTTGTATAAGTATAACTAAAGATTTATTGTGGAATGTAATGACTTCCCTCCCCCCCCCCACCTCGTTCCGGACGCCTAATTTGTAACCTGCGCCTGATTTTTTAATGTGTAGACAAGGTTTTTTCAGTTCTACAAAAATCTTCACTTGCTCCATTCTAAGTTAGTTTGGAGTACGTTTTCACTGTGGAAACTTTCAAATCAGGCGTCAGTGGCCGGACACGCCCCCTTTTGAAAAAAAAATTCTGTTCAAAAGTGAAACTGTTCTAACTGACTAGAACTGCAGAAAACTTAAATGTGGAGAATTGCGATTTCTAAGATACTCCGTTCTCCACCAGTTGCTCCTAAAAATCAGGAGCAAATCATGTGGAAACTTGGGGCCTATATACCTTCCTCCAGTTCACAAAATAACCGTTCACCACTGCTCTCTGTTTCCTGTCACTTAGCCAATTTTGTATCCATGCTGCCACTATCACTTTTATTCCATGGGCTTCAAGCCTTTGCTGGCAAGCCTATTAAGTGGCACTTTGTCGAATGCCTTTTGGAAGACTATGCATCCCATCCTGATGACTTAGCTACTTTCAGTACAGCCAGCCTTTCTAGTACCTCCTGTTTATTCATTTTTAGCCCATCCAGTATCTCAACTACCACCTCTTTCACTATGGTAGCATCTTCTTCCTTGGTAACAGATGCAAAGTATTCATTTAGTACCTCAGCCATGCCCTCTGCCTCCATGTGTAGATCTCGTTTTTGATCCCTCATTAGCCCTACCCCTCCTTTTATGATCCGTTTACTATTTATATGCCTCTAGAAAACTTTTGGATTACTTTTATACGAGTTATCAGTCTATTATACTCAGTCTTTGCCCCTCTTATTTCCTTTTTCATTTCCCCTCTGAACTTTCTATATTCTCACTTGTATTCTCAACCTGACATCTGTCATACACCCCATTTTTCTGCTTCATCTTATACTCTGTCTCTTTCTTCATCCAGGGAGCTCTGACTTTGGTTGCCCTACCTTTCCCCCTCGTAGGAATGTAACTTGACTGTACCCGAACGGTCTCCTCTTTAAAGACAACCCATTGTTCGAATACAGTTTTGCCTGCTGATCTTGATTCCAATTTATCCGGGCCAGATCCATCTCAACCCACTAAAATTAACCCTCCTCCAATTAAGTATTTTTACTCCCCCTCTCTGCCCTTGACACTATTACTATCCCAGTCCAGATTAGGATAATACCCCATTATCACTACTCTATAGTTCTTGCACCTCTCTGTAATTTCCATGCAACTTTGATCCTCTATATCTTTCCCACCAGTTGGTGGCCTTTCGAATACAGCTAGTACTGAAATGGCACCTCTTTATTTTCTTAGCTCTAACCAAATAGATTCTGTCCTTGACCCTCCAGGAAATCCTCCTTCTCCAGCACTGTAATATTCTCCTTAATCAGTACTTCCACCCCACTACCTTTCATTCCTTCCCTATCTTTCCTGAACAACTTATATCCAGAAATATTTAGTATTCAATCCTGCCCTTTTTTGAGCCAGGACTCCGTTATTGCCACAACATCATAATTAGAGTGTGGAGAATGTAAAAATGTTTGCAGTTTATATTAAAAGTTAACAAGATCCCTGGACAGAACTGCAATGGCCAATATTATTGAAAATTTTTGACAGGTAAGACAGAAACTCCTATGTACATGCTTTCAAATTCATCTGCTTGGGAACCACATTACTAATCGTCTTGAGCAAATTACAATTGAAATGCAATGAAGCGTTCTTTCAATTGGCTACTGGTTCACACCAAAGATGACAAAGGACACAAGGATAATTTCATTACTTTGTTTACTATATTATTTTCTTGGGTGGGGGAGAGGAGGAGGGAGAGAACAAATGTAAAGTGGCAGCTTGCAGAAAGACTAGTTCGTAGAAATCTGTTTAAATGTTCACAAACAGCATTATATGCAGTTTTAATGCCTTCCACCATTGCACCAATTGATGCTTATAACTAATAGATGCCTGACATTATGAGCCTGAACCAAAATAAAATTGAGGTGAAAATGGTTTCTTGGCAGGTTTTAGTGCTTATTTGTGTTAGCAAATTGTTTGGTGCATATGATGTCAGTTGATTTATTTTTCCTATTGATTTGCATAATTACCAAACAACGATCAGGATTACTTGTCACCCCGAATGCAATCTAACAAAGTTAGTTAATTTTTATAGTTTGCAAAAAAATGCACATTTTAATTATCTTGGATATAATATTGTGCAATTAACATTGTTTAAATGCTACAGTATTGGGTTCTATAAACAATCTCCATATAGTTCAAAGAAAAAAATCTTGTTTATTTCAAACAAAATACAGTTATAAATGAATAGGTCTAGAATTTCGACAACTTTGCCGCGATTTGACCCTCCACGGTGAAAACCCAGTCGGTGGGATTTTTTGCGACGGCGCTTCCATGTACTGCCAGGGAGAGGAGCGCTGACGTGCAACACCGCAAATAGTGTTTGTGATCGATTTTTGGCTCTTTCGGGACCCATATTCTGTGCCCAGAATACCGACAAGGTCAAACCTGCGGTGCAGCCCTGCCAGCAGCGGTAGGTATGAAGACCTGCAAAAAAGGTAAGGTAAAGTTTTTATTTTTAAATTTCTTTCAGCGATTTAGTAGGTAAGGGTTTTGTGAATTTTGTTTTTTTTGTTTTTTTTGGGGTTTTTTTTGGTAGTTTTTTCCCCCCTCGCAAGGCCTCTCTCACAGCGCTATCGGCCCCGGACTAAAGTTGCCAAAATTCACGTCTGCAAATCCTCATGTCTCGTGCAACGACGATTTTTATCGCTGCACAAATTAAAGCCGAAAAGTGGGCCTTAAATGGTAGCGAAGCAAAAATGGTAATTTTGGCATAAAATTACCATTTTCGTTAAACCGAAATTCTAGCCCAAGAGCTCTTTTGTGACTTATCCTAAAATTTAAAAAAAATTCTTAATAATACAGAGTAATCAATTTTAAATTCTATTCTACATATGTCTGCTTTGTTTGCCGATTGGCTTGCTTCCTTTTGTCTGCTGACTCTTCAGCTCTAATTCATTTCCACAAAATGTTCTAATCACTCATATGTTTTATACATATCCGGGCCATCAGAAATCATGTGCACTGTGACACATTATTCATTCTTAATCAGCAGGAGAAACTGGTCTTTTAGTTCTTACAGTAATGCATTAAAAAGCTGAACTGACATTTATTATCTATATCCTATCTTTGGGAGGTTTTGAAATAGGAAAATTTAGTCATTTTGTGGCTGAAATATAGCTGACATGATTAAGACATGCTATCGCATTGTTGATCAATGCTATAATCTTGTTTTATTGCAAAGTCATAGACACTTCAATGGAAATGTGCTGTCGATTCGTTGTCACCCATTTTGCATGACCGCCATAATCAAATTTTACCCTGAAGTTTCATTTCATTTACAATTTAACATGAGTAAAACCTCACCCAAAAACATTACTGACTGAAGCATTGCAGCTGGTTAATCAGGAAGTGCTGAACTGAGGCTTATAGTATAGCTGTACTAACAAAACAATACAATGAAATATGGCTTTGCCCCAACACACCGTGCCATTAATTGGTCAGATACTAGGCTAGGTGCAGGAATTTACCACCAGCAAAAATAAATAAGATGCCTTATCATTTGGCAAGGGAGAGAAAATTGAAGGCAGAGCATTCTGGGTCATATTCACACAACTCACAGAAACCAGTTATGGTGTCCCAATTACAGAGACCTGAGGCACATTCCACATATCATCTCAACAATGGAAAGGCTAAGAAGAACTGTGATAAATAAAATAATCCTAAACACCCACTAAACCTTTTCCAACACTCTTATTGAAATTTCATTTTTACTGTTTCCTGGCTTCTGTCTAATTCCCAATGCTCTTGAGATACAAGCATTTGATTTCCAACAAACAAATTATATTTGCTAATAACTTTAATGAAGCAGCATTCAGTATATTTTATAGTGTAGAAAATTATACAACACAGCTAAAAAGCAATGTAATGTTACAGAATCTTGTTAGAAAAAATAGGTGTATGGTTTCAGCAGAAATGCAACAGCAAGATAATAGAAAGTTTGACATACAGGAAGCAGAGTTAGAGTAAATGGATGTTGTTTGGAGTGGAAGTAGACTGGGCGTGGTGTACACCAGAGTTATTGCCAGGCCAACTTTTATTCTTGGCATATACAAATGAATTAAACTTGGGTTTCGCAGTGTCAACTATGGCTCAGTTGGTAGCACCCTTGCCTCTGAGTCAGATGGTTGTGGGTTCCAAGTCCCACTCCAGAGACCTGAGCACAGAAATCTAGGCTGACAGTCCAGTGCAGTACTAAGGCACTGTCGGAGGTGCCGTCTTTCGGATGAGACATTAAACTGGGGCACCATCTGCTCTCTCATGTGGACGCTAAAGATCCCATGACACTATTTTGAAGAAAAGCAGCTGAGTTATCCCCGGTATCCAGGCCAATATTTATTCCACAATCAACATCACTAAAACACATTGGGCCCGAAATTCAGTGCTGCTGGAAAACTGGTGCTCCACCCACCTTTTTGTGGCCATTAGCACCGAAATTTTTTCGTGGCTGGGCCACCCCATATTCAGCTCCAAAAGTGAACGAATGGGTTCCAGCACTATTGAACCCTTCCAAAGTGGATTTTTCAACGGTGTGGCTATCTTAATTTGAGCGTTATCACCACTGAGAAATTCAGCATGCAGGTAAGGGTTTCTATTGAGCCAGCTGCCCCCTGGCCTTTTTAAAGGGCAGAGTTTGCAGAAAGGCCCTGAGGGGGTGAAGAGGTTTTGGAAGGATGGCTGGTGTAAGAGGTGCAAGGAGAGCCAACAGGTTCACCGGTGTGGAGCTGGAGACACTGATGGACGGTGTGGCAGACAGAAGAGGAATACTGTTTCCTGACATGGGGAGACCTGGCAGACAGACAGTACATAATGCATGGAGGGAGATTGCAGGGGAGGTGTCAGGCACTTCCATATATGTTCTCCTGCACGCCGCCCTGCTCCTGAGCAGGCGCCCTCCCAACACTCCTCCCATCCTCAGGGTGAACCCTGCCAAGCGCGTCTCTGCAGCCCAGAGGCCTCCACGAAAGAGTCAGACCTGAAAGTTGTACAAAAGTACGGGGGTATGTGCAAACCTCTGAGCAGGACTCAGCAGGTTTAATGGAGCCAAAACAATTAATAAAACTATTAAAAGATAAATACAGTGGATGCTGTAAACTTAAATAAAAATACTAAAATGAATAAAACTATTTCCTTACCAAAAGGCCCCGATCGCGACAACACTCCAGCGGTGTCCCGTTCGAGCACCGACTCGAATACCTCGCGGGGGCACTGCTGGGAAAAGTCTTACCATTTTGCAGCTGGAAATCCCTGTCCTTGCCACTTCCCAGCGGCCCGCACGCTGCAGAGCTCGCCGCTGGAATGTCACCTTTATGGCGGCTTCACCGCGCCGTTTCCGGCGGGAGTGCACACCGCTCAAATCCCCCCCCCAAGCTGAATATGGCTCGGGGAGGGAAAAGTACCCGACTGCAGTGGCCGATCAATTTTTTTCGGTCGACCGCTCAAACACCGCGGGACGGTGAATTTCGGCCCCATTCGGTCATTGTCACATTCCTATTTGTGGGAGCTTGATGTGTGCATATTGGCTACATTGCAACAGTGACTACATTTAAAAAAGTACTTCTTTGGCTGTAAAGCATTTTGGGACATCCGGTAGACGTGAAAGGCACTATATAAATGCAAGTCTTTGTTTTATAGAGAATAAAATCTTGATATTTGCTGACAATGCAAAAGAAGTGGGTTTAGTAAACTACAAGGAATATGGTATAAAAAGTCAACAAGTTATGAACAAGTTAAAAGAACAAGCAGGCAGGTGGCGTCTGTAATTTACTGTGGATAAGTGTGAGGTAATACATTCTGGGAGTACGCATTCTATAGAAAGGTGCTAAAAGAAGAACCAAGAAACCTAAGGCTTCAAATATTTAAATTCCTGAAGTGGATAAAATCATTTTTTTTAAAAGCCAGCAGCAATTAACATTTTTAGAAATGTGGGCATAGAAGAGTAATGAGCCATGATAAATTTTCACAAAACATTTCAGAAAGAATATTATAATCCTCAAGAGTGTGATGCTAGGTTGGGAAACTATAGTTCTCAGGAGAAACTTGATTTTTCTAGGCTATTTGGGCTGGGCTGAAGTGGAAAGAGCGAATGGAAGATTTAGTAGAGACTTTTAAAATTAAAAAGGGGGTCTGATAGAGTAAATAGAGTAAGGCAGTTCCCACTGGTTGGGGAGGCAGTGACCAGGGTCATCAATTCAAAAATGTCACTAAAGTGAGTGAGGAGAAAGGCGAGGAGAAATGTCTTTATACAGAGGGTTGTTGGAATGTATTGCTACAGGGAGTTGTTCAGACAAAGACCATTGCATCTTTTGAATTAAAATTGCATGCATTTTTGAAGCAAGGGCAGAGATTAACACTAAATTGTCCATCTCGCTCAGAGAATATAAGGATGACTTGTTGGAAATCAAATTGTAACACTGTACAATTTAAGGCACATTGTTGAGACAGAAAAGAAAGAGGTATACTGTGCTTCCGGCATACTGACCAAGAGTGCCTGATGCTAGCATGGGGTTCCCTAAACTGGAAGAGTTCCCTTGCTCACCAATCACATAGAATGACATAGAATATACAGCAAAGAAACAAGACATTCTGCCCAACATATCCATGCCGGCAATTATGCTCCACTCGAGTCTCCTCCCGTCCTTCCTCATCTAACTATATCAGCATCAGCATAAATTTCTATTCCCTTCTCCCTCATATGCCTTCTCTTAAATGCATCTACAGTATTCACCTCAACTCTCTGTGGTAGCAAGTTCCACATTTTCAACACTCTCTGGGTAAAGAGGTTTTTTCTGACTTCTCGATCTAATTTCTTGGTGACGATAGTATATTGATGGCCACTAGTTTTCTTCTTCCCCATGAGTGGAAACACTCTCTCTGTCTACTCTATCAAACCTTTCATAATTTTCAAGACCTCTATTAGTTCACCCACCAGCCTTCTATTTTCAAGTAAAGAGAGACCCAGCCTGTTCATTCTTTCCTCATAGGTGTAACCTCACAATTCTGTTATCATCCTTGTAAATCTTTTTTGCATCCACTCCAGTGCCTCTATATCCTTTTTATAATATGGTGACCAAAACTGTACACATTGATGGTCTAAACACTGTTCGATAGAAGTTTAGCATAGCTTCTCTCCTTTTAATTCTCTCCCTCTAGAAATAAACCCGAGGGCTTGGTTTGCTTTTTTATGGCCTTATTAACCTGCATCACTGCATTTAGTAATTTTGTGTATGTATTCCCAGGTCCCTTTGCTCCTCTACCCCATTTAGATTCTTATTTTCCAAGTAATATGTGACCTTCTTATTTTTCTTACCAAAATGTAATATCTCATATTTGTGTGTTGAAATTAATTTGCCAATTACCTGCCCGTTCTCCAAGTTTATTAATGCTGTCTTATAATTTGTTGCAGTCCACCTCATTATTGACTGTCCCCTACTATTTGGTGCAATCTGCAAATTTATAAATTGTGTTTTTGATTCCAAAGTCTAAATCGTTAATATAAATTGTGAACAACATTGGATTCCAGCTGATCCTTGTGGGATCCCACTTTTCACCATCTGCCACTCTGATTAACTACCCTTTAAACCTTCTCTCTGCTTTCTGTTTTTTAGCTAGCTAGCTATTCATTCTGCTACTTGTTCCAACTCAGCATGCTCTGAAATTCATTCGTCAATTATGTGGTACCTTATCGAAGGCTTTTTGGAAATCTAGATAAATTACCTCTACTATGTTACCCTTGTCTACTCTGTTACTTTTTCAAAGAATTCAATGAGGTTGGTCAAGCAAGACTTTCCCTTTTGAAATCTATTATTATTGATCCATAATGACAATTCATTATTATTTTTTGGTTTCGACTTCCAACTAAAAGAGAAAATAGAAAAACATCTAGAAACCAAAAAAACCATCATCATGTTTTTCTATTTTCTCTAGTAGGAATTCCATCATTTTTCCGACCACCAATGTTAAGCTGACTGGCCTATAATTCCCTGGACATGTTCTATCTACCTTCTTAAATATATCGGTATAACATTAGCTATCCACCAAAAAATAGATACTGCCTGGTCATTATCACATTGCTGTTTGTGGGACCTTGCCGTGCGCAAATTGGCTGCCATGTTTCCGACATTACAACAGTTCAAACGTACTTAATTTGGGTAAAGTGTTTTGGGACATCCTGACGGCCTGAAAGGCGCTACACAAATGCATTCTTTTCTCTTTAATCCTTTATTTACCAATCCAACCTAAACAAATCAGAACATTTGGGAACAGTGTCTGTTATAAAATGCAATGCTATGAGCCGTGAATTATAATGCCTTCTGGAATGCAGACATTAAATTTTATCTACCGCCCCACCACATTCAAGTGGCTGTGCAGCAATTTTGGAGGAAATTGTCTTAGATAAGTCCAGGTGCTCAAGGTATGCAGGAATTGATGAAATATCCCAAGCTACTTATTTGATCATGGCTGTGTTACTGCTCAGTAAATCTCCTGAGCTAGTTCTCTATCATGGATTTATCAGCATTTGGGGTTTAATTATAATATAGATACTAAAAGAAAGAAAAAATCAAAGGGATATTTAACTTAGACATCATTAATTGTACCTCAGGAAGAGCTCCAACTGACATAATGGGAAAATTGCGGTCGGAGGCTTCCTTTGGATGAACGCCTCCGACCTGAAAAAAAATCTACGAAAATACCTGGTAGTCCCGGAGGAACATAAAATTCCGTGCGGAGGGTTTCATTCACTGCGTATAGGGGACATGTCTTCCAGTAAACGTATCCTGGAATCACATGGGCTTGAACCACCAATCACCATCAAGTATTTTCATTGATAATAATGGGAGCTCGTAAAATCAGAGCTCCCATTACTATCAATGAGAATAGCCCCCTAAAGCAAGAAACACAACACAATAAATAAAAAAACACCTCACATATTTAAAAATTAATTGAAATTAAATGTTTTAGAATTATTTTTTAATGTGTTTTAATAGGGTTAAAAATAAATTTGCCTTGATGCCCAGGGTTTAAAATATAAAAATGAAAGATTAAATGTAATTTTTCTATGTTTTAAAACTCTTACACTGGTAAAAGTAGGCTATACATCTGCTTTTACCAGGTATAAGATTTTGAAGGACATTCGCTGGGCAAGAGTTGGGCAAATAGCCCAATCTGTGCCCTGCGGATGTCCTTCATGTGGGAATGCGTAGGATCTGTCAAAAGACATTTTAACAGATCGGAAAATCTGGTTCTCCGCGCATGTGCATTGCGAGCCGAGAACCAGCTTTTGTAAGGCCTGGCCGGGTGCGGGTGCACTTCGTACGCACCCGGCGAGGCCACAATTTTTGGCCCAATAACTTTCCCTTTTTCTCCATGATGTTCACTGGCCTGCTTTAGATTTTCAGCATTTTCTGTTTTTATTTTGTTCTTTGTCAAGCCAGTATAAGCTTAAACAAAAGATTGTAAAAATACCATTTTAAAGGTAGTTTGTTGAGCTCAATAAGTGTGTAGCTGAATTGCTGACAGTCAACCAGCACTGCAGTGCAAGCAATAGAATTTGGCACAGAGCATCTTCAAGCAAGTGAGAATATGCTGTGCTGTTTATTAATGGTGCTGTGTTTAAAAAAAAAACAAATTTTTCTCTTTCACAGGCATTTTGTAATAAGACAGGAGCACAAAATCCCCAAATTTGCTGCAAGTCCAGTTTCCCAAATGTTTCTAGCATATTTCAGAATTGTTTTTGATAGTACTGGCTATTCTGTTTCTACATTCCCTGCAATGCCGAGTTTTGGACATGCAGGACAATGCAAAGTTCAAATACAAATGCTATCATAAATCAACCAGCCTGCTTAAATACCCAATCACATCACAGTTGCCATGGTAATTTTTTACCTTAATAGTAAAATGCCTTGAAACATTAAGATAGAGCTTTGTTATCTTATTGTAAAAAATAAACTCCAGGACCAATTTACAACCACATTTATCAGAATCCTATGTGTGGTAGACCTTTTTAGGGTTACAAACCCTTTACGTTAATACACAAAAGGGAAGCAAAAGGCTTAATTTTCACTTAACATTCAATGGTAGTCCCATGTTCACAAAAGATTACAGAAAGGAGCAGAATGTAGTGCATGAATTAGCAGATAAAACAGTACTTGCCTTTAAACAGTGATGTTTCTTGGAAGGGAGTAGAGTATCAAACAATAACATTCCTGTGTAACAGCTGTGGCCTAATGTTAATACTTTCATAAAAATAGATTCATTGAAAGATGATGTAGAAGGGGTTGAGTAAAATACTAAACAAAACGGAAGCAAACCAATAATTTTGCAAAGTATATCATACTTCTGTATCTATATGTGCCAATCCACAAAATCAAATGGGATATTGATATTGGGAAGTAAGGAATATGAAAAATGACAGCAAATTGGGATTAAAGGATGAAGCCCTGTTTTAACTCTAAGAATTGTATTTTTTGGTGGGATGGTGGGGCGAGGAAGTGAAGCAATTCTGTCAACATAATCTTTCAGGATGCTTGGACCTATCAAAGACTTTGAAGAATTATAAGCATGTTTTCTGAAAGATTTTTTTTGCTTAAAAGTTGAAAAAATGAAATAATTAAAAATGGAGTCACTTGCTCTCAACAACCATCATGGATCAGATTATGTTAAAAATCATGAGTATTCTGCAGGATGTGCAGAGACTGAAACAGAGGCTCATGGCATATGATATCAACTCTAAATTATGTTGACCTAAAATTGTAAAATTGTTACAAAGAGAATTTTCCCAACCTCACACATGAAAGTATCCCTTGTCCATCTAATGGAACCAGTTTTGAGCATGGTTGTGATTTTGAGCTGCTAATCTTTCCATGTGCCTTTTAAGACAGTTGTTTTAAATAGATAAATCTATGTAATTACAGCTAATTCTAAACTGCTCAGGACAATCAGAAGATAGATGCAACTGTGTGTAAATGTCAGACTCATTTCTTTTTCTTCAGGTTGCTTTCCATTTTTAACATATATAATGTCTGGAGTATGATGGATGTGTGCTAAATGCGAGACATAATGATAAACAAATCTCTTGTGGTATTCCTCACAATTATTTGAAGGTGTGGCGAAGCTCTTGAGATCCATAATTATCCTGTCTTTGTTTCTTCTTATTAGAATGACACAGAAATTTACGTTAAACAGTTTGTGATATCTGAAGTATAAAAGGAACAAAATGTGTGAATGTACATTTTTAAATATTATTAGTGGATCTCACATGGTATTGCTCAAAGGATACTCTGCATTATAATAGATATATTATAGAGTGCATTAGTCACCCACTAAAGGGAAGATGTATCTTTTTCAGGATACGCAGTATTATTGGTGTAATTGGGCACATTCTTGGGTCAACAAGATGATCATTCCCTAACAGTACATCCTGAGATTAATTCGAAGGTGATTTTTGGGGGGAGATAAGTAACTAATTGAAAAATCATCAGGAAATTACTCTCTTGCTATTTTAAAGATTGTTTTGCATCTGTAAACATACATGATATTTTGGTCATGGTAAGTCAGATCATGCGCTGTTTTATAAGGACAAGAGTGCCGTACCATGTAAAACATCATGAGCTAGAATTTGATCAAAATTCGCCACCGCCGGATTGCTGCCCAAAAAACTGCTAAGATTATTAAATTAACGCCCACAAAAAATTGATCAAAAAAAATGAAAAAAATTCCACTCGGCGGGAAAAATGGGTCTTACAAGCGGATTCTTGGCAGAAAGCGCGATCCTGATCAAATTGTGCAGTACTTATTCAAAATTTATTCCGAGGCTGCAAGTTGGGCCTAGGGAGGGGGGGAAAACGCACAAAATATTTTTCCAAAAATCGGAAAACATTCACAGGACCCCTCTGCACGAAATTGCTGCAAAAGAATTTTTAAAAATACTTTCACTTACCTTTTTTTGCAGGGTTTCTTACCTGCCGCTGATCAAAGGGCTGCTCCAGCTGCTTTCTCGTGGGCGATATTTTTTCCCTCAGCTACGGAACCTCGCTAGCATCAAACTTGGGCAGTGGCGCTTTTTTTTGTCTTCCACGCAGGTGGTCCACTCCCCAGCGGTATTGCGAAACCGCCGGCGGAAGACTTTGATGAAACTTGCACCGAGCAGATTTCAAGCAAAAAACCAGGAATAACGCCAAGAAACCAGGCGGTAATGGTGATGAATTTCTAGCCCATGCAGTATCTGCTGTTAAAGTGAAGCTGTGTCCTTTAAAGCTAAGTAAATTGAACGTGCCTGGCCAAAGGCATCACACACTGCCCGAACGCGCAGGGCATATATTTCGCATGGCTCACGTGAGCGCCACGCTGCTGATATTTTAACCACTGTCTGTACCGTGGCCTTCAAAGTAGCACCGGAGAACCTTGGTGCTCTCTCAGCACTTGTTTCAACCATTTCTCTCCTTACAAGTCCTCCCCTGGTGTCTTCAGGAAGAAGAAAGAGATGTTGGCTGCCATAAGCAGCGTTGGAGACGCCCGAAATCCAACCCACCTGTCAGGTGTGCAACCAATGAGTAGCACGATTAGCGCTGGCTGCATGCCTGCCTGATTAAAATGATCAGGCAGCTTGAGTGCATGCTGCTTGAGTCAATATTAACAGACATGTGCAGTGCATGCCCTGTACCCCGTTTTCAGGGCGATTGGATTGCTAGGCCAGGATTCTTATTTAGATTTCCCAGCAATGATTGGACACCCTTGGAGGGATGTGAAATTGAGTCATGAGTCATCCAAGACATGAAAGCCAATAGTAACTTAGGGTAAGAAGTTTTGAAAAGACCCTTGTCCCCAAAAATGTAATAATTGTATGGATAGATTATATGTAATTAAAACTGCATTAATATATTAATATCTCCAACAGTGTTGGTAGCGTGACCTTTTCAATACTTTACAACAGCCTTGATATCAAGATTTTACTAAACTTGTGGTCGGAATAGTAATCAATAGCAAAGGGATAGGGCTCATGTTTCACACTTCAGCAGTCACAGTTTTGAGTGACTGTCAAAGTCGACTGTCCAACTAGCTTGATACACATTTCGTGATTTTGATCAGTTCATAGTGCTGGTCCTTAGGTCAAAAATCTCAAAGGAATGTCAATTGTTCATGCAGATGTGACTGAAGGGTAGAAGGAGTACAGTCTTGTGCAATGAAAATTACAGTTAATCAATGTAAATTTAAATAATTACCATAATTCGCTGTGTTGGGTAAGAAGTTCCAAATTGTACCTTAATTTGTACTTCAAGCTGGTATTGGTCATTATTTTATCTGAATAAATATCGTGTTGGCTATCGACACTAATGCAATCTATCATGCTGTTAACTTTCTTGTATCCATTTATGTTTATTGCTCTTATTTTATTTCCTAACCTTCATTTTTAAAGGGGCATAGCTTTCAGGAAATTGTATTTCATAGAATCATAAACTGTTGTAACAAGAAGGTCATTTGGCCCACCACACCTGCTCTAGTGTTTCGTTCCACATCAACCACTTCCCTGCTCGTTTCCAATAACCTTTAAGTTTCTTCTTGTCAAAGCAACTATCTATATCCCTTTTAAAAGCAGAAGGAGCTGGTCATACCCGGAATATGTGTGCACGTACTAATGACGAGTCGATGTTGCTGTCGGCAGCAGCTCGAGCCCTGGGGTGAGCAGGATGCAAATGAGCTAAACTTGGAAATACAGTGGAGTTCAAGTGGCACGTGGATAAAACATACAGGGGTATTCGGCTCAAATAAAAATCAGCCAGCATGTCTGCGATTTAACTCTATGCTGGCCCGGAATTTGTGGTCAGCGGCGAATGAATGGCGCTCACTATTCATTCCACTCACAGCTGCCCAGAAACTTTCCATAGGTTTTTGCATGCCAACCAAGATAATTAGAGATCCATTTTAGCACAGCACTCTCTAAAGGCTACTGGGACCTTTGTTAACAGGGCAATCAATTGTGTGTCTCTTTAACCAATCAGATTGAAGAGTCCTTACTGAGGCACGCAGAGTCTCAACCAGGAAAAGTAAGTTAGAATATTTAATTCAATGTAAAATCATGTACAGAAAGCAAAATATAGAGAGGGAAAGATTGATCGGATTAAGAGCGATAAAGAAAACTTTTTTTTTTTAAATAGGTTTAAAAAAATCTCCAACAATAATTAAAATCTGAAGGAATGAGACTCCACCCTTGTAAAAGTTAATTCAGTGCCATGAGAGGTTATTTGGTCGTAATTAAGACTTGTCATACCATTAAGAATTCACTTGCACTTCAAAGGACAAACCCTAACTTTTCGTGGCATGTTTAGTTGGTACCTAGTTAGTATGTGTCATAACTTCACGCCATTCATGTGTTTGAAATGCTTAATCTCTTGGTGACGTACCAGTCTAGTGAAACTTCTGGAGGAGCAGTGCAAATCAGAGAGCAACTTCCTGATTTCCGTGTTTAACTGTGCATGTGCAGATGCCAGAAGTTGCTGTCCAATTTACTCCTTAATAACTGTGAGCACTGATAGACTGTTGTTCCGACTGCAAAATCTGGGCAAATATGTTTCTTCAAACTTTGAACGCTGGTCTTCATACTACCATTCAGAGGAGCCCCTTTGCTCTCTCAGTACAATATCAACATAATAAAGCCTCTAAATAGAATCTCAAATGGTTATTAGCCACTTCTACTCAAGGTAGTGATTTGTGGGGAACCACGTTCTGAAAATAGCATTTTTTTAGAAATAAACAATTTGCGGCTATCTGTGGTCATCTTAATAATCAGGATCAACTGTAAACCAATATAGTGGGTATTTTGTGTTTAATCAGAGCTTAATATGGAATATAACACATTAGTTACACAACAAAAACATACGAACGTGACAAGTAGCTGATACCGATCTGATTGAACAGATGGCTGGTGCATGTGAGCAGTTCTCTGGCTTGCAGCCTCTCTTGCTCTCATCTAGAGCTTCCTTCAGTGAGCATGGGATCACTCTCCAAATAGCGTTCGACCAACCCAACTTCTGTATGGCTCTCTCCTCCACTGTCTGTGGGGACAAGCACTCAGGGTATTACTTTTATTCTCTTTTTAGGTTGTGCCTGGAATGGGATATTGACAAGACCTAATGAGGCCTCGAGATCTTTGTCTCAAAGCCTTCCCCTGAAGGGATCTCATGATCTTGTTCACATGTCTCTCCTGTTTATACTTTCTGAAGGTTCCTTCATTGGAAATCGTGTCTTATCTCCCTGGTCCCTATCCTCTCGGGTACAGTTAGTACAAGGCCTGGCCCTGTACTCTTGCAACCATGAGGCCTAAGCCAGAGTTGTCTCAATTTAGCCGGTCGTTATCTCCTTTTGATCGAGTAAACTGCTCCATTCTGAGATGGATTCCTTAATCTCCCCAAATTCCTTCCATACATAAACAAAGTTCAAATCTTAACTTAAAAACAACAAGCGCTTGTGAACAAGAAGATTGTATATGGCTGTCATTGTGCAGAATGCTTTAACATCTGCAGGATACCAAAACATTAGCACATTCTAAGCATCTACCTAGTTTTTCTAATACTAGTCTGAGGAGACTTTTTGTCTCTAGTTCCAACACAATTATGTAAACACAGCATTATTCACGCCACAGTTTTGTTTGCATAACTATATACATTTTGGACACCACTGAGTTCTGACAACTTGAGGGAAACATAGAAACATAGAAAATAGGTGCAGGAGTAGGCCATTCGGCCCTTCTAGCCTGCACTGCCATTCAATGAGTTCATGGCTGAACATGCAACTTCAGTACCCCATTCCTGCTTTCTCACCATATCCCTTGATTCCCCTAGTAGTAAGGACTTCATCTAACTCCTTTTTGAATATATTCAGTGAACTGGCCTCAACAACTTTCTGTGGTAGAGAATTCCACAGGTTCACCACTCTCTGGGTGAAGAAATTCCTCTTCATCGCGGTCCTAAATGGCTTACCCCTTATCCTTAGACTGTGTCCCCTGGTTCTGGACTTCCCCAACATTGGGAACATTCTTCCTGCATCTAACCTGTCTAACCCCATCAGAATTTTAAACGTTTCTATAAGGTCCCCTCTCATTCTTCTGAACTCCAGTGAATACAAGCCCAGTTGATCCAGTCTTTCTTGATAGGTCAGTCCCGCCATCCCGGTGAACCTTCGCTGCACTCCCTCAATAGCAAGAATGTCCTTCCTCAGGTTAGGAGACCAAAACTGTACACAATACTCCAGTGTGGCCTCACCAAGGCCCTGTACAACTGTAGCAACACCTCCCTGCCCCTGTACTCAAATCCCCTCGCTATGAAGGCCAACATGCCATTTGCTTTCTTAACCGCCTGCTGTACCTGCATGCCAACCTTCAATGACTGATGTACCATGACACCCAGGTCTCTTTGCACCTCCCCTTTTCCTAATCTGTCACCATTCAGATAATAGTCTGTCTCTCTGTTTTTACCACCAGTTATGCAACTGGTTGGTGATGAAATATCTCCAGGCTCGAGGGTGAAAAGTTACAGCCAATTTCTCCTCCTTCCCCCAACAGTTATTCTGATGATTTTTACAACTCCCTGAAGAAAAATAAACTATGGTCATGACTGCTTTGCAAAAAAGTACTTGTGAAAAAATAACACCTTGCTTTTCTTCTGGTTTGAAATCTTTTCAGAATCGATCTGAGTGTCTGTTTCCCTTCATTTTCAGGTGAAGCAATATAAGCCACAGATTTGTCATTTTTAAATAAAAAAAAAATATATATTCTCAATGGACTGCATAGTATCTGCAATATGTAATGCCCCATACTAAATCAGTTGATTTATCTCACCTATAATTTCACTTAAACAATTTAATTCAAGGTGGCTGGAACATCAAGGTAAATCTCTTCCTTAGGATTTTCTGAGCTTAGCATGTTTTATATCATTTTGCTGTTTCAATCAGTAATCTGATGCTAATTTTTAAAAGATTAATTATAGCCTGGAATTGAGCACTTTCCCAATGTACTGTGTCACCTGGAAATGGAGCTGCTGGGACTGAATAATTTCTGGTGTGTATTTCAGCCACTTGCAATCAAGTTTGTTACATTTTGACCTCAGCAATGAAATGGCAATTTGACAGTGTAAGTTACAGTGATGTTCTTTACAGTTAACATAAACTGAGGACTCTTCAGCTGAGCTATGCTGTCAGTAACTCATGTGACATTACTTTTACAAGTTTACTTGCTGGCAGCATCAGAAGAGTTGAGGGAAGCGTGCTTTTTTTATTTGGTGGGAAACAAATGGAACAAATGCTTTCAGCTGAAAGAAAATCAGCAATTTAATTTTTGGCTTCTTTAAATACCATTCGTACCTAAAGTTACAGAGACTAGAAGTGATGTAACATCTGGTTGAGCTTCACGTTTCGATCACTTTGTAATGCTGCTATTCACCTTTGTGGCACTCTTAGGGCCCGAAATTCATCAAGGTTTAAAGTCCGCCCACTTCTCGGCGGTATTCCGGCGGTGCATGGTTTAGAGCCGTCGGAATACCGCCGAGACTGAAGTCCGCTAGTTTTATCATATTTTTTTCGCCGGTATGTGAGTGGTGTGCAGCGGGCGGTATTCAGCATTCCAGTCGATCAAGATCGACTTTCTTCTTGATGAATGGCAGAGCAAATGTTTTGGGGGCCTTTTTTTTTTTTTACAGCTCCATTTTCCCCGCGATTTCAGGGGTCAGGGGTCACCTGCGCATGCACAGAGAGTTGGAGCCGAGGGAGAAAGAGAGAGAGTGAGAAGGAGCAGCAAACTATTCGAGGGTTGGTTGTTTTCATCAGAAATTCCATCGTCAAATAATAACAAATAATAATAAAATATCAATAATAATACATATTTGATAAATAACAAATCATATAATATAATAAATACTCAATACTCAATGGAAATGCTTGAAAAGAAGTCTAAACGCCGGCATATCGAGAAGAACGGGAGGTTGAGGCGCCAGCCTTCGATGACACGGAGCTACCTGACCTGTTGGCGAACATCATGGAGAGATACTCTGAATTAACCAAGGATGGTCGTGCAACGCCACCCCCCCCCGACCCCCCGCCAAAGCTGTACAACAAAATACGGGACGAGATCGGGGAAGCTGTCTCCTGCACAAGTACAGTGGTACACACTGGAGAAAGGTGCCATAAGAGATGGAACGACCTGGTGAGGGTAGCAAGAGTAAGTAACGAGTTTATTTATGCACCCCCGCCTGTAGAGTTAGTGTGACACGGATGATGTTATTTATCTCAAGGTTATAGCGATGTATTTGGAGTACGTTGGCGTTTTGCCTCACAAACTGTATGAGGCTTCACCGTACATTGCTTGGACATTAGTGGTAGATTAAAATAAGGACTAGTGTTTTGATATGTGTGTGTGTGTGAACCTGAGTGTATGCAATGTTAAATGGATTGAAGAGTTTTACTTTCATTTACTTTCATTTCTGCAGAAGAAGACATCTGCAATAGCAACTTATCAGCGGCGCATGGGGAGAGGACCCCCAATGCAAGAAGCCTTAACGGAAATTGAGATCCGTGCCCTGTCGCTGGTCGGGGATAGCAACCATGCCACCACTGGATGGTCAGTTCAATACAATCCCTGGTCTGTGTTGTGGTCGTGTAATGTCATGTAATGTAACTCTAATATTGGCCTCATGTAATGTAATGTAAGTTTATTGCACTGTAATGTTGGGCTCATGTGACGTACTGCAATGTTGGGGGCATGTAACACAATACATATGTATATGTAGATATGTATTGTCTGTCTGCGATATGTAATGTAATGCAGCAGTGGTGGACATTTAAGTAAGACTGCGCTACGTGATTGTACTCATGTACTCATGCAACCCTGACCCCTCCCCTGGTGCCAAGCATGTAAATGTTGTTTTGTACTTCCAGACTCGGACAATGCAGACCACACTTCCGCAGAGAGACCCGACGACAGACCCACTGCCTCCACTACTGGCGTCACCCAGCCCTCTTCTGACTTCACCCCTGCCAGAGATGAGGAAAAGGAAGAGCAGCTCATCCTGGAGCTGGTGGAGGTGGGGGTGGAGACGGAGGAGGAGATAACAGTTATATCTGGACCAGCTGGAACATCCTCCACCATCGACTGTATTCAGGGGATTCCCATATGCCTCCTCGGATTCTGTGGGACCAAGAGGTGCGCAGCAAGGCAGCCCCAGCGTTCCAGTAACTTTGCCGCAGCGACGGAGGTTGGTGCAGCAAAGGTTCATTGCTGCAAGACAGATAGGCGTGTACCAGGACATGGTGCGTCTGTCACAAGTCAGCGTCGACATAGGTCGAGAGCTACTCAAGGCCATGGCTACGATAGCTGGACACATCGCCGCCCTATCAGAACGACAGTCGGAGGATATGTCGCGTCTGATCACCATGATGCAGCGAACCGCTGACTCCATCGATGCCATGCGGCAAACGATGGGTTCGGGACATGGTGCAGAATGCCCCCATGCCATAGTCGGCGGATCGACAGCACCCGAGGGTGGAGAGCTGCCAACAGCTTCCAGCCCTGAAGTTGTGCCTTCCACATCACGAGCTTCTCCTGAGGCCCCATTCATTGCGCCTGCAACGTCTGACCCCCAATGACAGAAACAGCACTCGGGGTGCACTGCTGCATGCTGGCTTGGTACCATCACAGGAAGGTCCGGGCTCGGGGGCAGTGGGAAAGGAAAGGGCGGGAATACGAAAGGGGGGTTAAGTCCGAAGGGTGGGGGAGTACGCGGTCGAGGTCGAGGACAGTAAAGGGTGCTTTGTTGTATAGTCAATTGTCAATAGTTGTATAGCTTCTTTGATAAAATGCAACATCCCCACTGACACCTGGGAGCCCCTGGCCAAAGATCGCCCTAAGTGGAGTAAGTGCATCCGGGAGGGCGCTGAGCACTTCGAGTCTCATCACCGAGAGCATGCAGAAAACAGGCGCAGGCAGCGGAAGGAGCGTGCGGCAAACCAGTCCCACCCACCCTTTCCTTCAACGACTGTCTGTCCCACCTGTGACAGAGACTGTAATTCCCGTATTGGACTGTTCAGTCACCGAAGAACTCATTTTTAGAGTGGAAGCAAATCTTCCTCGATCTTGAGGGACTGCCTATGATGAATTGTTTATTGTTAATTTTAAATAGTTGAAGTTTGATTTTTAAAGTTACAGTTACAGTTGTTACAGTTACATTTTTTCAAAATTATAAGTTTTACAATTCTATATTTTTAAAAATTTTTACATAAACGTTTCAATTGAATTTAAGCACTCTTGTACGGTGTCAAACTTTTGGGGTAACAGTCATCAGGGTCCCAAACACTGTGCAGGAAAAGATGGAATGCATTCAAGCAAGGCGTTCATTTATGAACTGCTGACGTTGCAGCATTTTGCAGTGGCACACGCTCTGCGAACCCTCCGCTGTAGTGTTGGGAGGAGAGGGGCGAGTGGTGCCATGGGTTCATCGCAAAGCTCCTCCTCATCCTCCTCCCGCTCAACTTCCTCTTCTTTCTCCTCCGTCTCCTGCACTCTCTCCTCAGGTAGTCCCGCAGTCCCCTGTGGCAATTCCTGTCCCCCCATGATTGCTAAATTATGCAACATGCAGCACACCACTGTGAACTGAGCAACCTGCTCAGGGTAGCATTGCAGCCTGCCTCCCGAGTGGACCAGCATCGAAAGCGCTGCTTCAGCATTCCTATTGTCTTTTCGATAATATTACGTTTGACTATATGGCTTTTATTATATCATTGGTCGGGTTCTGTGTGAGGGTTGCGCAGGGGGGGGTCAAGAGCCAGGTGACGAGGTCGTATCCTTTGTCCCCCAGCATCCAGCATTTACCTTGTGGCTCAGGCTTCAACAGGTTAGACACAGTGCTCTAACGCAAGATGTGCGCATCGTGAATGCTCCCTGGAAAGTCGGCATTCACTGCCATGATGCGCTGTGTATGGTCGCAGACGAGCTGCACATTGAGGGAGTGGAATCTCTTACAGTTTTGGTGCACCTCCACCTCCTGTAATGGTGCTCGTAGGGCAATATGGATAAAGTAAACGGCACCCTGCACCTTGGGGAAGTCGGCAATGTGTGCAAAACCCAAAGCCCTCTCTCTCTGTGCCTCCCTGGTCATTGGGAAGTTTATAAATTCCATCCAGCGTGCATACAGTGTTTCAGTTATCTGTCGAATGCAGCGATGAGTCGCGCGCTGAGAAATGCAGCATATGTCCCCAGCTGATGCCTGAAAAGAGCCAGATGCATAAAAGGAAAGTGCCGCAGTCACTTTCACCTCGACAGAGTGCAGTAATGTTGGTGGTACTTGGCTGCAGGTCTGCCTTAATGAGTTGGCAAATCTCATTGATCACCTCTTTTTGGAAGTGCAGTCTTCGAACGCACTGTCGATCGGTCAGGTCCAAGTATGAGCGCTTCTCCCTGAAAATTCTTTGGGGGGGTAAGGCCTCTTCCTCCTCAACAGTCTCCCAGTCCCCCATCTGGATCCCGCATTAGAGTAGTCAGCAATACAGACTGAGAAAGTACAGGCCCCATTCTTTTTAAATCTCCAGAATCTCCTTAAATATCATGAGATCAATTCAAATGATTTTTCAATAAAAAAATATAAACTCAAATGCCTTCTATCTTATATATTCCAAATATATTTGAGTACCAATATAAATACCTTTCCCACTGTAAAGAAACTGTTCACCTCTCAATACTGAGCTGCTGCTTTTGCTGAGTGTTCCGGATTTCAGAGTGGCAATACCGCCCACTCAGGATCGAGTAAAAAGCATCTTCTCCAGGAAGGTATGCAGCGTCGTCGGTATGTTATCAAACTTGCACCTTTTTGGCGGTATGTGGGTGGTTCTACATGGCAGGCGGAGTGCATACCGCCCGGCGGTATGTGGGTGGTTCTACATGGCAGACGGTGTGCATACCGCCCGGCGGTATGTCAATCATGAATCTTCCGCCGAGCGGTATGTCGGCGGTAGGTACCTGTTTTTTGATGAAACCTGTAATTTTCGGCGGTTAGTGGGCGGTATGTCAATGAATTTCGGGCTCTTCGTTTTTTTAGTTGGTCGGGCAGAACTCAACTGTCGCACAGATATACCAGTAAGTTGATATTGCTCCAATAATTGGAGACAGGTTTTATATCATGTTTGTTCAGGCTAGGTCTAATCCTTTCTTTCCTAAAATTCAAGTGAGCAATGTGCAGAACAGCTTACATGCATGTAGACCTTTAACATTGAAAAACATGGTGCTTTACAAGAGGTGGGAAATTTAGATACCAAGTAGGAGCTGGACAAGGGGTTCAAGAGGGTGGTCGAAGAGATGAGTTTTGAAAAGGCCTTTGAAGATGGGAAGAGAGGAAGCAAAGAGGTGATTTGGAAGAGAATTCTAGAGAGTGGGCCTGTGATAGCTGACTGCTTTGGCAAGGATAGTTTAGAACCGGAGCTATATCTCAGATTGCACAGCAACATGAGTGTAAGAACTCAGTGCAAATATAATGAACCAATCAGAAATAGTTACCTTTGGCTTTGAATCCATTCAGGTATACTGACTGTAATGTTTTAACAGGTATATTCAGAAGACTGTCTGCAACATGTCTAGAACTTTAATTCAAAATGTCAGTTCCCATCTGGAAGCACATGATATTTAAAAAAAAAATCAATCCCATCTCTGATCCACTCGGTGGCTTTTTAAACCTTAGACATATAAGATTTTCTTTTTTTTTCCATTGAATTGTACAAACTTCAAATAAGCACAGCTATACATGAGGCTTATTATATTGTATTGTACACAATAGACATGGAATCTAATCCGCCACTGGATTTTTGATTCAGGTTCTCCGTGACAATTGTGGCTCAGCCAGAAGGTCGTGGGTTCAAATCCCACTCCAGAGACTTGCTCACAAAAACCTGAGCTGACATTCCAGTGCTGCACTGTTGGAGGTGCCATCTTTTGGATATGATGTTAAACTGAGGCCCCGTCTGCTCTCTCAAGTGGATGTAAAATATTCCATGGCACTTTTTCGAAGAAGAGCAGAAGAGTTATCCCAGGTGCTCTGGCCAATATTTATCTCTCAATCAACATCATTAAAACAGATGATCTGGTTATTATCACATTGCTGTTTGTGGGAGCTTGCTGTGCGCAAATCGGCTGCTGTGTTTCCCACATTGCAACAGTGACTACACTTCATTGGCTATAAAGTGCTTTGGGACATCATGAAGTCATGAAAGCTGCTATATTAATGCAAGTCTTTCTTTTTTCTCTGTTCCGATTCACTCTTGCTGATCTCACGTTTAATTTGTTTCTCTGGTGTTTTTAAGTTTCAAAAATCAGCTCTCCTCGTATTGCTCCTCATAGATGCTTTGATGAGATCACATCTGTTCCTTCTCAACTTAGAATCATAGAAAAGTACAGTACAAAAGGAGGCCATTTGGCCCATCGAGTCAGTGCCAGTTCTTTCAAGGAGCAATCCAATTAGTCCGCCATTACCATCACTGAATCCCACACCATCAACATCCTGGGGGTCAGTATCAACCAGAATCTTAACAAGATCAGCCACATATATACTGTTACAACAAGAGCAGGTCAGAGACTGGGTATTCTGCAGTGAGTGTTTCACCTCCTAACTCCCCAAAACCTTTCCACGATCCACAAGGCACAAGTCAGGAGTATGAGGGAATAGTCTCCACTTGCCTGGATGAGTGCAGCTCCAACAACACTCAAGAAGCTCGACATCATCCAGAACAAAGCAGCCTGCTTGATTGACACCCCATCCACTATCTTCAACATTCATTACCTCCACCCACCGGCACACTGTGGCTGCAGTGTGTACCATCTATAAGATGCAGTGCAGTTACTCGCCACAGCTTCTTCGCAGCACCTCCCAAACTCGCGATCTCTACCACCTAGAAGCACAAGGGCAGCAGGCGCATTGGAGAACCACCACCTGCCATTCCCCTCCAAGTTACACACCACTCTGACTTGGAAATATATCGCTGTTCCTTCATCATCGCTCGGTCAAGATCCTGTAACTCGTTCTCGAACAGCACTGTGGGAGTATCTTTATCACAAGGACTGCAGCAGTTCAAGAAGGTGCCTCACACCACCTTCTCAAGGGCAATTAGGGATGGGCAATAAATGCTGGCCTTGCCAGTGATGCCCACATCCCAAAATAAATGTTTTAAAAGTTCCATTCACCTACTGTTTCCCCATATCCCTGCAGTTGTTTCTCCTTCAAGTATTTATCCAGCTTCCTTTTGAAGGCTACTATTTAATTGTATTCACCACCCTTATCATGCCGTGCATTCCAAATCCTAAGCACTTGTTGCGTAAAAAAAAAATGTTCCTCATGTCGCCTCTGGTTCTTTTGCTAATCACCCTAAATCTGTGCCCTCTGTTTATCGACCCTTTGGCCATTGAAAACAGTTTCTCTTTATTTACTCTATTTAAACCGTTCATGATTTTGAACACTTTGCATCTCCTCATGCTCCAAGGAGAGCAACCCCAGCTTCTCTAGTCTATCCAAGTAACTGTAATCCCACATCCCTGGAAATATTCCAGTAAATGTCTTCTGTACCCTCTCCAAAGCCTTCATGTCATAGAAACATAGAAAATAGGTGCAGGAGTAAGCCGTTCGGCCCTTCGAGCCTGCACCACCATTCAATAAGATCATGGCTGATCATTCACCTCAGAACCCCTTTCCTGCTTTCTCTCCATACCCCTTGACCACTTTAGCCGTAAGGGTCATATCTAACTCCCTCTTGAATATATCCAATGAACTGACATCAACAACTCTCTGCGGCAGAGAATTCCACAGGTTAACAACTCTCTGAGTGAAGAAGTTTCTCCTCCTCTCAGTCCTAAATGGCTTACCCCTTATCCTTAGACTGTGTCCCCTGGTTCTGGACTTCTTCAACATCGGGAACATTCTTCCTGCATCTAACCTGTCCAGTCCCGTCAGAATTTTATATGTTTCATCCTTCTAAACTCCAGTGAATACAGGCCCAGTCGATCCCGTCTCTCCTCACAGCTCACACCGCCACCAAGCTTAGTGTCATCTGCAAACTTGGATATATTACACTCAATTCCTTCATCTAAATCATTGATATATATTGTAAATAGCTGGGGTCCCAGCACTGAGCCCTGTGGCACCCTACTAGTCACTGCTTGCCATTCTGAAAAGGACCCGTTAATCCCGACTCTCTGCTTCCTGTCTGCCAACCAGTTCTTTATCCACGTCAGTACATTACCCCCAATACCACGTGCTTTAATTTTGCACACTAATCTCTTGTGTGGGACCTTGTCAAAAGCCTTTTGAAAGTCCAAAACACCACATCTCCCTTGTCCACTCTACTAGTTAGATCCTCAAAAAATTCTAGAAGATTTGTTCAGCATGATTTCTCTTTCATAAATCCATGCTGACTTGGACCGATCCTGTCACTGCTATTTCAAATGCGCTGCTATTTCATCTTTAATAATTGATTCCAACATTTTTCCCAATACCGATGTCAGGCTAACTGGTCTATAATTCCCCATTTTCTCTCTCCCTCCTTTTTTAAAAAGTGGTTTTACATTCGATGTCCTTCCAAAAGTGTGATGCCCAGAATTAGACACAATACTCAGCTGGGGCCGAACTCGTGCTATGTATAGGTTTAGCATAACTCCATGGCTTTTGTACTCTCTATAAAGCCCAGAATGATATAAGCATTATTAATTGCTTTGTTAACCTGTCTTGCCACCTTCTCAGATTCATGCACAAACACCCCCAGGACTCTGCTCTTACACCACCTTTAAAATGGTACCATTCAGCATGTATGTTCTCCCTTCATTCTTCCTACCAAATGTATCACCTCACACTTTTCTGCATTGCATTTCCTCTTAAGATTACAGCTCAAGATAACGACTGGGCAGTCTGCTCCCAAAGGAGCTCCTCACTGTGCACCTCTATCCTTGATCATCTGCTGCCATCCTTTGCCCTATCTCTCCCAATCTCCTCTCTTCGACTAAGTTTCCCTGGCTCTAATAGTGGGTGCATTTTAGCCCTAACTACACGTTAACTGATAGTTTAAACCGCCTCTGCCTGTCACTGACCATGCCTGCTTCCTGCTTTTCTCATTGAGCTCCTGGATCTTTTTTCACATTGGGCTTCCATATTCCTGAACCTCTCTGGACATTAAGACTATGCTTCTGCTTTGGACAACACTGGAATGCACCGCAAGTCTCATCTGTTGTGACTCTGATCTGCTGCTCTATTGCTTAAATTTTAAAGTAACTTCGATCAGCTTACAACTCCTCCCCCACCGCTGCTGTTCCCTGCTGAGCCTGTGACTGGCTGACTGGTTTGATGGTTTTTCAACTTCAGCTACAGTCTGGTTCCTGGCTAGTTTTTCACTCTGGACCTCCAACTTTGCTGTATTTCTGCCCCGCAACCAATTGTGCACATCTCCTGGATCTTCATTCCCACAAGAATGTATCCTCCAATACTCTACCCTTCAAATAGCTTCTGGACTTCACTCGCCTGCTACCTGTCTCTGAACTTGGATAAGAGTTTGTTGATGCTCCATGTCGACTCCAACCTGCGTACATCAACTTTATCCCACCATAGGATCTCTGACTTTATCTCTGGACTCCCTGTTACTACGAAAATATATATATTCTAATAATTACAACGTAACCAGGTCTATGTAATTGAGTTTTCCCTTTGTCCATTCGCATGCGTATATTGGTTGCCACTCCAGACCCGAGCCCATCACTTCTATTTCCAATTTTTCCCTCCTTTTTTACTTCTATCTCTTTAATCCTCCTGTTGTCATGCCCTTTCATTTCTCCCCCCTCGGGAACTCTACCCTCCATATCCCTACCCAAACACTTCACCACTCCTCAACCTTCCTACTCTCCTGTCACCATCCCAGGCTTGACTCCCTTTTAGATAAGCCTACAGCTACCCTCTGTGCCTCTCTTGGCATTCTCCAAAGGACTTACCATTGCACTCGTCGATGCCTCCTTATGAGCAGCAACCCCAATTGCCCCATCTTACTCTCTCTCTGATCCATCCACCCAGCATGCCCGCTGCGGGCTAACTTACCAATCTCCTCCCCATCCAACTCACCCCTCCCAGTGCTGACCCTGTGAACTCTGCCAGACAATTAGCTATTATCACCCCTCTCCGCATCTCCCTCCAGAATTGGTCTTCACTTGTGAACAAGGCCCTTGCCATCCATGAGCTTCTTGTGGATGATGGCATCGACATCATGGCCTTGACGACACCTTGGTTGAGGGGCGATGACACCTTACCCTTAAATGAAGCCTCCCCACCTGTCTATACCTTACACCACTTGCCCTGCCCAGACCGTCGCGATGGCAGTGTGGCTCTTATCACCAAATCACACCTTGGTCTGTCTCTCCAGCCCTTTGGCACTTTCTCCTCCTTTGAGCATCTCACCTTGTTCCTCCCTTCTCATCGCTCATTTAATAACTAACGGGAAGAGAAGAAGAGAAGGCTCCATGAGCATCGTGAACTTCAATAACGGGAGAGACCAGCATGTACGTGCAAAAGACGAGGCTGAAGCATTCGCAACCATCTTCAGCCAGAAGTGCCGAATGGATGATTCATTTCGCCTCCTCCCGAGGTACCCACCACCAGAGAAGTCAGTGTTCAGCCAATTCTTAACACCAAGAAACGACCTGTTAGACTATATGATCCTGACTTGTCACTGTTGTACAGGCTTATTCCAGTCATTTTACTCGAGTCCAGCCACTCTGACTTTTTTTGGTCACAGTTTTTATTCGAGGATGTGGACCTTGGTTATAGTACATTTTGTGCTGATGATTGTTGTGCTTGAGTTGTTGCGAAGCTTCTCTGATGACTTTTGCTATGAGTGCTCACTGAAGTGGAAAGTGTTCTTTCCATTCTATGGCACTCCAGTGAATCTGCTGGTGATTCTGTACCATTTCCAGCTTGCAATTTGAACAGCCTTCTGATTTGATTGTGGGTATTTTGCATGTTTGAATCCGTAAGCTGGGTTGCATTTTTTCAACTCTGTACTTGAAAAATGGAGTCCATTACCTGAAACTGCTTTATCTGAGTTTTAGTGTCGAGCAAATTTCTGCTTGTGATATGAAATCGCATTTGAAATTTTGATAGTTAAATTACTGAGGGCAAAAAAAATTGAAAAGTAGTCCATACTGATTAAATTTTGATTTGACCGAAAATCAAATATATCAGTTCTGCCATATTTTGCTTGGACTATCATATGCTCTCGTTGACTAAGGGTTTAAAGTATCAGCTTGGCTCATTGGTGGCAATCTTTCCTCTGAGTTGGAAGATTTTGGGGCCTGGTCCTGCTTCAGGCTTTCAGCTAGTAATCTAGGCCAACATTTCAGTAGAGTTCTCAGAGATTGCATTCTTTCTGATGCAACATTAAACCGAGGCCTCCAGTTCAGGTGGATGTTGGTTCAGGCAGGTAGTTTGGTTCAACTCATCAGCTATATACACCTCTGTACCTTGTATCCTTGTATTCTACTTTCAAACTGTACCTTTCCAACTTGTAATGTGCTTTGTCATCTTGGTCTGATTTCACGAAGCAGCTTTATCTTGCAAGGTTGAAGAGCACATGTTGGTGGAACTTTTTGGTTCCAAATATTACAACTGCAGGATCTTTCTCCCTTTTGGCATACCTGCATTGAGTTCGGGTAAATGCTGATGAGGCTTGCACTATTAGTTGGTCCTCCTGCAGCAATACAGCACCCATTTTGAAACGGGACATATGAACTCTAATCCTTATTGTCTTGGTCACATTATAGTACTTCAGCACAATTTTCCATCACCAAGTGCTGCTGTTCTTGAAAGGTATCATCATCCAATGCGATGCTACCTGCCCCAAGGCTGACAACAGCAGTTTTAAATTGCAGACACCAAGGACAGCCATCTGAAGCTGGCAGGGTCCCTGTTTTAATATGCAGATCAGGTTCCGATCATGTCAAAGAGACCCAACTGCAATATTAACCCCAGGCCTGCATGGGGAAGCTCTCTGCCTCCTTCCATACTCACTTGATTGCCGTCCGTGGGCCTTACATCATTGACGCTGGGTTCAGATGGGAGTCGGATGTGGCCTGGTTCGCTGGACAAGATAACTTGCAGAGACAGTTGAAAATTCTGTTTGAGGCTTTGAAGGTCCGGGAGTATTTAAGCTGAACTTTACCTCTGGATATTAAATTGGTAGAGTCCATAAGAGAGTAAATTTTACAGGTTCTGTGCCCAGAGTGAGCTAAATCAGTCAAAAAAAAGTCCCTTTTTTGTTCCCTACTTTTTAAAAACTATAAAAGGAGAATTACATTTATCTGAATTATTAAATAGTCCTAAATTTTATAAGCAATAATAACTGGACACATACTGAGCTGCCGAGTGGCCTTTAATAGTAGTCACTTTTTATACTTTCAAGCTTCTTCCTCGAGGCAGCCTGGAAACAAGCATTTGACATACAATTCCCTCTGCAGTGACCTGAAACTTCTTGCCAATGATTGAATGAATGGAGATTGCTCTCCACAATCCATTGCCTTCATTGGTATAGTAACTGGAATCAAACTTGTTCAAGTTTTGTTGCAAGAGTCATCATTTTTCGTTTTGGGTTAGGGACCACTTTAATCCAAGAGTGCAGTAAACAACCAGTCCTCCCACGTTCCGAAACACAGTGAGAGTTACCAATGCCGAAGCTTCCAACCAACCCATCAGTGCACAGTATTGCATTACTGTTTGTTTTGGTGTAAGTGAAGAAACAATTTGACCCCATCCAATTGCTACTTGTTTGGTAGTAGGATGTGGTGAAGTTATCAGCAGCTCATGGAGAATGTCTGCTTCAACATGCCCATCTACTTCACAATTTACTGTATTTTAGAATTTTTGAGAAGGTGCTAATATCTGGATTTAATGGTATTTATAAACCCAACAACTGAAAAACAATCACAAATTCCAGAAAAGCTCATCTATACTGATTGTGGGAGCAGTACTTAGGTTTGCCATAACATGATCACAGGCACAGATACAAACAACTTCCCTAATTTCCCACAGGACTGCAAAAATACTTGATTACCGCTCGAAAAAAAATGCACATTGAAAATTACATTCTGTGACAAAACTATGGCCTGGATTTTGCCATCAATTACGATGTCAAATTAATTCTGGTGCCATCTATAGGGGATCTGTGGCGTCCAGGAGCAGTGAAGTCATCAATTAGGCTGAACAGTTAATCAGATTGAAGAATTCTCACAGAAAGCAAACCAGGAAGTAAAAAACACTGATACAAAAACACAATACTATGAATGTTGGAATTTGAAATAAAAACAGAAAATGCTGGAAATCTCAATGGGTCAGGCAGCATCTGTGGAGAAAAACAGTGTTAACGTTTCAGGTCTAACGAAAGGTCATCGACCTGAAACGTTAACTCTGTTTCTCTACAGATGCTGCCTGACCCGCTGAGATTTCCAGCATTTTCTGTTTTTATTATTCAAGTAAAAAGCACTGATTATCATAAATTTTTAATCATTTTACAGAGAGCAAAATAAAGATTGGGATTATACAAATGGGATTCAGGTAGAAGCTGAAATATCATAAATTTTAAAATGATTTAGTATGCCATTAAAAAATTCAGTTGCACTTCATTCAACAAGGCTTAACTTTTTCAATGGTTTTTACAGTGAGATTAGTGCGTAGAGTTGAAGTTCATGTCAAATCAGTGATTTCTAATAATTGTATCTGTGAAGACTGCAACTGTGCACCCTGTGGGGGAGCAGAGTATCACTGATAGCAATTTATGGACTTCTGCATTTAACTGCACATGTGCGGACACCAGATGTTGCTGCCAGTTTTACACGGTAATGATGGTGAACGCTGACAGTTTCGCTATCATTACAACTACAAATTCCAGGCCAATATCATGTGAGGTGTTAAGCACCAAGCTGTGGAGGTGAAGCGTTTAGGATGAATGAGGTTAATATTTTGGCAAGATTAAGATGAATGGAAGTTTCATATTTCCATAAATAAAGACGAAGTAGAAAAAGATTGATTTCTATATAAGATTAGGAAAAAAAATCTCAACAGAGTAATAGTCATACATAGCAGTATTCAGTCAATTCTGCCTTGATGTCATGGGCAGCTATTCCCATCTCTTCACTGACATTCAGCTCATTGTCATAGGCAGTCCCTCGAAATTGAGGAAGACTTGCTTCCACTCTAAAAGTGAGTTCTCAGATGGCTGTACAGTCCAATGCGGGAATTACAGTCTCTGTAACAGGTAGGACAGATAGTGGTTAAAGGAAAGGGTGGGTGGGGAGCCTGATTTGCCGCACGCTCCTTCCGCTGTCTGCACTTGGTTTCTGCATGCTCTTGGCAACGAGACTCGAAGTGGTTCCTCTGCCCACCGAGGGCTCGCTTGCTGTGTAGGGGTTCCGAGTAGAGCGCTTGCTCAGGGAGTCTCGTGTTGGACATGCGGGTGAGCCAAAGGTGGGCAGTGGAAATGTTACAAGGACGCCCTCAAAGCCTCCCTGATAAAGTGCAACATTATTGGATTGTTCAATCACCAAAGAACTCACTTCAGGAGTGGAAGCAAGTCTTCCTCGATTCTGAGAGACTGCCTATGATGATGATGCAGATGATGTGGAGCTGGTTGAGTGTGGTCAGTGCTTCGATGCTGGGGATGTTGGCCTGAGCGAGAACACTGAACGCCTATCCTCGCAGTGGATTTGCGGAGGCAGCGCTGGTGGTACTTCTCCAGCGCTTTGAGTTGTCTCCTGTATATAGTTCATGAATCTGAGCCATATAGGAGGGCGGATATCACTGCTGCCCTGTAACCCATAAGCTTGGTGCCAGATTTGAGGTCCTGGTCTTCAAACACACTCTTCCTCAGGCAAGCGAAGGCTGCACTGGCACACTGGAGGCGGTGTTGGACCTCGTCATTGATGTCTGCCCTTGCTAATAGTAGGCTCCCGAGGTATGGGAAATGGTCCACTTTGTCCAAAGCTGAGCCGTGGATTTTGATGACCGGGGGGCTGTTGATGTAATCACTCACTCTTTCCTTCTGTCTGATTTTTTTTTTAAATCCAAGTAATCAGTCCTTTCTGATTTATCTCATCCCTTTTACTATTTTCATACTTGGGAAAAGTTGACTTTGTTGTATCAGGGAATATTAATGGCATATTATTATTGATCAGGCTATTTGGATTGATGCAATGCAGAAACAGTCCATCTCTTTTTCCGAGGCTCTGAACAATGTAAAATCATTAAGAATAATGGTCTGTTTGGGGATGGGCTGTAAAGCTCTTGTCTATGAAACAGGCACTTTGATTGAATTTGTTAATGTTTAAGCAGTTTCTGTGTTTATATCAGGAGCACACGCGCATGCGAAGCTGCATTTCCATATTCTGTGTCAGTCCAGAAAGGTCCACGCAAAATACCAGCAATAAAGATTTACTGAGTGTTCCTAACTGATCAATCTCTCTCAACTGGTACGAGTTGATACCTTACTGCTGGTATGCAAGAGTTCAAATGCCAAATTAAGCATCACCTTTTGAATCACAGTTGATTGAACATGCACTCGATTATGGGAATGTTCAGACTTGGCTGTGAGCACCTCACTACAACATTTCCAGGTCAGTCTGTGCCCACAGCAATTACTGTGGTTAATTTTATGAGCTATCTCTTATCTCATTTTAATTATTGCCATTGAGTTTCTTGTCGGGATGATTACATGCAAGCAAGTCAAAATATGCTGTTGATGTTGAGGAAAGCAAATTGCACATCATTATTGGTTATTCAAGGGGCTTAACATTTTGACAGTTGACTGACAAATTGCTCTGACTGGTGATCAATATAATGTAATATACATCAGTAGTATAATATTAAAGGTAAAGCCTTGCAAAGAGTTGAGCTCATTAAGTGATTTGCAACAAACCAAATTCAAATTTCTAAATCAATTGGACTATGTCAGGCTTATTTGAGAATAGAGCTGAATTTGTTTACTTTGGAGGTGCTATTCCCTTAATAAAAGAAACACCAAGCTGTGCAAACTGAAAGCATTTTTTTAATGTCCTGTCATTAAATGCTGGATGTTTTAATTTCATGGAAAACCAATTGGGGGAGGGGAGAGTTCGTATGCACTTTTTATATCAGATTTTGACTTCTGGATAACCAAAATTTAGTGCCATCAAACATTAAAGGCCAAACTGGTAACCAAAGCACAGGAAAAGGATCAAGAGGAAAATAACAACAACTCTCTGTGATGCATTATAGATTATGCTCCCTTGGGACAAAAAGTGATAAGTATTTATGATACTGAACAGAATTTTTTGGGTTTTATTTGTTCATGGGATGTGGGCGTCGCTGGGAAGGCCAGCATTTATTGCCCATCCCTAATTGCCGTTGAGAAGGTGGTGGTGAGCCATCTTCTTGAACCACTGCAGTCCGTGTGATGAAGGTACTCCCACAGTGCTGTTAGGGAGGGAGTTCCAGGATTTTGATCCAATGACGATGAAGGAACGGCAATATACTTCCAAGCCAGGATGGTCGGTAACTGGGAGGGGACCATGGAGGTGGTGGTGTTCCCATGGGCCTGCTGCCCTTGTCCTTCCAGATGGTAGAGGTCGCAGGTTTAGGAGGTACTGCCGAAGAAGGCTTAACGTGTTGCTGCAGTGCATCTTATAGATGGTACACCCTGCAGATGGAGGGAGTGATGCCAATCAAGCAGGTTGCTTTGTCCTGGATGGTGTCGAGCTTCTTGAGTATTGTTGGAGCTGCACTCATCCAGGCAAGTGGAGAGTATTCCATCACACTCCTGACTTGTGCCTTGTTGATGGTGGAAAGGCTTGGGGGAGGCAGGAGGTGAGACACTCGCCGCAGAAATAAAATGGAAAATACATTCTTCCTTTAAAAAATACAGAAGTGCGTAACTTGTTGAAGGAAAGATAATGGAACCTTTATACAAAGATGTAATAGAAAAACTTCTTGAAACCTCAAATTAAAGAGTAGTCAGCATGTATTTCAAAAAGGAACGTCATGCTTGACCTTACTGAATTTTTTTAAGAAGGAACAAAGAGGAGACAAGGAAGGGTAATATAGATGTAATATTTGGATTTTCAAAAGGCCTTCAATAAGGTACTCCATAATTGACTCATGACAAAAGTCAGAGCATGTGGAGGCAGGGGACAAGTAGCAGAATGCATAGATGCACAAAACAGAGAGCAGGGGTTAAGGGTAGCTACTCAAACTGGTACAAGGTGGGAAGTGTTGGTCCACAGGGATCGGTGCTGGGACCATTGTTGTTCACAATTTACATTAATGATTTGGATTCAGGAATTGAAAGTACAATTTCAAAATTTGCAAATGGCACCAAGTTGAGGGGTATAGTTAAAAATGAGGAAGAATGTGACAAAATACAAGAAAACATTAGTAAACTTGCAGAATGGGCATGTAATTGGCAAATAAATGTAACTTTAGATAAGTGTGAGGTGTTGCATTTTGGTAGGAAGAATAAGGAGGCCACATATTGCGTGGATAATAAAATTCTAAATTGGGCAGAGGTGCAAAGTGATCGAGGAGTACAGATACATAAATCACTGAAAGTAGTGATGTCAGTGAATAAGGACATATAAAAAAACAAAAGCAAACCAAGCACTGGAGTTCATTTCTAGAGGGTTAGAATTAAAAAGCATAGAAGATATATTAAACTTGTATCGAACCTTTGTTAGACCGTACTTGGAGTACTATGAACAGTTCTGATCTCCATATTATAAAAAGAATATAAAGGCACTGGAAAAGGTGCAAAAAAAATGCACAAGGTTGATGACAGAAATGCGAAGGTATATACATATAGGGAAAGGATGAACAGTCTGGGCTTCTTTTCTCTTGAAAACAGGCTGCTGAGGGGTGACCTGATAGAGGTCTTTAAGATTATGAAAGGCTTGAATCGGGTAGACGTAGAGACAATGGGGGTCAAATTCGGGGGGCGTGGCAACGACTACAAAGCAGAACTTCCTGTGCCCAACGCAGAAGTCCTGCCCTGGCAGCGTAATTGGGATTACCCCTCCTGAGAGGAGGTGGAACGCAATGTCACATGCTCCACTTCCTCTTGGGGTGGGATTGGGACGCTAACCGTGGGAATTTGCCAGCGTTACGGCGAGAGCCGCATGGCGCTGGCAGGAGCACAGGCCCTTCCCCTTCCGTTAAAGGGGAGGGTACGCTGTCGACTCTGCATTGGGGAAAAGGGGCCACCACTGGGGAGTGGGGTGCCGTGGCAGCAGCCTGCACACAGCAGAGTGCCGGGGCTGCAACATTGTGCCAGGATCCCATGATTTCAGGAGGGCCAAGCTGCGACCGGTAAGTTGGGCATTTTTCAAAATGTTGTCGCCGCCCTGCCACTTTAATATTCACCCTGCGAGCAGACTGAAACCTGGTTGGCAACCCACAAAGCTGACACGGGCACTGCCCGCGGTGGCCTCATGAGGTGCTTCCGAATTTTTACTCCGTGGCGAAAACAGGTCACTGCGCCGGCACAATGGCCCGGGGTGCTAGCGGCAGGAGTGGGCTGCAACTGTTAGAGCCTCTGTTGACTCCCATTGAGTTTAATGGGGGGTGGGAGTGGCCCCGGGCGAGAAGTCATTCGCGCCAAAGACGTGAATTTCTCTCCCAATGTTTCCACTTGTGAGTGAGTCCAAAACTAGAGGTCATAAATAGAAGAATGTCACTAATAAATTCAATTGGAAATTCAGGAGAAACATCTTCATCCAAAGAATGGTAAGAATGTGGAACACGTTACCACAAGGAGTAATTGAAGCAAATATCATAGATGTATTTAAGTGGCGTCTAAGCATATCAGGGAGAAAAGGATATCTAATAAGGTGAGATGAAGATGAGGAGGCTCATGTGAGCACAGACCAGTTCGGCTCAATTGCCTGATTCTGTGTGGTGTATTCGATGTAAGATACACAAGTACTAAATATAAGATTGTAAAGGATTTGAAGGGTAGTAATGGAAATGTTTGACGGGGCCTGATAAAATCAAAGTCAAAATACACATCAGCCAATGATCTGGATTATAGTTGGCCCAAAATGTTTTTTTCGGTTCCTTATTTGTAAATGTATATAACAGCAAATAAATATTTCTATTGGGCTGGGTTGTTGGAGGCCAATCATCTCAACCCCAGGGCATTGCTGCAGGAGTTCCTCAGGGCAATATCCTCGATCTATACATCTTCAGCTGCTTCATCAGTGACTTTCCCTCCATCATAAGGACAGAAGTAAGGATGTTTGCTGATGATTGCACAGTGTTCAGTTCCATTTGCAACTCCTCAGATAATGAAGCAGTCCATGCCCGCCTGCAGCAAGACCTGAACAACATCCAGGCTTGGGCTGATTAGTGGCAAGTAACATTTACACCACACAAGTGCTAGATAATGACTATGTCCAACAAGAGAGAGTCTAACCATCTCCCCTTGACAGTCAGTGATGATTATCATCATCGAATCTGCCACCATCAATATCCTGCAGGTCACCATTGAGCAGAAACTTCACTGGACTAGCAACATAAATACTATGGCTACAACAGCAGGTCAGAGGCTGCAGTGAGTGACTCACCTCCTGACTCACCAAAGCCTTTTCACCACCTTCATAGCACAGTCAGGAATGTAATGGATTACTCTCCACTTGCCTGGATGAGTACAGCTCCATCAACACTCAAGAAGCTTGGCACCTTCCAGGACAAATCAGCCAGCTTGATTGGCACCCCATCCACCATCTTAAACATTCACTCCACATTCACTCCCTCCACCATCTGCGCTACGTGGCTGCAGTGTGTATCATCTGCAAGCTGCATTGCTACAATTCACCAAGGCTTCTTCGACAGTACCTCCCAAACCACGACCACCTAGAAGGACAAGGGCATCAAAAACATGGAAACATCGCCACCTTCAAGTTCCCCACCAAGTCGCACATCACTTTGACTTTGAAATATCTCGCTGTTCCAACATCGTTGCTGGGCCAAAATCCTGGAACGCCCTCCCTTACAGCACTGTGGGAGTACCTTCATAACAAGGACTGCAGCAGTTCAAGAAAGCGGCTCACCACCACCTTCTCAAGGGCAATTAGGGATGGGCAATAAATTCTGGCCTTGCCAGCGACGCCCACATCCCATGAATTAATAAATATATATTTTTAAAATTTGTACATGAATGTTCAATGCATTCGTATGATGTTCTTCAGTCTCCTATTTTAACAGGTTATACCCGAGTTATAATAGCAGACAGAACAATGCCATGCAAATGAGTTAAGCATGTGTTTGAAATTTTTTGGCTTGCATGGCTGTTTTCTACCTGCTAATCTATTTCTCTTTCACTTTTACTTATTATTCTGTTAACATTATGAAATTCAATTTCTCAAAATTGAGTTTCATTATTCACGACTACTAAAATGTCAGCCACCTTGATTATGCAATGCAACATTAGCTTTGCATCAAGAAAATTTGACTTGTTTTGGGTCTGAGTAATGTGGAATGTCTAGCTTCTTTAACTTGTTTAAGAGTCCAACCATTGGAAACTTGCTAGCTCTTCTGATTTGCTTGAGGATTTGAGTACGAGAGGAATAACGAGCTTTCCTGACTTGTAAGCAACCATTTAATATGGAACGACTGGCTGTTTTTTTAATTGACATGGAAGAAAATGTGTCAGTTTAGGTTTTTGAGTTTGCATATGTTACTTCCTGTCAAACCACCTCCTCCTTCTTTCACCAATTTCTCATTGCCCTCCACTGTGTGTGATTTGTAATGCTGTGATTATGTATGTGCATTTCAAAGCAACAAGCTGCCCTCAAAATCCCCAGGCCAAACAGGCTAGGGAAACATTAATTCATTTTGCTGCTGTTAATATACTATTCTATTGATTAGCTACAGCACTGTAGTGCTGAGTACAGCAAAACATTTACCCCACAGGCCTGTGGTTGTGCACAATTACCAAGCAAAGTTAATTTGCTGCGTCTCTTTTTCTTGCATTTATAGATTTGCACCAATTTTGTTAGCAAATCGAGACCTGAGCAGCTTACACCAAGACAGTACTTACCCATCGGTTCTCACATGAACTTAGCATTACAATACCTTGCTGACATCCAGGAATCTTCATTGAGGTTTAAGAAAATTAGAAATGAGATTAAACATAAATCAAAGATGGTGTTGTAGTTTTCCAGCACATTGGCTCAGATTTTGCAGTAGGTAATGATAGCGAATTGTCAACGTTCACCATCATTACCCTCTGAAACTGACCGCAACTTCAGGATTTAGCGCAAGCATATCTAAACATGTAAATCCTGAAATTGCGTTCAGTTCGTCATTGCTCCGAAACAGACTGCGCTGTGGACCCTCATTCCCCCACCCTCCCCAAAGCTGGCAATAGGTGAAATCTGTGAAACTGACAAACTTTTCAGTGCCAATATCGCTGTTAAATACCCTATTAAATATTCAGCCTTGTTGGAATACGTGTATCTGGGGATTTAACAACATATTGACTAGTAAAGAAACGTTCTGGCCCTGAAAACCTCATTTTTATATTTGTGGAGTGTCAAATTTCTCCATGAGGATAATTACAATTTTTTAAGAAAATGAATATATTATAATTTGTTCATGATATTTCAGCTTCTACTTTAACCCCATGTGTATGTTCCAAACTTTATTTTGCTCTCTAACATTTTTTAACAGTGCAGATGATCTGTGCTTTTCATTTCCTGGTTTGCTGTCTGTGAGAATTCTTCAACTTGATAGGCTGCTAAGACAGCTTGATGTTGTCATTGCTGCATTTAGTTTGTTGTACAAAATATCTAATTTTAACTCAGAACTGCAAAGTTGAGTTCAGCAATGTGAAATAAATATGTAAAATATAATCCTGCACACCCAACCGTTAGAGGGTATTAAAATACAGTATAAATTTAGTGCACTGCTAAGCACCACTTGTACTGTAGATTGTAGCACTCGTATTATTTACCGGAGGCACACTGGGTAAAAATATAATTGTCCAAATGACACTGTTATAAATAGGTATATCCGTGACCTAGCTTTTTTCACTGTAGCACAGTTTAAAAATCTTGTGCTCAAATCTGAAATGCAGAGTTTACTTAGTACACATTTATTTGTGTTTGCACTGCAGATTGTAGTGCCAACTCTTAGCAACAGAGCTCTGGGAATAACATTTACCTATGGAGTACTCCGTCCTCTCAGAAAAGGGTTCACTAATAAGACCAGCCCCTCCCTGTTGAAGGGTACCTCCCATCCTCTTATTGAAAGAGCAGCATTGGCAGCAGTGGGATAAAGATTGTCTTGCCTGCTGGGATGAATAGGGAAGTGTTGAATCTCATGTTGGAAAATAAATGGAGTCAAATGAAAAACAAAAAGAAAATAGAAAATTATTCCATAGATACTAGTTATTGTCAGTGCAGTTGATTTTGTCATGTTCCATTTTGGCTCCCATGTTATGTTCTGTTTCCTTGTAAGTTGCCAGGAGGTCATTAGAATAGTTCAAAGCTGTTTCTGGAGTGATTCTACATTCTTGATCTTCAAAGTTGAACAGACTCTCTGAAAATGGAAACTGAAGGTTTTCTGATACCTGAGGCACTTAGACTTAATAATGTATATTTAAAAGTGATCGAGAAATATTGGAGGGGGTTGAGCAAATTATCATGGGTAACAACAGGGTGGCTAAAGGGGAACCAGTGGATGTGGTGTATTTGGACTTTCAGAAGGCATTTGACAAGGTGCCACACAAAAGGTTACTGCAAATGATAAAAGTTCACGGGGTTGGGGGTAATCTATTAGCATGGACAGAAGATTGGCTGACAAACAGAAAACAGAGGTTCATTCTCTGGTTGGCAATCAGTAACTAGTGGGGTGCCACAGGGATTAGTGCTGGGACCCCAACTATTTACAATCTATATTAGCGACTTGGAAGAGGGGACGGAGTGTAACGTAGGCAAGTTTGCTGATAATACAAAGATTGGAGGAAGGGCGATGTGTGAGGAGAACATAAAGAAGCTGCAGGGGGACATAGACAGGCTAAGTGAGTGGGCAAGAATTTGGCAGATGGAGTATAATGTTGGACAGTGTGAGGTCATGCATTTTGGCAGAAAAAAATCAAAGAGCAAGTTATTATTTAAATGGAGAAAGATTGCAAAGTACTGCAGTACAGTGGGACCTAGGGGTACTTGTGCATGAAACACAAAAGGATAGTAAGCAAGTGCAGCAAGTGATCAGGAAGGCCAATGGAATCTTGGCCTTTATTGCAAAGGGGATGGAGTATAAAAGCAGGGAAGTCTTGTTACAGCTGTACAGGGTATTGGTGAGGCCACCCCTGGAATACTGTGGGCAGTTTTGGTTTCCATATTTAAGAAAGGATATACTTGCTGTGGAGGCAGTTCAGAGAAGGTTCACTAGGTTGATCCCAGAGATGAGGGGGTTGACTTATGAGGAAAGGTTGAGTAGGTTGGTCCTCTACTCATTGGAATTCAGAAGAATGAGAGGTGATCTTATCGAAACATATAAGATTATGAGGGGGCTTGACAAGGTGGATGCAGAGAGGATGTTTCCACTGATGGGGGAGACTAGAACTAGAGGGCATGATCTTAGAATAAGGGACCACCCATTTAGAACTGAGATGAGGAGAAATTTCTTCTCTCAGATGGTTGTGAATCTGTGGAATTCGCTGCCTCAGAGAGCTGTGGAAGCTGGGGCATTAAATACATTCAAGACAGAAATAGACAATTTCTTAAACGATAAGGGGTTATGGGGAGTAGGCAGAGCAGTAGAGCTGAGTCCATAATCAGATCAGTAATGATCTTATTGAATGGCGGAGCAAGCTCGAGGGGCCTTATGGCCTACTCCTGCTCCTATTTCTTATGTTCTTATAACAATGGTGATCCTATGTAAAATGTGTTCTGATCCTCTGCATTTAAAGGTAACCAGTCACAAACTATCTACAAACCTTGATGCATTACTAGAAGTCTGATTTTCACATGTACCACGAAGCAAAATTTGATTTGAACAGTCATCATTTACACCACACTAACTGTTTCTATTGGCGGGAACGCAAACTCCAAATGATGACAGCAGCTCCAATTTTCAGAATTCCACAAAAAGAGTAAACTTTCAAAAAGTCAGTCTGTAAAATTCCAATTTTTATTGGCAAAGAGACCATGTTGAATTTCTGTAAGTCTCGTAGTTTCACAGAAGTTACAGCTCTTTGGTCTGTAGTATTTATAAGACAATCCTGGACCTCAAAGTCTATCCACACATCTGCTGAAAGGTGAAATTGTCCACCAAACCTGTGTTCTGCTGTTCCCCAGCAGCAGAATTCTGAGACAGCATTCAGTGAAATTCTCTGATTTGCTGATATTACGACTGTTGCAGTTCAGTGCTAAATATGAGGAAACAATTGAGATTTGAATTACCACTTCGAGGAAAGTCCTTTCAAGGTGAATTCCTGATCTAGTTTGCCGTTTCCACTAATGATTTCATCTGAAGTGAAAATCGTCTGGCTCTCAGATGCACACACATTCATATTTTTAATCATAAAGTGTCTAAACTATTATGGGCAATGAATAGCAATTCCAGTGCAAAGGCAGAAAGCAGATGAAATGTATTTCAAAGTGGCACAAGAAAAGCATGACTGTTTTGCTGAGAGCAGAGGCAGGATCTGGTAACACTGATGAGTTAGTCTGGGTCCATGTTTGCGGTATGCTGATATCCATCAGATAAAACCTATTTGTGGATACTTGGAGAGGTTTACATTGAAGAATATTGCATATACAGGATTTAGTCTTCAATGGACTTCTGTTTTGCAGAGACACGTAAACTGAATTAGAGCCACATTCTTTGTTTATTGAATGTTCTCCACATTCAGAGTCAATTTCATTTTACTTGCAATGTTTTTCTAATTTTTTTCACTTTGGATGACTTGCCGTCTGATGAAATTAAAACTCAGTTGAAAATACCTTAAAGCTGTTTAATGTTCATGAAGACAACAAACAGATCAGAGGTTCACGTTGAAAGATCTTTCCTCTTAAAGTGGCAGCTCAAATGTTCCGGTCCGGAGGCGGGGGCGGGGCGGGGGGGAGTGGGAGTCGGGTCGGGTCCAGTCCGGGGGGTCGGGTCCGGTCCGGGGGGGGGGCGGGTGGGGGGAAGCGGGAGTCGGGTCGGTGTCGGGTCCGGTCCGGAGGCGGGGGCGGGAGTCGAGTCGGGTCGGGAGGAAGCAGGAGCTGGCCGTGGGAGGAGCCTTATTCACGCAGCCCCAGTGAGGCCATTCGGCCAGGGCTAGGGGCTGCGTGCTTCGGCCCCTCCCACACAGTTTTGGGCGCCTGGAGCTACTGCACATGCGCGCCCACTGTAGCGCGCATGTGCAGAGGTCCCAGTACTGTTTTCAGCGCAGGGACCTGGCTCCGCCCCCTACAGCTCCTGCTGCGCTGCGCCGAGGGCCAGAGGACCTGCAGGGAGCTGGAGAATCTGGAGGTTTTTTTTAGGCGCAGTTTGTGGCGCGAAAAACGGGCATCCAGGTCGGGACTGCGCCGTTCTAGACGCGGCTCGAAACTTGGGCCCAGAGAATTATGACCATGACAATAACATGGCTAAGTAAAATGAAAGATGCCAGTTAAAATCACAATCTACCACAGTTTTAAAATTGCTCTTTTTGGTGCCAATTTCCAAACTTGACTTTGAAACAAGGGTTCCGATATTTACGGGCAGGCTGGGAGGGAGTGGGGGTGCGTATCTGTGGCTGAGAAACCCGAAAATAAAGGAAACACAGAGGTCCTGCAGAATTTAACGGCAGAACATTAGTTGAATTTTTTTTACTCCATTTCCCAGCTGGCAGCTGGCCAGATTGAAGAGTGGGGAGGTAGGATGGACTGATTGCGGGGAGCGAGAGATCATGGCAGAAGGTTAGCTTGAGTAGCCAGGGACAAGCAATGCTGCTCCTCCTGGCCCACATGCAGTGCTGGAAAAGCACTTGCCTGCTTTATCTGGCACCTCCTGTCTCCCTTCAGCTGCCAGGTTTACCGCCTGGGAAACCTGGCCAGCAGCTTTTAAATTCATATGGCTGCTAAAATCTGAGGCACAGAGCATTACTTAAAGTTTATAATGGACTCATCTATCCAGAGCATGTTACAGACACCCCAAAACCCATCGCGGTTAAACTGCAAGCAGGGGCGTTCAGGTCATGTTTCACATTTTTACCAATTTAAAGTCCTTGTGACACTCCTTCCACCTATCGCCATTTTTGAACGCCTCCCTCTTTAGTTCACCCACTGCCACATGCACTATTCCTAGACTGAAAAGGTAGCCAAGTGACCACTTCCCTGTTTTATGCAAACATTTGTGTTGAGCCAACAGAAGCAGCTGAGTAAGACTTAGACAGCTACATTGTTCTCCTACCCAATGGGGAAACAACTGGACTTTTACATGTGCCCTGATGGTACAACCAAGATTGGAAATTCGCCATGATTCCCTTGTAAGATATCACTCTGTGTGCCACAGCATATTGGTGTGCTGACTAATTATGCCAAGGAATAATTGCAGCTTGGCCATCACTATAATTTGAATTGTCATAAAAGGTGCTTCTTCCATTAGAAAATAAAGATAATGGGTAAGAATGTCTGTGGAATGTCAAATTGAATTCCTGCTGAATCCTGCATGTCTATTGATGCTGACTTAAGTCATGACATAGGCTTTCCCAGTTGCTAAGTAAAATATATTTTTGACATGGGTTCTGGGTTGCATGTTTCATTGGCTCTGCAATTTGTAGAATCAACATAATTGGGTTATAACAGAAGCTTGGCAGAATGAGTGCGGCACTTGTTCTGTGCCTCTTTTGCGTGGAACTACTGGAAAATTATTTTTATCACTTTAAATTGGTTTTGCAATCTATTGATTTTTAATTACTAAATTGAAGATTTGTTTGAATGTACTGATGAATGACCACATTATTTTCAAATTGTGCAATTTAGCCACTAAACTACGCAGCACAAGGTGACATCATTCCCATTTTATTTGATAAGCAGTTCGGCAGAAAAATTAATTTAAAGGGTGTGTTGGTTTAGAGAATATCACCTTGCATATTCCCATGCCAAATATTTGCATCCAAGGGTGAAGGATTTTCAGGATAATTTGATACTAAATTACAAAACAGAGGGTAACAGATAACTGGGAATGATCATAGAAGTGATTTAAATTGAGAGGTTTAGATGACATGAACCGTGAAAACAAAAGTCGAATATATTTGGCTACAACTATCATTTGAACCATGAAAATGATTTCCTTCAAACCATTCCATAATATGTTATCTTTTTGTATATATGTGTATTTAAGGGCTGATTTTATGCAGTTATGTCCCAAAAATGGGCATTACATCAGACACCAACTGTCCGTGGGCTTTGAGTTTTTAATTTATGATGATTTTTATACCGGTGGATTAACCATGGTGGCACTATTACTACAAGTTTATTGAGAAATTATTTTTAGTTGCTCCTAGCAACTTCCACAGCCAGTATATATTGATATCGTTTGACAGTATATACTCAATGATAGCGTTTTTAACAAATGCTGACAAACAGAATAATTTCTGAAGTGCTGTTACCAAATAGAATTATTAGACACGGTGTGATAAAATAGGTGACTTTGACACATTTATGTAAATAGGACCTCTGTTGCCTGAAGTGATGGTGGTAGAGCTACTGAAATAATGATACTTGCACTTGTAAAGCATAATGTGCCCAGTAAAACAGAATCATCAGCAGCCTGTGAATTTACTTTGATGTTGCAAAAGTATCCCCTTGTCCCTGTAATATTTTAGTGACTGTCACGTGCCTTTGCATTACCGCAGCAAGGACATCACAATTAAGAGGCCAATCCCTCTCTGACACAGTATCAGCTCACTTTTGTTCCCAACCAGCGATAACAAAAAAGATGTAAAAAATATCTAAAATACAGATCTAATTAAATAACTTGCATGTCATCATCAGCATAGGCAGTCCCGCAAAATCGAGAACGACTTGCTTCCACTCTAAAAGTGAGTTCTCAGATGACTGTGTACAGTCCAATATGGGAATTACAGTCTCTGTCACAGGTGGGACATACAGTCGTTGAAGGAAAGGGTGGGTGGGGAGTCTGATTTGCCACACGCTCCTTCCGCTGCCTACGCTTGTTTTCTGCATACACTCAGCGACGAGACTCAAGGTGCTGAGCGCCCTCCCGGATAATCTTCCTCCACTTAGGGCGGTCTTTGGCCAGGGACTCCCAGGTTATTAAGGAGACTTTGAGAGTGTCCTTGAAAAGTTTCCTCTGCTCACCTGGGGCTCGCTTGCCGCGTAGGAGTTCCGAGTAGAGCACTTGCTTTGGGAGTCCTGTGTTGGGCATGCGAACAATGTGACCCGCCCAACGGTGCTGGTTGAGTGTGGTCAGTGCTTCGATGCTGGGGATGTTGGCCTGATCGAGAACACTGACGTTGGTGCGTCTCCCCTCCGGGGGGTTTGCAGGATCTTGCGGAGACATCGTTGTTGGTATTTCTCCAGCGATTTGAGGTGTCTGCTGTATATGGTCCACGTCTCTGAGCCATACATGAGGGTGAGTATCACTACAGTCCTGTAGACCATAAGCTTGGTGCCAGATTTGAGGGCCTGATCCTCGAACACCTTCTTCCTCAGGCAACCGAAGGCTGCGCTGGCACACTGGAGGCGGTGTTGGACCTCGTCATCGATAGTAGGCTCCCGAGGCATGGAAAATGGTCCACATTGTCCAAGGCTGCACCATGGATTTTGATGACTGGGGGGTGGGGGGGTGGCAGTCCTTTGTTGCAGGGTCAGGTTGGTGGAGGACCTTTGTCTTATGGATGTTTAGTGTAAGGCCCATGTTTTCATATGCCTCAGTGAAGATGTTGACGATGGCTTGAAGTTCAGCCTCTGAATGTGCGCAGACGCAAGCATCGTCTGCGTACTGTAGTTCGATGACAGAGGATGGGACGGTCTTGCCTGAAGACGATGAAGGTTGAACAGGTTACCACTGGTTCTATGGTTTAGTTCCACTCCAGTGGGGAGCTTGTTGAGCGTGAGATGGAACATTGCAGTGAGGAAGAACGAGAATAAGGTTGGCACAATGACGCAGCCCTGCTTGACCCCAGTCCGAATGTGGATTGGGTCTGTGGTGGATCCGTTAGTCAGGATCACGGCTTGTATGTCGTCATGGAGTCAGGCGGACGATGGTGATAAACTTTTGGCGGCAGTCGAAACGGAGGAGGACGCTCCATAGTCCCTCGTGGTTAACAGTGTCAAAGACCTTTGTGAGGTCAAAGAAGGCCATGTACAAGGGTTGCTGCTGTCCCCTGGATTTCTCTTGCAATTGTCGCGCGGTGAAGATCATGTCGGTTGTACCCTGTAGTGGACAGAATCCGCTCTGTGACTCCGGCAGGAGTTCCTCAGCCACAGGGAGAAGAAGGTTGATGACGATTCTGGCGATGACTTTATCAGTAGCTGACAACAGGGAGATTCATCTGTAGTTGCCGCAGTCAGACTTGTCCCCTTTTTTAAGGATGGTCACGATTACGGTATCTTCATGTATTACAGATCTTTCACATTCAAATTATCGCAAACCAGCCAAACTTGAAAATCTCAGACAAACACATGTCACATTTGCACCTGACTGGCTGAAATAACACTTCACGATTAAATTAACTATGCTAATTCAGAAAATCTGCCAATCACAAATCCCAACCCACATCAACCAACCAATTAAATCAATCTATTTTTTTGCAACTGCACCAGTGAGGAAACTGCAAGTGCATAAAACAAGCCGCACACTCATAAGTGGTTTCCAATCTCTTTCAGCCACAATATTGTTTTCTCAGTCAGCTGCTTATACAAAATCAAAAATAGAATTTATAACATAACTAACATATAAAAACTCATAATTTTCCAAAAATATTCAAATGTACTCATGGAATTCTCCAAGTATTGCACCTATTTAAAAAGGAGGCAGACAAAAAGCAGGAAACGATAGACCAGTTAGCCTAGCATCTGTCGTTGGGAAAATGCTGGAGTCCATTATTAAGGAAACAGTAGCTGGATATTTGGAAAAGCATTATTCAATCAAGCAGAGTCAGCATGGTTTTATGAAAGGGAAATCATGTTTGACAAATTTGCTGGAATTCTTTGAGGATGTAACGAGCAGGGTGGATAAGGGGGAACCAGTAGATGTGGTGTATTTGGATTTCCAGAAGGCATTCGATAAGGTGCCACATAAAAGGTTACTGCACAAGATAACAGTTCACGGGGTTGCTGGTAATATATTAGCATGGATAGAGGACTGGCTAACGAACAGAAAACAGAGAGTCGGGATAAATGGTCATTTTCCGGTTGGCAAACAGTGACTAGTGGGGTGCCGCAGGGATCGGTACTGGGGGCTCAACTATTTACAATCTATATTAATGACTTGGATGAAGGGACCGAGTGTAATGTGGCCAAGTTTGCTGATGATACAAAGATGGGTGGGAAAGCAAATTGTGAGGAGGACACACAAAATCTGCAAAGAGATATAGACAGGCTAAGTGAGTGGGCAAACATTTGGCAGATGGAGTATAATGTGGGAAAATGTAAGGTTATCCACTTTGGCAAAAAAAATAGAAAAGCAAATGATAATTTAAATGAAGAAAAATTGCAAAGTGCTGCAGTACAGAGGGACCTGAGGGTCCTTGTGCATAAAACACAAAAAGTTAGTATGCAGGTACAGCAAGTAATCAGGAAGGCAAATGGGATGTTGGCCTTTATTGCAAGGGGGATGGAGTATAAAAGCAGAGAAGTCCTGCTACAACTGTACAGGGTATTGGTGAGGCCACACCTAGAGTCCATTATTAAGGAAACAGTAGCTGGATATTTGGAAAAGCATTATTCAATCAAGCAGAGTCAGCATGGTTTTATGAAAGGGAAATCATGTTTGACAAATTTGCTGGAATTCTTTGAGGATGTAACGAGCAGGGTGGATAAGGGGGAACCAGTAGATGTGGTGTATTTGGATTTCCAGAAGGCATTCGATAAGGTGCCACATAAAAGGTTACTGCACAAGATAACAGTTCACGGGGTTGCTGGTAATATATTAGCATGGATAGAGGACTGGCTAACGAACAGAAAACAGAGAGTCGGGATAAATGGTCATTTTCCGGTTGGCAAACAGTGACTAGTGGGGTGCCGCAGGGATCGGTACTGGGGGCTCAACTATTTACAATCTATATTAATGACTTGGATGAAGGGACCGAGTGTAATGTGGCCAAGTTTGCTGATGATACAAAGATGGGTGGGAAAGCAAATTGTGAGGAGGACACACAAAATCTGCAAAGAGATATAGACAGGCTAAGTGAGTGGGCAAACATTTGGCAGATGGAGTATAATGTGGGAAAATGTAAGGTTATCCACTTTGGCAAAAAAAATAGAAAAGCAAATGATAATTTAAATGAAGAAAAATTGCAAAGTGCTGCAGTACAGAGGGACCTGAGGGTCCTTGTGCATAAAACACAAAAAGTTAGTATGCAGGTACAGCAAGTAATCAGGAAGGCAAATGGGATGTTGGCCTTTATTGCAAGGGGGATGGAGTATAAAAGCAGAGAAGTCCTGCTACAACTGTACAGGGTATTGGTGAGGCCACACCTAGAGTACTGCGTACAGTTTTGGTGTCCATATTTAAGGAAGGATATACTTACATTGGAAACAGTTCAGAGAAGGTTCCCTCGGTTGATTTCGGGGTTGTCTTTTGAAGATAGGTTGAATAGGTGATCTTATTGAAACATATATAATGATGAGGGGGCTCGACAAGGTAGATGCAGAGAGGATATTTCCACTCATAGGGGAAACTAAAACTAGGGGACATAGTCTCAGAATAAGGGGCCGCCCATTTATAACTGAGATGAGGAAGAATTTTTTCTTTCAGAGGGTTGTAAATCTGTGGAATTCTCTGCCCCAGAGAGCTGTGGAGGCTGGGTCATTGAATATATTTAAGGCGGCGATGGACAGATTTTTGAGCGATAAGGGAATAAAGGGTTATGGGGAATGGGCAGACAAGTGGAGCTGAGTCCATGATCAGATCAGCCATGATTTTACTAAATGGCGGAGCAGGCTCAAGGGGCCAAATGGCCTACTCCTGCTCCTATTTCTTATGTTATAATGCTCACCCCCCTCCCCCCAATAGATGGGGCATTGTGTGTGGATTATTAACAGGTTTATTGGGTATGAAGTGTCAGTGTTGACACTTCTGGATTTCATCCGCTCCATCCCATTTCGTCGACCCCAACCTTGCACAAGACTTTTTGGCGATATTTTGCCGTTTTTGGCGGAAAATGGTGAGGCGGGAAATTCGCAGAAGTCTTGCGCCGGCAGTTTTTAAATACCGCGGGAAGCGGACCGCCGGCATGCAAGACTGGAAAAAGCACTTTCATCAGATATTTGGCTCGTAGCGCACCCGTAGATAGGATGAAAAAAACACCTGGGAAAAACCTGCGTTGCAGCATTTGGAAGGGAGGTAGATATGAAGAACTGCAAAAAAGGCAAATTAAAGTTTTTATTTTTTAATTCTTTTGCAGAGATTTGATAGAAAAGGGTCGTGAATGTTTTGTGATTGTTTAATTTTTACTTTTTTAGCGGTATTGCTATGACCAAAAATGTAATTTCTCGCCCTGTGTCATTTCGATGAAATGTTAATTCTTGTCTACTCTCTCCTGGATGTAAAAGATCTGATAGTACTATTTGACTAAGAGCGGTATCTTGGCCAACATTTACCCCTCAACCAACACCAACAAAAATAGATTATTTGGTTATTTTTCTTATGGCTGTCTATTGAGATCTTGCCAGATTTTCCCACATTACAGCTGTGCTTCAGAAGTACTTCAATGGTTGCAAAGTGTTTTGGGACTTTGTAAGAATTAAATATCTGCTATACAAATGCAGGATCTTTCTTTTTTATACTCCATTCATTAATATCTGTGCTATTTGCCTCTTTTGCATTGTTGGTAACCATCCTCACCCCCCAACAAAAGTCTGTCCATGTTGCTCCATTACAGTACTCATCTAGACCATAAAATGGATTTTTCATCTTTGCCATAGATCGATTTTTCTCAAAAGTTTTTCACACTGTCAGTGTATGAATTAACTTTCTCAAATGTATAGTGTTTTTAAGTGGCTTGTTCACTATATGAGAAGCATTATGGTGTTATTGCATGTGCTTTATGTTTGATTTTCTTTCTCACGAGAATTTGGGGCCCAAATTTGGCCAGTACAGATTTCTGGCGCACTCACCAGAGGTGTGCCATTTTTGTAGAACTCCAAGGATGCCAAAAATCTTCATGCCGAGTTTGGCCGCTCCCCAGCCTCTCCTCGATGGTGGCATAGCATGGCAACTGGATTCGGGGGTGGAGCCAGGTCCCGGCACTGAAAACAGTGCCGGGACCTCTGCACATGCGTGCTAGAGTGTGCGCGCATGCGCAGTAGCTCCTCGCCCCCAGAATCTGTGAGTGTGCTCTGCAGGCTGTGTGGGAAGGGTCCGAAGCGGCCGCCCCTATCCCTAGCCGAATGGACTCCCTCATTGGCGGCCCGCTGCCTTCCCTTCGCATAAAGGTAGGACTTCTATTTTTTATTTGCTATTGATTGATTGATTGCTTATTACTCTGGTCTTGGTGCTTTAGCTGCAGGGTTCCTTCTATTTTTTATTTGTTAATTAATTGTTTATTACTTTTCGTGCTTTGTTTAGTGCTTTGTAAGTCTTGGTGCTAGCTGCAGGTCCTCTCAGCTTCCTTGAATTTTTTATTTGTTATTGAATGCTTATTTTTGTGTTTTGTTTAGTGCTTGTTGCTTTAAATGTACTTGCCTGCGTTGATTTCTTAACTCACTGCAAGGGTTTTCTGTGCTGGCCTAAGTTAATTTGGAGCAACTATTAGCTGTCCAAACTTGCTTAAATGGCCAAAACAGGCATAGGTGACTGGTAACGCCCCCTTTTGGGAAAAAAACAAAACAAAAAAAAATCCTAACTAACTCACTTACACTGGCACAAATTAACTGTGCAGAATTGCAATTTTTAAGTTACTCCGAAAAAGTCAAGTTGCTCCAAAAAAAAACGGAGCAACTCCTGGCCAAATTTGGGCCCATTGTCAAAAATCCCACACCTGTAACCACTCGTTACTGTGATTTTATTAGCAGCTTGGAAATTTTGATGAAAAGTTAACTTTTCTTTTAGTCTTGAACAATCGTCCATTTTGGTGCAAAATAAGAAGAAAAATAGTAATGAAAGGTTTTGGTTCAGTACAACATGAACTGGCCTTTATTGCAGTTTTAATTCTAGTGTAAGAGGCAATTTATATCAGAGGTGTTAGTGAGACATTTGGGCAGATTGTGAAATTAGGCCTTATTATTATAGCAGCAGCTGGTCTGGTTGGCAACAGTTATGTATAGTATTCTGTAACTGACACTGCTGTGCTGTTAGTTATAAATAAAGCTGGTTGTGTATTTATTTGCACCCCGGTGTCATGCTGTTGCTGCTTTTGCTATACATGTGTAAAATTATATAAAGTGCAAGTTTTCAGATATTGCTCTTTCTGTATTCTTGCTGCTTAGAATAATTGAAGTACAAAAGGAGCGAACTCTACCTTGTACTTAGCTCCGTGACAACTAATTGCTCTGGTGAAGTAAAATTCTGAGCTCTTTATGAAAAGCATAAAAATTGATGTGTTTTTTCCCCACCTTCTGCTGCCGTTATTAAAACGAGTGAGATAATAAAAGTAATTTGTGCACGTATTGCATTGCATATGAATCCAGCTTCTTGTGTACATACACAACTTGACACGCGTCTGAATTTTATACAACAATATACATGTTCAAACCATGTGAATTTAGCAGCTACTTGTGTAACTGGGGCAGCTTTACTGCATCAGAAATGCAGATTTGAATGTTCAACCTTTTTACAGCACAAAGTCTTGGCATAAAATGGCCATTACTCTAATGAAGTCTATTAAAATGGATATAGCCTTGATATAGTGCGTATACAATGAACTGATCCAATCCACAAAATGTTGGTTATTTGGAAGCTGCTACCCCTTTCAGTTGTATATTTAATCTATTTTGCTGGAAGCTACTAAAATGTTTATTTACAGATGAACTTGGGTTTGTTTGTAAAGTCAAACTTGAGGTTCACCGATGCAGCAAAATCCAAATGTGTGTTTGTCGAGATGGTGTTAGGTCATTGAATATTTTATATTTCCAAACAAATGTTATTAGCTATACTTATGTAGATATGTTAGTACCCTGCTGGGTGATCATTGCTAATGTCTCTGTGCCTGATGTTGTAATATGCCTTTTCCAGCTGTCTACTTGTCATTTTCAGTCTACGGAACAATTAGTGCTCTCAGATTTGCAATCAGTAAATAAGTCACTGTTTGCAACACCATTTTAAGGAGGTATTACAGTACCATATTGTTGACTTCTTGGGCGAACTCAGTCCAGGAACATCCTACTTTATATGCACATCACCAGGGAATGTTCACATTTTAACTGACACTTTATCCTAGAATTTACTGTTAATGAGATTTAGCAGGCGACTGCTTATCACTTTAATATGACATTTCTCTATCATCGATTTTAGCAGAGCCATTAACCCATTTGCAACTTTCCTGTGACATTGCTTGCAGTGAGTTGGTGGGACATGCTGTTTAATAATGATAGAGGTGTTTATGCCATGTCGGGGATAACATTCAGGCCACTGATTTTCAGTGACAGACTAAGTGAGGTTCCATTTTTATTACTTGGTATTCTGGGATTTTTACCGGTTCTTTGGGGATGGAATTCCATGGTTGTGTCCTTTTGATTAAACAGTAAAGGAGCTGTACATAGCTATATGAAATAAAATTCCTTTACCTATGTATTTAATTTTTAGCCCTCTTTGAAGTTGAAAATGCACTGCTGGATGATATACAAGAGGTGCCTATTGAAGTTAGATCATTGGCTAGGCAGATCTGGAACTGGGCTTCTTGATTATTTTGGTTAGTTTTTTTATGGTGAATATGAGAAAAGTGGCCTAAAATGGTGGCTGAGTGTTCTGTATTTCTCTTCCCTGCATTTTTCGTTTATGTTTGTCCAGTTCCCTCCCCTCCTTTCCTGAAGGTGTAGATTCTTGCTAGGGATACCTTGCCAAATTGGCCACTCTACATGTGAGCTCAGATGATAAATAACAGCAGGCTATTTGACTGCGGAGAACATCTTGAATGAGTGGCCTCACCTGAATTCCATGGACGCACGCTCCCAGTAGGAGTCACAGTATGCGGATCATAAGCAAGAATTATTGTCTTATTTATCCTTCCTTAAACCAGAAGTCCTGCCCTTAATTGAAGCAGCTCAACATCTTCCCTGTCTGAGATCAGCTATATTAGCTCAAATTAGAAATCACACTCATGTCCACATGGCTCAGAGATGGAGACTTCACCTGTTGCTACACAGTTCCCGCAAACCTCCAATTTAAAGTTGTGGGAGTCCTTGTGCATGAAACACAAAAAGTTAGTATGCAGGTACAGCAAGTAATTAGGAAGGCAAATGGAATGTTGGCCTTTATTGCAAGGGGGACGGAGTATAAAAGCAGAGAAGTCCTGCAACAACTCGACACGATATTGGTGAGGCCACACCTAGCGTGGTCTCCTTATTTAAGGAGGGATATACAGTAATTGCATTGGAGGCTGTTCAGAGAAGGTTTACTAGGTTGATTCCTGGGATGAAGGGTTTGACTTATGAAGAAAGGTTGAGTAGTTTGGGCCTATACTCATTGGAGTTTAGAAGAATGAGAGGTGATCTTATTGAAACATGTAAGATACTGAGAGGGCTCGACAAGGTAGATGCAGAGAGGCTGTTTCCACTCATGGGGGAATCTACCACTTCGGATATAGTTTCAGAATAAGGGGTCGCCCATTTAATACTGAGATGAGGAGGAATTTTTTTCTCTGAGGTTGTAAATCTGTGGAATTCTCTGCCCCAGAGAGCTGTAGAAGCTGGATCATTGAATATATTTAAGGCGGAGATAGATAGATTTTTGAGAGCTAAGAGAGTAAAGAGTTAAAGAGCCAGCGGCAGTTGGTGAGAGGGGAGCGACCTATCAAAAGCCCAGCGGGAGATCGAGAGCCAGCGGCAGTTGGTGAGAGGCGGGGGCGGCCTATAAAAGGCATACCGGTGCAGCTACAGCGGGAGAGAAAGCAAAATAGAAGTAGAAAGGAATCAAAAAGTGACGTCACAGCCAATGGGGTAAGTGATTGGCTGGTGATTGGTGAGTAGCTTTTCTTTTTCTTTTTTATATCAGTAAGTGAACTTTAGCATTGCTACTACCAATTTAAGGGTATCTAAGGGTTAAGACATGGCAGGAGAGCTCGGTCACGTGATATGCTCCTCCTGTACCATGTGGGAACTCGGGGACACTTCCGGTGTCCCTGGGCGCTACGTGTGTGGGAAGTGTATCCGCCTCGAGCTCTTGATGGTCCGCGTTGCTGAATTGGAGCTGAGGGTGGATTCACTCTGGAGCATCCACGATGCTGAGAATGACGTGAGTATCACGTGTAGCGAGTTGGTCTTACCGCAGGAGAAGGGTCCACAGCCAGATAGGGAATGGAAGACCAGCAGGAAGAGCAGTGCAAGAAAGATAGTGCAGGGGTACCCTGTGGTCATCCCCCTGCAAAACAGATACACCGTTTTGAGTACTGTTGGGGGGGATGACTCATCAGGGGAGGGCAGCAGCAGCCAAGTTCATGGCATTGTGGCTGGCTCTGCTGCACAGGAGGGCAGGAAAAAGATTGGGAGCGCGATAGTGATAGGGGATTCGATGGTGAGGGGAATAGATAGGCGTTTCTGCGGCCGCAACCGAGACTCCAGGATGGTATGTTGCCTCCCTGGTGCAAGGGTCAAGGATGTCTCGGAGCGGGTGCAGGACATTCTGAAATGGGAGGGAGAACAGCCAGTTGTCGTGGTGCACATTGGTACCAATGACATAGGTAAAAAAAAGCGATGAGGTCCTACGAAAAGAATTTAAGGAACTAGGAGCTAAATTAAAAAGTAGGACCTCAAAAGTAGTAATCTCGGGATTGATACCAGTGCCACGTGCTAGTCAGAGTAGGAATCGCAGGAGAGCGCAGATGAATACGTCGCTTGAGCAGTGGTGCAGCAGGGAGGGATTCAAATTCGTGGGGCATTGGAACCGGTTCTGGGGGAGGTGGGACCAGTACAAACCGGACGGTCTGCACCTGGGCAGGACCAGAACCAATGTCCTGGGGGAGTGTTTGCTAGTGCTGTTGGGGAGGAGTTAAACTAATATTGCAGGGGGATGGGAACCTATGCAGGGAGAAAGAGGGAGACAAAAATGAGGCAAAAGCAAAAGACAGAAAGGAGATGAGGAAAAGTGGAGGGCAGAGAAACCCAAGGCAAAGAACAAAAAGGGCCACTGTACAGCAAAATTCTAAAAGGACAAAGGGTGTTAAAAAAGCAAGCCTGAAGGCTTTGTGTCTTAATGCAAGGAGTATCCGCAATAAGGTGGATGAATTAACTGTGCAAATAGATGTTAACAAATATGATGTGATTGGGATTACGGAGACGTGGCTCCAGGATGATCAGGGCTGGGAACTCAACATCCAAGGGTATTCAACATTCAGGAAGGATAGAATAAATGAAAAGGAGGTGAGGTAGCATTGCTGGTTAAAGAGGAGATTAATGCAATAGTTAGGAAAGACATTAGCTTGGATGATGTGGAATCTATATGGGTAGAGCTGCAGAACACTAAAGGGCAAAAAACATTAGTGGGAGTTGTGTACAGACCTCCAAACAGTAGTAGTGATGTTGGGGAGGGCATCAAACAGGAAATTAGGAGTGCATACAATAAAGGTGCAGCAGTTATAATGGGTGACTTTAATATGCACATAGATTGGGCTAGCCAAACTGGAAGCAATACGGTGGAGGAGGATTTCCTGGAGTGCATAAGGGATGGTTTTCTAGACCAATATGTCGAGGAACCAACTAGGGGGGAGGCCATCTTAGATTGGGTGTTGTGTAATGAGAGAGGATTAATTAACAATCTCATTGTGCGAGGCCCCTTGGGGAAGAGTGACCATAATATGGTGGAATTCTGCATTAGGATGGAGAATGAAACAGTTAATTCAGAGACCATGGTCCAGAACTTAAAGAAGGGTAACTTTGAAAGTATGAGGCGTGAATTGGCTAAGATAGATTGGCGAATGATACTTAAGGGGTTGACTGTGGATGGGCAATGGCAGACATTTAGAGACCGCATGGATGAATTACAACAATTGTACATTCCTGTCTGGCGTAAAAATAAAAAAGGGAAGGTGGCTCAACCGTGGCTATCTAGGGAAATCAGGGATAGTATTAAAGCCAAGGAAGTGGCATACAAATTGGCCAGAAATAGCAGCGAACCTGGGGACTGGGAGAAATTTAGAACTCAGCAGAGGAGGACAAAGGGTTTGATTAGGGCAGGGAAAATGGAGTACGAGAAGAAGCTTGCAGGGAACATTAAGGCGGATTGCAAAAGTTTCTAGAGGTATGTAAAGAGAAAAAGGTTAGTAAAGACAAACGTAGGTCCCCTGCAGTCAGAATCAGGGGAAGTCATAACGGGGAACAAAGAAATGGCAGACCAATTGAACAAGTACTTTGGGGTCAGAGGGTCTAGTAAGGAGGAGGAACTGAGGAAAATCTTTATTAGTCGGGAAATTGTGTTGTGGAAATTGATGGGATTGAAGGCCGATAAATCCCCAGGGCCTGATGGACTGCATCCCAGAGTACTTAAGGAGGTGGCCTTGGAAATAGCGGATGCATTGACAGTCATTTTCCAACATTCCATTGACTCTGGATCAGTTCCTATCGAGTGGAGGGTAGCTAATGTAACCCCACTTTTTAAAAAAGGAGGCAGAGAGAAAGCAGGGAATTATAGACCGGTCAGCCTGACCTCAGTAGTGGGTAAAATGATGGAATCAATTATTAAGGATGTCATAGCAGGGCATTTGGAAAATGGTGACATGATAGGTCCAAGTCAGCATGGATTTGTGAAAGGGAGATCATGCTTGACAAATCTTCTGGAATTTTTTGAAGATGTTTCCAGTAAAGTGGACAAAGGAGAACCAGTTGATGTGGTATATTTGGACTTTCAGAAGGCTTTCGACAAGGTCCCACACAGGAGATTAATGTGCAAAGTTAAAGCACATGGGATTGGGGATTGAGACGTGGATTGAGAACTGGTTGTCAGACAGGAAGCAAAGAGTAGCAGTAAATGGGTACTTTTCAGAATGGCAGGCAGTGACTAGTGGGGTACCGCAAGGTTCTGTGCTGGGGCCCCAGCTGTTTACATTGTACATTAATGATTTAGACGAGGGGATTAAATATAGTATCTCCAAATTTGCGGATGACACTAAGTTGGGTGGCAGTGTGAGCTGCGAGGAGGCTGCAGAGTGACTTGGATAGGTTAGGTGAGTGGGCAAATGGGCAAATGGGCAAATGCGTGGCAGATGAAGTATAATGTGGATAAATGTGAGGTTATCCACTTTGGTGGTAAAAACAGAGAGACAGACTATTATCTGAATGGTGACAGATTAGGAAAAGGGAAGGTGCAACGAGACCTGGGTGTCATGGTACATCAGTCATTGAAGGTTGGCATGCAGGTACAGCAGGCGGTTAAGAAAGCAAATGGCATGTTGGCCTTCATAGCGAGGGGATTTGAGTACAGGGGCAGGGAGGTGTTGCTACAGTTGTACAGGGCCTTGGTGAGGCCATACCTGGAGTATTGTGTACAGTTTTGGTCTCCTAACTTGAGGAAGGACATTCTTGCTATTGAGGGAGTGCAGCGAAGATTCACCGGACTGATTCCCGGGATGGTGGGACTGACCTATCAAGAAAGACTGGATCAACTGGGCTTGTATTCACTTGAGTTCAGAAGAGTGAGAGGGGACCTCATAGAAACATTTAAAATTCTGATGGGTTTGGACAGGTTGGATACAGGAAGAATGTTCCCAATGTTGGGGAAGTCAAGAACCAGGGGTCACAGTCTAAGGATAAGGGGTAAACCATTTAGGACCGAGATGAGGAGAAACTTCTTCACCCAGAGAGTGGTGAACCTGTGGAATTCTCTACCACAGAAAGTAGTTGAGGCCAATTCGCTAAATATATTCAAAAGGGAGTTAGATGAAGTCCTTACTACTCGGGGGATCAAGGGGTATGGCGAGAAAGCAGGAAGGGGGTACTGAAGTTTCATGTTCAGCCATGAACTCATTGAATGGCGGTGCAGGCTAGAAGGGCTGAATGGCCTGCTCCTGCACCTATTTTCTATGTTTCTATGTTTCTATGTTTCTATGTTATGGGGAGCAGGCAGGGAATTGGAGCTGAACTTATAATAAGATTAGCGATGATATTATTGAATGGCGGAGCAGGCTCGAGGGGCCAAATGGCCTGCTCCTGCTCCTATTTCTGATGTTATGTTCTTCATGGCCTCGCCTCTTCCTATCTGTAACTTCCTAAAGTCCCTCCCCCCCCCCCCCCCACCACCACACAAACTCTCCCGTCCTCTGGCTCTGGCCTATTGTGCATTCTTCTCTCCCTTTGCGCTGCCATTGAGGACCGTGCTTTCAGCCTATAGGTCCCATACACTTCTGTTCCCTCTCTAAACCTCTCTACTTCCCTCTCTTCCATCCTGTCCTCCTTAAACCCCATCTCTTTGACCAAGCTTTTGGTCAGCCTTCTAATATCCCCTTTTTTGGCTTGGCCATCATTTGTATTTGATTGAGCCCTGTAAAGTGCCTTTGCATGTTTTTCTGTGTTGAAAGTATGCTATAACTCCAAGTTGTTGTTGGTAGAGCTTAACCTGGGGACATCCTTCAGTCGTGCATCATTGTGAAGGGGGAACCTGGGTTTGGGAGAACTGCAAGATGGACTATGGGGTGAGACTCACAGCTGGTTTCTTGGTGCCTGCCGGATATGAGGAGAATGAGAGCACATGGACCTGACAGTACTAGATGTGAGTGGCTAGGGGCAGACTGGTATGGCAGCACTGGTTTGTAACTTCCTACGATATCTATAAAAAATTAAACTTGATATCTTGGGATTGTTTCCTGGAAGTCTGTCTCAGTGTTTCTCAGCTCTGGTTCTGTTTCTCTCCCTTTTTCAGGAAAAAAGAAATAGAATGTTGACAAAATCTATCAACAAAATGCAAGAAATAATCAGGTGATAATTAGAGGCTCTGTTCGCTTTCAAAATTTTTTTTTTTTAATCAAATTAGGATGAGGAAATCCACTATCTATACAGGAGTCTGGGTGTCAGCGTAATCTCCTGTCTGAAGTTTATACACTATAATTCAAATAGCAACTGAAGTTACAAGACTTGTGTAATCAGTACAGTCTGAATTTCTCTTTGTTTCTCTCACGCATGCAAACATGAATTTTATCTTTGATAAGGTACCACATAGTAGACCCATACTAAGCTCAGAACATACTGAGTCAGAGGACAAATAGCAGAATGAATAGCAAAGTGGCTACAAAACAGAAAACTGAGTCGAGGGTTAAAGGTAGTTACTCAGATTAGCAAAAGGTGAGAAGTGGTGTTCCACAAGGTGTCGTTAATACTGAGGAGGACTGTGACAAAATACAGGAAGACATAAATAAACTTTAAGAATGGGCAGGTAATTGGCAAATTAACTTCAATATAGGTAAGTGAGAGGTGGTACATTTTGGCAAGCCGCATATTCCTTGGAAAATGAGTGTCTAAATGAGGTAGAAGAACAGAGAGATCTGAGGTACAGATAGACAAATCACTAAAAGTAGCGACATAGTTTAATAAAACCATGAAAAAGCGAACAAAACACTGAGGTTCATTCGAGGGTACAGAATTGAAAGCAGAGAAGTTATGTTAAACTTGTACAGAACTTTGGTTGGACCTCACTTGAAGTACTGTGAACAGTTATGGTGTACGTATTATAAAAAGGATATAGAGGCATTGGGGGAGGTGCAAAAAAGATTTACTAGAATGATACCAGAGATGCATACTGAGAGGTTATACCTATCAGGAAAGATCGAACAGGCTGGGTCTCTTTTCTTTTGAAAAGAGAAAAATGAAGGATGGCCTGACAGAGGTCTTTAAGATTATGAAAGGTTTTATAGGGTAGACGTAGAGAGGATGTTTCCACTTGTCGGCAGTACCAGAAATCAGGACAATAAAAGAAGATAATCACAACTAAATACAATTGGGAACGCAGGAGAAACTTATTTACCCAGAGAGTGGTTAGAATGTAGAACCCGCTACCACAAGGAGTAGTTGAGGCGAATAACATAGATGCATTTCAGGGGAAGCTCGATAAACATATGAAGGAGAAAGGAATTGAAGGATATGTTGATGTGGTTAGTTGAAGAAGGGTGGGAGGAGGCTCATGTGGAGCATAAACCTGTTGGGCCGAATGACCTGTATCTGAGTTGTAAATACGATATAATGCCAAGTAATACCTGAATAAAGCTTTTAAAATTTATTCAGTAACTTGTTTTCAATTAATTTTGAAAAAGAGCCAAATAGATCTTGTTAGGGACTGAGAGAAGTATTCTACCATTTGGCTCGCTTAATGGTGCATCCTGTAAACTGAGGACCATACATGTGGTTCGACAGTGGAACGAGCCTTCAGCTGATGGCAAAAATATCAAATTCAAATCTAGGTGTTTGAGCATGGGAGAGGCTTTCAGTAAAGGACAGCAGAAACAAGTCAATTGATAAATTAATTCTGTTAATGTGAAAAATGTGATTCTTCGATTTGTAAAAATATTTTTGTTTAAAACCTTATTTTGAATATTAGAAATTTCAGCAGAGAAAGCACTGATGAAGATTTTTTTTCAAAATGCATTTTGGTTGATTTGATTAGCTCATCAATGATCCATGACAGCAAAAAATTGACATATTATTCTGCGGTTTCTATTTCTCATTGTTGAAACATAAATACTACAGAAAGAATGGTGGTTTGTGGGCAGGAGGTAGGCACCACGTGCAAGTTTTTGATTAATATATAGATGTGCTAATGCCTCTGTTTAAAATTTTGAAAAGAGGAATGTCTTACGAGTACATTACATGTGAGCTCTTTGTGATTTCTTAGGCTTTTACCTGTAATTGTGGTCAACTTTCACCATTCAACTTATACAAGTTATCTTTGTTTATATTAAAACTGCACCACGACTGTGGCCCCGGGTATCATCGCCAACATTGATAAAATAGAAGTCTTGTACTTGGAACCTCTTCGGTATACATGGTAAAATGCATGACAAGCCTATGCCATGGCATCCATTTTCTGGAAGTACAATTCAGACTTGCACTTGAACTTGCTTGCATTAAGGGTAAATGCAGACATAGACTGCTTGGGCCGAATGGACTGTTTTTGTGTGTGTTTCAGTGGCCAATTGGGTGAGATATTGCAAGCTATTGCTGTGAAACTATAGGCCAGAAATTCATTGTCCCTGAAGGGATGGCTACCGCGGAGTTTGGGCGATCGATCGAAAAAAATCGATCAGCTGCCGTGGTTGGGTACCTTTCGCTCCCCAAACCATATTCAGCTCAGCGGGTGTGGCGGGGGTGTGGGGGGGAGGTGGTGGGTGGGGAGGGATTTCAGTAGTGTTCACTTCCACCAGAAACTTGGAGTGAAGCCGCTGTAAAGGAAGGTTTCCAGCGGTGAGCTCTGCAGCGTGCGGACTGCTGGAAAGGAACTTCCACAGCAAAATTCACCGAGGAAATGGTAGGACTTTTCCCGGCAGTGCCCCCGCAAGGTTTTCGACGCGGTGCTCGAACGCGACACCGCTGGGGCCCTTTGGTCAGTAAAAAGTTTTATCCCTTATTATTGTTTTTATTTCATTTTCCAGCATGCGCAGTATTTATCTTTTGATAGAGTTTTATTAATTGTTTTGGCTCCATTAAACCTACTGAGTGCTGCTCAGAGGTTTGCACACACCCCTGTATTTTTGTACAACTTTCAGGTCTGACTCTTTAGTGGAGTCCTGTGGGCTGTCGAGACATGTTTGGCAGGGTTCACTCTGAGGATGGGAGGAGTGTTGGGAGGGCGACGCCTGGTACACCTGCTCAGAAGCAGGGTGGCACGCAGGAAAAGGCGTCGCCATCAGCACCGTGCAGACAGGTAGCGGGCAAGGAAGGCAACAGCCATCATTTGTTCATTCTGCGCCAGACCAGTGTGCCCGCCATCTTCACCGGCCCGAATCAAGATTGCTGTTGGCTGCTTGGGAACAAGGGATATCCCCTGTCTACTTGGCTGTTCATTCCTCAGCGGAACCCCAGGACAGTGCCAGAGCATGCATACAATGACATTCATTGTGCCACCAGGTGCATCATCGAGCAGTGCATAGGCATCCTTAAGCAGAGATTCTGATGCCTGGATCATTCTGGTGGCACCTTGCAGTACTCTCCTCAACGGGTCTCCATAATCGTCGTGGTCTGCTAAATGCTGCACAACCTGGCCATCAAGAGGGGACAGCCACTGAAGATCGAACCAGCAGTACCACCTGAGGAATTATAGAAACATAAAAAGTAGGTGCTGGAGTAGGCCATTCAGCCCTTCGAGCCTACACCACCATTCAATATGATCATGGCTGATCATGCAACTTCATATCCCATTCCTGCTTTCTCTCCATACCCCTTGATCCCTTTAGTCGTAAGGGCCACACTTAAGGAGGAGGAGGAGGATCCCTTACCCCCAGAGCTAGGAGGCGTCGACCCATCGCCACCCTGAAAGTGCCGGGTGCAGACTGGCCAGCACCCTCCTGGGAGGGTGCGTCCTCACATATATAGAGGTGCCTGACACCTCCCCTGCAATCTCCCTCCATGCATTATGTACTGCCTGTCTGCCAGGTCTCCCCACGTCAGGAAACAGTATTCTTCTTCTGTCTGCCACACTGTCCATCAGTGTCTCCAGCTCCATACCAGTGAACCTGTTGGCTCTCCTTGCACCTCTTACACCGGCCATCATTCCAAACTCCTTCCTCCCTCAGGGCCTTGCTGCAAATCCTGGCCAGGGAGCAGCTGGCTCATTAGAAACCCTTACCTGCATGCTGAATTTCTCAGTGGTGATAACGCTCAAATTAAGACAGCCACACCGCTGAAAAATCCACTTTGGAAGGGTTCATTAGTGCTGGAACCCATTTTTCCACTTTTGGAGCTGAATATGGGGTGGCCCAGCCACACATTATTTTTGGTGCTAATGGTCCCAAAAAGGTACGGGGTGAGCACCAGCTTTCCAGCAGCACTGAATTTTGGGCCCAATATCTCAGTAGTCACTCTATTCAGCAGAGAAGGGAAGGAAAAGAAAAAAATTACATTTTAACAAGTGACTACATCTTTATAGAAACATAGATAGAAACATAGAAAATAGGTACAGGAGCAGGCCATTCAGCCCTTCTAGCCTGCACCGCCATTCAATGAGTTCATGGCTGAACATGAAACTTCAGTACCCCCTTCCTGCTTTCTCGCCATAACCCTTGATCCCCCGAGTAGTAAGGACTTCATCTAACTCCCTTTTGAATATATTTAGTGAATTGGCCTCAACTACTTTCTGTGGTAGAGAATTCCACAGGTTCACCACTCTCTGGATGAAGAAGTTTCTCCTCATCTCGGTCCTAAATGGCTTACCCCTTATCCTCAGACTGTGACCCCTGGTTCTGGACTTCCCCAACATTGGGAACATTCTTCCTGCATCTAATCTGTCTAAACCCGTCAGAATTTTAAACGTTTCCATGAGGTCCCCTCTCATTCTTCTGAACTCCAGTGAATACAAGCCCAGTTGCACCAGTCTTTCTTGATAGGTCAGTCCTGCCATCCCGGGAATCAGTCTGGTGAATCTTCGCTGCACTCCCTCAATAGCAAGAATGTCCTTCCTCAAGTTAGGAGACCAAAACTGTACACAATACTCCAGGTGTGGCCTCACCAAGGCCCTGTACAACTGTAGCAACACCTCCCTGCCCCTGTATTCAAATCCCCTTGCTATGAAGGCCAACATGCCATTTGCTTTCTTAACCGCCTGCTGTACCTGCATGCTAACCTTCAATGACTGATGTACCATGACACCCAGGTCTCATTGCACCTTCCCTTTTCCTAATCTGTCACCATTCAGATAATAGTCTGTCTCTCTGGTTTTACCACCAAAGTGGATAACCTCACATTTATCCACATTATACTTCATCTGCCATGCATTTGCCCACTCACCTAACCTATCCAAGTCACTCTGCAGCCTAATAGCATCCTCCTCGCAGCTCACACTGCCACCCAACTTAGTGTCATCCGCAAATTTGGAGATACTGCATTTAATCCCCTCGTCTAAATCATTAATGTACAATGCAAACAGCTGGGCCCCAGCACAGAACCTTGCGGCACCCCACTAGTCACTGCCTGCCATTCTGAAAAGTACCCGTTTACTCCTACTCTTTGCTTCCTGTCTGACAACCAGTTCTCAATCCACGTCAGCACACTACCCCCAATCCCATGTGCTTTAACTTTGCACATTAATCTCTTGTGTGGGACCTTGTCGAAAGCCTTCTGAAAGTCCAAATATACCACATCAACTGGTTCTCCTTTGTCCACTTTACTGGAAACATCCTCAAAAAATTCCAGAAGATTTGTCAAGCATGATTTCCCTTTCACAAATCCATGCTGACTTGGACCTATCATGTCACCATTTTCCAGATGCACTGCTATGACATCCTTAATAATTGATTCCATCATTTTACCCACTACCGATGTCAGGCTGACCGGTCTATAATCCCCTGTTTTCTCTCTCCCTCCTTTTTTAAAAAGTGGGGTTATATTGGCTACCCTCCACTCCATAGGAACTGATCCAGAGTCAATGGAATGTTGGAAAATGACAGTCAATGCATCCGCTATTTCCAAGGCCACCTCCTTAAGTACTCTGGGATGCAGTCCATCAGGCCCTGGGGATTTATCGGCCTTCAATCCCATCAATTTCCCCAACACAATTTCCCGACTAATAAAGATTTCCCTCAGTTCCCCCTCCTTACTAGACCCTCTGACCCCTTTTATATCCGGAAGGTTGTTTGTATCCTCCTTCGTGAATACCGAACCAAAGTACTTGTTCAATTGGTCTGCCATTTCTTTGTTTCCCGTTATGACTTCCCCTGATTCTGACTGCAGGGGACCTACGTTTGTCTTTACTAACCTTTTTCTCTTTACATACCTATAGAAACTTTTGCAATCCGCCTTAATGTTCCCTGCAAGCTTCTTCTTGTACTCCATTTTCCCTGCCCTAATCAAACCCTTTGTCCTCCTCTGCTGAGTTCTAAATTTCTCCCAGTCCCCAGGTTCGCTGCTATTTCTGGCCAATTTGTATGCCACTTCCTTGGCTTTAATACTATCCCTGATTTCCCTTGATAGCCACGGTTGAGCCACCTTCCCTTTTTTATTTTTACGCCAGACAGGAATGTACAATTGTTGTAATTCATCCATGCGGTCTCTAAATGTCTGCCATTGCCCATCCACAGTCAACCCCCTAAGTATCATTCGCCAATCTATCCTAGCCAATTCACGCCTCATACCTTCAAAGTTACCCTTCTTTAAGTTCTGGACCATGGTCTCTGAATTTACTGTTTCATTCTCCATCCTAATGCAGAATTCCACCACATTATGGTCACTTTTCCCCAAGGGGCCTCGCACAATGAGATTGCTAATTAATCCTCTCTCATTACACAACACCCAGTCTAAGATGGCCTCCCCCCTAGTTGGTTCCTCAACATATTGGTCTAGAAAACCATCCCTTATGCACTCCAGGAAATCCTCCTCCACCGTATTGCTTCCAGTTTGGCTAGCCCAATCTATGTGCATATTAAAGTCACCCATGATAACTGCTGCACCTTTATTGCATGCACCCCTAATTTCCTGTAATGAATATTGAAATGAACCCTAGCTTTTGAAGTGTTCAGATATTACTGGGTAGTTTAAATTGTCTTGGTTTGTTGATGTTTTAAATCATCTGTTCAAAGGGCTTTAAGTGAGTGTCAGTAGCATAATGTGAAGACTCTTTAACAATCTTTTTCTCTCCCGAGTCTTTCATGGTGGTTCTTAAAAAATATCTCTTGATAATAAACCGGATCAATTAATGGAACTCTAAGTAGAATTGGTTTAAACTGCTCGATTAATACCCTGCCATGCAGAGCACTTGGTAACAAGAAATGCAATTTAGAAAATGGACTTGTCAGAAGAATGGAGGCTCAACAAGAATATTAACAATGGATCAAATGTCACTAATATCAACACCATGATCTTATCATCCTTAAAGTCCACTTTGCTCAAGGACATTTTGCTCATCAGTTTTGCCATAATAACATCATTTAAAATAGAATTGGTTAATAATTTGAAAAGGAGGACTGTAGAAGGTTGTGTGGAAAGGAAAGCGAGGTAGAATTAGAGTCAGTAGGAGCACAGGTGTAATATGCCAAATGGTCTCTTTCTGCATTTTAATTTCTAAAACTCATAATAATGTTGCAACAGTTACAAATATCATTACACACATATCCTATTTAGATTTTCTTTCAGTTTATGTATGAACAATTAAATATCTAGGTGCTCATTTGGATTTACCCACTTATGATATCTTAAGCCCAGTCTGAATACATCAAGCAAATGAGGTAAGACACCTTAGTTTTCCATTGTAATGTTTCACTGAGAAATAACACTCCATTATATCACATATCATGTCATAATTGGAAGTTCTGAAAGTAGTGTAAATAAAAAATATTTTGGAAGCTGTTTCTGCATGGTAGATCTAATCCTAAATTCTAAATGTAAGAACCACATGGAGTCTTTTCCAGTATGGCATTGGTCTTCTCTACATTAGCCGAGGCAACAATAGCCCTGAAATTCCGTTTTGTCCTTCCCACGGGCATTTTAGAGAAAAAATACGCACCTACCTTAAGCTGCTGCCCACGTTCGACTTTCCGATGCTGTGGCCTGAGCTGGCTGCGAGCCGCAGCACGTGCACGTCGGGACATGCGCAGGCCTGGAGCTGGAGTCACATGGCTCTGGGCAGCCAATCAGTAAAGTATCATGGTAATAGGAGTTCCGTAAGGTCCTAAACTCCTATTATATTGATTGAGAAACAGCCCCAAACACCCAAAACACAAATTAAAAAATAGAAAATATACACTACATTCATTTAAATTAAAGTTATTAATGTCTTAAAAATATATATATTTTCCAGATTTTTTAAAAAAGTTTAAAAAAATAAACTTACCATTATGGGGAGGGTTTTTAAATGATAAAATATGTTTTCATAACTTTATTTTTATATGTTTTTGTGTTTTTTAAAACACTTGTGCCTGTAAACGTAGGCTATGCGCCTGCTTTTTCAGGCGCAACATTTTTGAGGACATTTATATGCGTAAATATCGGAAATTTGCACTGACAAATGTCCTCGCTCCCGATCCGCGGATGATCTGTCAAGCCAGAAACTTGACAGATCGGAAAAGCCGGTTTTCAGCGCATGCGCATTGCGCGCCGAACACCGGCTTTTCCAATTTTTTCCCGGGTCCATACAAACTTTGTACGGTGCCGGGAACGTCGGAATTTCAGGGCCAATGTTTTTTAAAATATATATGTATCAACGCCCACTTAATTGGTTAAGCAAAGGAACAACAGATGGTGTTTAATGATGATAGATGCAAGACTATGTACATTGGAACAAGAAAAATGAACTCTGTATACAAACAATAAAAGTATGTGATTTGGCAAAGTAAAATCATATGGTGTGATCCTTGATCATTCACTGATAAAGCAGTTTTCAGCCATGCTACTCAGTTATTGAGTTGCATTTCAAGGGCGTTTAGTTGCAAGTCAAAACAGGTTACTGCAGTCTAGTGCAAATTACTGGTCCAGCCACATTTGAAAATATTGAGGTAGAATTTCTAATCCTGAACTTACGATTTGTTAAGTTCCGACTTGACAGATCATCCGCTCCAACTGTATTATCCTAATTGCTGGTACAGAGTTGGGCTAATTGCCCACCAACTGCCCAATAATTATGCATGAAAATGTTATGGCTGGTGTGCAAACAGGCGCAGGAGCCTGTTTGCACAGCGTAAGGGGACACCCGTCATGATAAAATATCTTAATCTAATGCTTTTTTGTTCAAATTATGATAAATATGTTTGCCCTTTACACTGAGCCTGACTGACAGATTAGCAAAGCCCCGTTGAAGATTATCCAAATGCAAAATCCTGCGAGAATAAATTAGTTAAGCAGCCTGCAGTGTAGTTTGATTGCTTCTGGTCTATTGATAATTTCCCCCCAAATTAATTTCTAATTCTAAGAATGTAAATCCAGAGTGGGGTGAGTGAAAGACTGGGGGTGAATGCGAGACCTGCTGTTTCCTGATGGGAGCACCGCCCCATGTGATCCCAGGTCGGGATTCCTGGGCCACCGCTCTGCGCTCAACTCCGCAGGGTCTGACAGCAACTTTCGAAGGAGGGCTTTCCAGCAGGTAAATGTGCATTCTGTCCAGAGGTCAGCAGCGCACTCTGCAGCAATGCCGCTGACCACAATTGCAGGATGAATATGTACAACTTTAGACACCATACACTCAAAAAGATACTGTTATTTTAGGAGGGCCCAGAGAAGAGCAACTAAGCTGATAGTGGAATTTAAGTTTGCAAGTTATAAATAGAAGCTCAAATAACAGAGGAAAAAAGGTGTCACAACAAGATAGCACTTTTCACAATGCTGAATGCATAATTAAGATGCATTCAGGCTAGCCTTGAACCCATGTCATCAGTGAATTCAATTGCATGTGGTGGAGGGGTTAGAATAAGCATCGAGCAGGGTCAGCAGCAGGAGCTTTGGATGATTTTCCAATCCTTATCTCGGGGTGCTGAGTCCAATTGCAACAATATGGGAGGGTCAAAAATAAACACTGCAGCTAAGGTTGCATGCAGCAATCAACGTAAAAATAAATTGTCTATATGTTTCCATTTGGATCATAACCTTCCAGTTGAGATGAGCTAACTCAGCACAGGTCAAAACGAGTGTCTTACTGACCAGTGTGGCTCACCTGCACACTGAATAAACTTGTTGAGCTGTTGGGCAAGCTTTATTAAAAATGAAATAATGGAATCACTGAAGTTTGAGTGATTGTGTCATGAAGCTAAGGCTTGCCTTGGGTTCAGGCACAGGTTGCATAATAAATCCTTGCCACTTTGAAAATACATACTGCAGTCTTATATGCAACCAAGTACAGATACAGCACAAAGCTAGCGAGGAATTGTAATTTTTGCCATCATTGGATGCCGTTTTTTTGACGCCCGGCGATTTTTTTTTTGGTGCAATCACTCGTTTGAAATTTTCCCCAAAGTTTTGGTGCTGGCGCCGACTGTCAACGGCAGATGTTTTGGTGCTGGTCTGCTTTGAAAAGGGATTCCGCGCCGTTTCTAGCCATTTATGCCAGTTTCCCCAGCAACATTTTTTTCAGAATGGTGCCGAGGCACCATAGACACCGCTGTAAAAAAACCTACCTTAAGTTAAGGAAATCGGCGTTGGCTTGCTGCAATCCTGGGCCAAGTGTCCTCCACACATCTGGCCCGCTGCAATCCCGGGCCAAAGGTGCTCCACGCGTGTTCTAGAGCTTCAGTGCCAGACTGAACAACAATCATAGTCCAAGCACATTGAAAAATAATTTGCACCATTAGAAGGAAATGTCATTCACAGCATACATTGAGGTGTTGTTAAACTTGCAGAAGAGCCTTTTCAATCTAGTTGCCTTTTGCTTTCTTAACCGCCTGCTGTACCTGCATGCCAACCTTCAATGACTCGTTGCACCTCCCCTTTTCCTAATCTGTCACCATTCAGATAAGTCTGTCTCTCTGTATTTACCACCGAAGTGGATAACCTCATATTTATCCACATTATACTTCATCTGCCATGCATTTGCCCACTCACCTAACCTATCCAAGTCACTCTGCAGTCTCATAGCATCCTCCTCGCAGCTCACACTGCCACCCAACTTAGTGTCATTCGCAAATTTGGAGATACTACATTTAATCCCCTCGTCTAAATCATTAATGTATAATGTAAACAGCTGGGGCCCCAGCACAGGTACCCCACTAGTCACTGCCTGCCATTCTGAAAAGTACCCATTTACTCCTCCTCTTTGCTTCCTGTCTGCCAACCAGTTCTCAATCCATGTCAGCACACTACCCTCAATCCCATGTGCTTTAACTTTGCACATTAATCTCTTGTGTGGGACCTTGTCGAAAGCCTTCTGAAAGTCCAAATACACCACATCAACTGGTTCTCCCTTGTCCACTCTACTGGAAACATCCTCAAAAAATTCCAGAAGATTTATCAAGCATGATTTCCCTTTCACAAATCCATGCTGACTTGGACCTATCATGTCACCTCTTTCCAAATGCGCTGCTCTGACATTCTTAATAATTGATTCCATCATTTTACCCACTACCGATGTCAGGCTGACCGGTCTATAATTCCCTGTTTTCTCTCTCCCTCCTTTTTTAAATTGGGGTTACATTGGCTACCCTCCACTCCATAGGAACTGATCCAGAGTCAATGGAATGTTGGAAAATGACAGTCAATGCATCCGCTATTTCCAAGGCCACCTCCTTAAGTACTCTGGGATGCAGACCATCAGGCCCTGGGGATTTATCGGCCTTCAATCCCATCAATTTTCCCAACATAATTTCCCGACTAATAATGATTTCCCTCAGTTCCTCCTTCTTAGTAGACCCTCTGACCCCTTTTATATCCGGAAGGTTGCTTGTGTCCTCCTTAGTGAATACCGAACCAAAGTACTTGTTCAATTGGTCTGCCATTTCTTTGTTCCCCGTTATGACTTCCCCTGATTCTGACTGCTGGGGACCTACGTTTGTCTTTACTAACCTTTTTCTCTTTACATATCTTTAGAAGCTTTTGCCGTCCGTTTTAATGTTCCCTGCAAGCTTTCTCTCATACTCTATTTTCCCTGCCCTAATCAAACCCTTTGTCCTCCTCTGCTAAGTTCTAAATTTCTCCCAGTCCCCGGGTTCGCTGCTATTTCTGGCCAATTTGTATGCCACTTCCTTGGCTTTAATGCTATTCCTGATTTCCCTAGATAGCCACGGTTGAGCCACCTTCCCTTTTTTATTTTTACGCCAGACATGGATGTACAATTGTTGTAGTTCATCCATGCGGTCTCTAAATGTCTGCCATTGCCTATCCACTGTCAACCCCTTAAGTATCATTCGCCAATCTATTCCAGCCAATTCACGCCTCATACCTTCAAAGTTACCCTTCTTTAAGTTCTGGACCATGGTCTCTGAATTAACTGTTTCATTCTCCATCCTAATGTAGAATTCCACCATATTATGGTCACTCTTCCCCAAGGGGTCTCGCACAACGAGATTGCTAATTAATCCTCTCTCATTACACAACACCCAGTCTAAGATGATCTCCCCCCTAGTTGTTCCTCGACATATTGGTCTAGAAAACCATCCCTTATGCACTCCAGGAAATCCTCCTCCACCGTATTGCTTCCAGTTTGGTTAGTCCAATCGATATGCATATTAAATTCACCCATGATAACTGCTGCACCTTTATTGCATGCACCCCTAATTTCCTGTTTGATGCCCTCCCCAACATCACAACTACTGTTTGGAGGTCTGTACACAACTCCCACTAACGTTTTTTGCCCTTTGGTGTTCTGCAGCTCTACCCATATAGATTCCACATCATCCAAGCGAATGTCCTTCCTAACTATTGCATTAATCGCCTCTTTAATCAGCAATGCTACCCCACCTCCTTTTCCTTTTATTCTATCCTTCCTGAATGTTGAATACCCTTGAATGTTGAGTTCCTAGCCCTGAGCATCCTGGAGCCACGTCTCTGTAATCCCAATCACATCATATCTGTTAACATCTATTTGCACAGTTAATTCATCCACCTTATTATGGATACTCCTTGCATTAAGACACAGAGCCTTCAGGCTTGTCTTTTTAACAAACCTTGTCCCTTTAGAATTTTGCTGTAATGTGGCCCTTTTTGTTTTTTGCCTTGGGATTCTCTGCCCTCCACTTTTACTATTCTCCTTTCTATCTTTTCCCTCTGCCTCCCTGCATAGGTTTCCATCCCCCTGCCATATTAGTTCAACTCCTCCCCAACAGCACTAGCAAACACTCCCCCTCGGACATTGGTTCCGGTCCTGCCCAGGGGTAGACCGTCCGGATTGTACTAGTCCCACCTCCCGCAGAACCGGTTCCAATGCCCCAGGAATTTGAATCACTCCCTTCTGCACCACTCCTCAAGCCACGTATTCATCTGAGCTATCCTGTGATTTCTACTCTGACTAGCACGTGGCACTGGTAGCAATCCTAAGATTACTACTTTTGAGATCCTACTTCTTAATTTAGCTCCTAGCTTCCTAGATTCGTCTCGTAGGACCTCATCCCGTTTTTTACCTATATCTTTGGTACCTATGTGTACCACGACAACTGGCTGTTCACCCTCCCTTTTCAGAATGTCCTGCACCCGCTCCGGGACATCCTTGACCCTTGCACCAGGGAGGCAACATACCATCCTAGAGTCTCGGTTGCGGCCACAGAAATGCCTGTCTATTCCCCTTACAATCGAATCTCCTATCACTATAGCACTCCCACTCTTTTTCCTGCCCTCCTGTGCAGCAGAGCCACCCACAGTGCCATGAACTTGGCTGCTGCTGCCCTCCCCTGATGAGTCATAAACCTCAACAGTACCCAAAGCAGTGTATCTGTTTTGCAGGGGGATGACCGCAGGGGACCCCTGCCCTACTTTCCTTACACTGCTCTTCCTGCTGGTCACCCATTTACTATCTGGCTGAGTACCCTTTACCTGCGGTGTGACCAGCTCGCTAAACGTGCTATTCACGTCATTCTCAGCATCGTGGATGCTCCAGAGTGAATCCACCCGCAGCTCCAGTGCCGCAGTGCGGTCCATCAGGAGCTGAAGGCAGATGCACATCCCGCATATGTAGACGTCAGGGACAGCGGAAGCGTCCCTGACTTCCTACATAGTACAGGAGGAGCATAACAAGTGTCCGAGCTCTCCTGTCATGACTTAACCCTTAGATACACTTAAGTTGGCAACATCAATGATAAAGTTTACTTAATGATAAAGAAAGAAAAGAAAAGCTACTTACCAATCAGCAGCCAATCACTTAACCCCTTGGCTGTGACATCACCTTTCGATTTTTTTCTACTTCGTTTTTGCCTTCTCCCTGTAGCTGCACAAGCATGCCTCAGCAACGCACCTCCTGACTCTCTCCACGCACCTGGAACTCCTGAGCCTCCTCCGACGCGTTACAACCAATGCATCCACTGTTCCTGCTGTTAATTCTCTTCAGACCCGAGGATGCAAGCCATCAGGTCCAGGGGATTTATCCACCTTTAGTCCCATTATCTTACTGAGTACCACCTCCTTCGTGATTGTGATTGTGTTAAGTTCCTCCCCCCTATAGCCCCTTGACTATCCACTGTTGGGATATTGTTAGTGTCCTCTACCGTAAAGACTGATACAAAATATTTGTTCAGAGTTTCTACCATCTCCATGTTCCCCATTACTAATTCCCTGGTCTCGTCCTCTAAGGGACCAACATTTACTTTAGCCACTCTTTTCTTTTTTATATACCTATAGAAACTCTTGCTGTCTGTTTTTATATTTCATGCTAATTTACCTTCATAGTCTATCTTCCCTTTCTTAATAATTTTTTTCGTCATTCTTTGCTGGCTTTTAAAAGCTTCTCAATCTTCTGTCCTCCCACTAGTTTTGGTTACTTTGTATGCCGTTGTTTTTAATTGGATACAGTCCTTTATTTCTTTAGTTAGCCACAGAAGGCTATCTTTTCTTTTACACCCTTTCCTCCTGACTGGAATATATGTTTCTTTAGAGTTATGAAATATCTCCTTGAATGTACGCCACTGTTCATCAACCGTTCTACACTTTGATCTATTTTCCCAGTCCACTTCAGCCAACTCTGCCCTCATCATCATCATCATCATCATCATCATAGGCAGTCCCTCGGAATCGAGGAAGACTTGCTTCCACTCTTAGAATGAGTCCTTAGGTGGCTGAACAGTCCAATATGAGAGCTACAGTCCCTGCCACAGGTGGGACATACAGTCGTTGAGGGTAAGGGTGGGTGGGACTGGTTTGCTGCACATTCTTTCCACTGCCTGCGCTTGTTTTCTGCATGCTCCCGGCGATGAGACTCGAGGCACTCAGCGCCCTCCCGGATGCACTTCCTCCACTTAGTGCGGTCTTTGGCCAGAGACTCCCAGGTATCGGTGGGGATGTTGCACTTTATCAGGGAGGCTTTGAGGGTGTCCTTGTAACGTTTCCTCTGTCCACCTTTGGCTCATTTGCCATGAAGGAATTCCGAGTAGAGCGCTTGCTTTGGGAGTCTCGTGTCTGGCATGCGGACAATGTCTGACATGTGGTCTGCCCTCATACCTTCATAGTCTCCTTTATTTAAGTTAGTACACTGGTTTGAAATCCAACTTTCACATCCTCCATCTGAATTTGAAATTCAATCATGCTATGATCACTCATTCCAAGGGGATCCTTTACTAGGAGATTGTTTATTAATCCTGTCTCATTACACAGGACCAGATCCAAGATAGCCTGCCCCCTGGTTGGTTCCGTTACATACTGCTCAAGGAACCCATACCTTATGCACTTTATGAACTTCTCCTCAAGGCTACCCTGACCAATTTGATTTGTCCAATCAATATTGAGATTAAAATCACCCATGATTATTGCTGTTCCCTTTTTACAAGCCCCCACTATTTCCTGGTTTATACTCCAACCAACAGAGTTGCTTCTGTTAGGGGCCTTGCGACAACTCCCACCAGTGACATTTTCCCCTTATTATTCCTTATCTCCACCCAAACTGTTTTAACATCCTGATCATTTGAGCCAATACCGTTTCTCACTATTGCAGTGATTCCTTCCTTTATCAATAGAGCTACCCCACCTTCTTTTTCTTTCTGTCTGTTCTTCCGGATTGTCAAATACCCCTGAATATTTAATTCCCAGTCCTGGTCACCTTGCAACCACGTCTCTGTAATGGCTATCAGATCATACCCATTTGTATCTATTTTGTGATGAATGCTATGTGCATTTCGACAAAGTGTCTTTAGATTTGTTTTTTTACCCTTTTTTCCTGCTTGTTTCCTCTCTCCTTCAAACTCACTTTCTTTATTTTTGCTTTCTAATTCCAGTTTTACTCCTCTCCCTACTGAATCTAGTTCCAGGTTCCCATCCCCCTACCAAGCTAGTTTAAACCCTCCCCAACAGCACTAGCAAACCCCCCCTGCGAGGATATTGGTCCCGGCTCTGTTGAGGTGCAACCCGTCCGGCTTGTACAGGTCCCACCTCCCCCAGAAGCGGTCCCAATGCCTCAGGAAACTAAAGCCCTCCCGCCTGCACCATCTCTCCAGCCACGTATTCATCTGCTCTATCCTCCTATTTCTGTACTCATTAGCTCGTGATACTGGGAGTAATCCAGAGGTTACTACCTTTGAGGTCCTGCTTTTTAATCTCTCTCCTAGCTCCCTAAACTCTGCCTGCAGGACCTCATCCCTCTTTCTACCTATGTCATTGGTACCGATGTGGACCACAACCCCTGGCTGTTCACCCTCCCTCCAGAATGCCCTTCAGCAACTCAGTGACATCTTGACCCTGGCACCAGGGAGGCAATATATCATCCTGGAGTCACGTCTGCGGCCGTAGAAACGCCTGTCTGTTCCCCTGACTATTGAGTCCCCTACCACTATACTCTTCCATTCTTCTTCCTGACCCCCTTTGCAGCTGAGCCACCCGTGGTGCCATGGAATTGGCTCTGGCATCACTCTCCAGAGCCACCATCGCCCTCACCAGTACTCAGAGCAGAGTCAGAATGAGATGGACTCGGGGGATTCCTGCACTACCTGTCTAGTCCCCCTCTTCTGTCCGGCAGTAACCCATCCCTATCTGCCTGCACACTCTTAAGTTCTTATCCACGTAGCTCTCAGTCTCATGGATGCACCGCAGTGACTCCAGTCACCGCTCAAGCTCCAAAACACGGAGCTCGAATTGGTGCAGCTGGAGACACCTCCTGCACATGTGGTTGTCCCGGCTGCGCGCAGCATACAGGATTTCCCACATACCACAGGATGTGCAATCCCCGGGACTGAGCTGAACTGCCATCCCTCTAGTTAGACTCGGAACTATCAAGTAGAACTAAACTCTAAACCTCAGCAAAACACATCCAGCCACTACTCAGCAAATAGCTGATTTCATTAATTAGTTCTGCTTAGATAATGGAGATCACTTATCTATTTAATTGTAGTTCCTAACTTGCACCAATGCCCAAGGTTTATTAAAGAAAAGAAAAATACTCACCAATCCATCAGCCAATCACTTACCTGCTTGGCTGTGACGTCACACTTCGATTTTGATTCTTTTTACTTTTTGTCCCTTCCTGTTGTCGCTGCTGTAGATAGCTCCTCCGACTGCCGCCACCCTTTGTAGTCCCACGTCCGCTCAGGTCTCGCGATACTCGCTCCTCCGACTGCCTTAATGGACAGGATTTTTAATATAAAAATTAGTGATAACATTAAATTTTTCTATCTTTTAAAACTCTTACGCTGATAAAAGCACGCCTATCGCCTGCTTTTACCAGGCATAAGAATTTGGAGGACATTCACTGGGCAGGAGTTGGGCAAACTCTCCGCCCACGGAGACCCTTCTCCTGGGATGCGTGCGATCTGTCAAAAGAAATCTTGACAGATCATAAGTTTCGGGCTTATGCTCATATGCAGTGCATGCCTAAACCCAGAACCTGCGCAGTCCCTGCAGGGGGGTGCGCACATCGTACACGTCCATAGGTTCCGCGATTTGAGGCCCAATAGTGCACGGTATAAACATTTGATTAGTTTTTTGGTGCTATTGGTTGAAAACTACCTGCTCTTCCTTGAATAGTGACATGGGGTTTTTTGTGCATACCTGAAACATTGGCACAGTAAATGGAATCTTGTTTCAATGTCTCCTCCAAAGTGCATACAGAACATGTTTATAGTTATTAATATTGTGTAAAGTCAATGAAATACAATGATTGAAATAGAATATCATATAATAAATAGGAGTAAGGGGATACTAAGCCAAAACATATTGGCCATATATTGCAACCTCTTTGGGCACGTATGATGTGCATACGCGCCCGAAGAGGCCCTGCATGTTCCAGGTTTAGGCGCGTGAAGCACATGCGCCGAAATTTAGCACTTGCGAACTGTCAAAGTGTCTTTTGATAGATCCAACGCATTCGAAAGTAAAGGGCCCCTGCAGGTGGAGATTTGGGCTATTTGCCCAGCGAATTTTCATTCAACTCTTACGCCTGGTAAAAGCAGGAGGAAGGCCTGCTTCTACCAGCGAAGAGTTTTAAAAGATAGAAAAATTTTATTTTATCATTAATTTTTATATTAAAAACCCTGTCCATTAAGGTAAGTTTATTTTTAAACATATTAAAACATTTTTAAGCATTTTCAGAAAAATATATTTTTTCCTAAAACATTTAATTTAATTCAATTTCAATTAATATTTAAATGTGAGTTTTTAAAAAAAATTTATTGTGTTGTGTTTCTGTGTTTTGGGGGTATTCTCATTGATAGTAATGGGAGCTCAAACAAAGGGAACTCGCCATTACTATCAATGAGAATATTACATTGTGACTGGTGGTCCAGGTCCATGTGATCCCAGGATGCCCGTATGTTCCTGGGATGCATGCGCCTCTGCGCTGGGCTGCACATCTCGGCCTCGGACCTGAAGTGCTCGTTCTTCCGGGACCACCAGGTATTTTTTTTGATCGGAGCCATCCGCCCGCGGGAAGCCTCTGACTGCAATTGTTGTTGCATAATATAAGAGATATCTATATTTAAAGTAGATAGACTTCTAAGCAAAATAATTGGACAGTTGAGACCTCTTGCCTGAAATTCCTGTGCCATGTGGGAACTCCAGGACGTTTCATGTGTTCTGGATAGCCATGTGTGCAGGAAGTGTCTCCAGTTGCTCGAACTGAAGCTCAGGGTTGCTGAGCTTGAGGAGCGGCTGGAGTCACTGCAGGGCACACGGGAGGATGAGAATTTCCTTTAGCGCACATTCCATGAGGTAATCACCCCGCAGCTATAGAGAGTTCAGGAGAATAGTAATTGGGTGGCCATCCAGCAGGGTTGGAGGAGGCAGGCGGTGCAGGTATCCTCTGGTAGTGTGGTCCTCTCAAACTGGTTTTCAGCGCTGAATACCGGTGAGAGTAACAATACCTCAGAGAAGTACAGTCCAGAGCACATCCACGACACTATGGGGCAAATGACTGCACAGGAGATGACAGCAAAAGGTAGAAATAGAAACATAGAAACATAGAAAATAGGTTCAGGAGTAGGCCATTCGGTCTGTCGAGCCTGCACCACCATTCAATATGGTCATAGCTGATCATTTTTGCAACTTTAGTACCCCATTCCTGCTTTCTCTCCATAGTCCTTGATCCCTTTAGCTGTAAGGGCCACATCTAACTCCCTTTTGAATATATCTAAAGAACTGGCCTCAACAACTTTCTGTGGTTGAGAATTCCAAAGGTTCACAATTCTCTGAGTGAAGAAGTTTCTCCTCAGCTCAGTCCTAAATGGCTTACCCCTTACCCCTTACCCTTAGACTGTGACCCCTGGTTCTAGACTTCCCCAATATGGGGAACATTCTTCCTGCATAGAACCTGTCCAATCCCGTCAGAATTTTATATGTTTCTATGAGATCCCCTCTCATTCTTCTAAATTCCATTGAATATAAGCTTAGTCGATTCAGTCTTTCTTCATTTGTCAGTCCTGCCATCCCGGGAATCAGGCTGGTGAACCTTCGCTGCACTCCCTCAACAGCAAGAATATCCTTCCTCAGATTAGGAGACCAAAACTGTACACAATATTCAAGATGTGGACTCACCAAGTTCTTGTACAACTGCAGTTCTTGTACAACTCTGCTTCTATACTCAAATCCTCTCACTATGAAGGCCAACATGCCATTTGCCTTCTTCACCGCCTGCTGTACCTGCATGCCAACTTTCAATGACTGATGTACCATGACACCCAGGTCTCGTTGCATCTCCCCTTTTCCTAATCTGTCACCATTCAGATAATATTCTGCCTTCCTGTTTTTGCCACTAAAGTGGATAACCTCTCATTTATCTACATTATACTACATCTGCCATGCATTTGCCCACTCACCTAACCTGTCCAAGTCACCCTGCAGCCTTTTAGCATCCTCCTCGCAGCTCGCCCTGCCATTCAGCTTCGTGTCATCTGCAAATATTACATTCAATTCCTTCGTCTAGATCATTAATGTATATTGTAAATAGCTGGGGTCCCAGCACTGAACCCCACTAGTCAATGCCTACCATTTTGAAAAGGACCCATTTATTCCTATTCTTTGCTTCCTGTCTGCCAACCAGTTCTCTATCCACGTCAATACATTACCCCCAATACCATATGCTTTAATTTTGCACACTAATCTCTTGTGTGGGACCTTGTCAAAAGCCTTTTGAAATTCCAAATACATAACATCCACTGGTTCTCCCTTGTCCACTCTACTAGTTACATCCTCAAAAAATTCTGGAAGATTTGTCAAGCATGATTTCCCTTTCATAAATCCATGCTGACTTGGACCGATCCTGCTTTCCATCTTTAATAATTGATTCCATTATTTTCCCTGCTCCTGATGTCAGGTTAACAGATCTATAATTCCCTGTTTTCTCTCTCCCTCCTTTTTAAAAAAGTGAGGTTACATTAGCTACCCTCCAATCCACTATTTCCAGGGCCACTTCCTTAAGTACTCTGGGGTGCAGACTATCAGACCCTGGGGATTTATCGGCCTTCAATCCCATCAATTTCCCTAACACAATTTCCTGACTAATAAGGATTTCCTTCTGTTCCTCCTTCTCGCCAGACCTTTGGTCCCCTATTATTTTCAGGAGGTTATTCGTGTCTTCCTTAGTGAAGACAGAACCAATGTATTTGTTCAATTGGTCTGCCATTTCCTTGTTCCCCATTATGAATTCACCTGATTCTGACTGCAAGGGACCTATATTTGTCTTCACTAATCTTTTTCTCTTCATATATTTATGTTCCCTGCAAGCTTACTCTCATACTCTATTTTTCCCCTCCTAATTAAACCTTTTGTCCTCCTCTGCTGAATTCTAAATTTCTCCCAGTCCTCAGTAGTCAGGTGGATAGACGAGCTTTTTAACAACCGCCTCTGAGTCCTGCGTGGTGTGTTGCCTCCCTGGTTTCAGGGTAAAGGACATCACTGAGAAAGGTGCAGAATCTTTTGAGGTTGGAAGGGGAACAGGCAGAAGTTGTGGTCCATTTGGGAACCAATGAGACAGGAAAGAAAACCATTGAAGTCTTGCGGTCAGTTTCAGGAGCTAGGGAGGAAGTTAAAAAGCAAGACTGTGCAAGTGAGTATAGGAATAGTACGAAAAGACAGATTGATGCATGACTGGAGCCATGGGGCTCAAAATTGACCAGGAGTTGCTTTTTTTGGAGCAACTTGATTTTTTTGAAGTATCTTAAAAATCCCCATTTTGCACATTCAATTTACACCAGTGTAAGTGAGTTTGTTAGGATTTTTTTTACTTTCGTTTTTTTTAAAAAGGGGACGTTACCAGCCACCTGCGCCTGTTTGGGCCATTTAGGCCACTTTGGACAGCTAATAGTTACTCCAAACTAACTTAGGCCAGCGTATGTGGCCACTTGTGAAAAGCCTTGTGGAGAGTTAAGAAATCATCGGAGACCAGAGATAGGGGCGGGAAGGGACGCGGAGAGGACCTTGCAAAGCACTAAACAAAGCACAACAAGTAGTAAGCATTCAAGAAGACACAAAAACATTCAAGAAGAAATAAAAAGTAAAACTAAGTACGACCTTCATATCAAAACTCAGCCCGGGAAGTCAGAGTGCCGGCCGGTGAGGGAGGCCACTCGGCCAGGGATAGGTGCGGGACGACCGGGAGAGCACAGAGAACTGCCAGCCGACATCGAAGCACACACAGGCTGGCTAGCTGACTGCAGGAATCAACCTCATAGACAGGCTCGTCTTCAGCCTGGGAACATTGTCGTTTATTATAAACACTGACAGCAGTCAGTGACAATCAGTCAAACCAAATGAAGATCCAGAATGGGGATTGCTTGTGAATGAATCCTCCCAGTGACGCAGCATCCAGATTCCAGTCCCAGGGATCTTCACTTCGGGATCAGCCTCAGGCCTGGGCTGATGAGTTTGAGAATGATTTTCCTTTTTCAGCAGGGTTTGCTGGGCTGTGACCAGATTTCTTCTCTCCTCCTCTCTTCCACATGACGCCACCAGTGACGAGAGCAATCAGGGCGACAACAGCAATCCCAATTCCAACAATCAAACCGAGATTTGTTACCTTTGGAGATCCTAGAGTCACTCGGAATGCCCCGTCCCAGTCTCGGCCTGGGATAGGGGCAGGACACATACAGAGATACTGGGGGGGGGGGGGGCGAGGAGCTACTGCGCATGTGCGCACACTCGAATGCGCATGTGGAGAGCTGCCGGCAGTGTTTTTGGCGCAGGGCATTAGCTCCACCCCCGAATCGATTGGCCACGCTGTGCCACGCCTCTGGAGAGGCAACACAGCGGCCAGAATCGGAGGACATTTTTTTGGGGCCCTTTTCATCCTACACAAGCGGCGCAACTCCGGTGAGTGCGCCAAAAATCTACAGGGGCCAATTTTGAGCCCACAGTGTGGTAGGAGGTGGGGAGGCGTTGTGGATCTTCAGTTTACTGGGGCAGTGGGACCCGTTCTGGGGCTGGAGGGACTTATTCAAGGTGAACAAGTTGCACCTCACTGGAGGTGGGACCAAATCCTCCCGGGAAGATGAATTTGTACTGTGGGGGAGGATTAGAATAATGTGGCAGGGAGTTGGGTGCCGGGATGAAATGAGGTGCACAGAGAACGAGGTGGGAGAGGCAAATGGCACTAGAGTAAAGAATAGTTCAGAAATAAGAGACATCAGACAGGGGGCAAATGCGAGGCAGTCTAAGATGGGTTTGGGGTGCATGTACAAAAAACATGTAGCATGGTAAATAAGGTTGGTGAGCTGCAGGCACAAGTCATCACATGGGATTCTGATGGAGTGGTAATAACAGAGATCTGGTTCAAAGAAGGGGAGGATTGGGAACTTCATATTCCTGGCTACAGGGTACAGGGCATTCAGGAAAGACAGGGAAAAAAGAGAAGTGGGGGAAGGCAGCATTGATGAAAGAAACTATATTAGCACTGGAGAGTGATTATGTAGTTGAGGGGTCAAAGACAGTCTATTTGGTTAGAAGGAACAAGAGAGGTGCTGTGGAGCTATTGCACTACTGGGTGTATACAACAGGCCACTCAAAAGTGGGAAGGAGATAGAGGAGCACATTTGCAGGAAAATTTCAAAAAGATGCAAGTACTATAGAGTAGTGATAATGGGGGACTTCAATTATCCTAACATCCTGGGATAATAGTGTAAAGGGTAAGGAGTTCCTTATACATGCAAAAGAGAATATTCTGATCAGTGTGTTTCCTGCCCAACAAGGAAGGAACCAGTTCTGGGGAATGAAATGGGGAAAGTGGAGCATGTTTCAGTGGGATACCATTTCGGGAACACTGTTCATATTATCATCCAGTTTATGGAAAAGGACGAGGTACAACAATAGTTCACTGAAGGAGGGTTAACTTCAGTGAGTTGGAAAGGGATCTGGCCCAGGTGGATTGGAATCAAAAATTGGCATGCAAAATAGCTGTTAAACAATGGAGAGGTGGTTCAGGTACAGAGTAGACAGGAAATTAGGGGTGCATGCAATAAAGGTGTAGCTGTTATAATGGGTGACTTTTATATGCACATAGATTGGGCTAGCCAAACTGGAAGACATACGGTGGAGGAGGATTTCCTGGAGTGCATAAGGGATGGTTTTCTAGACCAATATGTTGAGGAACCAACTAGGGGGGAGGCCATCTTAGACTGGGTGTTGTGTAATGAGAGAGGATTAATTAGCAATCTCGTTGTGCGAGGCCCCTTGGGGAAGAGTGACCATAATATGGTGGAATTCTGCATTAGGATGGAGAATGAAACAGTAATTTCAGAGACCATGGTCCAGAACTTAAAGAAGGGTAACTTTGAAGGTATGAGGCGTGAATTGGCTAGGATAGATTGGCGAATGATACTTAGGGGGTTGACTGTGGATGGGCAATGGCAGACATTTAGAGACCGCATGGATGAATTACAACAATTGTACATTCCTGTCTGGTGTAAAAATAAAAAAGGGAAGGTGGCTCAACCGTGGCTATCAAGGGAAATCAGGGATAGTATTAAAGCCAAGGAAGTGGCATACAAATTGGCCAGAAATAGCAGCGAACCTGGGGACTGGGAGAAATTTAGAACTCAGCAGAGGAGGACAAAGGGTTTGATTAGGGCAGGGAAAATGGAGTACGAGAAGAAGCTTGCAGGGAACATTAAGGCGGATTGCAAAAGTTTCTATAGGTATGTAAAGAGAAAAAGGTTGGTGAAGACAAACGTAGGTCCCCTGCAGTCAGAATCAGGGGAAGTCATAACGGGGAACAAAGAAATGGCAGACCAATTGAACAAGTACTTTGGTTCGGTATTCACTAAGGAGGATACAAACAACCTTCCGGATATAAAAGGGGTCAGAGGGTCTAGTAAGGAGGGGGAACTGAGGAAAATCTTTATTAGTCGGGAAATTGTGTTGGGGAAATTGATGGGATTGAAGGCCGATAAATCCCCAGGGCCTGATGGACTGCATCCTAGAGTACTTAAGGAGGTGGCCTTGGAAATAGTGGATGCATTGACAGTCATTTTCCAACATTCCATTGACTCTGGATCAGTTCCTATGGAGTGGAGGGTAGCCAATGTAACCCCACTTTTTAAAAAAGGAGGGAGAGAGAAAACAGGGAATTATAGACCGGTCAGCCTGACCTCAGTAGTGGGTAAAATGATGGAATCAATTATTAAGGATGTCATAGCAGTGCATCTGGAAAATGGTGACATGATAGGTCCAAGTCAGCATGGATTTGTGAAAGGGAAATCATGCTTGACAAATCTTCTGGAATTTTTTGAGGATGTTTCCAGTAAAGTGGACAAAGGAGAACCAGTTGATGTGGTATATTTGGACTTTCAGAAGGCTTTCGACAAGGTCCCACACAAGAGATTAATGTGCAAAGTTAAAGCACATGGGATTGGGGGTAGTGTGCTGACGTGGATTGAGAACTGGTTGTCAGACAGGAAGCAAAGAGTAGGAGTAAACGGGTACTTTTCAGAATGGCAGGCAGTGACTAGTGGAGTGCCGCAAGGTTCTGTGCTGGGGCCCCAGCTGTTTACATTGTACATTAATGATTTAGACGAGGGGATTAAATGCAGTATCTCCAAATTTGCGGATGATACTAAGTTGGGTGGCAGTGTGAGCTGCGAGGAGGATGCTATTAGGCTGCAGAGTGACTTGGATAGGTTAGGTGAGTGGGCAAATGCATGGCAGATGAAGTATAATGTGGATAAATGTGAGGTTATCCACTTTGGTGATAAAAACAGAGAGACAGACTATTATCTGAATGGTGACAGATTAGGAAAAGGGAAGGTGCAATGAGACCTGGGTGTCATGGTACATCAGTCATTGAAGGTTAGCATGCAGGTACAGCAGGCGGTTAAAGCAAATGGCATGTTGGCCTTCATAGCGAGGGGATTTGAATACAGGGGCAGGGAGGTGTTGCTACAGTTGTACAGGGCCTTGGTGAGGCCACACCTGGAGTATTGTGTACAGTTTTGGTCTCCTAACTTGAGGAAGGACATTCTTGCTATTGAGGGAGTGCAGCGAAGGTTCACCAGACTGATTCCCGGGATGGCGGGACTGACCTATCAAGAAAGATTGGATCAACTGGGCTTGTATTCACTGGAGTTCAGAAGAATGAGAGGGGACCTCATAGAAACGTTTAAAATTCTGACGGGTTTAGACAGGTTAGATGCAGAAAGAATGTTCCCAATGTTGGGGAAGTCCAGAACCAGGGGTCACAGTCTGAGGATAAGGGGTAAGCCATTTAGGACCGAGATGAGGAAAAACTTCTTCACCCAGAGAGTGGTGAACCTGTGGAATTCTCTACCACAGAAAGTAGTTGAGGCCAATTCACTAAATATATTCAAAAGGGAGTTAGATGAAGTCCTTACTACTCAGGGGATCAAGGGTTATGGCGAGAAAGCAGGAAGGGCGTACTGAAGTTTCATTTTCAGCCATGAACTCATTGAATGGCGGTGCAGGCTAGAAGGGCTGAATGGCCTGCTCCTGCACCTATTTTCTATGTTTCTATGTTTCTATGTTCCCATGAGGGAGAAAGGAAGTGCATTCAAAGCCAGTGCTCTCTGGATGACTAAAGATGTAGAGGTTAAAATTAAACAGATGAAGGAGGTTTATGACCATTGTCAGGTTCATTTTACAGTAGAGAACCAAGCTGAATATAGAAAGCACAGAGGAGATCTAAAAAATTAAATAAGGGGGGAGCGGGGGGCAAAGAGAGAGTATGAAAATAGGTTAGTGGTTAATCTATAAGAGAAACCAAAAGTATTTTCTGAACACATGAATTGTAAAAGGATAGTCAAAGGAATGGTGGGTCGATTAGCAACCAAAAAGGAGATATTCTTGTGGAGGCAGAGAGCATGATTGATGTACGAATGAAAACTTTTCATCTGTCTTCACCAAAGAGGATGCAGTAAAGGAGAAGGCAGTAACGATATTGGATAGGATAAAAATAGATAAGGAGGTTCGCTGAGGGGCGCGGGGGGGGGGGGGTGGGGGGAGCGTGGCAGTGCAGAGGACCTAAAGGATTGTAAACGTTACACTGCTGTTTTAAAAAAAAAGAGAAGGGAATAAACCCAGCAACTATGGGCCAGTCAGCCCAAAGTCAGTGGCGGGGAGAGGGGGGTGGGGAGGGAAATGGGACTTTTAGGAACAAATTGAATTGGTATTTGTAAAAGTATGGGCTTAATAAATGAAAGTCAGCACAGATTTGTTAAAGACAAATCAAGTTTGACTAACTTGATCGAATTCTTTGATGAAGTAACGGAAAAAATTGATGAAGGTAGTGTGGTTGATGTTGTGTATATAGACTTTCAAAATGTGTTTGACAAAGTGCCACATAATGGAAATGTTAGCAAACTTAAAGCCCATGGGATTAAAGGGGCAGTGGCTGCAAGGATATAAAATTAATTAAGTCACAGAAAGCAGAGAATATTGCTGAGCGGTTATTTTTCAGACGGGATGGAATTTTGCAGTGGTGTTCCCCAGGGGTCGGTACCAGGAACCCTGCTCATTTTGATATATATCTAAATGACCTGGGCTTTGGTATACATGGCATAATTTCAAAGTTTGCAGATGATACAAAACTTGGAAATATAGCAAACAATGAGGAGGATAGTAACAGACTTCAGGAGGACATAGACAGACTGGTGAAATGGGCAGATGAAATTTAATACCGAGATGTGTGAAGTGATACATTTTGGTTGGAAGAATGATGAGGGGCAACATGAACTAAATGGTACAATTTTAAAGGGGGTGCAGAAACAGAGATACCTAGGGGTGTACGTACACAAATCTTTGAAGGTGGGAGGACAAGTTGAGAAGGCTGTTAAAACGGCAGAGAGTACAAAAGCAAGGAAGTTATGTGAAATCATTATAAAACACTGGTTCGGCCCCAGCTGAAGTATTGCGGCCAATTCTGGGCACCACACTTTGGGAGGGATGAAGGCCTTAGAGAGGGGGCAGAGAAGATTTACTAGAATTGTCCCAGGGATGTGGGACTTCAGTTACGTGGAGAGACTTGAGAAACTGGGGTTGTTCACCTTAAAGCAGTGATGGTTAAGGGGAGATTTGACAGAGGTGCTCAAAAGCTTGAAGGGTTTTGATCGAATAAATCAGGTGAAACTGTTTCCAGTGGCAGAAGGGTCGGTAACCAGAGATCACAGATTTAAAGTAATTGACAAACGAACCAAAGACAACATGAGGAAAAACATTTTTATACCGCGAGTTGGTGTGATCTGGAATGCACTGCCTGAAAGGGTGGTGGAAGCAGATTCAATAATAACTTCCAAAAGTGAATTGGATGAATAATTGAAAGGGAAAAATTCCTTGGTTTTATTAATAGAGGAATAGAGTACAAAAGCAAGAAAGATATGCCTAAAGCTTTATAAAACACTGGTTAGGTCTCTGCTGAAGTATTGTGTTTATTTTTGGGCAGCACACTTTAGGAAGGATGTCAAGGTCTTGGAGAGGGTACAGAGGCGATTTACTAGAATGGTATCTGGGGTGAGGGACTTCAATTGTATGGAGAGACTGGAGAAGCTGGGGTTGTTCTCTTTAAAGCAGATAAGGTTAAGAGGAGATTTGATAGAGGTGTTCAAAATCATGAATGGTTTAGAAACCAAGACAAAAGAGTCAGTAACCAGAAGACACAGATTTAAGGTGATTGGCAAAAGAACCAAACGCGGGCATGAGGAAACATTTATTTTACACAACTATATGTTGTGATCTGGAATGTAATGTCTGAAAAGGTGGAAGCAGATACAGTAACATTCAAAAGACAATTAGATAAAAACTTGAAGGGAAAACATTTACACGGCTATGGGGAAGGAGCAGGTGAGTGGGATTAATTGGCGAGCTCTACCAAAGAGCCGGTGCAGACACGATGGGTTGAATGGCTTCCTTCTATGCTGTATCATTCTATAATTTTAATAAGCTTTGGGCGTATGGACAGGGAATCGGCAACTGTAGCATAAAATTGTGGACAGCAGGGGGCCGAAATTGCCCCTTTCTATAAGGACCTTGGCTGCCTGAAAGCGGCGGCCAATCTGCACCGACCCGTGGAGCTGCCATTTTAGTTATTGCCTTTCTTTAGCTTTGGAGTGGTGTCGGGATTGCCCCGTCCGTTTTCCCGCCGCATTGTGCACGTGCCAACCTCTTACCAACCGGTGGCGACCCCTTCCTGGAATCGCCAAGCGGTAAATTGCCCCTATTGAAAATTGCCCCACGGGAGTGGCTCTGTCGCTGGTCGGTGCCACTGATAGCTTTTGCTGTCGGTACTCTTACTGTGGCTGGCCAATGTGGCCGTCCTTAAAGGGGAGGTGGCGCTGCCACCGACTCCATTTTATTTTTTATTGTCGGCCTACTGCCAGGTCGGGCTGACAATTATGTCCACGGGTTCGACCGAACCGCCAAATGGCAAGCTGGCACCCAGTTTTGGGTGCAGGACTGGTGGCCCATCCAAAAACCCTCCCACTGTTTGCCACTAAAGTGGCTGCAGAGTTCGCAGCAGCCCTCCCTTTTAACTGAAGGGGAGGGGCATTGTGACACATCAGCACGATGAAGTCATCAGCTTAGAGCGTCGGCCACTCCGATCTGCCCCCACTTCCGCCCCGCTCGTGGCAACTACTCCGACCCAACCTCACTTCTGCCCCGATGATGAGACCACTTCCGCCCTGCTCCCCCCAAAAATACCCAAGACCTGAATTTCTCCGGATTGTCCGCCACTTGCATTCGGGCGGGCGGAATCCTTGCAAAAGGGAGGTGCGCCCCGTTTGGGGTGGAGTGTTCGACGTTGCATCTTTACGGCTATCTCTGGTCACTTTAAATATTCAGGTTCGAGTGCAAACCAATATGGTCGATATATTGTGTTTACTCAGAGTTTAAGACTGAATATAACAAATTAGTGAAGCAGTAAAACATACGGCCGTAACAATAGTTGAAATCGATCCGATCGGACAGACGGTTGACACACGTGAGCAATTCTGTTCTTTTTGTCTCGGGTTTTTTTCTCTCTTTCTCTCTCTCTCTGTCTCTCTGTCACTCTCTCTGTCTCTGTCATTCTCTATGTCTCTGTCTGCCTCTCTGTCTCTTTCTCTCTTTCTCTCTCTGTCTCTCTCACTCTGTCTCTCTTTCTCTGTTTCTGTGTCTGTCTCTCTCTCTCTCTCTGTCTCTCTCTCTCGCTGTCTCTTTGTCTCTCTCTCTCTCTGCCTGTCTCTCTCTCCATCTCTCTCTTTCTTCTGTCTGTAAGTACAAGCTTCCAGGAGGCCACTTTTAACCTATTTTTAGGGGTGTGCCTGAACCTGAATATCAACAAGACCTTTTGATCTATCGAGGTTACCCTGAAAACTTCATGTCCAATAAGGCTTCTAGTTCTTTGTCTCGATTCTTGTTTCAAGAACCTGCCTTAAAGATGTTATGATTTTGGTCACATGTCATCGTTTATACCTTCTCGAAGACGCTTTTCTGTAGAATTCCTGTCATCTCTCTCTGTCCCTATTCTCTCAGGTACAATCAATACAAAGCCTCGTCCTCTATCCTTTGAATTTATGAAGCCAAACCAGACCTTTCTCTCCTTAACCGGTGGTCAACTTCTTTACGATGTAGCAAACTGTTTATTTTAACTCCTACAAACTTGCTTCCATTCTAAGCCTTTCCTTACAAATTGTCTTCAAGATATATAAACAAACTGAAACTTTGACTTGAAAACCACAGATAATTAGCATTTCTAAGCATTCCCTATCATTTTAAGGAGCCACCTCGTCTTCAGTTCAAAACAACGATTTAAACAGCATCCGTATCAGTTTTATAAATTTTTAGGCATCTTTAGTTTCTAACAGGAGGGCAATTTCAGACCCCAAGAATCAACTACAAATTTCCATTATTATTAAATGGTTTATTATGCAGTTTTATTTAACTCTGACATTTTCTTTGCTGTATGTCTTTAGGGCCAGTGATACATGCACTGCTTTGGCGGCGTTATAGATAATCATTAGGATAGAATACCAGCTGGCATATCGTTGCTGTATAATGGTTTAGACCTGACTGTTTATCACCATAACTTCAGTGTTTGCATTACAGAATCTGAGATTCTAGCCATACTTGGATTGTGGGTTTGATGAAGCCACAACACTGAGTGAGTGAAATAGAAACGTGCTAATGTAGAACACCTTTGACTTCAGACCCACCATAATGAAACATACATTGTTTTTTGTCAGCTGTACCATCTGTCATCATCTAAACAACTCCAAAAATATGGTCTCAAAATGTACGGTTTCTGACCTAAAGCACTTTCATACTTACCATCGCTGCTCATTTTTCATCACTGCAATCATATTGAGTGATTAAATTATTAAACTTGGATCTTTGCCAAGTAACTGCAGGATGTTGAGCACTGAGGCCAAAATCTTTACTTGCTGTTCTCCTCCAAATGCAGACAAATATACACTTTTACACTTATGAACTTGCCTGGAGTTTATTTTCCAGTTCTTGGTGGTACATATTTGATATGTTAGACTTTTCTCTCTCTCTCTTCGTTGCTATCCATTCCACCCGTTATGCTGCAGTTGAGGCAGCAGACAATTCAATTTGTGATCTTTCAACTTCCCACTATAACTTCGGTCGGTGGCAGCCCTGCTGAATCGCCGCCACCCCCAGAGACATAGGAAAATATAATTGTCGTTGTTGGACATTTTTGGCTCGAAAACTCGAATTTTTTGCATACTTTCTTAATATGAGGGTAAACTACCTCAACTTCTCTCCTCATTCCCAAGCTTTTCAGGGCCCTCCCTCCCAACACCCCCCTCCCCCCCCCCCGCCCCCAGCCCCCAACATCAACACTCCCATCACAGGCTTGCCATCTCTGTTTCTGAATGCTCTTGAACTGGTTCAGTATTAAGCAAGAGTTACGGGGCAATATGCTTTTTGTTTATTTAAGAACTTTCGAGAAATGTGCATGGGAATATTCTATACTTCCTAGAGTTTTTACTGTAACGTCTGTGTCGGAATGACTGAAAATCATGAAATAATAAACAAGCAAAGGTGACTCATTGTAATCTCTGCAGAGAAAGCAAATCATTTGTATGAAAATGTCGTTTTTGAGGGGAAAAAAATCACTGTTCCTCATTGTTTGCAACCCTGTCTCACCTTTGAAAATACACAGCAAATTTCTTTTGGCAGTGGATTTATGTCTCTGTGAAGCACATTGGGACGTTTTTCCATGTTAAAACAAAGCTGTATAAATGAAAGTTGCTGTTGACCAGTATTGTTCCCGAAGCACAAATTATGACATGGAGTTGTACTCCATGCCTCCTATAGGATTTCCCACCACTCTTGAATGGCCCATCAGGGAGAGGCCAAGTCAACAAGCTTCTCCTGCACTGAATCTGATTGCAGTACTTTTGGAGGTGGCATGTCATCTCAATGCAGAATGGAAGATGGTGCAGAAAGTCTAAAGAAGAGAATAAATTAAACTTGTGGTGAAAATGAGTTACTGACGTGAATATTTCCTGTATTTTGTTTTTGTAAGGCACACAATTTATAAAAAAAAGACTTGCATTTATATAGCTCCTTTTACAACCATTGGATGTCCCAAAGCGCTTTACAGGCAATATACTAATTTTTGACGTGTAGTCACTATTGTAATGTAGGAAACGTCTTTAAACATTTCTTTTGCAAACTGACATAGTCAATGATGCATCATGTAGTCCTTTTAAATATTGAATAAGGATTTTTTGTAAAATGTTTAAGTTCTACAGCTCTTGAGGTGTGAAACAGGGACGGATTAAGGACAGAGGGTGGTGGGGGTGGATGCCCGGGGCCCAAGCCTAGAGTGGGCCCATACAGGATCAGATTAAGGTAAACAGTATTGACATAAGTGACATAGCATGAGCAGGGTGAAGCCGCGAGGACTCAGGTACATGTTATTCTCGACTTGATGTGAACAGACTCAAGACGCCTGCAGTGTCTGGCAGGGCAGCACCAGCCAACACTTCTGGCCCAGCATGTTGTACTGAAATAACATGGTCTAATCCAACACTAATGTTTGTAGAATTATCTAATAATGTTTTTGTCATTATTTTGTATTGTTATTATCATTGCTTCAGATGCTATTTGTTTACCTATTGGTGAAAAATGTACATAATACATAGCATCATCATCATAGGCAGTCCTTCAAAAGAGGATGACTTGCTTCCACGCCAAAAAAGGGTAAGTTCACAGGTGTTTCAATGAAGGACCTAATATTCCAGGTCCTGAACTACATGGTGTAGGGTGGAAGATGCCTGTGTGTGGATTTTTTAAGGTCTTGGTCCAGTGGCAAGGATTAACCAAGATGACTGGAGACCTGCTCTGCTGCACAGGCCGAGTGCGCACACCTATCGCAGTGTGGCCTGGCCCGTGCTGCCCCTGGGCCCTCGCCTCTTCTGGCCCCGAACTCGCCCCTCTCCTGGCCCCAAACTCACGTCTCTCCTGGGCCCCGATCACGTCCCTCGACAATCTCTCGCCGCTCCTTCACCCCGACCTCGCCGTTCCTGCTCTACCTTACCACACTCCAATCACCGACCTGGACCTTGATGACGTCCCTCTTCGCTGCCGTCATCCTCCTGCACCAGCTCGCTCTGTACCTTGCCGTGGTATGCCGCCACGCTGCCCATGGCCGCCGCTCGAAGCTCCTTTTAAGGCCCCGACCTGCCGCTGATAAAACATACAAAAGGACAAGAAATAGCAGAAATAATACTGACCTTTCTGGATGAGAACAGGATCGACATATAAAATTATCATGGACAATCTTATGATAATGCTTCAAATATCAGTGGGAAATACATTGGTGTCCAAACTATCATCAATAGTTTGGACACAATCGCCACTATGACGATGGAGATGCTGAAAACACTGTGCTATCACCCAAGGAGAAATTAAAAACTGGTGTTCCTTGTCATCATTGATCAACTAATCAGTACCTTGAAACACCGCCTTGAAGCATACAAGGAAATCAACTGCTCTCTCGACTCATGAGATCAAGCAAGCCATAGCAAATCTTGCCCGCTCCTATGATTCTTACAAATTGGCCCGGGTGCAAAATTGCGGTTACTGCCCCTCACAGGAAGTGGAGCACTATCTTGCGTGCTCCACTTCCTGTTGGGACGGGTTCTGGGGCGCTACTCGAGTGAGTTGGTCAGCACTACACATAGTGCTGATGCGTTTCACTGCCCCTTCCCTTCGATTAAAGCGGAGGGCAGCTGCACACCCTGCCGGGCCTCTGATGGCCTCCACTGGACCCCCAGTGCGGCGTGGTGCCGAGGCCACAGCCTGGCACCCATGGCAGAGTACCGGGCTGCACAATAGTGGTCCGGACCACGCAAGGGAGGAGGAAGTCAGACCGACCGGTGAATCGGCCAAACCGCAAGATGGCGGCGCAGGGTGCTCCCAACCTTCCCTTTAACTTCCATCCCGCAAGTAGAGGTCGGCCCGGTTCGCGTTCCGCGAGGCTGGTGCTGACGCTGCTTGCGGCTACCTCATGGGGTACAGGACAATTTCCGCCATGGAGCGGAAAGGGTTCGCCGCACGGTTATGACGTCATCGGCAGTTGCACGCGGGCCGGGGCACTACTGGCAGGGCATGGCTCTACCATAGCAGCCCCTCTATTAACATTTGCACAATTTCACGGGAGTCAGGTATGCCCCCCCGCCCCCCCATTCGAAAGCTGTCTTGCCCCCTGGAAGTGCTAACGGGCATTGCAAAACAGGGCAATTTCAACCCAATAGAATCTTAGAATCATAGAAATTTATGGCACAGCAGGAGGCCATTTGGCCTGTGCTGGCCAAAAAAGAGCTATCCAGCCTAATCCCACTTTTCTGCTCTTGATCTGTAGCCCTGTAGGTTACTGCAATTCAAATGTATAACTAACTATTCGTTGCTTATCTACCATCATTCCTTTTAACCTACCTTAGCGAACTTGCCTCTCATGCCTACCTAGTTTGCTTTGTTCAGGTTTAAGACCCTCGTTGTGGACTTAACTAAACATATAATTCGATCATGTTATGATCCTGCAAATCCCCTGGGAGGACAGATGCGCCAAAATTCCCAGCATCGAAGCACTGACCACACTCAACCAGCCTCCGCTGGGCGGGCCACATTGTTCACATGCCCGACACAGGACTCCCAAAGCAAGCGCTCTACTCAGAACACCTATGTGGCAAGCGAGCCCAAGGTGGGCAGAGGAAATGTTTCAAGGACACCTTCAAAGCCTTCTTGATAAAATCCCACTGACACCTGGGAGTCCCTGGCCAGAGACAGCCCTAAGTGGAGGAATTGCATCTGGGAGGGCGCTGAGCACCTCGAGTCTCAACGATGAGAGCATGCAGAAAACAAGCGCAGGCAGCAGAAAGAGTATGCGGCAAACCAGACTCTCACCCACCCTTTCCATCAACCACTGTCTGTCCCACCTGTGACAGAGACTGTAATTCCCGTATTGGACTGTTCAGTCACCCAAGAGCTCATTTTTAGAGTGGAAGCAAGTCTTCCTCGATTTTGAGGGACTGTCTATGGTGATGACTGCTGCCCAGAGGCTGCTTTATTATAAGATTATTAATTAATTAACCCTGTCTCATTGCATAGTATTAGATCTAAGATAGCATGTTCCCCAGTTGGTTCCTCGACAAACTGATCTAGAAAACTATCTTGAATGCATTCCATGAACTCGTCTTCTGCACTATTATTTCAAATTTTGTTTGTCCAGTCTATGTCAAAATTTAAAGCACCCCATGATTACTGTCTTACCCTTGTTACATACACTTCTAATTTGCTGATTCATACTGTGCCCAACATTACAACTACTGTTCGGGGGTCTGTAAACTACTCCCACCAGTGTTTTCTGCCCCTTGTTGTTTCTTAGCTCCACTCATAGTGATTCTGCATCTTGTTTTTCCAAGCTAAGATCCTTTCACTCTACTGTCATTATCCCATCCTTAATTATTAGGGCTATTCCCTGCCCCACTTTTCCATTTCATATACACACACACTCGTACACACACACTTCAGGATGCACATGCCAAAATGCTTTTAATTAAATAAAAACAATGCATAGTTAATGTAAAGTCCTGTCCCCTCAGTACAGATTCACACGAGGCATGTAGTGAAGTCAAGGTCACTCTGGACCTGCACCTTTATTTGACAGCTCTGGAATGCTGCACTTGTCTGAGACCTGTGCTTATATACCTGTCTCTTGCAAGTGCACCCCTGGTGGTAAGGTATGCTGGTGGTTACAGGTCATATCTTATTACAGTCATGTATAGCATGTTAGGATACAGTTATATATAATAATGTAAGATACATGACAATTAATGTAGTACCTTTAACCAGTGAGATGAGCTGTGATGAGTGCACTTGCAATCAAATAATTGTATAAGTCACATCAGTTATGCACCATACTCCTTCCTAGGCCTACAACTGGCTGCCAGATTAAATGCAGAAAGTGTTTTTCCTCTGATTTTACCCTTCCTTCTTGTGAGAAAGTACTTGGGATCTGTGAGGTGTCTTCCCCTGGGGTGAGATTAGGAACTCGTGTAAGGGGTGGTTTTCAGGGGGTCAGCTTTCCCTTCTGACCTTATATGAGCGGTTCCGAATCGCTCCCATACCCTTGGTTCTAGACACTGGAATTATGAAAGGACTGTGAGAGACTTGGACAGACAATCGGTTTCAAGGTAGGAAGCAGGTATGGCTTTATTGTGTCTAAAAACAAGTAAAAGGCACACCTTTAATAACACACACAGAATAGTAATACCAATACACACTGAGGGGTACAACACATTGAATAAAATGTCAAATTACAGCCTGTTGGGAAAAGAATACAGCTTAAACTCTAAATGGGGTAAAGAGGAGAATGCAGATACATTTACACAAGTTATCCCAGCCTCCCCCCTCCCAATTCCCCTAACTAACTAAGTTATAGCACTGGGGGATTCAGGAGCTATGCTCACCAATCCCCTTTTGACAGTTCCAACTCCGGGGTTCGCCTTAGTTGTCCCTGGGGTTCGCCTTAGTTGTCCACGTTCTGTCGTCTGTACCCCTTGGTAGCGTAGGACCAGCTTGTAGAGTGGAAAAATCTTCGTTTTTTTCTTCGGTTTTGTCGGGTTGGTTCCGGTTGAATATTTGATTTGTCGCGATGGTCCGAAACTTTCCGATAGTCGTTTTGAAAGCCTATTTGCTGTCGTGGTGCAGTCCTTCTGGGTTTTAGAGATTCCTTTCGCCGATGTTTCAGGGTCCCACTTTTCAAGGCTGATGTAGAACTTATGCAACGAGACTGCTAACTTAATAGTGTCTCTAGAAGCACACCTAACTGCCAGAACAGGCCTTCAATTCTACTAAAACAGGCTTCCTTATCTTTGCGCCAAATCAGTTCTTGGGTTTTGTTTAAACTGTTCTGTCCATTGATTTTCAAATGTCTCCTTTGTCAGTGTTTTTGGTGGGCTAGTCAGCAATAACTCGATTAAGATGTGATAATGTGCTATCACTGGTTTTGCATTGTTTTAGGATTGTCCACTTTCCTGACCATCTAGTTGGGCCCATGATTTCCATTGTGCTTGATTGGGTAATTGGCTTCTTGCATATTTTGGATGAGTTCTGTAGTTCAGATAATGGCTGGTAATTTGATTATCTCTTAGGGGGTGAATTGGTGTTGCATAGTTTCCCCAGAGAGTCTGGGATCCTTAATACACGAATTTGTTTCACAGACGTTAGCCCTACCTCCAGTATTCAATAACTCTTGTTCGCAGCCAAAATGTTGCAGAATCTTAAAATTGATATGCTCCTTCCCATCGATGTTTAGGGGATCTCAGCCTTCTGTAATTTAGTTCCATTTTGAATTCCCTATCCTATGAGTCCAAACACTGGGGGGGGGTTCTCCATGAATGCATCCCCTTTTATTCCCTGCAGGTTTCGTCTGCCCCTTTAACCTCATTTTAAAAGTCCGGAAAGGGGTTCTTCTCCTCTGCAGGGGAAACGTACCAGGAATCTTTGCGAAATATTGGTAAATTCTACACTCGCCCTTTGAGGAAACACAGAATGTGTCTATATTTTATAAACTCAGTATGCTCTACTACCTTGTAGCTGATTACATTTGACACACATGCACAATATACATCTCAGTGAATCATCATCATCATCATCATAGGCAGTCCCTCAGAATCAAGGAAGACTTGCTTCCACTCCTGAAGTGAGTTCTTTGACGGCTGAACAGTCCATTACGAGAGCCACAGACTCTGTCACAGGTGGGACAGATAGTCGTTGAGGGAAGGGGTAGTTGGGACTGGTTTGCCGCACACTCTTTCTGCTGCCTGCGCTTGATTTCTGCATGCTCTCGGCGTTGAAGCTCGAGGTGGTCAGTCCCCTCCCGGATGCACTTCCTCCACTTAGGGCAGTGCTTGGCCAGAGGCTCCCAGGTGTCAGTGGGAATGTTGCACTTTATCAGTGAGGTTTTGAGGGTGTCCTTGTAACATTTCCGCTACCCACCTTTGACTCATTTGCTGTGAAGGAGCTCCACATAGAGCACTTGCTTTGGGAGTCTCAAGTCTGGCATGTGAACTATGTGGCCTGCCCAATGGAGCTGATCGAGTGTGGTCAGTGCTTCAATGCTGGGGATGTTAGCCTGGACGAGGATGCTGTGGGAGGGGAAGAGAGATCATTGTGGGAGGGGAAGAGAGAGATCACTGTGGGAGGGGGTGGGGAGATCATTGTGTGGGTAGGTGGGCAGATCGTTGGTTGGGGGCGGGGGGGGTGGAGAGATTGCTGTGTGGGGAGGTGGGGGAGAGAGACTGCTGTGTGGGGAGGGGGGGGGAGAGAGACCACTGTGTGGGGAGGGGGGGGGAGAGAGACCACTGTGTGGGGAGGGGGTGGGGGCAGAGATTGCTGTGTGTGGGAGGGGGTGGAGAGATCGCTGTATGGGGAGGGGGGAGAGAGATTGCTGTGTGGGGAGGGGGGAGAGAGTTCGCTGTGTGGGGAGGGGGGAGAGAGATCGCTGTGTGGGGATGGGGAGAGATATCGCTGTGTAGGGAGGGGGGAGAGAGATCGCTGTGTGGGGAGGGGCGGGGGGAGAGATTGCTGCATGGGGAGGGGGTGTGAGCGATTGCTGTGTGGGGAGGGGGGGTGAGAGATTGCTGTGTGGGGAGGGGGGGTGTGAGAGATTGCTTTGTGGGGAGGGGAGGGAGAGAGATTGCTGTGTGGGGAGGGGAGGGAGAGAGATTGCTGTGTGGGGAGGGGGGGAGAGAGAGATTGCTGTATGGGGAGTGGGGGGGGGAAGAGAGAGATTGCTGTGTGGGGAGGGGGGCGAAGAGAGAGATTGCTGTGTGGGGAGTTGGGGGAAGCGAGAGATTGCTGTGTGGGGAGGGGGGGAGTGAGAGATTGCTGTGTGGGGAGGGGGGGAGTGAAAGATTGCTGTGTGGGGAGTGGGGGAGTGAGAGATTGCTGTGTGGGGAGGGGGGGAGTGAGAGATTGCTGTGTGGGGAGGGGGGGAGTGAGAGATTGCTGTGTGGGGAGGGGGAGGAGAGAGAGATTGCTGTGTGGGGCGGGGGGGAGAGAGAGAGATTGCTGTGTGGGGCAGGGGGGAGAGAGAGAGATTGCTGTGTGGTGCGGGGGGGGGGAAGAGAGAGAGATTGCTGTGTGGGACGGAGGGGAGAGAGAGAGATTGCTGTGTGGGGCAGGGGGGAGAGAGAGAGATTGCTGTGTGGTGCGGGGAGGAGAGAGAGAGATCGTTGTGTGGGGAGGGGGGATAGAGATCGCTGTATGGGGGTGGGCAGGGGGGAGAGATCGCTGTGTGGGGAGGGGGGAGAGAGATTTCTGTATGAGGATGGGGGGAGAGAGATTGCTGTGTGTGGAGGGGGAAGAGAGATCGCTGTGTGGGAGGGGGGGAGAGATTGCTGTATGAGGAGGGGGGAGAGATCGCTGTGTGGGGAGGGGGAGAGAGATCGCTGTATGGAGAGGGGGGGAGAGATCGCTGTGTGGGGAGGGGGAGAGAGATTGCTGTGTGGGGAGGGGGGGAGAGATCGCTGTATGGGGAGGGGGGGAGAGATCGCTGTATGGGGAGGGGGGGAGAGAGATTGCTGTGTGGGGAGGTGGGAGAGAGATTGCTGTGTGGGGAGGGGGGGAGAGATCGTTGTGTGGGGAGGGAGGGGAGAGATCGCTGTGTGGGGAGGTGGGAGAGAGATTGCTGTGTGGGGAGGTGGGAGAGAGATTGCTGTGTGGGGAGGGGGAGAGAGATCGCTGTATGGGGAGGTGAGAGAGAGATTGCTGTGTGGGGAGGGGGAGAGAGATCGCTGTATGGGGAGGGGGGGAGAGAGATCGCTGTGTGGGGAGGGGGAGAGAGATCGCTGTATGGGGAGGGGGGAGAGAGATTGCTGTATGGGGAGGGGGAGAGAGATCGCTGTATGGGGAGGGGGGAGAGAGATTGCTGTATGGGGAGGGGGAGAGAGATTGCTGTGTGGGGAGGGGGGGAAGAGAGATTGCTGTGTGGGGAGGTGGGAGAGAGATTGCTGTGTGGGGAGGTGAGAGAGAGATTGCTGTGTGGGGAGGGGGAGAGAGATCGCTGTATGGGGAGGGGGGGAGAGAGATCGCTGTGTGGGGAGGGGGAGAGAGATCGCTGTATGGGGAGGGGGGAGAGAGATTGCTGTATGGGGAGGGGGGAGAGAGATTGCTGTGTGGGGAGGTGGGAGAGAGATTGCTGTGTGGGGAGGTGGGAGAGAGATTGCTGTGTGGGGAGGGGGGAGAGAGATCGCTGTATGGGGAGGGGGGGAGAGAGATTGCTGTGTGGGGAGGTGGGAGAGAGATTGCTGTGTGGGGAGGGGGGGAGAGAGATCGCTGTGTGGGAAGGGGGAGAGAGATCGCTGTATGGGGAGGGGGGGAGAGAGATCGCTGTGTGGGGAGGGGGAGAGAGATCGCTGTTTGGGGAGGGGGGGAGAGAGATTGCTGTGTGGGGAGGGGGGGGAGAGATCGCTGTGTGGGGGGGGGGAGAGAGATCGCTGTGTGGGGAGGGGGGAGAGAGATCGCTGTATGAGGATGGGGGGGAGAGATCGCTGTGTGGGGAGCGGGGGGAGAGATCTCTGTGTGGGGAGCGGGGGGAGAGATCGCTGTGTGGGGAGGTGGGAGAGAGATCGCTGTGTGGGGAGGTGGGAGAGAGATCGCTGTGTGGGGAGGTGGGAGAGAGATCGCTGTGTGGGGAGGGAGGGGAGAGATCGCTGTATGAGGAGGAGGGGAGAGATCGCTGTATGAGGAGGAGGGGAGAGATCGCTGCATGAGGAGGAGGGGAGAGATCGCTGTATGAGGAGGGGGGAGAGAGATCGCTGTGTGGGGAGGTGGGAGAGAGATCGCAGTGTGGGGAGGGGGGGGAGAGAGATCGCTGTGTGGGGAGGGGGGATAGAGATTGCTGAATGAGGATGGGGGGGGAGAGATCGCTGTGTGGGAAGGGGGAGAGAGATCGCTGTGTGGGGAGGTGGGAGAGATTGCTGTGTGGGGAGGGGGGGGAGAGATCTCTGTGTGGGGAAGTGGGGGAGAGATCGCTGTGTGGGGAGGGGGGGGAGAGATCGCTGTGTGGGGAGGGGGTGGAGAGATCGCTGTGTGGGGAGGGGGTGGAGAGATCGCTGTGTGGGGAGGGGGGGGAGAGATCGTTGTGTGGGGAGGTGGGGGAGAGATCTCTGTGGGGATGGGGGGGAGAGATCGCTGTGTGGGGAGGGGGGGTAGAGATCGCTGTGTGGGGAGGGGGGGAGAGATCGCTGTATGAGGACGGGGGGGAGAGATCGCTGTATGGGGAGGGGGGGGGGAGAGGGGAGAATATCAAACAAACCGATCAGCTCTGTGTCCATTCCGCCCACTTAAGATCCACTTAAAAGCACCTTCTCCAGGACAGTGTGCAGTTCCGGCGATATTTTGACGGTGTGTCATGAAACTTGCACCTTGGGCAGTATGTGGGTGGTTCTACTTGGGTGGGCGGTGTGCATACTGTCGGCGGTATGTACCTGTATTTTGATGAAACTTGTATTTTTAGGCGGTAGTGGGTGCTATGTCGATGGATTTCGGGCCCTATGTGTTTTGGGGGTATCCCCTTTCACAAAAATGGTCATCTCTGTACAAATGGAACTCACCATTACTATGAATGGGGATACACCATTTTCATTGGTTGGTCCGGCCCATGTAATCCCGGAATGCGCATGCGCTCCTGGACCACCAGGTACATTCGTAAATAATGTTGTGGTTGGAGGCCTTCAACTGCAATTTCAGAGCCAATGAAAGGCAAATAAATGGAAGTGTGGGATACTGCAGCTATTTTATGGCTGTTTTTAGTTATTCTGAATAGGAAAGCATTAGAGAAATACTGCTTTCTCAGATTTTTATAAAATGTTAGCAGCTGGAAGTAACAACTGAAGAAAGTCAATAAAGAGGAACAAAGAGAATGAAAGTAACAAAACCTGCAGCCCCATGCTGATGTCATGCTGATTGACTTTTTATAAATTGTTCACACTGCATAATTTACAATAACGTGGCTTTGTTGCCTTTATTATGTAGAACCTACCTTATTACTGAATTAAATATATTTATAAAGAAAATATGTCTCAACATCACTGCCTAGAAATTCCTGTTAGATATTAGTGAACAAACACTTGACATGTCGGTGTGACATCCCTTTTTTGCATCTCAGTGGCAGTGTTAACCTCATAAAAGTTTCCAGGTTAATGAAAGAAAAAGAAAGACATGCATTTACATAGAGCCTTTCATGACCACCGGATGTCCCAAAGTGCTTTACAGCCAATGAAATAGTAGTCACTGTTGTAATGTAGGAAACATAGGAAATGCCTGTGTCAAACATGTTAAAACATCATCTGTGAATATCGCCAATACTTATTTCTAGGGTCGCGTGTATAGAAAGTCAAATTTTGTGAGGGCTGGTTCTAGTAATGTAACTTGTAAAATCATGGGCATTGATTTCTATGGATGAAAAATTGTGGGCTGCATCCAGGATTTTCCAACTTGCAGTGGTTGAGGGCAAGGGTCCTCTGGCACAGGGGGTCGCAACATTTATCCTGGAGTCCATAAGGATCAGTAATTGATTGTATATCTAAATCAACAGACAACAAGTAATTTGCACAACCAGTAAAAATGTTTGAGTAAACCTTTTGCTTAATAATTATATCAAACATCCCTTGGATGAATCTATTAATTCTATTGAAGATGGTCTTGCTGAAACCAGTTTACAGAAGTTGCACCATTGAAGATAAGGACGGCAGTTGAAAGTGCAGAAATAAATAAAAATGTCGAGATGAACTGTCCCTCTGATGATGGTGAATTAAAAAATATATATACACTGACCATATAACTCGTATCATTCACTGCCAGATATATAACCAGGATGAACCGGATTTATTTTCTTGCGGCTTTGGAGTAAATAAGGCAGTTATTTTTGCTGTCAAATATTAATGACAACAAACTTATTTAGCTTTCTATGAATAAGAAATTAAACAGCAAATTTATTAAGATATCCTGCATTGTGCTTGTCCCAGATCTAGATAGGAAAAACTAAAAATTAAATAATTTTCCAAAAAGTTGAGATTGTCCTTGACAACAAGAGAGCAATCGACTGAGTTTCTAACGGGGAGCCTTAGCAAAACAGAGGTTCATGCAGATCCAAATGGGAAATCCTTCAGTTGCTGGAGTTATACCTGATGTACAAAGGTAGTTGTAATTATCAGAGGCCTATCACTGCAGTCTCAGATCATTGCAGCAGCAGTTCCTCAGGGCAATGTTCTCGTTTGAACCATCTTGAACTGCTTCCCTCATCAGTAAACTTCTCTCCATCATAAGGTCAGGAGTGGGGCAATTTGCTGATGATCGCACAGTATTCGTTTCCATTCCTGACTGCTCTGATAATGAAGCAGCGCTAAGCCAGCCTACAACAGGACTTGGATAACATCTGGGCTTCGGCTGCCAGTAGTATGTAACATTTGTGCCACATAAGTGCTAAGTAATTACCATCTTAAACAAAAGAAAGCCCAGCCATCTCCTCTTGACATTCAATGAGTGCTCACCATCAACATCTTTGAGGTCACGACTGATCAGATGCTTAACTGGATCAGCCATATTAGAACAGTGTCTACAAGAGCAGTGTTAAAGGCTGGATATTCTTTCACAGCTGGCTCACCTTCTGAACCCTGAAAGCCTCTCCATGAATTGAAAAGAGTGTGATGAAAATCCCACCAATCACCTGGAAGGGTGCAATGGAAGCTTGACACCATCCAGGACAAAGCAATGCTCTGCATTTGAACTCAATATCCATCCCTTTTACCTGGCATGCTGTGGCTGTAGTATGTACTATCCCATCATCATAGGCAGTCCCTCGGGATCGAGGAAGACTTGCTTCCACTCTTAGCATGAGTTCTTAGGTAGCTGTACAATCCAATACGAGAACCACAGTTTCTGTCACAGGTGAGACAGATAGTCGTTGAGGGAAAGGGTGGGCAGGGAGCCTGGTTTGCCGAACGTTCATTCCGCTGCCTGCGCTTGATTTCTGCATCCTCTCAGTGACGATATTCGAGGAGCTCAGCGCCCTCCCGACTGCACTTCCTCCACTTAGGGTGGTCTGTGGCCAAGGACTCCCAGGTTTCAGTGAGGATGTCGCACTTTATCAGGGAGGCTTTGAGGGTGTCCTTGTAACGTTTCCTCTGCCCGCCTTTGGCTCATTTGCCATGGGTGAGTTCCAAGTAGAGCGCTTGCTTTGGGAGTCTCGTGTCTGGCATGCGAACTATGTGGCCTGCCCAGCGGAGCTGATCAAGTATAGTCAGTGCTTCAATGCTGGGGATGTTGGCCTGGACGAGGACAGGATGCAGTACAACAACTCACCAAACTTACTTCAACAGTACTTCCCAGCCAAATGATCTATGCCACCGAGAAGGACAAAAGCAGCAATCTCATAGGAAAACCATCACCCCCAAGTTCCCCTCCAAGTCCTGCATCATCCTGACTTGGAAATATATTGCTATTCCTTCATCATCACTGGGTTAAAATCCTGGAAATTCCTACCTAACATCACTGTGAGAGCCTCATGATCAGTGATTCAAGGAGAAGGCTCACCACCACCTCTGGGTAACTAGGACCGGGAAATAAATGCATCTTTCCCAGTTTCACCCACATCCCGAGGAGGGAAAACAAGCCTGTGATGAGAGAAAGTACTAGTTTGTTTGAAGGCAATTGTTGCCATGGTCTAGGGCTATAACATGCATCAAAAATAAATGCCAAACAAGGAAAGGGCTCAGATGAGATTGCAAAGAGAATGTAAGTCAAGGTGCTGTCAGAAGTATATCAATAACATTATGAACTAGACGACTTTTCAAAAGTCTGCTGTCCTTGGAGATTACCATATCCTGAAATGTAGATTTCCCACTGCATCAGTGAACAGCTGCAGGCACTCTTTGGATTGGTATTTCTAATTATGGCAGATAGAATGCCTGCTGTGATTTTTGAGGAAATCAATCCAAAAACACTGATTTCCTTATGTCCTCTGCCTAGTTGGAATGGTGCACTGTCAGCTGGTGTAGCCTTGCATGACAAAGGTGCTTAAATATGGACTAATATTATTATTACAAATTAAGTTTCTACCAAGAAGCAGCATCGATGCTTTGGGGAAAAAAATGTTTCATGTATTTGGTCAGTGGACATGTGTGACACAGTAGGAAAAGAATCCAGTTCAGTATTTGGTACTGGGTTCGTTTTGCTGTTGACCATCGGACCTGTAGGAGGACTTGTAGCTCAATTTTAGCATTTTTGTCAGAGTCATAAGTTTACAGGTTATGGGAGCTCCACACCAGGGAATATCAGCACATAATCTAGGCTGATATTCCAGTGTAATTACAAAGTGCTGCATTGTTCAAAGTGTTGTCGTTTTGATAGGTGTTAAACCAAGACCTTTGCAGTGGCTATTCCAGTGTTTCAGAAAGACGCTGAAGATCCCAGTTCAATTCAGAAAAGAATAGGAATGCCTTCAAGTATCCTGGCCAATATTTTTCCCTCAACCAACAACATTAAAAACATATTAGCTGGTTATTCATCTAATTTTAAAATTCTCATCCTTGTGTAAGGGGGTGGTCTCTATGAGGGGGTCAGGTTCCCTTCTGACCAACTTGAGCGGTTCGAATCACTCCCAGTCCCTTGGGTTCTGTATTCTGGATTTATTTGGGGGGTGTGACAAAAGTGCAAAGGACAATGGTTTGATGCAAAAGAACTTCGTTTTTATTACAATCAAGGTAATACAGGCTTATTACTCTAGTAAGAAAATACAAGGCTAAACTTACAATCACTGTAATAAAAGACAATACGAGGAAAGGTACAAGGTCAAACTTATAATCACTCTAATAAAGGACAGTACAAGGAAAGGTACAAGGTCCAACTTAAAATCACTCTAATAAAGAACCATGCACTACACATTCAAAGGGGGTTACAGTAAATTATACCTCCCACCTCCCAATACCTAATTCTAGCTAGGTTAGACTCCAGGGCAGGCAGGAACTATGCTTACCAATCCTTTTGATAGTTAACGGTAGATCGTGATTGTTTTTCCCTTGATACTGTGGTTGACTGTGGTCAGTCACTACTGCGATGGTGATGTTCTTCCTTCCTTCAGGACTTCAGAACTTTGAGGCTGGAAAAGTTAGTTTACAACTGTCGCGTTGGTTTCTCTCCTAGTCGTGATGACATACTCACAGTATAGCACCTGGTGTAGTATAGCAACCACCTAACCTCTGTTGAAAACAGGGGCCAGTTATATGATTTCAGTGTTCTAATCTTGCTGCCAAATCTGTTCAAAATCCTTTGTATAATTTTGGCGGGCTTACTCTTTGTAATATTTTGTTGGGCTCGTTAAAAGTTGATATGTTTTGGGTGAGTTGATGTTCGAAAACTGTTTCCTGATGAAAATATTAGTTTGGTAATTGCAATGTCCTTTTGTGCTTAATCTTTCACATACAGGCTGGATTGGGCCTCTTTGTGATGTATATGCTGAAATGGTTGTCCAGACCCATGTTGATGGGTAGCTACCTCTAGGTGATTTTGTGATGTTAATGTCTCTTGTGGGGGAAGGATTTTCGAATACTCATTCTTCCAGACAAGTTATCTTAGTCCTCATACCCAGGTAGCTTCACTTAATTAGACTATCTCTTGGTCGTTCCGTAGGTCCGCCCACAGCCTTGAGTTTGTCTTTTAAAATCCAAAATTCTATTGAAGTTCGTAGTTTCTTCCATAAGCACTTTAGAGTTCCAAACTTTTACGTAGATGGTCCCAAATTAAATTTCCTTTCGAATGAGCCCAAACACTGGGGGGCGTTTCTTGTGAATTTTGCATCCCTTCACTTGTTTTCAAATCCCTCCATGCTCTCACCCCTCCCTATCTCTGAAACCTTCTCCAGTCCTACAACCCTCTGAGATATCTGCATTCCTCCAATTCTGGCCTCTTGCGCATCCCCAATTTTTGTTCCTCCACCATGAGCAGACGTGCTTTCAGTTGCCTAGGTCCTAAGTTCTGGAATTCACTCCCTACTCCTCTCCATCTCTCCAAATCTTTCATCCTTTATGGTGCTCCTTAAAACCTACCTCTTATCTGCCCTAATATCGCCTTCTGTGACTTGGTGTTAAATCTTGTTTGATCGCGCTCATGTGAAGCACCTTGGGATGTTTTACTATGTTAAAGGCGCAATATAAATCCAAGTTGTGGTATAGCTATTTTGGGATCTTGCTGTACATAAATGCTCCTTGTCTGTATAACAATTGTGTAAATACAAGTATTGTTTTCTCTTGGGTGACTGAATTCCTTCGATATTCCAGGGCTTTTTCTTCTACAGCCAAAAGAACTGAACAAAGTAATAGATGATGGATCATGTTCCGGATTCATTCTTGTTTACGAACATATGAAATTGATGGCAGGAAAGACTAGCTGGTCAATTAAACTGGCCACACACCCCATGATGGCTGCAGCATCATGACAAACACTCCCTACCCCACCCCCGTCCAGCAGCTCTTCTGGGAGAGGCGAAAAAGCAGAAACAACCCAGTGTCAATAACGGAAAAAATACACAAATAAAATTCCTCCCTGTTCCCCCCCCCGCCCCCGCCCACCCCAGGAGATCGCATGCACCAAATATTAACTATAAAGACACTTACCTTTTATATGATGTAATCTCTGGCCCAGTCAGGAACTGGTCCAGCTCCCTCTTGAAGGCAGAGAGTCAGCGCCCACCCCACCAGCCAGCAACACATTCCAGAGGCTCACTCATCTCTGGGAAAAGAAGAGCATTCAATCTATTCCTGGACTTACATAGTTCAAACTCATCTCACCTGGTCCTCCCTATGTTAAACTGGAAAAATCTCTCAATAGGCACACTATCCAGCCCTTTAATTATTTTATAGACCTCTATCAGGTCACCTCTAAATCTGCACTACTGTAAAGTGAATAGACCAAGGGTCTTAAACTTATCGAAGTAGCTGTAGGGTGTTTTTGCTCTGCCCAATTACGGAGGTCTTTGGTGGCTGTTGGTGTATTGGGCCTCTCTGTCCCTTTTAGGGGACGGTCCAATAGCTTATGGCTCACTGACCACTAAACTGGCGGTTTCGAAGCGCCCTAGCACCCCTATCTGGTTCTAACCTCAAAATTTTGGTGGATTATGAGCTTCCACAAGGGAAAACAAAACACTTAGAGGCAAGTGGTCCTTGGAACGAAAAAAAAACGGGTAAGTCCAATTTATTAACCACGGTAAGTTTCCAATAAGGTCAAACTTCATCAAAACACATATCTGACACACACTTATAAACTATGAAAATCTATGGGAAGAAACAGACACAACAAAAACCTTACACAATTTTATCTTTACAAGACATTTCCAACACCACCCCCACCCGACTTTTTACCTGACTGACCTAGGCTGACAGTTGGGAAAAGAAACCCCAGGATAATACTTACGATCCTTTTTGACAGTTATTTTTTTAGCCTTAGGATGGTTGGTTTACTGGGTAACTGGAGTGAATGTTGCCTCTCCCAGTTACTTCGGTCTCCGGTTCTTCACAGCTGGTTGGCCTCGGAGCGTTATTCGGTGTGCGGCTCGGCTTCTTGAGACAATGTTGGGCCTCTCTGTAGTTGGGTTGTATATTCTGCACACAAGTCGAGTCCGGGGCCCGTTCGATGGTAGGTTTCCCAGCCGGTAACAGTCAGTCTCCGTTCTCTCTCGGTTTCTGTCTGTCTGTGACTATTATGCTCTTCGACTCCTTCTCCGACTGCTCCAACTGCTTCTTTTTTTCCCTCGATGGTTCTGTAGGTCCTATATTTGTATCCAATTTAGTTCTGGCCTTTTCGCGCCCAAACTAAGTTGGTGGTCCATTGTGTAAGTTTGGGCGGGGAGATAGCTTTGAATAGCTTTGAATATTTAATCAGAAGATGTCACAGGTACAGGTAGGTGTGAGGACAGGGGTATTGTTTCAGTGCACATTGGTGCCTCAAAGTCTGCTGGTCCTGGGAGTCAATCACCGCAGTGATCTCAGGACTATTGTCCACTGTCCATATTAATGAGGGAGATGACGGTCCACATTCATAATTTGATTAGGGGTGAGTCATATTTTCGAACTGGGCCGGGTAGTCCCCATTGGTTGAGGATTCCCCGCTTCAGGCCCGACTCGACCCCTGATTGGCCTGCCGGAATGCACTTTTCCCCCATTGGCCAGTGCCTCTGTCTCGCTTGTGAGCCTGACTCCACAATGCCTGTATCCGGGCACACGTTTCCCAGCCTGCCTGGTCTGAGGATTTTACTTGGCAAAAAATGTTCATTTAAAATGTATAGAACGATCCCATCTTAGTTTTCTTGTCCTTAGGGTGTTCCAATAAAATGCGGCCGTGGATTTTCGAACCTTACATAGCTGAGGTTCCTTAGGCTAGGAATCATTCTTGTAGCTCTACTCTGGACCTTTTCCAAGGTCACTATACCATCCACCATGTGCGGGGAACCAAAACAGTATTCCAGGAGGGATCTAACCAGGGATCGGAATAGTGACAAAATGGTACCCTTTGATTTATACTGAGTGATTCTATTATTACAACCCAATACCCTGTTTATCTGCAGCACTACAGCTAGGTGAAAAGTAGTCAGTAGCTCGCTATTCTCTTTGAACTTTAAAAATATTTATATGAAGTGACCACACACTACAAAACTCATCTTCCACTTTGTCACATACTTGTTGCTGCATTCAAGGATATTATATTAATATCTGTGGTTATTCAGCTGTTGATTTAGCTTTCCCAACCAGTGATGAAGAATACAAGCACAGTTGATCTACTCTGTAACAAAGCAAAAAAGGCACCACTGAAAACTTGTTGAGTTATTGCAATGCCTGCAAAGTGTTGGAGAGGACTTGAGGAAATGAGAATGTCGGCTCGATGCTAAACCTGCCCAAACTTTGGACAGCAGAATTTTGGATAAGCTGATAGTGATGGTGAGTGGCCTGGGGAGCTTTGGAATAGTAGAGTCTAGAGGTGATGAAGACATGGATGAGAGTTTTGGCAGCAGAAGGGCTGAGGGAATGGCAGAGACAGGCGATGTTATGACATAGGAGTAAATGGTCTTTGTGATGCAGAGGAAAAATGATTGGAAGCTCAGAACAGTCTGGTTTAACCTGAAATATTAGCCCGGGAGGAGGATGGAATTGATGAAGAGGGTACAGAATTTGTAGTGGGTGCTTAAGATGATGGTTTTGGACTTCCCAATGTTTAACTGGAGGAAATTGTGCTTCATTCAGGACTGGATGTCAGACTAACAGTCTAATAACACAGAGGCAATTGAGGCTGTCGATACATGTGGTGGATAGGTCAGCTAGATGTTGAAAGCATACATGTGTAACCTCGCTCCATGTCCATGGATGATTTTGCCAATGGGCAGCATATAGATGAGGAATAGATGGGCAAGGATAGATCCTTTGGGGACTCCAGAAGTACTGTTGCGGGAGCGGGATGAGCAGCTTTTGCTGAAGATAATGAGGGGGCTCGACAAGGTGGATGCAGAGGGTTATCGGGAGCGGGCAGGGAAGTGGAGCTGAGTCCATGATCACATCAGTCATGATCTTATTAAATGGCGGAGCAGGCTCAAAGGGGCCAGGTAGCCGACTCCTGCTCCCATTTCTTAGGTTCTTATCTAAGATGTTCTGGCTATGATTGGATATGTAATAAATCAAAAATCTATGGTAATCCCACTGAGGTGGACGACAGAGGAGAGGTATTGGATGAAGATGGTGTGGTCGACCGTAACAAATGCTGCAGAGAGGTTGAGAAGAATGAGGAGCGATACTGCACCACGGTCACAGTAATAGAGGATGTGATTTATGACTTTGCTTATGGCCGTTAAAGTGTGATGGCAGGGGTGGAAACGTAGTTGGAGAGATTCAATCGTGTAATTGCTGGAAACATTGGCACGGATTTGGATGGCAAAACCAAGTTCAAGAATTTTTGAGAGGAAAAGTTGGTTGGAGATGGGGCGCTGGTTTGAAAGGGGGTCGAGAATGTTTTTTTTCAGGAGGGTGGTGATTGTGGCTCTTTTGAAAGGCAGGGGTACAGTACCAGAAGAAAATAAAACATTTACAGTCTCAGTTAGCATGGAGCCATGAAACAAGTTTGAGTCATTAGCAGTTTAGTGGGTATGGGCTACTGAAACTAGGCAAGTGGGTCTTGGACAAGGTGAGCTTGGAGGTGGCATGAGGAGAGCTAGCAGAGTAACTAGAGAAAGAGACCGGTTGAAGCAGGGGGGGTCGGAGCAGCAGCGGCTCAGGGGAATGCTCCTGTTCCTCTCGGAAAACTGAAGTGAAACTTACTTGTCCACTCCTCTTCGGCCCAGCCAACAGCTGATATTGGTTGCACACTCTGCCCAGTTCAGTTCTAAACTTGCATTGGGATCCCATTGATGTCATAAACCCGATTTCAAAAATCTAAACCAGCTCTGCGCCCTCTTTAGGCAGCCGCCGTGCTGCCTGTTCGGAAGTCTGTGGAAAAATGAAGATGGCCACAGTGGGATTGGGCGGTAAGTTCTTGCACATTATTTTCAGGTCACTACTGCCCTGTTTCACTCAGGCAGGATCAGTTTTAGATATTGAAATTTGCAACAAGCTGGAGGGAAGAATTGCTTTAATGATCTCTCTTGCCAGAAAATCAAACATTAATCATATTCAGTGCCCCCTTCAAAATGCCTTGTGGTAATTTGATTGTTAACACATAATATGTGCAGCTGTTTGTCTTAATTATGCTTTGCACTCAATTAAGCAAAATTGGCTGGCAGATGGATCATCCGGTCTTGAAAAGAAAATTCTGCTATTGTCGCTGCATATTACTGCATGCAGGATAACTGACCAAGCTTTCACTGGTAGTCTCACTGTACATGACTGCGATGTTCTCCATCTGTCAGCATAGTTATGTAAAAAAAATGCTTTTGATTTTCTTGCACACCAATTATTGAATGTTATTTTGAAAATTAAAAAGAAAATGTCCAGGTACTTAAAAGTAAAACGGTGACCTTTAGATTTTGTGTGATGTTTGAAGCTTGTTCATTTAAATTTTATCTCACTATAAAATGTAATTACAATTTAAACTATAGTGGGAAAAGATAAAATAGGGCTTGAGTTGTTTTTCTTTCAAGCAACCTTATTAAAACAATATTTAGAAATATAGTCTGAACATCTTTTGACTTGTCTCAAAACTTTTGCAATGCTGCAGAGAAAAAAATGTTTTGTGATGCTATCTATGTAAAGAGTGAAATCTTTGAAGTCCAGAGTAAAACATTCAGGAAATTGATCAGCTGCTTAAAGAGAAACCTCTGCATGTAGATCAGTTTTTAAAATGGAAGTTGCGCAACCTCGTTGTAACATTCTCTTTCCTTCAGTCCTCGCCACCCCCCCACCCTGCCCCCCCCCAATCTTTGCATAAAACACTGGGGGCTGATAGCTGGGAAACTGGCTGGGAGGAGCGATTGAATCCAACAGTGTGAAAGAGCTGAATTAACATCAGTGGATACAGTCATTAACTCCCAAGGCCTCAATACAGTTGTAATTTCAAATGAGTATGTAAATGTTGTTCCTTTGTAGTAACCACCCAAAGGCAGTTCACCCAGCAGTATGACCAGCCTTCAACATTAAAATAACAAAAAAAGAGGCACATAAAAGTGTTCTTTGTTACTGATTTATTTTGAAAAGGTTTTGATGGATAAGAGGGTAGGGGCGGACACAGATGACAAAGCTTGCTCTATTTAGTTCCCGGTCTGAGCTACACTGTGTTGCTGAGCAGAAACTTTAGACTATGTTCAACAGGATGGGGAGAAGTCGAGGACATCTCAGTATCTAGTGCCAGGGAATTGACAGCCTGAGGAGCAGGAGGCTGTGCACCAACTCTTGGGTTGGAGAAAAATAGGTGAAGAGTTAGCATGGGGGGTGCAGAGGAGGATGGTGGGGTGGGGCGGCGGGGGGGGGGGGGGAAATAAATGACAAAATTGATTCAACAATTTCCACCAATAGAAAAAAAGTCAAATGGAAAAGAATTTGATACCAAAATTCTCCTTTCTTGATTTGAAGCTCTCTCCTGTCAGACATGAGACATACAATTGCAAGGAATAATATATTGAATTTGGAGCTATATATCTAATTTATTAGAATATTTAGGACACTTGCATCTTTGAATCAATGCTGAGAGCAGAGGCTGACCAAGAACTGGAGCTGAGATGGTTTAAAATGTATCACAATGCTTGACCAACAGAGAGTTGGAGGAATTGCATTATTGATCTGAAATGATATAATAGCAATGGAAAAGGTGGATAAAGCAGCAGATGGGGATAACATTCAAATCATATGGATAGAACTGAGTGATGATAACGGCATACGGTTATCACTTGGTCACTACTATAGACCACTAGCATAAAGTGAATAGGTGGTGGTTGGGCAGATAAGCAGGTCTGCAGGTCACAAGGGCAGTTAGCAATTGTTCTTCATACAATAGGAAACAATGCTAGTGCTACTAGCAAGAAAGACATTTATATAGCGCCTTTCACGGCCTCAGTACGCCTTAAAGCGCTTTATAGCCAATGAAGTACTTTTGGAGTGTAGTTGTTATATATGTGGACTTGTACTTACTCTGTACAGCCACCAGAGGGCTCATTCCCCAGAGTCTCAAGGGATCCATAATCCCTTGGGAGCACAGGTATTTAAGAAAGATTCACAGATTGGAAAGGCACTCTGGAGACCTGCAATAAAAGACTAAGGTCACACTTTACTTTGAGCTCACAGTGTTCAGTCTGACTCTTTCTCCATACCCAACAACTGGCAACGAGATACAGATAGCGAACCCAAAGATGCAAAGAACAGTGGGCATCCTGGAGAAATTTTCAGAGGGAGATGATTGGGAAACTTTTGTGGAGCAACTCGACCAATTCTTCATGGCCAACGAGCTAGATGGGGAAGAGAGCGCTGCCAAACGAAGGGCGATCCTTCTCATCGTCTGTTGGGCACCAATGTATGGCCTCATGAAGAATCTGCTCTCTCCAGCAAAACCCACAGAGAAATCGTATGACGATTTGTGCACACTAGTCTGAGAGCATTTGAAGCCGAAGGAAAGCGTTCTGATGGCGAGGTACCAGTTCTACACCTACAAAAGGTCTGAAGGCCAGGAAGTGCCGAGTTATGTCGCCGAGCTGAGACACCTTGCAGGACATTGCAAATTTGAAGGACATTTGGAGCACATGCTCAGAGACTTTTTCGTAGTTGGCATTGGCCATGAAACCATATTTTGCAAGCTTTTGACTGTAGAGACCCCAAACTTGAGTAAGGCCATAGCCACCAGTGACAATACAAAGCAAATCTCTCAGCACACAAGTGCTGCTACAAGTACTGTGAAAAAAGTGATGGTGTTTTCGAATCGTAACATACAGGGCAGGTCACAAATACCCGCAGCTACACGTCTGCAAATGTCTCAGAGTCCACCATTAAGGGTGATGAATGCAAGGCCATTAACACCTTGTTGGCGCTGCGGGGGTGATCATCGTTTCCATTCATGCCGATTCAAAGGATACATTTGCAAGGGCTGTGGAACAAAGGGACACCTCCAACGAATGTGCAGACGAGCTGCTAAGCCTGTTAAACCTGCAAACCACCACGTTGCAGAGGAGGACAGATCCACGGAGGATCACGACAAAACAGAGCCTCAGATAGAGGAGGCAAAGGTACATGGGGTACACACATTCACCAAGAATTGTCCCCCGATAATGCTGAATGTTGAACTAAATGGACTCCCGGTGTCAATGGAGCTGGACACGGGTGCAAGCCGGTCCATCATGGGCAAAAAGACTTTAGAAAGGTTGTGGTGCAACAAGGCCTCAAGGCCAGTCTTAACTCCAATTCGCACGAAACTAAGAACTTACAATAAAGAACTGATTCCTGTAATCGGCAGTGCTACCGCAAAGGTCTCCTACAAAGGAGCAGTGCACAAGCTACCACTCTGGGTGGTACCGGGCGATGGTGCCACGCTGCTCGGCAGGAGCTGGCTGGGAAAGATACGCTGGAACTGGGACGATGTCCGAGCGCTATCGCCCGCTGACAACACTTAGTGTGCCCAGGTCTTAAACAAATTTCCTTTGCTGTTTGAACCAAGCATCGGGAAATTCCAAGGAGCAAAAGTGCAGATCCACCTAATTCCGGGTGGCGAGCCACCCATCACAAGGCGAGAGCAGTACCATACATGATGAGAGGATGGAAATTGAGCTAGATCGGCTGCAATGAGAGGGCATCATTTCACCGATCAAGTTCAACGAGTGGGCCAGTCCTATTGTTCCAGTTCTCAAGGGAGATGGCACCGTCAGAATCTGTGGCGATTACAAAGTAACTGTCAATCGTTTCTCCCTGCAGGACCAATACCCATTACCAAAAGCCGACGACCTCTTTGCAACACTGGCAGGGGGGAAAGACGTTCACGAAGCTGCATCTGACTTCAGCCTACAAGACGCAGGAACTGGAGGAATCATCGAAGGCCCTCATCTGCATCAACATGCACAAAGGTCTTTTTGTTTATAACAGGTGCCCGTTTGAAATCCGATCAGCGACGGTGATATTCCAGAGAAACATGGAAAGTTTACTGAAGTCGGTCCCGCACACCGTGGTCTTCCAGGACGACATCTTGGTCACAGGTCGGAACACAGTCGAGCATCTGCAGAACATGGAGGAGGTTCTTAGTCGACTCAACCGTGTGGGCCTCAGGTTAAAATGCTCGAAGTGCATTTTCCTGGCGCCTGAAGTGGAATTCCTGGGAAGGAGGATTGTGGCGGATGGCATCAGGCCGACCAACGCGAAGATGGAGGCAATCAAGAACGCACCGAGGCCACAGAACATGACGGAGCTGCGGTCGTTTCTGGAACTCTTGAACTACTTTGGTAACTTCTTACTGGGTCTCAGCACACCGCTAGAACCACTACATGTCTTAGTACGAAAAGGAGGCGAATGGGTTTGGGGCAAAAGCCAAGAAAATGCCTTTGTAAAAGCGAGAAAATTGTTATGCTCAAACAAATTGCTTGTGTTGTATGATCCATGTAAACTTTTGGTACAAGCATGTGATGTGTCGCCATATGGCATCAGGTGTGTATTGCAACAAGCTAATGATTTTGGGAAACTGCAACCGGTTGCTTATGCATCTAGGAGTCTGTCTAAGGCTGAGAGAGCCAACAGCATGATTGAAAAAGAAACATTAGCGTGTGTCTATGGGGTAAAGAAAATGCATCAATACCTGTTTGGGTTAAAATTCAAATTGGAAACTGACCATAAGCAACTTATATCCCTGTTTTCCGAGAGTAAAGGAATAAATATCAACGCATCGGCCCACATCCCGAGATGGGCGCTCACGTTGTCCGCATACAACTACGCCATCTGCTACAGGCCAGGCACAGAAAACTGCGCTGATGCTCTCAGTAGGCTGCCATTGCCTACCACGGGGAGTGGAAATGGGCAGCCCGCAGTTCTAGCCATGGTTATGGAAGCATTTGAGAGTGAGCAATCAACCGTCATTGCCCGGCAGATCAAAACCTGGACAAGCCAGGACCCCTTATTATCGCTAGTCAAAAGCTGTGTGCTTCACGGGAGCTGGCCCAGTGTCCCAGTGGAAATGCAGGAAGAGATAAAGCCATTCCAGCGGCACAAAGATGAAATGTCTATACAGGCAGACTGTCTTCTGTGGGGCAATCGAGTAGTGGTCACCAAGAAGGGCAGAGACACCTTCATCAATGACCTCCATAGTACTCACCTAGGCATCGTAATGATGAAAGCGATAGCCAGATCCTATGTGTGGCGGCCCGGTATCGACGCGGACTTTGAGTCCTGCGTTCACAGATGTAATACATGCTCACATTTAAGCAATGTACCCAGGGAGGCGCCGCTAAGTTTATGGTCTTGGCCCTCCAAACCGGGGTCTAGGATCCAAGTCGATTATGCAGGCCCATTCTTGGGTAAAATGTTCCTTGTGGTTGTAGACGTGTATTCCAAGTGGATTGAATGTGAGATAATGCCGGCTAGCACGTCCGCTGCCACTACTGAAAGCCTGCGGGCCATGTTTGCCACACATGGCTTACCCAATGTTCTGGTGAGTGACAACGGCCATGTTTGACCAGTGCTGAGTTCAAAGAATTCATGACTCGTAACAGGATCAAACATGTCACATCTTTAAACCAGCGTCCAATGGTCAGGCAGAGAGAGCAGTGCAAACCATCAAGCAAGGCTTGAAGAGGGTAACTGAAGGCTCATTGCAGACTCGCCTATCCCGAGCCCTGCTTTGCTAATGCATGAGACCCCACTCACTCACTGGGATTTCACCTGCTGAACTGCTCATGAAAAGAGCACTCAAGACAAGGCTCTTGTTAGTTCACCCTTATCTACATGAACAGGTAGAGAGCAGGCAGCTTCAACAAAGTGCATACCATGATAGCGCAAATGTGTCACGCAAGATTGAAATCAATGATCCTGTATTTGTTTTAAATTATGGACAAGGTCCCAAGTGGCTTCCCGGCACTGTCATGGCCAAAGAGGGGAACAGGGTGTTTTGGGTCAAACTTTCAAATGGACTCATTCACCAGAAACACTTGGATCAAATCAAACTCAGATTCACAGACAACCCTGAGCAATCCACCTTGGACCCTATCTTGATTGATCCCCCAACACACACACCAGTGGCAACCGACACCACGGTTGACCACAAAGCAGAACCCATCTTCCACAGCATCCCTGCAGGACCCAACACAACAAGCAGTCCAGCAAGGCCAGCTACACAGCAGCCCAGTGAGGGTCCAACAAATGATTCAACAACAGCTTTCACATCGAGACGATCAACCAGGGCAAGAAGGGCCCCAGATCGACTCACATTGTAAATAGTTACACTATTGACTTTGGGGGAGAATGTTGTTATATATGTGGACTTGTATTTACTTTGTACAGCCACCAGAGGGCTCGTTCCCCGGTGTCCCAAGGGATCCCATTATCCCTTGGGAGCACAGGTATTTTGGAAGCTTCACAGGTTGGAGAGGCACTCTGGAGACCTGCAGTAAAAGACTAAGGTCACACGTTACTTTGAGCTCACAGTATTCAGTCTGACTCTTTCTCCATACCCAACAGTAGTCACTGTTGTAATGTAGGAAACACGGCAGCCAATTTGTCCACAGCATGGTCTCACAAACAGCCATGTGATAATGACCAGCTAATCTGTTTTTGTTGTGTTGATTAAGGGATAAATATTGGCGAGGATACCGGGAATAACTCCCCTGCTCCTCTTCGAAATAATGCCATGGGATCTTTTTCATCCACCTGAGAGAGCAGACGGGACCGTGGTTTAAAAGCTGCATCCGAAAGATGACACCTCCAACAGTGCAGTGTCAGCCACAGTAGGTGGTATCGTTGGAACAGATGTGATGGAGAATCTGGGAGAATGGAAAAGAGTCCTTGCAGGAAGTGGGGTGGGATGAAGTGTAGTCCATGTGGCTGTGGGAATCAATGGGCTTATAGTGCATGTTTGTCGATCGCCTTTCCCCAGAAATGGAGACACAGAAGTTGAGGATGGGAAGAGTCGGAGATGGACCATGAGAAGGTGAGGGAAGGATGGAAATTGGAAGCAAAATGAATGAAATGTTCTAGTTCAGGGCAAGAGCAGAAAACAACACCAATACAGACATCAATGTACCAGAAAAAGAGGTGAGGATATTGACCTGAGTAGGACTAGAACAAAGATTGTTCCCTATATCCCATGAAATGGCAGGCATAGCTAGGACCCATGCGGGTTCCCATAGCAACACCTTTAATTTGGAGGAAGTGAGTAGAGTCAAAGGAGAAGTTGTTCAATGTGAGAATAAGTTCAGCTAGGCAGAAGAGGAGAGTGGTGGTGGATGCGGACTGGTTGGACCTCTGTTCAAGGAAGAAGCTGAGAACCCACAGAAAATACAGTTTACTTCAATTTCCATATTGTTTCTGTCAAAACAAAATTGTGATACGAGGAGGAAAGCTTGAGGCTTATGGAAAGATAAAAAATTATTTAGATCGATTGAGAGTTAACTTAACAACAGAAGATGGAGATGAATGGAAAATGCTCTGTCTGAGTACGAATAATCAGTTATGCATGTTTTGGGATCCCTGCTGCACACAGTATGTGTAAAAGATATGGAAGGAGTGTTAATAATGTAAATATTGTTAAAATAATGTTAAAATAATATGCTGACAACACAAAGCTATATGCATAGATAGGGAGTAGAAAGAAGATTAAGCACATGGAGAGAAGCTTGAACCAGTTTTATAACTGGCTTGAGATATGGCAGGAAAATGGTAATGTGGATAAATATAAGGGCATATGAGAACAGGTAAACCTAAATATATGTATAATATGAAAGTGTCCTATTTTTCAGAGACAAGTGCAATTGTGAGACTGAAATGTGACAGAGTCTCCACTGGCAGAGTCGGAAAAGAAAAAGGATTCAGAATTGATCGTTAATCATATCCCAAAAGCATCTGACAATTGTTAAGCAGTTGTCAACAAAAGCAAATTCGGCACTGTGGAACATCTAGAGGGCTTTGGACCAGAAATCGGAACAAGTTACATTAACTTTATACAACAACAACAACTTGTATTTATATAGCGCATTTAACGTAATAAAATGTCCCTCGGCATTTCAGAAGAGTGTTACCTCTAGTTCAGAATGAGAGGTGATCTTATTGAAACTTATAAGATAATGAGGAGGCTCAATAAGGTGGATACAGAGAGGATATTTCCACTCATAGGGGAAACTAAAACTCGGGGACAGAGTCTCAGAATAAGGGGCCGCCCATTTAAAACTGAGATGAGGAGAAATGTCTTCTTCTCAGAGGGTTGTAAATCTATGGCATTCTCTGCCCTAGAGAGCTGTGCAGGCTGGGTCATTGAATATATTTAAGGCGGAGATGGACAGATTTTTGAGTGATAAGGGAGTAAAGAGTGATAAGGGAGTAAAGGGTGATGGGGAGCGGGCAGGGAAGTGGAGCTGTATCCATGATCAGATTAGCCATGATCTTATTGAATGGCGGAGCAGGCTCGAAGGGCCAAATGTCCTACTCCTGCTCCTATTTCTTATGTTCTTGACCTGAGTAGGACGAGAACAAAGAATGTTCCATATAGCCCATGAAATGGCAGGCATCGCTTGGATCAATGGGGGTTCCCATAGCACCCAGAGCGAATATTCAGTCACACCCTGTGAGGCTGCCACGGATAATGCCCGCGACCGGTTCGCTGAGTGCATACCAGACTTTAGGCCGCTTGCGGGATGAAAATTAAAGGGGTGGTGCAGCGCTCATAATGTTAAAGATGGCTGACTTACAGGTCATGGCCTTCTAATGCACACATAAGAACCGAAGAACATAAGAAATAGGAGCGGGCTCTTTGGCCCCTCGAGCCTGCTCCACCATTTAATAAGATCATGGCTGATCTGATCATGGAATCAGCTCCTGTTCCCTGCCCGCTCCCCATATCATTTATTCCCTTATCGCTCAAAAATCTATCCATCTCCACCTTAAATATAGTCAATGACCCAGCCTCCACAGCTCTCTGGGGGGCAGAGAATTCCACAGATTTACAACTTTCTGAGAGAAGAAATTCCTCCTCATCTCAGTTTTAAATGGGCAGCCCCTTATTCTGGGATGATGTCCCCGAGTTTTAGTTGCACAGCTCATTGGGTCCGTGTTGCGATGTTGCAGCCTGGCACTCTGCTTCTGTGCAAGGCTGCTGCCACGGAACCCTGCTCCCCAGTGGTATAGCAGAGGTCCCTTCTCCCTAATGAGTCTCAATGGAAGAGGAGGGGACCCTGTGTTCCTGCCAGCGCTATGTGCCTCTCCGCATAGCGCTGGAAAATTGACGAAGATTAACATACCGGTGCCGACCCCGAGAGAAAGTGTAGCACGAGACTTTGCACTCTACATCCTCTCGGAGGCGGTAAGCCCAATTTAGCTGCCATGGTGGGACTTCTGTGTCTGGGCGCAGGAAGTCCAGCCTGACAGCTGTTACTGCCCCCAACCAGAGTATTACGCAATTTTGCCCCCAATGTGTCCTATAATGTAAGGAATGAATAGGTGGGCGTGGTGGTAGAGGGCCATGATAAAGTTATCATACAATGGCTCTGGGTGGAACGGGCTTGATGGGCTGAATGCCCTTTTCGTGCTGCGGATTTTCTTCTGTTCTCAAGTTGAAACTCAGAATTGGTATGAATGTCTTACACAGGCAAATAATCAGCTAGCTGTAAATGTGATTACGGTGAGAGATTCCTAAATTGTCTTGTATACAAAGAAGAATGCGAAGAGATCTGTGGGCTGCATCTGCTTACACAAAGCTGCATGTGAACTGTTTCCAAATAACATAAAAGTAGAAAAAAAGCAGATGTGAAGTTGTCATTCAACAAAGGTTTAGCTAGCAATTTTATGCCATCCAAATGGCCTGCAGGCACCAGCAAGCATAATATTCCAATGAAGTGCAATGATTAGATGAAGCATAATTCACTAAAAGATCATTAAAGTGCTATTTTGTTGATTTGAATTTTATATAGGCATGTTGTAAGCAGTAAAATTGTAAAATGTTCTTCGTTTAATAATTATTGGAAGAGTTAGACATGGAGCAGAGATATGAAGTAGGCTTTATTTCAGGTAAGGTTAATCTGTTACCTTATAAATAACAGTACTGCCTGAGTTATAAAGTGTTTGTTTAAAAAAATATTTGAGAAAGAGTCTGTGTGTTGAGTGGGGCAGACTGATAAAACAGGAATATAAGAATATTTTATATGACACTGTTGGAAATAACCAGTTTACGGCTTTCTCTGGTCACTTTAAATAATCAGATTCAAATGCAAACCAATAAGAGGGAATATGACACATTAGTTATACAGCAAAAAACATCATCACCATCATAGGCAGTCCCTCGGAATTGAGGAAGACTTGCTTCCACTCTTGAGATGAGTTCTTTGGTCCAATACAGGAGCCACAGACTCTGTCACAGGTGGGACAGATAGTCGTTGAGGGAAGGGGTGGGTGGGAGGTTTGCCGCATGCTCTTTCCGCTGCCTGCGCTTGATTTCTGCATGCTCTCGGCGTTGAGACTCGAGGTGTTCAGCGCCCTCTCGCATGCACTTCCTCCACTTAGGGCGGTCTTGGGCCAGGGACTCCTAGGTGTCAGTGGGGATGTCACACTTTATCAGGGAGGCTTTGAGGGTGTCCTTGTAGCATTTCCGCTGTCCACCTTTGGCTCGGTTTGACGTGAGGGAGCTCCGAGTAGAGCACTTGCTTTGGGAATCTCGTGTCTGGCATGCGGACTATGTGGCCTGCCCATGGAGCTGATTGAGTGTGGTCAGTGCTTCAATGCTGGGGATGTTGACCTGGATGAGGACGCTGATGTTGGTGCGCCTGTCCTCCCGGGGGATTTGTAGGATCTTGCGGAGACATCGTTGTGATATTTCTCCAGCAACTTGAGGTGTCTACTGTACATGGTCCATGTCTCTGAGCCATACAGGAGGGCAGGTATTACTACAGCCCTGTAGACCATGAGCTTGGTGGCAGTTTTGAGGGCCTGGTCTTCAAACACACTTTTCCTCAGGCGACCGAAGGCTGCACTGGTGCACTGGAGGCGGTGTTGGATCTCGTCGTCGATGCCTGCTCTTGTTGATAGGAGGCTCCCGAAGTATGGGAAGTGGTCCACGGTGTCCAGGGCCGCGCCGTGGATCTTGATGACTGGGGGGCAGTGCTGTGCAGTGAGGACAGGCTGGTGGAGGACCTTTGTCTTACAGATGTTTAGCGTAAGGCCCATGCTTTCGTACACCTCAGTAAATACGTCGACTATGTCCTGGAGTGCAGCCTCTGTATGTGCATAGATGCAGGCATCGTCCGCATACTGTAGCTCGATGACAGAGGTTGGGGTGGTCGTGGATCTGGCCTGGAGACAGCGCAGGTTGAACAGGTTCCCACTGGTTCTGTAGTTTAGTTCCACTCCAGCGGGGAGCTTGTTGGCTGTGAGGTGGAGCAAAAACATACAACTGTGACAACTAGCTGGTATCAATCCAGTCGGACAGATGGCTGGTACATGCGAGCAGTTCTTTAAACGGCCTCTCTTCCTTTAGACTAGAACCTATAGCTCTCCTCTCCACCGTCTGTTGGGACCAGCCCTCAGGAGGTTACTTTTATTCTCTTTTTAGGGGTGAGCCTCAAATGGGATATTGACTTGACCTTTTGGCATTTCGAGGTTCCCCTAAAAACTTAGCACCCAATGGGGTGTCGAGTTCTTTGTCTCAATTCATGAAACACAGCCCTCCCAAAAGATATCTCATGATCTCATTCACATGTCTTTCCTGTTACTACTTGCTGAAAGGTTTTTCCTTTGAAATTTGTGTCTTATCTCCCTGGTTCCTCTCCTCTCAGGTACAATTAGTACAAGGTCTGGCCGTGTACTCTCTCAACCATGAGGTCCAATCCCGAGCTGTCTCAATTCAACCGGTCGTTATCTCCTTTACGACCTAGCAAACTGCTCCATTCTGAGATTGTGTTTACCTTAACCACCCCAAATTCCTTCCCGTCTAAATTTTTCTGTACCAATTAACTTTTAGTCATCTTCGCTATTGTGTGACACAATTCTGTTCAGCTAACTTCAATTCCGACCATAGCAGTACACATAAAATACATATGCAAGGTTCAAGTCTCAACTTAAAAACAACAGATAGTCGCTTGGCAACAAGAAGATTTTATATTGCTGTCACAGTGCAGAATGCTATAACATTCACAGGAAACCAAAGCATTCGCAAATTCCAAACATCTATCTAGCCATTCTAGTACCAGCCTGAGGAGACTTTTTGTCTCCAGTTCTCATACAACCATATAAACAGAGCATTATTCACGTCACAATTTCATTTACATAACCATATGTTTTTAGGTATCTCTAATTTCTAACAGTTCCCACCTTGAGAGGGAAAAAAACTCGATTTCGACCTCTCATTTAGACTCTCTACCAACTGTGCCAATTGGTACGATGGTTCAATCGGCATGTCAAACATCTCAAATAACATGACGTAATTAGAACTATTAAGACCAGGCATTGAGCAATTACTAGGGCTGCTGATATAATTCATGCCCAATGATGCTGGCTGGCATTATAGACTACTTCCCACCACTTGTGGTCCCCTAACTTGCCTATTGCTTTCTCAATTTCGGAAGTGTCTTCCTGCATTTGAACCAAGTGTTTCTGGGAGGTACTATTTCTTTCAATAATTGACTTCAAACTGAGAGATAGTAGTGGAATCAGATGTTCAAATGTAACCATTGCCTCAAGTGTTTCCTGCTGCATAGTAATATTTACTTGTATTTGGGTTATATTGTGAGTTCTTACGGGATTCAAATGGGCGTTTCATACCCTAATCATTTCAGAAGGTCTTAAGCAGAAGGTTGGCTGGCCATCTGAGCTGACAGGTATCTAGCCCATGGGTATATTGAGTAGCAGAGGTGGTTACACAATAGCATCCCTGGCTCATATAACTAACTTGAGTGTGATTATTGCCCCATATTTGTACTTGGATGGTGCAAGTAGGTGACTCTTCATCTACAGTGAACCCGCATGCTGGCATTCCTGGTTTGAGACTCACATTTACACATCCATGATCCTTTATTTTTAGTACAACAATCCAAATTAGGGGCCTTCCAGGTCACGCCTTGCTTAATCAAGTAGCGTGGATATTCTTCATATTGTTTGTGTACCTTCCCTTCCATAGATCCTATTGATTCTACCTTGAACACTTCCTACCTATTTGTCTTGTTTAATCGAGGAAACAATGGTATGATAATGCTTTTGGAGTCTAGATAATCATTATTCTCCTTACCTGGGCATACTAATTTGGCATAGTAAGCTAACCCATGATTCCCAGCAATATACCACTTGTTAAACCATTTCTCCAAATGTTTGACTTTCACAAAGTTAGGTATCTGATTATTTTTGTCAAATCCTTCTGTACATGATCCAAAAGGAAACTCACATACATAGCACAATTGATATTCTTAGAAGACTGATGCTTTCTTCCTTCAGATTCTTTAATTATCTCATTCACCTTATCCTGAATCTCTCAACTTGTGTACGATGCCTAAAGTTGTTTTTAGTGTTTCTTGCAATTCTTTAATTTAGTCTGAGCCTCCCTTATTTATTTTGGTTAAAATTTCCTTCAATTGTCCCTTCATCATGTTTCCACATAGGTTCTATGTCTATTCTATTCCATGCTGCCGTGACTGTTGTGGCTCCTATTCCTATTCATTCTCCCAACCCTCGTTTATTTCTTGACTTGTTCATACCGTTTCCTCCCTCTACCACTGGTTCGTACCATTATCCATCAATCGGGGGCCAAGATTCGCCACTGTCTTTTCCCGCGTTCCTTTCAACAAAATCTTTAACTATTTGCCTCACCAGATAACTGTAAAATAACGCATGTGCGTGGTTACACAGGCTCTTTGGCATTTGGATTGCTGAAAGATTAAATATCACTGGGAAAATCTCATATATAACATCATTATACAGACTCTCATGGGTGCGAGTTACTACTAAACCATTATCGGGGCCTTTTATTATTTCGGGACAGTTTCCTTTCCTATTACTGGTTTTATTTACCGTGATCTTCTCATTTTTTGTGTTATTACAACTACACCCTCAATGCTAACATACCATTCCGCACAGCATCGTGGATTATTGCTTGTATTATTTTCTTGCCACTTGGCTTTCGACTGATATTCACCCTCATGTCTCGGCCAAGAAGACAGCCAATTCAAATCATAGTTCGTAATGTCCTATTTTTCACTTTTTACTTCATAGAGTATTCCCATCAGTACAATTTTAACCAATGCTGTGAATACCTTCCGATATCAACCCGGGGCTTTGCCTCCCGGGGTCTCTGGGTTGTATCCCTCTGTGCTGCAGGGTAGTTTTACCCAAATTCTGTTTCCTTCAGGAACCAAAAGGTGGTTCTTCCAAGTAGTAACCGTTGGTGGACATACCACACGTCCCTCGCATATAAATTTTACTTCTCATATTTCCTTCAAAACACGACATGATATACCCTTGCCGTTTGTTTGACTGTAGTACTCAACCAAGTCTATGGAGGTTGGAGAGGCATTTGCATGTCTTATACTTATGATGACCCACAGTAGGAGGGTTCGATAATTGATACAGCATGCTACATGCTTCATTATCATTTTTAACTGGTTCTGAAAGGTAAAAAAATGCAACATTTATTCTTTCACAGTTTTCAACATTGATATGGTATCATTTAGCCACCTTGGCTTCCCCTTTTTCCCAGGGAATTGCACCAGATAGACCAAAGGACTGGCCCTGTCAATAATCGGAAAGGGGCCATTCCACTTTGGATCGAAGCAATGTTGCCTCTTCCCATAGTTTAGTACCATTACAACATCTCCCACTTGATACTCAAATGGTTGGACCTTCTTGTTGAAGTATTTCTTTGCCTGGCTTTTTGATTTGCCTGTTTATGTAGGTACAAACATGTTAGTTTGCTCTATCTTCTCTACCACCGTTTCAAGCCATTTTCGGTTGCCAATTCTCTGTAATAAGGGTGTGGCTGAAGGGGTTAACAGATGGGCTGGCATTCGCATTCGTCGCCCGGTCATAGCCTGCTTGGGCGAGATACCAGTTGTGCTTTGCGGGGTGGATGTAAAGTTTATGCAAGATACCCATTATCCATTGCAGATCGATAAAAATTTGGGCAGTAAAGTGTGATCCCTGATCGCTTTCAAATTGGATTGGCACTCGCCACCTGCAGATCAGCTCACCGAATGGAAAGGCAAGCCGCTGTCACTGCGGTGTTTGTTTTACATGGAAAAGCCTCCATCCATTTAGTAAATTTATCAACAATAACCAGACAATAACACAAACCAAAAGGTCCTGTAGGTAAGGGCCCTATAATATCAATTTGAAGGTGGGTCCTCGGCCCATTGGGAGGAAGGGAACTATGTATGCACCAGTGCACGATTAGTGTGGGCACTTGGATTGTGCTGCAAACAGGGCAGGCAACGATTCACCCTATGAGTAACATCCGTCACACAATTGGGATACCATGCAAATTTCCGTAGCTTCTGAACAGTTACATCAGCTGAATAGTGTCCTCCTATCAGGTGTGAGTGGAGGAGATCATAAATTTCGGGTGCCATGGATGGGGGAACATAGACAATTGGGTGATCAGACAATAGCCACCACAGCAGGGGTTGTACATTAACCAGGGGGCAGCTTTCCCAGACTGATCTGGAGCCGATTGTGTGTCTGCAGCTCATGAAGTGAGCTGAGGTAATGGACATCCATTTTGATGCCATGCAATAACAACTGCATAGGGGGAATATCAGGACTGGAGGGAAGGGAGGTCGATGTCGCCACCTGGGATACTCGAGACTGACCTGAAGGGAGGGGGGAGGGGCTGGCCAGAGGTCATGGTTAACAGCAGCATCCTTAGCAGCACGAACTGCCTAGGAGTTACCCTTGGTGTGTAGGTTAGAAGAACGTGAGTGGGACTTCACCTTACCAACATAAACAGGGGCTGAACATGAATTTAAAGAGTCGCAAAAAGAAGCAAAGAGGCCTGCATGGAGCAGGGTCTTGCCCTCAACAGTCCAAAAATTATTCCAAACATACAGCGGTAAAGATAGCAAAGTATTAATCGCATAGCCACTATCTGACCAGACATTAACAGGTGGTTATGGGTAATTTGGACCACTGTCATCAGGGCTGCAACTTCAACATATTGGGCAGAGTGGGGAGTGCATTTTAGGTCGGGCAGAACTATCGCAAATCCAGTAAGGGGCTTTCCATCTGTGTGATAGGATGATCCATCAATGTAGACATTCTCGGCGTCACTGAATGGAGTTGGAGAGACGGGATGACGGTTAAACTTCAGTGATGGAAGGGGACATTCATGGCTTCCCCCTCGTATAGCAGGAGCTGGGGTAGTAGAGTTGTCTGCTTTGGCGTTATTTCCAAATCTCTGAGCTAACAGAAAAATCCAGTGACTGAGACGAGCAGGGGAGACCAAAGTGTCCCCTGGATTGAGTTGAAGATTCGAAGCAATGTGGGGGCTGTGGATAATCATTTTTTTCAATCCGGTAAAGAACGTGAAGTGTTTAACCCGCCCAAAACGTGGCCAGCAGATGTCGCTCATAAACAGTGTAATTTGTCTCCACGCCAGTCAAAATGCAAGAGGCGTATGCAATTGGCATAAGTTTATCATGTACCTTTTGGCACAGAACGGCAGCAAGACTCTGATCTGTGGATCCCAACTTCAGGTGAAAAGTCTTGTCTCGGTCAGGACTTGTCAAGCATATGGCTTGCATAACGGCAGTCTTAAGGAGGGACACAGCTGTGGTATGTTCGGTTGTCCAGTCACGGGCCACAGCATCCTCTTTGCCTTTTAACAGTTCATGTAAAGATTTGGCTAGCTCCACAAATCTGGGATTAAACAAGCATTGGTACCCCACCAGACTCGAGAAGGAACAAAGTGCGGTTTGAATGCAGGCTATTGTAAACGCTGAATCATGTCAATCATGTGCTGTTCTGGACTGAGCCCCTTCAGTCCCACAGTAACCCCTAAAAATATCACTTCTGGTTGTAGCAATCGTGCCTTCTTTGGATTAATTTTTAGTCCCGCCTTCAGTAGAAGGTCCATTAACTCCTCCATTCGTTCAATATGAGTCTGTTTGTCAGGTGTAGCAAGCAAAAGGTCGTCAACATACTGTAGCAGACAATCAGGTCTCGAGAATGGTTTAAGTGCCTGAGCCATCCATTTGTGGAATATAGTTGGGGCATTGTGAAAGACTTGAGGCAAACATGTGTAACTTTGAAGACAAATTTATACTGATCCCCTGCCCGAACAGGAATACTGCAGAACCCATTTGAAATGTCAAAAGTGGAGAAGTAGCAGCTACCTGGTGGAATCTGGGACGTGAGAGTGGGGGTCTCCCGAACAACAGGTGCGCAAGCTGGGGTTACCGAATTAAGTTTGTGATAATCAATTGTTAAACGGCAACTATCATCTGGTTTCTTAACTGGTCAGGTTGGAGAATTACTGGTAAACGTGCCAGTGCAGATAACACCCTGCTTTAACAACAAATCTATAGTTGACCGAACATAAGGTTTATTCTCAGCTGAAATGGAATACTGCTGAACAGAAAAGTTGGAGGATCCATTAATCTCCTCATCTCCTGACATTCTACCACAATCATGTTTGGACTTGGCAAAAACTTCTGAAAATTTATGAACTGATATATTGACCTCGGGGTCTTCAGTCCCAGGAAGGGCGAAGCCCTCGGGTTTTTTAATCGCCTATACCGAATGGACATCCGAAATAGATGTTGGTGGTCCCTCATTAAAGTGCTGCCAAAGACAATTATGAGCATAGTCAAGGACATAACATTGATTATGCAGAGTGTCGCTTCCGAGGATAACTTTCTGGTCATGGATCCCTGATTAGCTAACTGAGTAGAAGCATTAAAGCCAGAAAGGTTGAAGGCGGTGCCAGAATGGGAAAAGGGAGTGGAGTCGTGTAAAATATGACAGCGGAATCACAAGCATAACATGGCGGCAGCCTCCTTGATCAGTGGCCCGGACAAAGGGTTGTCCGTCCTCCCCGTACCAGACAGGAAAAGATGGAATCACCGCAGAGCCCTGTGACCGTCACTGGGGCCGTGAGTCTGCGAGCGCATCTCCGCTACAAGAAACAGATGAAACATTTTGCCCACTTGTCTGATCGCGTTTCATAGCCTCAACTACTGCCAAAAGGCTTTCTAACTGCAGCTACACAGAGTTCAAATCAGGCCCGTTACCTTCATGGATTTGGGATTTGGTAACATGGAATTCAGAAGAATGAGACGTGATCTTATCAAAACGTATAAGATTATGAGGCGGCTTGACAAGGTGGATGCAGAGAGGATGTCTCCACTGATGGGGGAAGACTAGAAATAGAGGGCATGATCTTGGAATAAGGGGCCGCCCATTTAAAACAGAGATGAGGAGAAATTTCTTCTCTCAGAGGGTTGTAAATCTGTGGAATTCGGTGCCTCAGGGAGCTGTGGAAGCTGGGACATTGAATAAATTTAAGAACGAAATAGCCAGTTTCTTAAAAGATAGGGGGATAAGGGGTTATGGGGAGCGGGTGGGGAAGTGGAGCTGAGTCCATGATCAGATGAGCCATGATTTTATTGAATGGCGGAGCAGGCTCAAGGGGCCATATGGCCGACCTCTGTTACTATTTCTTATGTTCTTATGTTCTTATTCCAGCCATTATTTAGTAGGCATTTGGGATTATACAGTAATTTGTAGCTTTAAACTCACCACAAATTAAATCATGGCTCATAAACAATTGTTTTACCAGAGGACTGAGACTGATGAGAAAACCATTCTTTAGAAAAGGAAATACGAACAAAATTGTTGCTTCAGAAATTTACATAGGCATATTTAGCAAAATCACTGTACAGCTTCATCACATTGATCCAGAAGTAGCACGTACAGTACAAATACAAAGGAAAAATGAAATAAATAGCTGTATTTCAGAGGACTGGCTGACTTCTTCCGAAAAACACTGTAATTATTATGTATTTAACCTCTTGTAACCTGCATGACACCTGACCACCAGAGGGCCCACCTGTTGGAGTTCCAAGGGATCCCAGCATCCCTTGGGAGCACGGTATATAAAGAGGCCACCCGCGAGGTACCTGCTTTCTGGAGACTTATTATAGGAGCTAAGGTCACACTTGCTCATTGTACACAGTACTCAGTTTCATCTTTTATTATGAGTATACCAATTGGCAACGAGGTAATGAACAACCGCGCGAAAATGCAAAGAACAGTCGTATCCTGGAGAAGTTCTCAGAAGGGGACGATTGGGAGGCCTTCGTGGAGAGACTTGACCAATACTTCGTGGCCAACGAGCTGGAAGTGAACGAGAACGATACCAAATGAAGGGTGATCCTCCTAACTGTCTGTGGGGCAACAACCTATGGCCTCATGAAGAATCTCCTGGCTCCAGCAAAACCAACAGAGAAATCCTACGAAGAATTGTGTATGCTGATCCGGGAGCACCTAAATCCTAAGGAAAGTGTTTTGATGGCAAGATATCGGTTCTACACGTGTTGTCCTTCTAGAATTTTGCTGTACAGTGGCCCTTTTTGTTCTTTGCCTTGGGTTTCTCTGCCCTCCACTTTTCCTCATCTCCTTTCTGTCTTTTGCTTTTGCCTCATTTTTGTCTCCCTCTGTCTCCCTGTATAGGTTCCCATCCCCCTGCAATATTAGTTTAACTCCTCCCCAACAGCACTAGCAAACACTCCCCCTAGGACATTGGTTCCGGACCTGCCCAGGTGCAGACCGTCCGGTTTGTACTGGTCTCACCTCCCCCAGAACCGGTTCCAATGCCCCAAGAATTTGAATCCCTCCCCGCTGCACCACTGCTCAAGCCATGTATTCATCTGCGCTATCCTGCGATTCCTACTCTGACTAGCACGTGGCACTGGTAGCAATCCCGAGATTACTACTTTTGAGGTCCTACTTTTTAATTTAGCTCCTAGCTCCTTAAATTCTTTTCGTAGGACCTCATCCCTTTTTTTACCTATGTCGTTGGTACCAATGTGCACCACGACAACTGGCTGTTCTCCCTCCCATTTCAGAATGTCCTGCACCCGCTCTGAGACATCCTTGACCCTTGCACCAGGGAGGCAACATACCATCCTGGAGTCTCGGTTGCGTCCGCAGAAACGCCTATCTATTCCCCTCACCATCGAGTCCCCTATCACTATCGCGCTCCCACTCTTTTTCCTGCCCTCCTTTGCAGCAGAGCCACCTAAGGTGCCATGAACTTGGCTGCTGCTGCCCTCCCCTGATGAGTCATCCTCCCCAACAGTACTCAAAGCAGTGTATCTGTTTTGCAGGGGGATGACCACAGGGGACCCCTGCACTATCTTTCTTGCACTGCTCTTCCTGCTGGTCTTCCATTCCCTATCTGGCTGTGGACCCTTCTCCTGCGGTAAGACCAACTCACTACACGTGATACTCACGTCATTCTCAGCATCGTGGATGCTCCAGAGTGAATCCACCCTCAGCTCCAATTCCGCAACGCGGACCGTCAAGAGCTCGAGGCGGATACACTTCCCACACACGTAGCGCCCAGGGACACCGGAAGTGTCCCCGAGTTCCCACATGGTACAGGAGGAGCATATCACATGGCCGAGCTCTCCTGCCATGTCTTAACCTTAGATACCCTTAAATTGGTAATAACAATATTGCAGTTCACTTACTGATATAAAAAAGAAAAGAAAAGCTACTCACCAATCACCAGCCAATCACTTACCACATTGGCTGTGACGTCACTTTTTGATTACTTTCTACTTCTATTTTGCTTTCTCTCCCGCTGTAGCTGCACCGGTATGCTTTTGACAGGTCGCTCCCCTCTCACCAACTGCCGCTGGCTCTCGATCTCCCGCTGGGCTTTTGACAGGTCGCTCCCCTCTCACCAACTGCCGCTGGCTCTCGATCTCCCGTTGGGCTTTTGACAGGTCGCTCCCCTCTCCAACTGCTGCTGGCTCTCGATCTCCCGCTGGGCTTTTGACAGGTCGCTCCCCTCTCATCAACTGCCGCTGGCTCTCGATCTCCCGCTGGGTAACTTTGAAGGTATGAGGCATGAATTGGCTAAGATAGATTGGCTAATGATACTTAAGGGGTTGACTGTGGATGGGCAATGGCAGACATTTAGAGACCGCATGGATGAATTACAACAATTGTACATTCCTGTCTGGCGTAAAAATAAAAAAGGGAAGGTGGCTCAACCGTGGCTATCTAGGGAAATCAGGGATAGTATTAAAGCCAAGGAAATGGCATACAAATTGGCCAGAAATAGCAGCGAACCTGGGGACTGGGAGAAATTTAGAACTCAGCAGAGGAGGACAAAGGGTTTGATTAGGGCAGGGAAAATGGAGTACAAGAAGAAGCTTGCAGGGAACATTAAGGCGGATTGCAAAAGTTTCTATCGGTATGTAAAGAGAAAAAGGTTAGTAAAGACAAACGTAGGTCCCCTGCAGTCAGAATCAGGGGAAGTCATAACGGGGAACAAAGAAATGGCAGACCAATTGAACAAGTACTTTGGTTCAGTATTCACTAAGGAGGACACAAACAACCTTCCGGATATAAAAGTGGTCAGAGGGTCTATTAAGGAGGAGGAACTGAGGGAAATCTTTATTAGTCGGGAAATTGTGTTGGGGAAATTGATGGGATTGAAGGCCGATAAATCCCCAGGGCCTGATGGACTGCATCCCAGAGTACTTAAGGAGGTGGCCTTGGAAATAGCGGATGCATTGACAGTCATTTTCCAACATTCCATTGACTATGGATCAGTTCCTATCGAGTGGAGGGTAGCCAATGTAACCCCACTTTTTAAAAAAGGAGGGAGAGAGAAAGCAGGGAATTATAGACCGGTCAGCCTGACCTCAGTAGTGGGTAAAATGATGGAATCAATTATTAAGGATGTCATAGCAGCGCATTTGGAAAATGGTGACATGATAGGTCCAAGTCAGCATGGATTTGTGAAAGGGAGATCATGCTTGACAAATCTTCTGGAATTTTTTGAGGATGTTTCCAATAAAGTGGACAAAGGAGTACCAGTTGATGTGGTATATTTGGACTTTCAGAAGGCTTTCGACAAGGTCCCACACAGGAGATTAATGTGCAAAGTTAAAGCACATGGGATTGGGGGTAGTGTGCTGACGTGGATTGAGAACTGGTTGTCAGACAGGAAGCAAAGAGTAGGAGTAAATGGGTACTTTTCGGAATGGCAGGCAGTGACTAGTGGGGTACCGCAGGGTTCTGTGCTGGGGCCCCAGCTGTTTACATTGTACATTAATGATTTAGACGAGGGGATTAAATGTAGTATCTCCAAATTTGCGGATGACACTAAGTTGGGTGGCAGTGTGAGCTGCGAGGAGGATGCTATGAGGCTACAGAGTGACTTGGATAGGTTAGGTGAGTGGGCAAATGCGTGGCAGATGAAGTATAATGTGGATAAATGTGAGGTTATCCACTTTGGTGGTAAAAACAGAGAGACAGACTATTATCTGAATGGTGACAGATTAGGAAAAGGGAAGGTGCAACGAGACCTGGGTGTCATGGTACATCAGTCATTGAAGGTTGGCATGCAGGTACAGCAGGTGGTTAAGAAAGCAAATGGCATGTTGGCCTTCATAGCGAGGGGATTTGAGTACAGGGGCAGGGAGATGTTGCTACAGTTGTACAGGGCCTTGGTGAGGCCACACCTGGAGTATTGTGTACAGTTTTGGTCTCCTAACTTGAGGAAGGACATTCTTGCTATTGAGGGAGTGCAGCGAAGATTCACCAGACTGATTCCCGGGATGGTGGGACTGACCTATCAAGAAAGACTGGATCAACTGGGCTTGTATTCACTGGAGTTCAGAAGAGTGAGAGGGGACCTCATAGAAACGTTTAAAATTCTGACGGGTTTGGACAGGTTGGATGCAGGAAGAATGTTCCCAATGTTGGGGAAGTCCAGAACCAGGGGTCACAGTCTAAGGATAAGGGGTAAGCCATTTAGGACCGAGATAAGGAGAAACTTCTTCACCCAGAGAGTGGTGAACCTGTGGAATTCTCTACCACAGGAAGTAGTTGAGGCCAATTCACTAAATATATTCAAAAGGGAGTTAGATGAAGTCCTTACTACTAGGGGAATCAAGGGGTATGGCATGAAAGCAGGAAGTGGGTACTGAAGTTTCATGTTCAGCCATGAACTCATTGAATGGCGGTGCAGGCTAGAAGGGCTGAATGGCCTGCTCCTGCACCTATTTTCTATGTTTCTATGTTTCTATTAACAAGCGAAGGGCCAGGAAGTGGCGAGCTATGTCGCCGAACTAAGGCATCTCGCAGGACATTGAGAGTTTGAGGGTTTCCTAGAACAAATGCTCAGAGACTTTTTTGTACTGGGCATTGGACGTGAGACAATCCTTCACAAACTGTTGACTGCAGAAACTTGAATCTAAGTAAAGCCATAACGACAGCCCAGGCATTCATGTCCACCAGTGACAACACCAAACAGATTTTGCAGAGTAAAGACGTTTCAGCCAGTACTGTGCATAAAGTAAGGTCAGTTTCAAGCAGAAATGTACATGGCAGAACATACACGCCGGCTGCTGCTGCCCGATCTCAGTTGACCCAGAGTCCGCCATCAATCGTTAATGCGAAGCAGTTAACACCTTGTTGGCGTTGTGGAGGTGATCAGCAGCCCCATCAATGCCGCTTCAAGCACTATGCGTGCAATGGTTGCAGAACAATGGGACACCTCCAGTGAATGTGCAAGCGAGCTGCAAATCCTGCAAACCACCATGTTGCAGAGGAAGATCGATCCACTGTGGATCAGGCTGAATTGAAGACTCATACCGAGGAGGCAGAAGTGTACGGGGTACACACATTCACTACGAAATGTCCACCAATAATGTTGAAAGTTGAACTGAACGGTATTCCAGTATCTATGGAACTGGACACGGGTGCAAGTCAGTCCACAATGAGTAAAAAGGCCTTCGACGGGCTGTGGGGCAAAAAGACACACAGGCCCAAGCTCAGCCCCACTCACATCAAACAAAGAACTCACACCAAGAAACTAATCGCTGTAATTGGCAGCGCAGAAGTCAAAGTCTCCTACGATGGAGCAGTACACGAACTCCCACTGTGGATTGTGCCAGGGGATGGCCCCATGTTGTTTGGCAGAAGCTGGCTGGGAAAAATCCGCTGGAACTGGGATGACATCCAAGTGCTTTTGTCTGTCCACGATGTCTCAGGTGCCCAGGTTCTGAGTAAGTTCCCATCGTTGTTCGAGCCAGGCATTGGAAGCTTCTCGGGGCGAAAGTGCAGATCCATTTGGTTCCCGGTACGCGACCCATCTACCACAAGGCACGGGCGGTACCGTACATGATGCGTGAAGAAGTGGAAATTGAGCTGGACAGATTGCAACGAGAAGGCATCATTGCGCAGGTGGAATTCAACAACTGGGCTCGTCCGATTGTCCCGGTACTTAAAGAGGATGGCATGGTTAGAATTTGTGTGGGCTATAAAGTAACGATTAACCGTTTTTTGCTGCAGGACCAGTACCCGCTACCCAAGCCAGGTGTCCTATTTGCGACCCTGGCTGGAGGGAAGATGTTAACCAAGCTGGACCTGACCTCGGCCTCCATGACGCAGGAGCTGGAGGAGTCTTCAAAAGGCCTCACCTGCATCAACACGCACAAAGATCTGTTCATCTATAACTGGTGCCCGTTCGGGATTCGGTCGGCCGCGGCTGTCGTCCAGCGGAACATGGAGAGCCTGCTAATGTCAGTTTCTTGCACAGTGGTTTTCCAGGATGACATACTGGTTACAGGTCGGGACACCATTGAGCACTTGAGGAATCTGGAAGAGGTTCTTAGTCGGTTGGATCGCATGGGGTTCAGGTTGAAACGCTTGAAGTGTGTTTTCCTGGCGCAGGACGTTGAGTTCTTGGGAAGAAGAATCGCAGCAGACGGCATCAGACCCACCGACGCCAAGACGGAGGCCATCAAGAACGCGCTGAGACCACAGAACGTGACAGAACTGTGGTCATTCCTGGGACTCCTTAACTATTTTGGTAATTTCCTATCTGGGTTAAGCACCCTGCCAGAACCCCTACTGCACAGATGCTTTCAGTCGGCTGCCATTGCCCACCATCGGGGTGAAAATGGCACAGGCAGCGGAATTGCTCATGGTCATGGAGGCATTCGAGAATGAGAAGTCCCCCGTTACGGCCCGCCAGATCAGGACCTGGACCAGCCAGGATCCTTTACTGTCCTTGTTAAAAAAATGTGTCCTCCATGGGAGCTGGTCCGGTGTCCCAGCGGAAATGCAGGAAGCGATTAAGCTGTTGCAAAGACGCAAAGGCGAGTTGTCCCTGCAGGCGGACTGTCTATTGTGGGGCAATCGTGTGGTCTTGCCCAAGAAAGGCAGAGATACGTTCATATGTGAACTGCACAGCACCCACCCAGGCATTGTAATGATGAAAGACATGGCCAGATCCCATGTGTGGTGGCCTGGCATCAACTCAGATTTAGAGTCATGAGTGTGCCAGTGCAACACTTGCTCTCAGCTGAGCAATGCACCCAGAGAGGCACTGCTAAGTTTGTGGTCGTGGCCCTCCAAACCATGGAGGAGGATCCACATGGACTATGAGGCCCTATTTCTAGGCAAAATATTTTTGGTTGTCGTGGACACTTACTCAAAATGGATTGAATGTGCAATAATGTCTGTAAGCACGTCCACGGCCACTACTGAAAACCGACGAGCCATGTTCGCCACGTACGGCTTGCCTGACGTACTAGTCAGCGACAATGGGCCGTGCTTCACCAGTGCTGAATTCAAGGAATTCATGACATACAATGGGATCAAACACGTCACATCTGCCCCGTTCAAGCCCACATCCAACAGCCAGGCAGAACGGGCAGTTCAGACCATCATGCAAAGCTTGAAACGAGCGTCGGAAGGCTCCCTGCAAACCCAGCTGTCCCGAATGCTGCTCAGCTACAGCACCAGACCCCACTCACTCACTGGGATTCCCCCAGCCGAGCTGCTCATGAAAAGGGCTCTAAAAACAAGGCTCTCTCTTGTGCACCCTGATCACGTGGAGGGCAAGCGGCATCAACAAAGTGTGTACCATGACCGCGCAAATTTGTCACATGATATTGAGATCAATGATCCTGCGTTTGTGCTCAATTATGGACATGGTCCTAAATGGCTTGCTGGCACGATCACAGCCAAAGAGGGGAGTAGGGTGTTTCAGGTCAAATTGGCCAATGGACAAACGCACAGAAAACACTTGGACCAAATCAAATTGCGGGAAAGCTATGAACAACCCGAAGAAGACACCACCAACTTTGACTCTCACACGCACACGCACACGCACACAAGTGGCAACTGACATCATGGTTGACCATGAAGCCGAACTCACCATCCCCAACAGCCCAGTGAAGAACTGACCAACTCACCCGCACCCGCATTTGTACCGAGACGATCGACAAACATAGAAACATAGAAAGTAGGTGCAGGAGTAGGCCATTCGGCCCTTCGAGCCTGCACCACCATTCAATAAGATCATGGCTGATCATTCACCTTAGTACCCTTTTCCTGCTTATTCTCCAGACCCCTTGATCCTGTTAGCCATAAGGGCCATATCCAACTCCCTCTTGAGTATATCTAATGAACTGGCATCAACAAATCTCTGCAGAAGAGAATTCCACAGGTTAACAACTCTGAGTGAAGAAGTTTCTCCCCATCTCGCTTACTCCTTATCCTTAGACTGTGACCCCTGGTTGTGTACTCCCCCAACATCGGGAACATTCTTCCTGCATCTAACCTGTCCAGTCCCGTCATATTTTTATATGTTTCTATGAGATCCCCTCTCATTCTTCTAAACTCCAATGAATGCAGGCCTGGTCGATCCAGTCTCTCCTCATATGTCAGTCCTGCCATCCCGGGAATCAGTCTGGTGAATCTTCACTGCACTCCCTCAATAGCAAGAACATCCTTCCTCAGATTAGGAGACTAAACTGAACACAATATTCCAGGTGAGGCCTCACCAAGGCCCTGTACAGCTGCAGCAAGACCTCTCTGCTCCTATACTCAAATCCCCTCGCTGTGAAGGCCAACATGCCATTTGCCTTCTTCACCGCCTGCTGCACCTGCATACCAACCTTCTGATGTACCATGACACCCAGGTCTCATTGCACTTTCCCTTTTCCTAATCTGCCGCCATTCAGATAATATTCTGCCTTCATGTTTTTGCCACCAAAATGGATAACCTCACATTTATCCACATTATACTGCATCTGCCACTCACCTAACCTGTCCAAGTCACCCTGCAGCCTCTTAGCATCCTCCTCACAGCTCACACCGCCACCCAGCTTAGTGTCATCTGCAAACTTGGAGATATTACACTCAATTCCTTCATCTAAATCATTTAGTACATTGTAACTAGCTGGGTTCCCAGCACTGAGCCCTGCGGCACCCCACTAGTCACTACCTGCCATTCTGAAACGGACCCGTTTATCCCAACTCTCTGCTTCTTGTCTGCCAACCAGTTCTTTATCCACATCAATACATTACCCCCAATGCCATGTGCTTTGATTTTGCACACCAATCTCTTGTGTGGGACCTTGTCAAAAGTCTTTTGAAAGTCCAAATACACCACATCCACTGGTTCTCCCTTGTCCACTCTACTAGTTACATCCTCAAAAAATTCTAGAAGATTTGTCAAGCATGATTTTCCTTTCATAAATCCATGCTGACTTGGACCGATCCTGTCACTGCTTTCCAAATGCACTGCGATTTCATCTTTAACAATTGATTTCAACATTTTCCCTACTACTGATGTCAGGCTAACCGGTCTATAATTCCCTGTTTTCTCTCTCCCTCCTTTTTTAAAAAGTGGTGTTACATTGGCTACCCTCCAGTCCATAGGAACTGATCCAGAGTTGATAGACTGTTGGAAAATGATCACCAATGCATCCATTATTTCTAGGGCCACTTCCTTAAGGGAACGAAAAGCCCCAGTTTGTCTCACCTTGTAAATAAGTGTACTGTTGACTTCACGGGGGAGTGATGTTATGTATTTTACCCCTTGTAACCTGTATGACACCTGACCATCAAAGGGCCCACCTGTTGGAGTCCCAAGGGGAGCAAGATATATAAAGAGGCCACCCACGAGGTACCTGCACTCTGGAGTCTTACAAAAGGAGCTAAGGTCACATTGGCTCATTGTACACAGTACTCAGTTTCATCCTTTATTATGAGTGTACCAGTAATAAAAATATAGATTCCTCAAAATGACAATTAAGTACAAAAGTAACAATGAGATCTGGTCTCATGGCATTATAAAAATGTTTGACCATTTACTCCTCTTTTTAAAAATATAAAGGTTATTCAGAGAGCTGCAACGCTCGATGATGAACGACCAGAGTTTGAATGAACAGAGTGGTGGAATGCAAGATTGATTCCCCAATCAAACAAGTTCCTCAACTTAGTTGTGCTGCTGTGGGAAGGTGCTGAGCAAATACAAGGCAGCTCCCGCAGAATGTGAGGGAGAATAAGGGAATGTTGCCCCTAGGTTATTCCTACATATCTTGCTGTTTGCAGGCTCAGTGATATTTACAGAGCCATGGGAGTAGGAAAAATTTAGAGCCTGCTAAATTATGAACACGGGTTCTATTTTTATATTAGTTATAATTTGAAACACCAGTGTTGTTAGTAATTAGGGATACCGAACAAGATATGATTATGCAAATGAAACTGTGACGCAAATAATGCTCTGTTTATGTGGTTGTGTTCAAACTGGAGACAAAAAGTCTCTCAGGTTGGTACTAGAATGGCTAGATAGATGCTTGGATGGTGCGAAAGCTCTGGTTTCCTGCAAATGTTAAAGCATTCTGCACTGTGACAGCAATATACAATCTTTTTGGTGCCAAGCGATTATCTGTTGTTTTTAAGTTGAGATTTGAACCTTGTTTATGTATTTTATGTATACTGCTACAGGAGGAATTGAAGTTAACTTAACAGAATTGTTTGCAAAGATAAGTAACAGTTAATTAGTATAGAAAGATTTAGAATGGAAGGAATTTGGGGAGGTTAAGGTAAACACAATCTCAGAATGGAGCAGTTTGCTAGGTCGTAAAGGAGATAACGACCGGTTGAATTGAGACAGCTCAGCTTTGGACGTCATGGTTGAGAGAGTACAGGGCCAGGCCTTGTACTAATTGTCCTGAGAGGATAGGAACCAAGGAGATAAAACACAAATTTCAAAGGAAGAATCTCTCAGCAATTATGAACTGGAAAGACATGTGACCAAGGTGGGAAGGCTTTGTTTCAATCATTGAGACAAAGAACGCGATGCCCCATTGGATAGTGAGTTTTTAGAGGAGCCTCTACAGGCCAAAGACTTGTCAATCTCCCATTTGAGGCCCACCCCTAAACAGAGAATAAAAGTAACCTCCTGAGGACATGTCACCCACAGACAGTGGAGGGGAGAGCTACAGCCTCATGAGGAAAGGAAGAGAGGCTGCTCAGAGAACTGCTCATATGCACTTGTCATGGTTGTATGTTTTTGCTGTATAACTAATGTGTTATATTCCCTCCTAAACTATGATTAAACACAATATACCCACCATATTGGTTTGCACATGAACCTGATTATTTAAAGTGACCAACGATAGCCGTAAACTGGTTATTTCTAACAAATTGGCAAGTCAGGCTGGAGCGCAAAAGGGTTATTGTGTTCGAAAAGAGTTGAGGATAGTTTTGGTTTATAAAGATATTAGGCATTGTTATTGGGGTGGCAGCTGTGTATTTATAGAGTCAAAGTTGCAAACACTCTCTTGGATAATTTAGGGGCCCCAGGGGCCCAACTTTATTCAGAATAGTGCACGGTGATGAGAAGAGCAAGAATAGTTACTCTGAGATTTGGGGCAAGATAGCATCCCAGGTGGGTGCGAAGAAATGTAATGTCAAGGAAGCCAGAAATAGGCTGGCTTGTGCAGCCCGCTTGTGTGCATTTTCTTGGGAGGTGAAGTTGTACTCCTGTAAGAGAGAAATGCACAACTTGAAAGGAACTTACAGAACTGGCAGATCAGACATGACACAGCCTGTCTCCTTCTCAAGAGCAAGCCTCAGCAGATGAAGCACAACTTGTTTCAAGACACCACCATCAGGTCTATGAGAATAACAAGGCTTTAGAAATTAGAAATGAATCCCTGATTTCACAACTTGAGGACGTCAGGGGGCCCTTGAGAGAATTACTCTAGAAACCCCCTCTGGCGAGCGCCAACTATACTCAATGCGAATTACAAATCATGAAATTGAAGGGAAATCTGGAGAGACAAACAACGGCTGTTGGAGCCGTCAGTCGCCTTAAATGCGGGAGTCCGATTATTCATTTAGATGATCGAACAAGAAAAGCCCAGTGCAATAATAACCCCATATGCCAAAATAGTCCCTCACTCTCAGTGTCTCCCCCTCCCTATCCAGGACAAACTAACCCAGTAGAAACCAAGCAGGATAATATTGTCACTAATACCACTCGATTTGGTAACCCTACACCCTCGGATTATGAATTTGATAATGATACCTTCTCCATAGCCTACAAACTGCCTCCAAATGAAGAAATATCGACTGCCAGTAGAACTTTGACCCTGCCGGAGGGTAAAGCATTGGCCGAAGACTTGGGGCAAATAAACTGGGGGACAAACTCAGTTGCCTTAATAAGTGACTGGGGTGATTTCCGTTGCTGTCACCCCAAGTTAGAGTTGACAGACTTAAAACAAATTCTGTTGACATGTGCCTCACGGCAACTCAAGGCGTCAGTCCTACGAGAAATCTATGATAAAAGTAAGGGATGGATGCAATTTTCACCCGTTTGGGCATGAAATCAGTCAATGTCACCCACGCGGCTGGGGAAGCCCGGCAAGAGGCTAACGAACACCCCAGGGCAAAGCATTGGCCGAAGACTTGGGGCAAATAAACTGGTATAACCCGTCCCAGGAAAACTGTGACGGTCAAGCTTTTCGGTAAACTGAGGGATTTAAACTGACATTCATCAACGCTCTCTCAAGGGTCATTCTTGGTATTACCATCCATCAGGGAACCCCATGGGTTGATCTGTTGGAATCTTGCATTCGAACTTTGGACCGAATGAATACATCCCTCGCCCCTACTCAGTCCAAAGTGTTGGTGGTGGAGGGTCCTCTGATTCCACAAATCCCTCCTCAGCCAGGAGACAAACACAACTTAATTTGTATATGTTATAATCACATACATTATGTTCGTGACTGCCACTATAGTCGATTTCCTCATAAGTCAACCCCCTCATCCTCGGAATCAACCTAGTGAACCTTCTCTGAACTGCCTCCAAAGCAAGTATATCCTTTTGTAAATATGGAAACCAAAACTGCACGCAGTATTCCAAGTGTGGCCTCACCATACCTTATGTAACTGTAGCAAGACTTCCCTGCTTTTATACTCCATCCCCTTTGCAATAAAGGCCAAGATACCATTGGCCTTCCTGATCACTTGCTGTACCTGGATATTATCCTTTTGTGTTTCATGCACAAGTACCCCCAGGTCCCGCTGTACTGCGGCACTTTGCAATCTTTCTCCATTTAAATAATAACTTGCTCTTTGATTTTTTTTTTGCCAAAGTGCATGACCTCACACATTCTGACATTATACTCCATCTGCCAAATTTTTTCCCACTCACTTAACCTGTCTACGTCCTTTTGCAGATTTTTTATGTCCTCCTCACACATTGCTTTTCCTCCCATCTTTGTATCGTCAGCAAACTTGGCTACATTACACTCAGTCCCTTCTTTCAAGTCATTTATATAGATTGTAAATAGTTGGGGTCCCAGCACTGATCCCTGCGGCACGCCACTAGTTACTGGTTGCCAACCAGAGAATTTTGCAAGGGAATGGAACAGGAAATGGAGCCATTCCATTTGAATTGCTCCCGTGCGCCTTTCCCACCAGTTGGGGAGAGTTCACATTTCTCGTTTGTCTTTTAAACCAGAAGTTGGGGTAACAGGAAGAACGCAGCATAATTAAAAATAGAGGAGTTCATTCCCTCGCTAAAATTAAACTGAAGATTATGTAATTTCTTTCAGAGAGAACCTATTATTCAAATGAAATAAAGTGGGCAGCTTTGGTGCATTATTATAAACAGGGCCATTGACTACACTCGTAATGTATTTACTCTGCAGTAGGTGATAATAAGTACTGATGTATTATGTTGACTTCTGTATAGTTAGGTGACATTATAGGAATAATAAATGGGGATCACAGATATATAAAAGTAGACCGTGAAAATTACAAAATGAACCTGGACAATGATCATAAAGCATCAGCATGTTTAGCCTGAGTGCAAAAGGGAGTTACAGGGTATGTGGCAGTTAATGTGCTCTTCCATGGGAAAGGCTCTTGTGAGATTTAATATAAACACTGGGCTCCATTTGGAGAATAGGGACGCAAAAGGTGAGATTTGTTATTCAATAAAAGTGTACATTTGTTGGATGACAAAATGAATTATATGAACTGCAGCCCTGCAGTCCACTGTAAAAGAAACCAAGTGCCCTTGATGATTTTGTGAAGGATATATTTTGCACTACTGAACAAGTAAACTAATTGAAAGTGAAGAATTTTTGGCAAGAACATCGAGTAAAGCTGCTATTGTGTGAGCAGCTCAGTCGAAACATTCATCCAAGGGTTGTTGATATTTCACAAATGGCCACAGAAGTATTGCTGCCTGTGCTTGTTGTAGGTCAGGAATAGAAGTAGCAGGCCAGAATATTAAACTTGTAGGTCAGATGAACGGAAAGCAATTCTCTGCAGTTTTGGTGTTAGGCCACAGGAATCTAGCAGGCCTGAAGTTAGCAGTGATAATCCCAACAGGAAGTATTATGTCCAGGGATATTTGAGCTGAATCAGGATGTCAGAGGTAAGTCAGAAGAGAAACCACTACGCCATTGAATCTTGAAGATCTGAGGGCAAAGTGAGCAAAGTAACCACAAGCTGAGATGTGTGGAGTATTTGGCCAGGAAGGAATAAATTTGTGGATAAAGTTATCCATGCAATGCAGGCAAAAAAAGAACAGAAAAATAGTAAATCAAAAAAGGAAGCAATATCCTCCGAACAGCTACTTACGGTCTGTTGAGGAGGTAATGTTACACAAGTGAAAATTTATCCTGATATTTGGAATACAGTGGAAGGACTGATTTCATTGCATGCTTTTGTTTGAATACTTGTAGTTGTGATATTTTAGGGTTTAAAACCACATACTGTAGATACTGTCAGGATAACTACTGGAGTTAATGTATTTGTTGTGTACATTTAAATGAGAAACAGATGCTTATTGATTTTGGATGTGTGAGTATGGACAGAACTCCACTGATCCAGTAGTGTTGGTGATTATTCGGAGAGCAGCTGTTTCTGAATTTCATTGCCAAGTATTCTGCAGTAAGTAATAATTAAAAAAGCATGGGGCATATTTTCCTCTGGGTCTTAATTTAAATGAAAAAATCAACATGAGTAAACGAGTGAACAAGACTGGTAGAAAGCAGTAACAGATTTTTATGTATGTTATTACTGCCATTCTGAGTCATGCTCACCATAAAATGGGTATAAGCAAATTATAGGAACAGCACATTGCTTTTTAAGGGCTTATTATGAAAGATCTATCCTGATAAAAACAATACAGAATTGCTCAGGGATAAATAGAAAAGAAGTGATAAAATTAATGAGAACAGGGGTGGGTTGCAAAATGGAAAGGCAAGAAAACATCCCAATAGAGAATTTTAAAGGCATCTATTGTAAAATGCCAGTGTTAGATATATTTTTTATTAGTGTTCATTATATAGGGCTATTGACACTTTTTTTTTAAATAAGAAATTTACCCCTCGTGCTTGTAGGCAAATGAAGTCATAATAATGTAGTGCAGAACTAATGGACTAATGGGCCATTTTTATGTTAAATTCTCTTTCAGTATTGTGATATTATTGCATCCAACTAGTTTTTTTTTCAAACTATGCAGAACTAAATGTTTTCCAGTCACCACATTCCACAGGGCTACACCAGACTACTTGTTCTGTAAAGGTACGGTTATGTTTGGAAAAACTCAGATGCACAAGAAGGGGATGATGGAGGGATAAGAATCTTGCACCAAATCTCTTCTTCAGTGTGCTTTGCTTTTTATCAATAAACATTTTATTTAACTTTATTTCCCATTGTGTGCTTACTAAAGCTGCACGAGGAAAGAAACTTTGCTGGCTTAGATTTTGCTTTGAGAATAAAAGTGAGGCAAACATCGCTCACCATTACTATGGAGAAAATCAGACAGGAACTTCAGGAGTATGCACATGCGCAGTTAAGAGCAGAAATCCAGAAGTTACGGTCCAAGTTATCTTACTCCTCCACAGGCCGTACCTCGCCAATAGACTCGGCTTTGAAATCCATGGGCGTGAAGTTGTGCAACTTACCCACTAGTTACCCATTAAACACGCCAAGAAAAAGTTAGGGCTAGTGCTTTCAGGTTTAAGTGAATTTTTAATGGCATAATTACTGCCAAGCAACCTCTCTGGCCCTGAAAATTACATTTTAAATATGGATGTCGAAATTGCCCTTTCCCTTAAGGCCTGTAACCGCCAGAAATCGACAGCCATGCTGTGGATGCAATGGCCGCTGATTTTTAGTGTAATGGCCGCCATTTTGAAAATTCCGCTCCGGCTGTTTCCTGGCAGTGACCTGCTCCCCCACACCCCTCCTCTGCTGCAGATCCGCCTTAAGTGCATCATCAGAGGGTGCACCGACGATGTTCACCCCCGATGGTGAAATTCCACAAAAAGCTTGCTCCCGCCATGCGGTGCCAAAAGCAGCTTTTTCTGCTGGTGTAGTGAGGTTGTAGTCCTTCTAAAATGGCGGTGCTGCTCCCATTAAAGGGGAGGACCTACTGTCGCTGCCACCATGCTTTTTTTATCGGCCGACTGCCAAGTCGATCCGACAATTATGCCCTGGATTCAGCCGGGCCGCCAACAGGCAATCTGGCAACCCCTCTTGGGTGACAGGCCGCTGGCCCAGCCGAAACCCTCCCTGGTGGCCCAGTGGACTGGACTTAAAGAATCTTATTGGCTCTCCCCTTTAAGTGACTACGCTGATGACTGACTGCGGCGGCCACTCTGCCCGCCCCAACTTCCGCCCCTCTAGACTGCGACTTTCCACTTACCGCCACATATCCACCCCCATTCTGACCAACTTCCGGTCTGTCGGGGAAAAAAAGAGGCCACTGCATCCACCACACCAGTAAAATCAACAGAAACAGAGTAGGTGTGCCCCGTTTCCAGCGGTGGGCAATTTCGGCCCCAGGGAGTCTCATTCCTTCAGAATTTAATTAGTGTTGGAGGTTTAAAAAGAATAAAAATGAAATTTCTTTAAAACTTTTTCTCTCTGTGCCTTTTATCTCTTCATCCCATCTGTTTTTCCCAATCTGTATTTAGATTTCTGTACATGATTTAAGTCTCATTTACATTTCTTCGTTTATACTTTGCGTGTCTCAGTGAGGATTCTTCAATCTGATTGATTGAAGAGCCTCTCACTCTTGCTTGTCCTGCTCTAGATGCCATAAATCCCATATTGAGGGCACCGCGCTGGACCAGACACTCGATGACAGCAAGTCTCCACTCAAAGGCCCACAGTGAAAAGTCCAGGCCATTATGTACTTGACGCACTAAAAGAAATTAGTATTCTTAAATGATTCAAATGTGCAATTAACACTGACTAAAACTGAAAGCCCAAAGTGAGCTGAATTGAGTCACTTATTCAGAAATACCTAAATTTTCTTGCACTTTAAACCACTTTAGACCACATTTTCCTCTCTGATAATGCAGCGAGGAAGTAGAAGTGAGTAATAGGTGGTGACATGGCAACAGTAACACTAATGTACTACTTATGCTTGTTTAATGCTGCACACTCCTTCCACTGCAAAGTTGATTCATGAATATTATTGATCAGTAATGAAAAGAAAGTCAATTAAACTTGTTAATGGCCAGTTATGATTTTCACAACTGCATAAATGCTTGTGTTTAATATGGACAGTCAGTGTTTCCAAGATGGTGTCTGTGCTCTTAGACTAAAGTCACTGTGGCATCCCAATCCTCTGCTCAGCACAGCTCCAAATTCCTAATTACTGTTGCAACAGAAGGTAGGATTTACGTTGGAAAGAAGGAGTTTGGCCATTATTGTGCGAGGAGAGGTGGGGGGTAACAGTGTGGATATTGCCAGTATTAACTGGTGGGAGAAAATTGATATGAACCTGGAGACGAGGAAAAAGGAATACCAGCCTGAACTGAAGGGGAGATGATGGTTGATGGAGGACAGGGGGAAGGTTGGCAGGGTGGAGTGTCAACGTGAATTGGGATGTTGGAGGCGGAGAAGAGCACTTGCTTAATGTGTTGGTACAGATAAGTCCCAGTGTGAACTGGACTGGTAGAAAAATGTCCGCTTGAATGGGGATGAAAGAATTAAATTGAAAGGATGTAGGGGAAGGAGCATTAGCATGGACTAAGATGGTTGGAGGGGGAGAAAAAGCCTCTGGACTCTGTGAAGTAGGCCAGGTTATGTTTCTGTGAAGTGAGAAGAGAGCACATCGGTGAAGGGCAGAGAATGACTGTTGAGGCAGCTTTGAGAGAAATTACAGTCTGGTTAGTCTGTTGAAATTCCAAATGTTATTTATTTTCCCATCAACTGGACCCACTGGAAATGCATAACAGCTGGTGCAGGAGAGGGTTGAGGACAGCATTTGGTAGGAATATGACAATTCCAAATTTGCTGCCTTCACATCTGACTCAATGATCCAATAGTCAATAAAATGAGATTAAAATCTTCTATTTCTGTGAGGCAATTTCACACAATAATAGATTTTCTGCTGTTACTGGGAGAAAGAAGTTTTTGAAATTTTAAGAACAAAATGAATTTGCAAATGTCAAATAACGAATAGATTTCCATACAATTGAGGAAATGGCCACTTTTCATATTTAAAAAAATGTCATGCACAGTTCATTGTGACTCCAACAATTCACCAAATGAGGTGTCAAATATTAAAATGTTCTGGCTGGTGTGTTCCAGATCCATCTCGAAAATACATTTTGTGGATTCAACACTTGTAACCCCTTTCAGGTACTTATGATTTATTCAAACGGGAAATACCACGGATGCTGAAAAATCTGAATTAAAACCAGGAAATGCTGGAAATACTCAGCAGGCCAGGCAGCATCGTGAACGCTGTTTCTCTCTCCACAGATGCTGCCTGGCTTGCTGAGTATTTCCAGCATTTTCTGGTTTTATTACTTAGGATTTATTATTCCATCATGTGTGAAAGAATAATATATATGTGAGTAGCTCAAGTTAGAAGCCTGAGTCCCATTGCACATTCCGTGTAATTATTTGTAGTCACTTACCATGCTTATATTTGCTGCTGCATTTGCATTGTCAGCTTTCCTTGGTTGTTTCAGTTTTTAAAAAATATTTATAGTTTCCTAGTTAGGGGTCATAAATATAAGATAATTACAAATGAATCCAATAAGGAATTCAGGAGAAACCTCTTTACCCAGAGAATGGTTAGAGTGTGGAACTTGGTACCACATGGAGTAGTTGAGCTGAATAGCATAGATGCATTTAAGGGGAAACTAAGTACGCGGGGGAGAAAGGAACAGACAGATATGCTGATAGGGTTAGATGAAGTAAGGTGAGAAGAGGCTTGTGCAACACTGCGCATAAACAGTGGCATGGACCTGTTAGGCCGAATGGCTTGTTTCTGTGCTGTAAATTCTATGTAGCCTGATACTAACCCGAAAAAGTTAGTATGCAATTCCAGCAAGTAATCAAGAAGGCAAATGGAATGTTGGTCTTTATTGCAAGGAGGGTGGAGTATAAAAGCAGAGAAGTCCTGCTACAACTGTACAGGGTATTGTTAAGACCACATCTGGAATACTGTGCACAGTTTTGGTCTCCTTATTTAAGGAGGGTTAAACTTGCATTGGAGGCAGTTCATAGAAGGTTCACTAGGTTGATTCCTGAGATGAAGGGGTTGAATTATGAAGAAAGGTTGGGCCTATACTCATTGGAGTTTAGAAGAATGAAAGGTAATCTTATTGAAACGTATAAGATTCTGTGAGGGCTCGACAGGGTAGATGCAGAGAGGATGTTTTCACTCGTAGGGGAATCTAGAACTAGGGGGCATAGTTTTAGAATAATGGGTCGTCCATTTAAAACTGAGATGAGGAGGAATTTCTTCTCTCAGCAGGTCATAAATTTGTGGAATTCTCTGCCTCAGAGAGCTGTGCAGACTGGGTCATTGAATATATTTAAGGTGGAGATGGAAAGATTTTTGAATGATAAGGGAGTGAAGGGTTATGGGGAGTGGGCAGGGAAGTGGAGCTGAGTCCAAGATCAGATCAGCCATTATATTAAATGGTGGAGCAGGCTCAAGGGGCCAAATAGTCTACTCATGCGCCTATGTCTTATATTCTTATGCATGTATGATGGAGGACAACGTAAAATGAATATTTAACTGGAGTTTGTGGTAAGATTTAGAAGCATCATCACATTACCAAAGGTATTGAATAGTACTGAAAGATGCCCTGCTGTAGTTCATGAGGGCAGTGGCAACTGTCAAGTATCCTGCAGTGTAGTAAAAAGAGTTAGAAAGGGAAATTCTTAAGTTCATTAAAAAAGAGCTTCCACTTATATAGCACGTTATTATGTCACAAATCATCACACATACAAATAGTTTGAAGTGCAGTCACTATTGCTATGCAGGCAAACAGAGCTATTTTGTGCATTGCAGTGTCTCACAAAAAGCAATATGATGAACAACAAGCTGATCTGTTCTTGTTGGTGTTGGTTAAGGGAAGAACATTGGTCAGGACATTGGGAAAACACTCTTGTTTTAAATAGTGCCATAGGATCTTTAACATTAACTCGAATCACATGGACTGACATAAATCTTGTGTCTCATCCAAAAGATGGCATCTCTAACAATGTAGCAATCCCTCACTTCTGTACTGGAGTGTTTGTATAGATTCATGTGCTTAAGTTCTGGAATTATTCAGAGGCAGAAGTGCTGTCAATTGAGTGTAAGAACACTGGGTTTCAGTCTCCCATATATATATAAAAAAATAAAGACTTGCATTTATATAGCATCTTTCACAACTTCAGGATGTCCCAAAAAGCTTTACAGCCAATTAAGTACATTTTGCAGTGTAGTCACTGTTGTAATGTATGAAATATATGCCAAGGAACCAGACAAATCTTCTAACATCCTTACTTAAGTCTTCATTACGAAGTGTCTGACGTTTACCTCTCAATGTAGATCTAGGGAGTAAATTATATTTTCTGAACTGCTTTACATTTAACCAATTGTATTACATTTCTGGTTATCTTCCCAACCTTTGATTAGGATATCAGCAAGTTACTGGGTGAATGAATTAAGGATGTGCTTATTTGTACTGCCAAAATGGCCAACATGCTCAACACTTTGTTTCTGATTGGTCCCCTTGAAGGATAAGCCAAACCCTGAAGTTTCACAGGAACATGTCACTGGAATCACACAACCCAAGTTCTCACTTACACTGCAAATTGTAATTTGATCCACTTTGACTTCCTGAAGTGACAGAGGACAGAGCTCCCCAGGAGACAGCAAAGGCCAGCCAAAGTCCCGCACCCCATTCCAAGTGCATGCCTTCCCCAGCTGAAGTGCCTTATCCCAGTCCAAATACATCCCTCCCCCAGCCAAAGTCCCGCACCCCAGCGCTAGTACAACCTTCCCCCCCCCCCACCATAGATGGGGCATTGTATACGTATTGTTAACAGGTTTATTGGGTATGAAGTGAATAGTGACAGTGTCGTGACTTCTGGATATCATCCACTCCAACGATGCCCCCAGTAGGGGGGTTGGAAGAACGTGATCCATCTTCTCTGAGTTCCCTCTCTCCCCTCCGATTTCCCCCTCTCCCCTCCGATTTCCCCCTCTCGTGTCTGTCTCTCTCCCCTAGTCTCTCTTCCCCCCCCCCAGCCTCTCTCACCTCTTTCTGCGCCCCCCCCCACAGCCTCTCACTCTTCCCTCCCCGCCCCCCAGCCTCTCTCACTCTTCCCTCCCCCACCAGCCTCTCTCACTCTCCCCTCCCCCCCACCAGCCTCTCTCACTCTCCCCCCACCAGCCTCTCTCACTCTCCCCTCCCAGCCTCTATCACTCTCCCCCACCCCCCAGCCTCTCACTCTCCCCTCCCAGCCTCTCTCACTCTCCCACCCCCCCAGCCCCTCTCTCTTCCCTCCCAGCCTCTCACTCTCCCCCAACCCCCAGCCTCTCTCACTCTCCCCCAACCCCCAGCCTCTATCACTCTCCCCCACCCCCCAGCCTCTCTCACTCTCCCCTCCCAGCCTCTCTCACTCTCCCCCAACCCCCAGCCCCTCTCTCTCTTCCCCCCCAGCCTCTCTCACTCTCCCCCACCCCCCCAGCCTCTCTCACTCTCCCACCCCCCCAGCCTCTCTCACTCTTCCCCCCCCCCACCCCCCCAGCCTCTCTCACTCTCCCCTCCAGCCCCTCTCTCCCCTCCCCCCAACCTCTCTCACTCTACCCCCCCAGCCTCTCTCACTCTCCCCCCTCTCCCCCAGCTTCTCTCACTCTCCCGCCCCCCCCCAGCCTCTTTCACTCTACGCACACCACCTCCCCACCAGCCTCTCTCACTCTCCCCTCCAGCCCCTCTCTCCCCTCCCCCCAACCTCTCTCACTCTACCCCCCCAGCCCCTCTCATACTCTTCCCCCCCACCCCAGCCGCTCTCACTCTCTCCCCCTCCCCCCCCACCGCCGTCTCTCTCACTCTCCGCACACCACCCCCTCCCCAGCCTCTCTCACTCTCCCCTCCAGCCTCTCTCACTGCCGCCCCCCCAGCAAGCCTCTCTCCCCCTCCCCCCCCACCTCTCTCACTCTCCGCACACCACCCCCCTCCCCAGCCTATCTCATTCTCCCCGCCCAGCCCCTCTCTCCCCTCTCCCCCCTCTCCCCCAGCTTCTCTCACTCTCCCGCCCCCCTCCCCCCAGCCTCTTTCACTCTACGCACACCACCCCCCACCAGCCTCTCTCACTCTCCCCTCCCAGCCCCTCTCTCCCCTCCCAGCCCCTCTCTCCCCTCCCCCCCTCCAGGCTCTCTCATTCCCGCCCCCCCCACCCAGCCTCCCAGCGTCTCTCACTCCCCCCCCCTCCCGCCCCGCCTCCCTCTCTCTTTCCACCACCCCCCCCTCCTCGCCCCAAGCCCTCTGCTCCTCCCCCCCCGCCGCCACCCCGGGCTTTCTCTCTCTCTCTTCCCCGCCACCTCTCTGGGCTCAGCGGGAGTCTCGGGGCTTAGTGGGAGGCTCAGGAGGAGCGCTCGGTCAGAGGAGCAGGCTCGCGGAGGAGCAGCAGCTTGGTCGAAGAATCTGTGGTCAGACCTATCGCAGGGTCCCACTTCCGGTTCCAAGCGGGTGGCATCGGGGGCAGAGTCTCAGGAGGATGCAGGCGTAGGACAGAAAAATGCAGTACAAATAGTCAGTCCCATGAACTAATCCTTGCTGAAAGAAAGAAAAGAAAGACTTGCGTTTATATAGTGATTTTCACAACCACCGGATGTCTCAAAGCGCTTTACAGCCAATGAAGTACTTTTGGAGTGTAGTCACAGTTGTAATGTGGGACACGTAGCAGCCAATTTGCTCTCAGCAAGCTCCCACAAACAGCAATGTGATAATGAGCAGATAATCTGTTTTTGTTCTGTTGCTTGAAGGATAAATATTGGCCAGGACACCGGGGATAACTCTCCTGCTCTTCTTTGAAATAGTGAAATGGGATCATTTACGCCCAGCTGAGAGAGCAGACACAACCTCAATTTTATCATTTTATTTAAAAGATGGCACCTTTGACAGTGTAGCGCACCCTCAGCACTGCACTGGAGTGTTAGTCTAGATTATGTGCTCAAATCCCTGGAGTGGGAGTTGAACCCACAACCTTCTGACTCAGAGGTGAGTGTACTACCCACTGAGCCACAGCCGACATTGAATTATTAAGGAGAAAGTCAGCTAATAAGTCATGCACAAACAACTATTTCTTGGATACAAAATTACAACTTAAAGTTAAATATTGGGTATACAAGACTTTAATACATATAAATAAACATATTTGAGGTCACCTAGCATTTTGAAAAGCAAATCATTAATGGAAAGAAGTACTTAACAAATGAGTAAGATATTATACAGGCAATTCAGTGTATTACAGTAAATCAGCAGCAGTGCACACTGAGTTTTAATTATGATAGCAATCAAAGTATGATATTGTAATTGGTGAGGTTATTTTTGAGTTAAATTGCCATATAGCTGACAATTTTGCAATATCGGTTAGCCTGTCGATCAAATACCTCAGGGTCTATGTATGTGATTGGCAAGGTTCCAGAGCTTATGCAATCTAGTCCTTACAAGTGGCTTGGCTGACACAATCTTCTTCCCTCCCTGGGATGCAGATGTTAACTATTGGCGTGTTAATCGATTTTCCATTCCACACAGATGTTAGTTTCCAGTTGAACCCATTTTACACATGAGCGACAATATCTGAGTTAACTGACTTGCATCTCACTGTTGTTGATCTCAGACATTTGTACAATTAATTGACACACCTATCATTGCCTATAAATGCCTAGTGTAGACATAATTTGACTTCTAACCTCTGACTCTGTCCTTAAAGGTACCTTGTACGAGTAAGGGAACCTTTTACATCTGCTGGGCAAAAGTTCTTACAGGTGAAGACAGAGAATCTTCTTCCCACTACCAAAAGAAGCTAAGAGAGTCTAAGAAAGACAAAAGAAATACTCTCCTATTACTACTGCTGCAAGAGATTATCCTAACAAAGACAAAGAGAATCTGCTGGGCATGTGATAAACCCTCGATATCTTCATTTCACGGAGGAACCCAATCCATACAGTTAAACAGTCTGAGTGATGCACTTCAAAAGAATTCACCCCTTTACTGCCACTCATCTCTCATAAATGTGGAGTTCATGTGAATGTCAATGAGCCATTGAAGCACGGCCTTCCATTAGCATGACAGACTTTGTATGGTGGTTTATAACTTCTCTATCGATCTTGTCTTGCATTTCTTGAGGGTTTGTTCCACACAAATGAATAGATGTGACATCTTTATCGCGCCCCCACCTCCGCCAAGTGTTAATCTAAATAGTTTGTGTCCAAGGATAATGGCTTTTAACATGAGTATGGAATGTTTGTTGTGTAAATAAGATGTTAACTTCGAAGCTTTGTCACTGATTAGCTGAGAAAACTTGTATTAGTTTAAAGCCTTTTGTTTTAATGGTTTGAATTTGTCTGCTTCCAGCCACTTCCCAACATTCAGTTTAACAGGTGAACTCCATTCTATGTGGGCATCTTTTAAGCTCAAGTGCATTTTGAGCACATTTCAGGAGGTTTACATCATCATAGACAGTCCCTCGAAATCGAGGAAGACTTGCTTCCACTCCAAAATCGAGTTCTCTGGTGACTGAACAGTCCAATACGGGCATTACAGTCTCTGTCACAGGTGGGACGGAGGAAAGGGTGGGTGGGGAGTCTGGTTTGCTGCACGCTCCTTCCACTGCATGCTCTCGGCAATGAGACTCAAGGTGCTCAACGCCCTCCTGGATGCTCTTCCTCCACTTAGGGCGGTCTTTGGTCGATTCCCAGGTGGGGATGTTGCATTTTATCAAGGAGACTTTGAGGGTGTCCTTGAAATGTTTCCTCTGCCCACCTGGGGCTCGCTTACCATGTCGGAGTTCTGAGTAGAGTGCTTGCTTTGGGAGTCTTGTGTCGGGCGTGCGAACAATGAGGCCCACCCAATGGAGCTGGTCGAGTGTGGTCAGTGCTTCGATGCTGGGGATGTTAGCCTGATTGAGAACACTAACGGTGCGTTTGTCCTCCCAGGGGATTTGCAGGATCTTGTGGCGACATCGTTGGTGGTATTTCTCCAGAAAGGAGGCTTACAGGGCATTTCCAATACATTATGCAATTTAAGGAGCTCTGTTCTTACCTGGGCCAAGCTGCCACATCTGTAGAATTTGATCCTATCAGTGGAGTGTGGCCCGGCAGCTCAAAGGGCATCGAGGTAACTCTACATACAACAGGCATTAACCCAGACAGTGAGATCGACAACAATAGTGGCAGCTATCTCGACATAATGAGTGGGCTCAACCATCACCATAGCACAATCAATTCAGCAAAGTTCACCATTGCCCCAGTTTTTATGTCACATTTTTCTCCCAAGAACAGCGCAGGAGACTTTATTGTGCTTTGTACTATTAAGAAAGTGATAAAAGCCATATATGACCATGAAGCCATATATATGCACTTTCACACTTACCAGTAATTACCAGCAGCATCAGAGACAGCAAAAGTTTATTTTCCAATTTGATGGTTTCCTCAAATTACAGGAGGAACCACTGATACACACACACAACCATTAGTGTGCCTGCCAACAATCCTATGACAGACCTAAAAAGGAATGGTTATTCTATTCCATAAACATACACATGTATATGACTTACACGGGAAAACAGTGCATGATGCTTTCTTACTAAGGCAATCAAGTATAACATGGCTCTGTGAAGCAGAAGGAAGGTTGGACAGTTGACTCCTCTGAAATACATAGTGCAATTACAGCTGCTGACACATCTGTACAGCCCCCTTATCCAAACAGTGAAAAAAAATACAAGATGAGTGCACGAGGGCCCTCAATGAACAGACATTTCAGCTACTAAAGCAATACCAATGAGCAGGTCTCCAGAATTAAAGCAGTGTGCCGCATGTTCCACAGTTTTGCGCACCATGGACGAGTACACATGAGAAGGCTCTGAATTGGCAGAGAATTGATATTTAATTTCTGGTGGGTTTGTACTTATTTGTTGTGTGAATTTTACCCACTGCTGTTTCCCAAATAGAGTTAGTATCTCATCATATCACAGGTGCGGCAGTTAAGGAACCAAGTTGTCTCGGCACACTCATGTTGCTAAGAGTGAAAAATGTCGAGAGAGAAGAGAGATGGAGAGAAAGACTGATGGCGTTACTGCATTTGAAAGGCAGAATTATCCATTGGGACCATCACTCAAGAGTAACTAATAGCCTTGTATGCTGGTCTTGCTATGAAACCATTTGTTTCTTTACACAAAGAAATGTCATTCTCTTGGAGGGAAAAAGTGAAAGTCAAAAAGAAAAGGAATTTCACCTTGAAAGGTGTAACTGTTGCGAAACCTCCTGATATGGTAGCTTTTGTAAGAACTCTTAGCTCTGGATAGGGCATCTACGTACAGTGCAGCTACAGTATTTCTATCATAGAAACATAGAAAATAGGTGCAGGAGTAAGCCCTTCGATCCTGCACCACCATTCAATAAGATCATGGCTGATCATTCACCTCAGTACCCCTTTCCTGCTTTCTCTCCATACCCATTGATCCCTTTAGCCGTAAGGGCCATATCTAACTCCCTCTTGAATATATCCAATGAACTGGAATCAACAACTGTCTGCGGTAGGGAATTCCACAGGTTAACAACTTTCTGAGTGAAGACGTTTCTCCTCATCTCAGTCCTAAATGGCTTACCCCTTATCTTTAGACTGTGTCCCCTGGTTCTGGACTTCCCCAACATCGGGAACATTCTTCCTGCATCTAACCTGTCCAGTCCTGTCAGAATTTTATGTGTTTCTATGAGATCCCCTGTCATCCTTCTAAACTCCAGTGAATACAGGCCCAGTCGATCCAGTCTCTCCTCATATGTCAGTCCTGCCATCCCGGGAATCAGTCTGGTGCAACTTCGCTGTACTCCCTCAATAGCAAGAACGTCCTTCCTCAGACTAGGAGACCAATATTCCAGGTGAGGCCTCACCAAGGCCCTGTAGAACTCAGTAAGGCCTCCCTGCTCCTATACTCAAATCCCCTAGCTATGAAAGCCAACATACCATTTGCCGCCTTCACCGTCTGCTGTACCTGCATGCCAACTTTCAATGACTGATGTACCATGAAACCCAAGTCACGTTGCACCTCCCCTTTTCTTAATCTGTCACCATTCAGATAATATTCTGCCTTCGTGTTTTTGCCACAAAAGTGAATAACCTCACATTTATCCCCATTATACTGCATCTGCCATGCATTTGCCCACTTACCTAACCTGTCCAAGTCACCCTGCAGCCTCTTAGCATCCTCCTCACAGCTCACACCACCCAGCCAGCTAAGTGTCATCTGCAAACTTGGAGATATTACACTCAATTCCTTCATCTAAATCATTAATGTATATTGTAAATAGCTGGGGTCCCAGCACTGAGCCCTGTGTCACTGCCTGCCATTCTGAAAAGGACCCGTTTATCCCAACTCTCTGCTTCCTGTCTGCCAACCAGTTCTCTATCCATGTCAGTACATTACCCCCAATACCATGTGCTTTAATTTTGCACACCAATCTCTTGATGTGGGACCTTCTCAAAAGCCTTTTGAAATCCAAATACACCACATCCACTGGTTCTCCCTTGTCCACTCTACTAGTTACATCCTCAAAAAATTCCAGATGATTTGTCAAGCATGATTTCCCTTTCATAAATTCATGCTGACTTGGACCGATCCTGTCACTGCTTTCCAAATGCGCTGCTATTTCATCATTGCATCCACTATTTCTATGGCCACTTCCTTAAGTACTCTGGGATGCAGACTATCAGGCCCTGGGGATTTATTGGCCGTCAATGCCATCAATTTCCCTCACACAATTTCCTACCTAATAAGGGTTTCCTTCAGTTCCTCCTTCTTACTAGACCCTCGGTCCCGTAGTATTTCCGGAAGGTTATTTGTGTCTTCCTTCTTGAAGGCAGAACAAAAGTATTTGTTCAACTGGTCTGCCATTTCTTTGTTCCCCATTATAAATTCACCTGAATCTGACTGCAAAGGACCTACATTTGTCTTCACTAATCTTTTTCTCTGCGCATATATAGAAGCTTTTGCAGTCAGTTTTTATGTTCCCGGCAAGCTTCCTCTCATACTCTATTTTCCCCCTCCTAATTACCCATTAGAGATAAATTGATTTCCCACTTTTTAACAATTCTGTTGTGTTAATTCTGTAAGTTTCAGTTCAGTTCATCTCATGTGAGGCATTGCATATTCTGGGATTGGGAGGAATGGGTTTAAAATTATGCTGTAGTATGTTCTCTCAATCATTACACTTGAAGTTGAAAATACTACATTAAACCCTCTTCACCTCACCTTGTCTGCAGCACTGAAACAAGATGATTCTTTGGAGATGATGCAGAAGAGCTGGAGAACAGCTAATATAAAATGATAGAAAGAAAATGGAAAAGGTGCAATGTAGGATATTGCCAGGAATGACAGGTTACGACTATGTAGAGAGACTTGATGAGTGAGTGTTATTTCTACTCGAGCTGAGGAGATTAAGAGGTGATTTGACCGAGGTCTTCAAGATTATGAAGGGCTCTGATCATGTAAATAGTGATCGATTGTTTCCACCATTGAGTGAGACATTAACAAAAGGTGGCTGGTGTGCAACGGTCACCACATGTTAAAAAAAATCCACACACAGGCATCTTCCACCCTTCAAGATTTAGTTCGGGACCTGCACTTTTAGGTCCTTCATTGAAACACCTGTGAACTTTTTGATGTGGAAGCAAGTCATCCTTGATTCGAGGGGCTGCCTATGATGAACAAAAGCACAATAATTTAAGTTGATGAAAAAAAAATTAAAGGGGGGGTTAAAATTGATTTCTTTGCACAGAGGGTGGTGAGAATGCAGAATTCTTTACACAAGGCAAAATTCATAAGTGCTTTAAAAAGGAATTTTTGGTTGTTGCTTGAAATATATCGAAGGTGTGGGGAGTGAGCTGGAAAGAATTGCTGGCTTCTAAGCTGCAATATTCTATGATATTGGCTCTGAATTTCGTGGTAAGTTTTGGTTTAACTATGCCATAACTACGCCCACAAATTTAGTTGTAGCGGGACCCACAGTTACCTGATATCAATGTATTTAAACAGTTTCAGCCTTGAACTTGTTGTCGCCTTCAAAATCCATGTCCAGCTTTCCTGCAACTCCATGTTTGTATCTCTCCAATCGGGTTTCCAGTCCCAAAATGTTATTTAGCAATGTCACATATGACTTCCTCTGTGACTGTGACCTTGATATATTAACTCTCCTCATTCCCCTCGGCTTCTCTACAGCCTCTGACATGGTCAACCACACCATTCTCCTCCAACGCCTCTGCTCTGTTGTCCAGCTCAGTGCGAAAACCCTCGCTCCTCGCTTAGTTTCACTGTTACCTATCAGATTGTAGCACCAGAGTATTTCCAGAAAAGGCTTCTCTTCCTGCTCCCACACTTACTTCTGGAGTCTGGCAAGGATCTATCCTTCAGCCCTATCCTCTCCTTTACTTATCTGCATGCTGCTCCATCTGCAGACAGCTGGCCGGCTTCCACATATCTGCCAATGACACTCAAGTCTACCTCTCTCCATGCCTCCACTTTCTCCGTGTTGTCAGTCAAAAAGTTTTGCAATTTCCTCCATCTAAATATTGGTGAGAATAAAGCCATCACCTTCAGACCCAGCCACACACTGTGTCCCCTTGCCACCAATTTTATCATCCTCCTCCAGCCACTATCTCAGACCAAACCAGACTGTTGACAACCTCAGAACCCTATTCGATCCCACGTTGTATTTCCAACCCCATATCCTCACTGTCATAAAGACCTTTTACTTCCACCTCTGTCTCTACCACTGCCTCAGCTCATCTGCTGCTGAAACTCTCATCCATGCATTTTTCATTTCCAGACATGGCTAGTGCAGTGCTCTCCTGGCTGACTTTCTATCTATCTCCATAAACCATAATTCCTTTAGAGTTTTTTTCCATCCTATTTATATAGCGTCCTCTTGCCCCATAATCACCATCCCCGACTCTCTCTTCCTCTCAATCTGAGCATTGTGCATCCCTCCCTCCCTTCACCCCACTATTGCCAGCTGTGCCTTCAGCCCCTTAGGCACACCCTGGAATTCCTTCCCTAAACCTTTCCATCTCTCCTCAGTTAAGACCCTTACTATTTCTCTCTCTAACTCAGCATTCCTTACTTCCTTACTCCTGTGAAGTACTTTGGAATGGATTCTATATTGAAGATATTCTCGAAATGCAAGGTGTTATTTTTGAGAGTTTTTGTTATTCATTCTCTTTACTGTTCCTGACAATCTTTCTTGACCCCTTTATGTAGGAACCATGGGCCAACATTTCTGACCACTAATTTTAGCAAAATAAATAGACAGGAGCAAAATGTGCCTTAATCTAGGTCGATAGCTATCAGGGGCTATCAGCACAAGCATGATGGGCTGAATGGCCTCCTGTGCTGTATCATTCTATGATCATTAACCTTGGCTTGGTACTGCTCTATGGATTTCTACCCCACCAAAGACAAAAGAATGAACATTTGTGATAAGTGAGGAAAAAGGCAATTGTTAATTATTAATGCTGTAGTCAGGGCATTATTGATGACCTTGTGCATCATTCTGCAGCGGCACTGCCAAACTGAAAAGTGAGTGTTTCACTCCAGAAGTTAATGAGCTTAATAAAAGGGACAATTTTACAGTTACACAATAGCCTGCTGCTCCACCAGCCTTTGTTTGTTAGCCCATTGAGCTCTATATCTCTATACAATTTCGGAGGGTCACTCAACGTACACCAGCTGTTCCCTCGTTAACCATCACATCTGCTATCCTTTCCTCCCATGTGTTTTCCTCACCCAGTGATTGCTCTGAACACTACTTCTCTGGAGGTATGCGTGTCGGTGTGTCTCAAAGTGTCTTCAGATTCCACAGTGGATGTTACATTATTGCTGCAAGTTATGAACTTGTGCATAATCACTGTGTATTTCTGGAACAAATCTATGCATATCACAGGATATCTGAATGATATGGTATTAAACTATCAATTCTGTTTCGAAGCTTTCTCTCTTGACCAGATCCTCAGTAGATGACTGATATGGAGGTAAGGGTTTTGCTGTGGGATGCAGCATCTGTTCACAATGTGCCCTCCTATTGGGCTCAATTTTCCCCAAGCCCGTTTTCTGGTGTATTGCCTGAGTCGTGCCGCTTAATTAGGTAAATAGATGCTCCAGGAAAAAAATCTCCGAAATTTCCCCGATGTTTGGCCTCTAATCTGCAGCCGCGCAGCGTGGCCAGTCACCTTGGGCGGTGGAGCTTGCGGTCTCCGCTGGAAAAAGGAGCTGGACCTTCTGCGCATGCGCGGGGGAAAGAACTAATGTTCTTGGCGTTGAGAAATGGCCGCGCATGCGCAGTAGAGCTCCGAGAGAGTGCCTTCATGGTCAGCTGCTGTGAGTACCCTCCCCCGCTGAACCTCTGCGGTGCCTTCCCGCCGCTCTGTGTTCCCCGATTTCATGCTGGCCAGCTTGCTTCCTTCACTCCGAGCCTCTCCGGTGCCTTCCCCGCCCACCGCTCTGAGGCCCCCGATTTCGTGTCGGTCCAGGTCTGCTGGGCTTCCCGCCCCTATCCCAGGCCGAATGGCCTCCAATGTACTTACCTGCGCTGATTTCTTTAATTCTCCGCAAGGGTTTTCTTGCGCGGCCACATACGCTGGCCTAAGTAGAAATGGAGTAACTATTAGCTGGCCAAAGTTGCCTAAATGGCCTGAATTGGCGTAGGTGGCTGGTAAGCCCCCTTTTGAGGAAAAAAAAAATTGCCTTAAAAAAAAATGTAACTAACTGAGTTATGCTGGTGCAATTTGATTGGGGAAACTGGGGATTTTTAAGTTCGGCCAGAAAAAGCAGCCTACTCCACAAAAAACTGCAAATACTGGGGAAAATTGAGCCCATTATGTGGAAGTTTTGCGTTTAAACATATGCGACATGGTAATTTGGCACATGGAAACTCCTTCTGCTGTGTATACTCTCTTATAGTACATATTGCATTGTCATGGATAATGGAATTTGCATAAAACTGGCTATTTTTACTTCAATTAGCTTACTTGCTGTACTGCTATTTACAATGATATCAACTTGGCTCATGAATGGAACCTTTACCTCTGAGTAAAAAAGTTCTTATTTCAAGCCCCACACAAGCGACTTGAGATAATCTTGGTTGACTATTTAGTGCATTACTGGGGGAGTACTGCAGAATTGGAGGTGCTGTCTTTCAGGTGAGGTGTTAAATCCAGGCTTCGGGGCCGAAATTGCCATATTTTTTAAGGCCTGACTGACTGGGGGCAGGTGGAGGGTGTGACCCGTCTGCAATTGCCCCCACGCCCCGACTTTCCGCCCTGCCCGGCGCTCTGATCCCTTGTCGGTTGCATGCCAACGCCTTGCCACCTAGCAACGAGCCCTTTTCTGGCCCGGGGAGGATTTTCCCTCCTGGGACCGTGGCCGCCACCGGTTGGTGTCCCCGATAGCTTCGCAAAGCAGGAAGCTGCTAGTGGCTGGGTGGTATGGCCGCCCTTAAAGGCAAGGGCGCACCGCCGTGGCTGGCATTTTTTTTTTAATTTTCAGTCGACTCTACAATTGGCCGACAATGGTGGCCGCGGCAGCCAGGCCAAACCTTCCTTGGTGCCCACTGGGTACCAGGGAGGCCTCACTTGGCGCGCATCATCCCTCCCCTTTAGCTGAAGGGGAAGAATGTTGCTACGCGTCAGCGTGACACGGCATGTCCGTGTCGTGCTGACGTCCTAAGCGCTGCAATGACGTGCTCACACTGCACTATATGACACTACCCACCTTCTGCCCTACTCCTGACTCTCTTCCACCACTCTACCGCCCCCCAAGACCGCCCCGTTAATTTTTTATAACAAAAGTGTCGCATTTTGATATATTCTCCATTCCATCTATTCTTGCAGTAATTCTCCATTTCATTCGAATTATCCACCTCTAACGGGATGGAGGGCAATTTCCAGCCCTTCAGGCTCAATTTGGCCAGGAGTTGCTTCGTTTTTTTTGGAGTAACCTGATTTTTCTGGCGTAACTTAAAAATCCCCAGTTTCCCCAATTAATTTGCACCAGCGTAACTCAGTTAGTTACAATTTTTTTAGGTTTGTTTTTTTTCTCAAAAGGGGGCGTTACCAGCCATCTCCGTCAGTTCTGCCCATTTAGGCAACTTTGGCCAGCTAATAGTTACTCCATTTCTACTTAGGCCAGTGTATGTGGCCACTTCAGAAAACCCTTGCGGAGAGTTGAAGAAATCGGCGCAGGTAGGTACATCGGAGGCCATTCCACCTGGGATAGGGGCGGGAAGCAGAGAGAACCTGCTCGTAAACAAACCCCAAGCTTTACCCTTAGCAATGTTTGCAAACAAAAAGTACTAACAATTCAATAAGAAATAAAAAATTGAAATCCTACCTTCATCTTCAAACTTGGCCCGGGAAGGCAACGGGCCGGTGTGTGAGGCCACTCAGCCTGGGCTAGAGGCGGGACAAGGCACCGGGAGGCCACTCAGCCAGGGCTAGGGGCGTGCAGAAGAAGTGATAGTGCTCCTGCCTGCCGGTGATTGCTATCAGTTCTCCTGCCTGCCCCTAGCCCTGGCCCAGTGGCCTCCCGGTGCAAGCGATCTCTTATAAATCACCGGCAGGCAGGAGCACTAAGAGATCAATCACACCAGGATGCCACTCGGCCACCTGTATTTTAATAGTTTGAAATTATTTTATCTCCAATTAATTAATTGCAAGTTAATAGCTGAGAATACAATACTCCTCGTCTTGGTCTTTAAAAAAAAATGATGGCAGGTACAGGGTAAACATTTACAGAGGAAATATAACATTTGTAGAATGTTCATCACAACAAAAGAAAATGAATTATTGTAAGAAAATCTACACAACTCACATCATCCCACATCCAGCACTTCTCAATGGCTGTTACCCTAGTTTAATATTCTTCCAAGGGTGGCTCCACCAAAATAACCTATTGTTGCATGCTACTGCGCATGCGCAGACATCACGAATCACCACTGCACATATGCAGACATCCCGGCACATTTTCCAGCGCAAAACGACTGGCCATGCTGCGCGACTGCAATGAAACATAGAAAACATAGAAAATAGGTGCAGGAGTAGACTATTCAGCCCTTCGAGCCTGCACCATTCAATATGATCATGCCTGATCATGCAACTTTGCTTGGAAATATCAGCATTGACCAGAAACATAATTGGACTAGCCACATATATACTGTGGCAACAAGAGCAGGTCAGAGGCTGTGTATTTTGCAGTGCGTGTCTCACCTCCTGACTCCCAAAAGCATTTGCTACAAAGCACAAGTCAAGAGTGTGATGGAATTCTCTCCACTTGACTGGATGACTGCAGTTCCAACAACACTCAAGAACCTCGACTCCATGCACGACAAAGCAGCCCGCTTGATTGGCATATCATCCATCACCTTAAATATTCACTCCCTCCACTACCGGCGCACTGTGGCTGCACTGTGTACCATCTACAAGATGCACTACAGCACCTCATGTCGGCTTCTTCGACTGCACCTCCCAAACCCGTGACCTCTATCACCTAAAAGACTAAGGACAGCAGGTACATGGGGACACCATCACCTGCAAGTTCCGATCCAAGTCAAAAATCATCCTGTCTTGGAAATATCAGCATCATCGAAATTGAGGAAGACTTGCCTCCACTCTAAAAGTGAGTTCTCAGATGACTGTACAGTCCAATACGGAAATTACAGTCTCTGCCACAGGTGGGAAAGCAAAGATTGAATGGGGAGTCTGGTTTGCCACATGCTCCTTCCGCTGTCTGCGCTTGGTTTCTGCAGGCGCTCGGCGCCTGGTCTTGGGCTAGGGATTCCTAGGTACCAGTGGGTATTTTGCACTTTATCAAGGAAGCTTTGAAGGTGTCCTTGAAACATTTTGTCTGTCCACCTGGGGCTCACTTGACGTGTAGGAGTTCCGAGTAGAGCGCTAGCTTTGATGGTATCCTTGAAACATTTCTTCTGTATGCCTGGGGCTCGCTTGCCATGTAGGAGTTCCAAGTAGACTATTGTGTCGGGCATGCGGATGATGTGACCCGCCCAACGGAGCTGGTCGAGTGTGGTCAGTGCTTCAATACTGGGGATGTTGGCCTGACCGAGAACACTGACATCGGTCCGTCTATCCTCCCAGTGGATTTGCAGGATCTTGCGGAGGCACCGCTGGTGGTATTTCTCCAGCACTTTGAGGTGTCTGCTGTATATGGTCCACATCTCTGAGCCATATAGGAGGGCGGGTATTACTACTGCCCTGTACACCATGAGCTTGGTGCCAGATTTGAGGACCTGGTCTTCAAACACTCTCTTCCTCGGGCGACCTGGCACACTGGAGGCAGTGTTGGACCTTGTCTTCGATGTCTATCCTTGCTGATAGCATGCTCCTGAGGTATGGAAAATGGTCCATGTTGTCCAAGGCCGCGTCATGGATTTTGATGACCGAGGGTCAGTGCTGTGCGGCGGGGTTAAGTTGGTGGAGGACCTTTGTCTTACGGATGTTTAGTGCAAGGCCCATGCTTTCGTACGCCTCGGTGAAGATGTTGATGATGGCTTGGAGTTCAGCCGCTGAATATGCGCTGACGCAAGCATCATCCATGCACTGTAGTTCGATGAAAGAGGATGGGAAGACCTTGGACCTAGCCTGGAGACGACGAAGGTAGAACAGTTGGCCATTGGTTCTATAGGTTAGTTCCACTCCAGCGTGGAGCTTGTTGAGAGTGAGATAGAACATTACAGCAAGGAAGATCGAGAAGAGCATTAGCGCAATGACGCAGCCCTGCTTGACCCAGGTCCAAACGTGGATTGGGTCTGTGGTAGATCCATTTATCAGGATCACGGCTTACATGTCATCGTCCATAGTCCCTCATGGTTGACCGTGCCAAAGGCACTTGTGAGGTCAAAGAAGGCCATGTACAAGGGTTTGTGCTGTTCCCTGCAGTTCTCTTGTAGTTGTCATGTGGTGAAGATCATGTCCATTGTACCCCTTAGTGAATGGAATCCAGAAGTCACAAATCATCCTGTCTTGGAAATATATCACTATTCCTTCAGTATAGCTGGATCAAAATCCTGGAACTCCCTCCCGAACAGCACTGTGTTAGTACCTTCACCTCATGGACTGCAGCATTTCAAGAAGGCAGCTTACCACCACCTTCTGAAGGGTAATTAGAGATGGACAGTAAATGCTGGCCTTGTCAGCCCTGCCCAAAACACATGAATGAACAAAAAAAAATCAATCTGTCACTTTTACTGATACCAGCTTTTTATTTCCAGAATTTTTTTACTCAAATTCTTTAAATTTAAAGAAAACTTTAAATTCTCAAACTGCCAGAGTTGGAATTGAATTCAAATTCTTGAATTATTGGTACAGGCCTGTCGATTACTAGTCTAGTAGAACAACCACTACACTGTACAAATGACTTTCTCTGCTGGCATTCAGATATTTTCCATTACAGTTGTACATTCCATATATTTGTACTCTGTAAATGATTGCATTGTTCAATGTACTTTGATGCTATTTTTCATAATCACAAGCAAAATCGCACAGCACATTAAAATATGCATTCTAGCTCAATTTGTAAATCAAACAAACACAGCCATTTTGTTAGTTTTTCAAAAATTCATGCTAGTCCTCAGATGACTTGTACAATGGTTATAATATTGAGCTATGATTCAGCTGCATTCAAGTGTGTGGGAGATGACACACATTTTGAGATGTATGATATTGAAAACGAAAGCTTATTCTGATCTCTCTCCACTGATGAGTTTCATGGATGCACATAACCATTTATGTTACGTGCAATTTTGGATAGTTATGCATCCCTTATGTATAGCATTTAGTTTTCCTCTGTAGAAAATGTTAAACCTAAAACATTTTGAAAAGAAAATTAGTAGATCATCGCGAGTTAAAGTCAAGTGGACAAATTGAAAGTATACCGAGAAATTGCATGCATCTGCTAATTCATTGGTTGCCTCAAGTAATTTAAATGTAATTTCAGGCTGTGAGTACTTTTTTTAATGTAATAAAATTATATTCATTTTCTTCTCTGGATATAGTTTTCTATCACTTCATGCTAAAATTAAATTAAAACCATAAAAAGTAACAGTTATGCAGCAGGGAAACAAATATTCCAGTCTGCTCAGCTTGCTCTGGTTATGCCAACTTGCACCTTTTTGATATAGGATAGTAGTTGCCAGGAAGCTACATGGCAAAATTTAATTGACATCATTATTACTTTGAAATTAAATTGGGGCTGCAAGATCAATGCAGATATTTCTTATTTTTGGTGAATATCTCGTCTTTATTTCCGTTGGCCATTTTGCAGTCAGCACGTGGATTGCAATAGCAGTGTTGAGGCACAGGTACAGAGGGCACCACAATGGCACATGGCCATAATGCTGTGCTGCTGAGCGATGTGGCATGGATTCATTCCTGTGATGCTCCATGTTGTTAATTACTGGTCTCGGATCTGCTATTGTAGTGCTGAATGGCAGTCTGATATTGTTCGACAAGATAGGAAAATCAGAGGGAGGGAGTCACCTTTGAGCCACTCCTGCTGCCTCCATTGCAAATACAGGCAATGCCTGGCGGTGGATTGACTGCCTGGAGTCCATCTGCCATCTCTGACGGGAATGGCATGTAGCCTGCAGAGAGGGGAAAAAACATTTTAGAACAGAACAAGAAGTATTTGAAGGCTAGCACTGGTAATAGTGTTGTGGAAACAAAGGGATATGTTTTTTTTAACCTGCAGATTACAGGGAAATATGTTGTATAATTCTGCAAGGATTGCTGCTGATCCTGATATGAACTAATGACACGAAACCCATCAGAGTTAAACAAATGAACCTGATAGTATTCCTGGTAATTGTGCATTAATATGCTGCATGGCTGTAAATCTTTTTTTTTACACAGCTCTGCAACTACAGCATCTCTTGTACAAATGAAAGCAACTTTAAAATAGTCACAAAAGTAAAATTGATTGGAATAAGGAGTAACACATGCCAGTGCCTCATTTTGTGATGTAATGCAACATCAAATAACAGTGAATAAACCTGCCAGGTTTGGTGATTCAGCTCAGTTTGATGAAAACTGGTTCCAGTCACTAAAACCATCTCCTGCTGTCGCAGAACATCTCTACCATCTGTCTGCTGCCTGTGTCAGGCTTTGAGTTCCATCTGTGGCCTTGCTGTCCCACTCCAATCACAACCATCTGCAGCCAGTGTTAGTCCCCCGTGTATTGTTGACAGCTTGTCTCCGAAGTCAAATCAATGGATTGTCCCATAGGAATGAGTGTTGATTCAGATTGTTCATGTTTTGATATTAGGCCAATTCAGATGATTTGGAATCAGATCCCCCAGACTAATTATATATGCCAGGCTGTGTACCATGAGCAGAAAATTGTCCTTGTGGGGAAAAATGCATTGGCAGTAATACATCAAGCATTTCTGTGCCTTAGTGTTTTAACTTTTAGCTGATGGCATTTGAAAAAGAAAGGCCGACAATATGACCAGTAGATATTTCAAAAATATTTTAATTTTGTGGTGCGCCCATCCAATCATTCTGATTTCCATGATGGTTGGAAACTACAGGGTCAATTTTAATCCCCCCCCCCCCAATGCCTGACAAGTACATGTGGGGAGGGGTTAAAATAGAGGCAGTATCTTTTACTCTGGGTTTGCTCTGCACTGGCACCTACTGCAAATTTAACAGGCATGTTTCAGGCACCACAGCCAGGCGAGAGGGCCTCTTAAATATGCAAAAGTCAGGGTCTGATGACACAAATAAAATTCCAACATGATTTTAACGCACAGTCACACCCAATACAGGAGCCTGCAGAGAAACCTGATGGCAAGCTGGAGAATGCCCTGAAGAGGGTTGGGAAGGTAAGTTTAAAATATAAATGTTTTTTTTTAATGGACTAGGAGGAATAGGAGATCCTCTCTGGGCCCTACAAGGAAACCTTGTGCTTCCCCAGCTCCTGGCCTTCCACTTAATTCCCTCTCCTCTGCCCCTAATTGCACCAGGATTTCCCGCCGCCCCCGGCACACTTACCTTAGTGACTGTTCCTGTGGGTCCTTGGGCATCTCAGTCTTGTCCGCTGGTCAGATATTGATTTCCGACGAGGTTTGATGGTAGATTTACCTGGGAGATGGTAATGAGTCCTGGTAGTTAAATTGGCTGAGACCTAACTCCAGTGGGGCCACGCAAGCTTGTCACGTACCCCACCATCTCCCCACCCGCCCCCCCCCCCCCCCCACCCCTACCCCTACACTGAACTTGTGCTTCGACTTGAAATGATCTGGGGATAACACTTGCTTTGGTCACTATTGTATTGATGGTACAGGTATAAAGATGTTCATGAAGATTTTCTCTGTTGGGTATTTTTACCAAAGTTGTGAATGCATTTTTTGCAATGGGTTTATGATTCCACTTGAAATACAGAAGAAATCGTCATGATATCTGTTTGCAATGATGCTACACACCAAGCCCAAACACTCGGGTCAGTCCATCAGAGGCATCCATTTTCTTGTCATTTTTGCTTCCTGAATTGAGAGATTTAGACTTACAGTCAGGTTTAAGCCTGAAAATGTTTCTCAACAACAGCCCATTTACTCTGCATCAATAACCTATTCTAGGCTCTGGGTCAACTTCAGTGCAAAACACTGTAGTTTTATCCTGGATGACATATAAGACGCGGAAACACCAACATGACATTTCTGTTCAGAAATTATTTTAGTTAACGTTAATCCTTTGACTATCTACCTTTTGCATTGTAGTCCAGTGTGTTTTCTCATCCACAGGAGAGTTTCAATTATCCATAATACCTCCCATTCCAGCAGATGAAAATATTACCATCTTGATAGATGTGAATAGCTTACTTAATTAAAATTCAGGGCCCAGTATACAGCTTAAATTCTGCAAGAATTATTACTTCAGAAAAGAAAATAGAGAACTACATTCTTTATTTAATTTAACAAAAATATACCGTTAAAAACAATTTTTTTTTGCAAATCATGTGAAGATGTATTTTTCAGTCAAAAAAGTTAGTTATTCCAGTCTTAATTTTCCTTTCTTGTAATATGAAAAAGTCTCATTGCCTTGTACAAATGTACATATGTATTGAAGATTGTCCAATACATAATGTGGGCAGCAACTTGAACTCTGATTTCAATTCTGGAGCTTTTGATTATGTTACCAGCCCTTGGTGGTTAATGGTACCCATATGAAATATGTATAGCCTGAAGCATTTTCCATGATTTCCAAAGGAGTTAGAAATACCTTGCCAAACTGCAACTAAACAGTGGAAAATATTTTCAATACAATCTTCAAAAGTACGTCTTAATAGGTTGTCACACTATATATGCTGCTTCCACAATTCAAACTTTTCATTTTTTCATTTTAGATTCATTATTTTATTTACAGTTAGCATTCAATAATACTGTATCCAGAATTGAGATCACTGGGCTAACAATTTAGCATTAGAGGTATGTTTAGTGGAGAAATATAGGCAGTATTGTCTAACAACATAATTTAAGCAACAGAAGCGGTTTTTCCACAATTTAAACCTTTGCATGGTCACATGCAATTCAAGCAGTGTAACATAAAATAGATTTTATTTTTATTATTACATGTTGCAAAGGGGAATGCTGACACTTATTCTTCACATAACTTTTAATTATTTGACCATGTACTTAAACATAAGTGCACCAGAATTATTATAATACACTGACGATGAAGTTGGCCTTAGGTAGTAGAGGATGTTTAAGGGACCATTTATGTTGATTTATTTCTCAAAAAAAAATATGAGAAGTTGCTGTATAACACTTTACAAGTCTTACTACTTTGGGATCTATCATCTGTCGTGTCCTTTGACATCAGTTTACTGAGAGTAATAGCTTAGCACCACTTCTGAGCAGGACTGGTAACAGTCGAGGAGATAGCTCCTCGAGTTTTAATTGGTACTGCTTCCTGTCAAGCAATGATAGACCCCAACCCCTCCAAACACCATTGCAGCATACTGCAAAAGTTCTGTGATATTAATATAGTATGAACAGTTCAAGGCATCTTTTTGGCTTTTAGACAGATTTATTTGTAAGATGATGCGAAACATAATTTGACTAATATAAACTTATCATCCTGACCACTCAGTAAACTTTTTAGTTTCCTGGTTTTGGCCATATTTTAGAAAAGGGGACCAAATCTCATCTGAGGTGCAATGTATTTCATTTAGCAAAGAGAGTGCATTTGGTTGTTGAAGAATTTAAATGGTGAGGGAATGGGGATCCTCCACTGCTGTGAGAAATGCATGGAGGAGTCTGTGCTTTTATTTTCGGAAATAACCTGAAAGGAACATTGTCTATTCGAAACATGTTCTGCTCTCTATTGTCGATATAATATCAGGGTGAATGATTCAAGAAAACTGCTTCATTCCTAAAATCATTTGTAGATTAACACAATCCTGCATTTTATAGTTTGCTTTAGAGATGCCAATTAAAATATGAATTAGCAAATGTGATCATTCTGGATTTATCTGAAGCAGCTTCTTTTGTCAATATAGTTATAATTGTGTGATTTCCTGGAAATTAACACAGATTTTCACTCAATAAAATCTGCCGTGATTAGAGTGATTAATTCTTTGGTGAGATTGTTACCTTATAGTATACACAGAATGCATTGGTTGTTGCCACTAGAATGGAATACAATCACCCCACAAATTCCACAGTGTATGTTAATTTAAGGAAAAATGCAGTAGAGGACAAAAGTGGAAGACACCACAGGCTGGTGGAATGGGTGGACACGTAGCATATGAAATTTAATGCAGAAAACTGCGAAGTGATGCATTTTGGAAGAATGAGGAGAGGCAATACCAAGGAAAGGGTACAATTCTAAAAGGGGTGCATGAACAGAGAGACTTGCGGGTGTTTGTGCACAAATCATTGAAGGTGGCAGGGCAGGTTGAGAAAATGGTTAACAGAGCTTACGGGATCATGAGCTTCACAAACAGAAGCATAGATTACAAAAGCAAGGAAGTTATGATGGACCTTTAAAAACACTGGTTCGGCCTCAACTGGAGTATTGTGTCCAATTCTGGGCACCGCACTTTACGAAGGATGTGAAGGTCTTAGAGCGGGTGCAGAAAAGCTTTACAAGAATAGTTCCAGGGATGAGGGACTTTGGTTACATGGATAGACTGGAGAAGCTGGGGTTGTTCTCCTTGGAGCAGAGAAGGTTGAGAGGAGATTTGATAAAGGCATTGGAAATCTTGAGGGGTCCAGACAGAATAGATAGAGAGAAAGTGTTCCCATTGGCAGAATGGTCGCGAACCAGAGGACACAGGTTTAAGGTGATTAGCAAATGAACCAAAGGCAACATGAGGGGAAACTTTTTTATGCAGCGAGAGGTTAGGATCTGGAATTCACTGCCTGAAAGGGTGGAGGCAGATTCAATCGTGGCTTTCAAAAGGGAATTGGATAAGTACCTGAAGGGGAAAAAAATTGCAGCGCTACGGAGAAAGGGCAGGGGAGTGGGACTAGCTGAAGTCCTCTTGCAGAGAGCCGGCACGGGCTTGACGGGCTGAATGGCCTTTGGTGCTGTAACCATTCTATGATTCTATGATGTTAAGGCTGCAAATCAAGATGAGGTATGGAGTGTTAAGTAATGGGGCAATTCCTACTTGAGGAACCCAGTGTCAGTATTAAATATTACCAGATCAAGTACAGCTTGGTTAGACACAGAATGAAGCTCCCTTTACTCTGCCTGAATAATATCCTCAGAAGTGTACTCCCTACTGCAACCTTGAAACATTTTTGCATTTGCCACACATCAGAGTGCAATTCATAATTTGTGCCAAATTAGGAATAGTTCTCTGGTGCTGTTGCATACTCATTAAGAATTGGATTGGGACTGGCAAACTCAGTTAATTTCAGAGTCTTCAACAGCGAGCAAAGACTTGAATCCCAACACTCTGGGCTGAATTAAAAATCCAAACCCAACTAACATAAGGGTGTGTGTTTTACCCAATGCACTCCATGTTCTGTGTTTAAAGTGGCAATCATCCAAAAGCTTTCATAATGTTATCGGTGAAACCCTATTTTCTCGTCATGTTGCGTCAGAATGTTTTCTTTTTGATTTGTAGGATCTGATCTCCTGTCAAAACGATCCAGATAAAATGAGCTGCTGTAAAAATCAGATTAGAAGGGGGGTTGTTTCTGCAGTTACTAACATCATAGGCAGTCCCTTGAAGCAAGGATGACTTGCTTCCACGCCAAAAAGAGATGAGATTACAGGTGTTTCAATGAAGGACCTAATATTTCAGATCCCAAACTACATCTTGGAGGGTGGAAGATACCTGTGCTTGGATTTTTTTAACGTGTGGTGGCCGTTGCACACCAGTCACCACACGGGCTTGACAGAGCTAGGTCTTGGTCCAGTGGCAAGGATTAACCACGACGACTGGAGATCAGCTCTGCTGCACGGACCTAGTGTGCACACATATTGCAGTGTGGGCTGGCCCGTGCTGCCCTTGGGCCCTTGTCCCTTCTGGGCCCAGACTCATGCCTCTCCTGGGCCCCGGTCACTTCCCTCTACGGACTCTTGCCCCTCCTTCGCCCTTCCTGCTGTGCCTGCCCGCACTGCAATCAGCGACCTGGCTTCGCAGCCGTCACCCTCCTGCAGTGGTATGCCGCCGCCACACACTGCTCCCTCTGATCGCTCCGGCCTGCTGATGGTCTTGCAGGCCGGGACTGTGCTGGCGCACACTGCTCTCTCTAATGCAGCCTTTCAATCAAAGTAAATTCTCTTCAATTCACTAACGTGGCCTTTCGATGGCGGTGCATTTACCCAGCACAAACAACAGAATGTACCACAGACAGGACCCTTGTAAAGAACAGAGGTAATATTTTTGCAGTAGGTAAATGGGTGGTTAGATTGGAAACAAAAATAAGAAATCAAGCCAATAAGGCAAAAATCAGGCCAAAATCTAACTGAAACTAAAACATTGCACAAGCTTGTCAAGTTTTTGGGGATATCTCAGCATGTTAGTCATTAAGAATCATCTCCTTCAAAGGCTTTGTTACCTCTGTGGAAAGTGCAAGGTTGCATTGATCAATGATGGTTTGAAATTTTCACCCTAATTCTTTCGCTGGGCGTAAGATAAATTACACACCTTATGTAAGCAACTGATGCAAGGGCCTACTAGCTGCTGCTTGAGGAGGCGGCATATGTTATGAAGGAATGGGATAAATTGAGAACCCAGGAGACATGGTAGGACTCGAGGAGAGGCCTCCGTACACACTAGACCCGGGGAGGTGAAGGAACTCGATTTATTTGCTCAATTTGTTTGGCAGCATGATATCAGCTCTTTCTCGAATCATGCTTCGGTGTATTGTGGTTTCAATCCCCAGAGAAACAAAATAAGTAGAAGTGAATGGCTTATTTCTTAAAAGGAAAGAGGGAATCTTTCATATATTTGATTTCCTCTGGTTTTATAGGCCCCAAGTTTCCACATGATTTGCTCCTGATTTTTAGGAGCAACTGGTGTAGAACGGAGTATCTTAGAAATCAGAATTCTCGTCATTTAGTTTGCTCCAGTTCTAGTCAGTTAGAACAGTTTCACTTTGGAACAGAATTTTTTTTTCAAAAGGGGGCGTGTCCGGCCACTTACGCCTGATTTCAAAGTTTCGTGAGTGAAAACTTACTCCAAACTAACATAGAATGGAGTAAGTGAAGATTTTTGTACGCTCGAAAAAACCTTGTCTACACTTTAGAAAATCAGGCGTAGGTTACAAATCAGGCGTAGGGAATGGTGGGGGGGGGGGGTTTAAAGGGAAGTTTACAAACATTAAACACTTCAGTTTTACAAATAAAGAGCCATCATCAATAATAAATGATAAATACATCAATAAATCAACCAATAAATCAATCAAAAAAAATTAATAAGAAATAATTTTTTTTTTAAATCAATAAATAAAACATTTTCTACTTACCGACTGCAGCACCGGGAGCCCTCCAACAGCGTTTTCATCTGCTGCAATGGTTGCCATCAGTGTGTTCACCGATCGGCTGGGAGCAGCTGTCAGTCAGTGAGCCCGGGTGCTGAGGGAGTCGCCCACAGGGTGCCAGCACGCACTCACAGACACACAAGCCCGGGCGCTGTCCACAGGTGCCAGTAAGCGAGACCTCCCGTGGTTCGGAAATTCTCTGTTCTGGCACCGGTCAGGTCCCGAGGGTGCCGGCCGGACCAGAGAGGTACAACCTGTACTGCAGCTGGCACATGTCGCAAACTCCAATACGCATCATTACTGTATATGTTTTAAATCTGCTTAATGGATACTTTTCTGACAACAACAACTTATATTTGTATAGCACATTTAATGTAGTAAAACATCTCAAGCTGCTTAACGAGTGATATCAATCAAAAAATAAAATTGACACCAAGCCACAGAGGAGATACCAGGACAAATGACAAATGACCAAAAGCCTGATCAAAGAGGTAGGTTTAAATGAGTATCTTAAAAGAAGAGAGAGGTGGAGAGGTTTTGGGAGGGAATTCCAGAGTTTCAGGCCAAGGCAGCTGATAGCGCGACCGTCCATACTGGAGCAATTAAAGTTGGGGATGTGCAGGCGGCCAGAATTGGAAAAGCGCAGAGATCTTGAAGGCTTGTATTGCTGGTGGAGGTTACAGAGATAGGGAGGAGCGAGGCCATGGAGGGATTTGAAAACAAGGATGAGGATTTTAAAATTAAGGTGCTGTCAAAACAGGAGCCAATGAAGGTCAGCGAGCACAGGGGTGATGGATGAACAAGCTTTGGAGCAAGTTAAGATATGGACAGCAGCGTTATGGTATAGCTTTGGAATAGTCAAGTAACAAAGACATGGAGGAGGGTTTCAGCAGCACATGAACTGAGGCAGAGTCACAGTCGAGCGATGTTCCAGAGGTGGAGGTAAGCAGTCTTGGGGATGGAGCGGATATGTGGTATCTAAGAAAATATATAATTATATATATATATATATATATATCTATAATATCAAGAAATGGCTGAGCGCACAGGATACAGCAAAGGCTATGGGCCCCCGACAATATCCTGGCTGTTGTGCTGAAGACGTGCTCCAGAACTAGCCGTGCCTTTAGCAAGCTGTTCCAGGACAGCTATAACACTGGCATCTACCCAACAATGTGGAAAATTGAGCAGGTTTCTCCTATCCACAAAAGCAGGACCAATCCAATCCGGCCAATTACGGCCCCATCAATCTACTCTCAATCATCAGCAAAGTGCTGGAAGATGTCGTCGACAGTGCTATCAAATGGCATTTACTCACCAATAACCTGCTCACTGATGCTCAGTATGGGTTCCTAAGTAATATTCATCTCTCAAACTCATTACAGCCTTTGTCCAAACATGGACAAAAGTGCTCAATTCCAGAGGCATGGTGAGAGTAACTGTCCTTGAAATCAAGGCAACATTTGACCGAGTGTGACATCCGCAAGCCTGAGTAAAATTGAAGTCAATGGGAATTAGGGGGAAAATTTCCACTGGCTGGAGTCATACCTAGCACAAAGGAAGATGGTTGTGGTGGATGGAGGTCAATCATCACATCCCCAGGACATCGGTGCAGGAGTTCCTCACGGCAGTGTCCTCGGCCCATCCACCTTCAGCTGCTTCATCAATGACCTTCCCTCCATCAGAAGGACAGAAGTAGCAATATTCGCTGGTGATTGCACGGTGTTCAGTTCCATTCACAACTCCTCAGATAATGAAGCGGTTCATGCCTGCATGCAGCAAGACCTGGATGACATTCAGGCTTGGGCTGATAAGTGGCGAGTAACATTCGCACCACGCAAGTGCCAGACAATGACCACATCCAACAAGTGATAGTCCAACCACCACCCCTTGAGATTCAGCGGAATTACCATCGCCGAATCCTCCACCATCAATATCCTGGGGGTCACCATTGACCAGAAACTTACCTGGACCAGCCACATAAATACTGTGGTTACAAGAGCAGGTCAAAGGTTGAGTATTCTGTGGTTTTACAGTGCTGTACTGGACGTCACCATAACCCAGGTCGCTGATTGGAGTGTGGGCAGGTACAGCAGGAGCGGTGATGTCGGGGTGAAGGATCAGTGAGAGATTGCAGAGTGATGTGATCGAGGCCCAGAAGAGGCATGGGCCTAGGAGTAGCACGGGCCAGCCCACATTGTGATATGTGTGCGCACTAGGTCCGTGCAGCAGAGCTGGTCTCAAGTCGTTTTGTTTATCCCTTGCCACTGGACCAACACCAAGCTCTGTCAAGCCCGTGTGGTGGCTGGTGTGCAACGGCCATCACACATTCAAACAATCCACATACAGATATCTTCCACCCTTCATGATGCAGTTCAGGACCTGAAATATTAGATCCTTCATTGAATCACCTGTGAACTCATTGAACTCATCTCTTTTTGGCATGGAAGCAAGTCATCCTGAATTCGAGGGATTGCCTAAGAAGAAGAATAATTCTGCGGTAAATGACTCACCCTCTGAGTCACTAAAGCCTTTCCAATATCTGCAAGGCACAAGTCAAGAACCTGATGGAATACTCTCCACTTGCCTGGATGAGTGCAGCTCCAACAACACGCGAGGCTTGACACCATCCAGTCAAAGCAGCCCGCTTGATTGGCACCCCATCAACCACCTTAAACATTCACTCCCTCCATCACCGACATACCATAGCTGCAGTGTGTGCCATCTACAAGATGCACTGCGGCAACTCGCCAAGCCTTCTTCGCCAGCACCTCCCAAACCCGCGATCTCTACCACCTCGAAGGACAAGGGCAGCAGGGGAACACCATCACCTTCAAGTTCCCCTCCAAGAATTCTTCAGCGCAGAATTTTTAAAATGCATTCAGAAGTATTTTTTAGCCAGAATGCAGCAAGTTCCACAAGGGAGGGGGTAGATCTGGATTTAGTTTCAGGGAATGAAGCTGGGCAGCTGGATGGGGTATCAGTGGGAGTCCGTTTTGGTAGTAGTGATAATAATTCAATTAAATTTAGCGAAGTTATGGAAAAGGAAAAAGATAGATCAGAAGTAAAAGTTCTTAATTAGGGAAAGGACAATTTTACTTAGCACAGATGTGATATAGCAAAATTGGACTGGAAACATCTATTTGAAGGTAAATCAGTGTCAGAGCAATGGGAAGCATTCAAGGAGGAGATAGTGAGACTTCAGAGTAAATATGTTCTCTCAAACAAAAAGAGAGCTACCTGGATGTCAAGGGGATAAGGCTTATGTCAGAGTTAGATACTGCAGAAAGCGGATAGTATAGTAAGTGCAGGGGTGAAATTAAAAATGAAAATAGGAAAGCAAAGAGAGGGCTTGAAAAAATATTGGCAACTAAAATCAATGTAAACCCAAAGATATTTTACAAATACATAAAGAACAAGTGGAGAACTAAAGAAAGAGTAGGGCTTATTAGAGATCAAAAATGAAGCTTGTGGAGGCGGAAGACATGCGTATGGTTCTTAATGAACACTTTGCGTCTGTCTTCACAAAAGAGAGGGACGATGCAGACATTGTAGTTAAGAAGAAGTGTGAGGTATAGCATCTTTGAAAGTAGATAAATCGCCAGGCCCAGATGATATGTATCCCAGGCTGATGAGAGAAGCAAGAGAGGAAATAGTGGAGACTCTGACCATCATTGTTCAATCCTCTCTGGCTACAGGTGTGGTGCCAGAGGACTGCTAATGTTGTACCATTGTTTGAAAAGGGAGAAAGGGATAGATCGGGTAATCACAGGCCAGTCAGCCTCACCTTGGTGGTGGGTAAAATGAAACAATTCTGAGGGACAATATTAATTGTCATTTAGAAAGGCACAGATTAATCAAGGACAGTCAGCTTGGATTTGTTAAGGAAAGGTCGCATCTGACGAGCATGATTGAATTTTTTGAGGAGTTAACATAGAAACATAGAAACACAGAAAATAGGTGCAGGAGTAGGCGATTCGGCCCTTCGAGCCTGCACCACCATTCAATATGATCATGGCTGATCATGCAACTTCAGTACCCCATTCCTGCTTTCTCTCCATACCCCTTGATCCATTTAGCTGTAAAGGCCACATCTAACCCCCTTTTGAATATATCTAACGAACTGGCCTCAACAACTTTCTGTGGTAGAGAATTCCACAGATTCACAATTCTCTGAGTGAAGAAGTTTCTCCTCATCATGGTCCTAAATGGCTTACCCTTTATCTTTAGACTGTGACCTCTGGATCTGGACTTCCCCAACATCGGGAACATTCTTCCTGCATCCACCTGTCCAATCCCGTCAGAATTTTATATGTTTCTATGAGATCCCCTCTCATTCTTCTAAATTCCAGTGTATATAAGCCGAGTCGATCCAGATTTCTTCATACAACAGTCCTGCCTTTCCCGGGAATCAGTCTGGTGAACCTTCGGTGCACTCCCTCAATAGCAAGAATGTCCTTCCTCAGATTAGGAGACCAAAACTGTACACAAAATTCAAGGTGTGGCTTCACCAAGGCCCTGTACAACTGCAGTAAGATCTCCTGCTCTTATACTCAAATCCTCTTGCTATGAAGGCCAACATACCATTTGCCTTCTTCACCGCCTGCTGTAGCTGCATGCCAACTTTCAATGACTGATGAACCATGACACCCAGGTCTCACTGCACCTCCCCTTTTCCTTATCTGCCGCCATTCAGATAATATTTTGCCTTCGTGTTTTTGCCCCCAAAGTGGATAAACTCACATTTATCCACATTGTACTGCATCTGCCATGTATTTGCCCACTCGCCTAACCTGTCTAAGTCACCCTGCAGGCTCTTAGCGTCCTCCTCACAGCTCACACCATCACCCAGTTTCATGTCATCTGCAAACTTGGAATTGAGTGTAATATCTCCATCATTTAAATCATTAATATATATTGTAAAGAGCTGGGGTCCCAGCACTAAGCCCTGCGGCACCCCACTAGTCACTGCCTGCCATTCTGAAAAGGACCCGTTTATCCCAACTTTCTGCTTCCTGTCTGCCAACCAATTCTCTATCCACATCAGTACATTACCCCCAATACCATGTGCTTTGATTTTGCACACCAATCTCTTGTGTGGGAACTTGTCAAAAGCCTTTTGAAAGTCCAAATACACCACATCCACTGGCTCTCCCCTGTCCACTCTACTAGTTACATCCTCAAAAAATTCCAGACGATTTGTCAAGCATGATTTCCCTTTCATAAATCCATGCTGACTTGGACCAATCCTGTCACTGCTTTCCAAATGCGCTGCTATTTCATCTTTAATGATCATGTAAAGGATATTCATGCTTACATACCGCGTCAGGTCGTTGAACTTTTTCCTGCATTGGGTGGCTGTGCTGGGCACCATGTTTCTCGCAGACACGCTCTGCACAACTTCCCTCCACAATCTGCAGAACGTCTGTGGCCTCCTGCCAGTCTCTGACCGCACCAATTCACGTCGCCTCTCCACACCATCCAGGAGCGCATCCACGGCGGCATCGGAGAACCGGTGCGCACACTGACGAGCTCTCGCCTCTGCCATCTTCCCCCTCTCAGTAAGATTATGCAGGCAGCGAAGATAAGCGTGAGGCAATGCCGCGTCATAACACCGCCTCAATTGAATTCAGATGGCACCATTATGTCTGTGACGCAGATACAAATGCTGATTACCGTTCAGATTTAACCGGCCCACTTAACGCCTCAAGAGTGGCATGCAATGCCTAACTTACCGCTCCAATCCCCTCTTCAGGCGGTAAAACTGAATTTCACGGTTGGTGGTGGTAATTACTGACAGTTGGTAAAATCACCGAACAGGCGGTGTAACCGCCTCTAAATGGGCGTTACTAAATTTTCATCCCTCTATGTTTTAACATGGCTAAAAAATAAACTTAACTTATTGAACATGTTTTTAATGTATGAATGAGTGATAACATTTTATTTTTCTATTTTATTAAATTCTTATGCTGGTAAAAGAAGACCTTACACCTGTTTTTACCAGCTATAAGAATTTCAAGGGCATTCACTGGGCAGGACAGATCGCAAGTTCCTGGTTTCAGCGCATGTGCAGTGCAGGCCTAAACCCGGCCCTATGGGCATGTGTGCACCTCGTATACGCCTGCAAGGGTCGCAAATTCAGCCCCAATAACTCAACATTTCCGGAACCAATTTCATGTGCTGCTATGTCCTCCAGGGTTGTCTGCAGTGCTGAGAAGCCATCAATCATGGCAAGAAAAAAAGAACTTGCATTCATATTGCACCTTTCATATCCTGATTCCCAAGCCTTTCACAGCCAATGAGGTATTCTTGAAGTGCAGTCGCTTTTTTGTAAGCCAGTGAGATAAATGACCAGTTAATCCGTGTTGGTTGAGGGATAAATGTTGGCTATGGCACCAGGGGATCTCTCCTGCTCTTTGAAAAGTCCCATTAGATCTTCCACATCCACCTGAACAAGCAGGCAGGACAGCACTCCCTCAGTGCAGCACTGAAGTGGCAGGCTAGATTTGCGTCAAACTCTTGCAGTCTACCTGCATTCTCGAAGATCGCAAAGCCTTGGCTCTGGCACCATATACCTCAACTCTTCCTGTCACGATGGGGAGAGAGTATAGACTCTATTATGTATGCAGACCTCACCAATGTATAAGACTTGCCACTAGGGGGCACAGCTGTGGGAGACCCAAGAGTCACCTGTGCACCCTGGGCAAGCAGGTATAAAAGGCAATTCACCATGCTGCTTCCTCACTTTGGAGTTACATTAAAGAGACCAAGGTCACAACAGGTTTGAGCTTACAACACAGTCTTGTGGAGTTATTCTGAACATAATAATTGGCGACGAGTTACAGATCACGAACTTTCACGCGGTAATGGCTGCCGTTGGTATTCTTGAGAGATTTGCTGAGGGTGATGATTGGGAAGCCTTCGTTGAGTGTCTCGACCAGTACTTCGTGGCCAACGAGCTGGACACAGCTGAGACGGTGATCAAGCGCAGGGCGATTCTCCTCACCATATGTGGCTCTTCGATATATGGCCTCATCAAAAATCTGCTGGCACCGATCAAACCAACGGACAAGACTTACCACAGAGCTGTGCACGCTGGTTCGGGAACACCTCAAGCCGAAGGAGAGCATCCTAATGGCCAGGTATCGCTTTTACGCGCACCATCGCTCCGAGGGTCAGAACGTGGCGAGCTTTGTCGCCGACCTAAGATGCCTTGCGGGACAGTGCGAATTTGCCGGATCTTTGGGAGAAATGTTGCGGGACTTTTTCATACTTGGAAACGGCCAGGAGGTCATTCTTCGCAAACTGCTGTCTGCCGAATCACGATAGCCCAGGCTTTCATATCCATGCGTGACAACACGAAACAGATATCCTCACAGCATCGAAGCTCACCGGCAAGTACTGTGCATAAAATAATGCCTTCAGCAGGCAGAACTGTACACCAGGCGTAGAGTGACTCAGAAGCCGCTGTGGGGCGTGAATGTGTATCCATTAACACCATGTTGGTGCTGCGGGGGCAGTCATGGAGCCCATCAATGTCGATTCAAGCACTATGTGTGCAAGGGCTGTGGAACAATGGGGCACATCCAGCGAATGTGCAAATGACCTCTGACTCACCACGTGGCAGAATTAGGAGAGGACGACCGATCCAGCGTGGATCACACTGAACGAGCAGGAGAGGCAACTCAATCTGAGGATGAAGAGGAAGTGTATGGGATATACACCTTCATCACCAAAAGCCCTCCGATAATGTTAAAAGTTAAACTTAACAGCATTCCAGTCTCCATGGAATTGGACACAGGAGCGAGTCAATCAATCATGAGCCAGAAGGTCTTTGAGAAACTGTGGAGCAACAAGACACAGAGGCCACAACTGGGCCCGATTCACACAAAGCTGCGCACTTACACCAAAGAACTCATACCTGTTATAGGCAGTGCGGCAGTGAAAGTATTGTACGACGGAATGGTGCATGATTTACCACTATGGATTGTACCAGGCGATACTGTTCGGCAGAAGCTGGCTCGGAAAGATCCGATGGAACTGGGATGACATCAAAGCACTGTCTTCGGTGGATGACACCTCGTGCACCCAGGTGTTAAACAAATTCCCGGCGTTATTTGAGCCAGGCATCGGCAACTTCACAGGCGTCAAGGTGCAGATCCATCTTGTTCCTGGTGCACGGCCTGTTCATCACAAGGCCCGAGCAGTCCCATATATGCTGCGAGAGAAAGTTGAGATCGAGCTGGACAGACTTCAACGAGAGAGGATCATATCGCCAGTCGAGTTCAGCGAGTGAGCCAGTCTAATCGTGCCAGTGCTAAAGAGCGATGGGATGGTCAGAATCTGCGGGGACTGCAAGGAAACTATCAACTGAGTTTCGTTACAGGATCAGTACCCATTACCTAAAGCAGAGGACCTATTCACAATGCTAGCAGGGGGAAAGTCGTTCACCAAGCTAGATCTAACCTCTGTTTACGTGACACAGGAGCTGGCTGAACCGTCAAAGAAGTTGACGTGCATCAACACACACAAAGGATTGTCCGTGTACCACAGATGCCCTTTTGGGATTCATTCGCTGCGGCCATCTTCCAGAGGAACACGGAGAGTCTGCTGAAATCGGTTCCGTACACCGTGTTGTTCCAAGATGATATCTTGATCGCAACACCACCGAACACTTGCACAACCTGGAAGAGGTTCTAAAGCGACTGGACAGAGTGGGACTCAGGCTGAAATGCTACAAGTGTGTTTTCCTGGTGCCAGAGGTCGAATTTCTGGAGGGAAAGATTGCGGCAGACGGCATCAGACCCACGGACTCCAAGACGGAGGCCATCAAGAATGCACCCAGATCATAGAATGTGATGGAGCTGCGTTCGTTCCTGGGACTCCTCAACTGTTTTGGTAACTTTCTACCGGGGTTGAGCACCTTGCTGGAACCCTTGCATTTATTGCTACGCAAGGGTGATGACTGGGTAAATCTCAAGAGTCAGCCTTTAATAAGGCCAGAAACCTGCTATGCTCTAACAAGTTACTTGTATTGTATGACCCGTGTAAACGTTTAGTACTAGTTTGTGATGCATCGTCGTAAGGGGTCAGTTGTGTGTTACAGCAAGCAAATGTGTCAGGCAAACTGCAACCGGTTGCATATGCATCCAGAAGTTTATCCAAGGCTGAAAAAGCCTACAGTATGGCTGAGAAAGAAACGTTAGCATGTGTATATGGGGTTAAGAAAATGGCACCAATACCTATTTGGTCTCCGGTTCGAGCTTGAAACCGACCACAAGACGCTTACTTCACTGCTCTCAGAAAGCAAAGGTATCAACACCAATGCTTTGTCCCACATCCAAAGATGGACACTAACATTGTCTGCGTATGATTATGTAATCCACCACAGACCAGGCACTGAGAACTGCACTGACGCTCTCAGTCAGCTACCATTGCCCACCACCAGGGTGGAAATGGCGCAACCCGTAGACTTGCTTCTGGCAATGGATGCTTTTGAGAGTGAGGGGTCACCCGTCACAGCTCACCAGATCAGGATCTGGACTAGCCAAGACCCTGTGCTATCAATAGTATAAAGCTGCATCCTTAATGGGAGCTGGTTGGTGGTTCCTGGGGAAATGCAAGGTGAAATTAAGCCGTTCCATCAACATAAGGATGAATTGTCCATCCAATCGGATTATCTCCTATGGGGGAATCATGTAATTTTGCCAAAAAAAGGCAGGGAAACGTTTATACGCGACCTACACAGTACCCACCCAGGCATAGTCATGATGAAGGCTATCGCCAAGTCGCACGTTTGGTGGCCCGGCATTGACTTCGAATTGGAGTCATGCGTACACCAATGCAACACTTGCTCACAGCTGAGCAACGCACCCAGGGAGGCCCCACTGAGCCTGTGGTCCAAGGTCCATGTAGATTTCGCTGGCCCTTTCTAGGAAAGATGTTTCTAGTAGCAGTGGACGCTTACTCAAAATGGAGTTAATGTATAATAATGTCATCATGTACCTCCACTGCCACCATTGAAAGCCTCAGGGCCATGTTTGCCATCCATGGTTTGCCCGACATCCTTGTTAGTGACAATTGGCCGTGTTTCACCAGCTCGGAATTCAACGAGTTCATGACCTGCAATGGCATTAAGCATGTCAGGTCTGCCCCATTTAAGCCCACATCCAATGGTCAAGTGGAACGGGCAGTCCAAACCATCAAGCAGAGCTTGAAATGCATAACAGACGACTCCTTGCAGACCCGGTTATCTCGGGTCCTGCTCAGCTACCGAACGCGACCCCACTTGCTCACCGGGGTTCCCCCTGCAGAATTGTTAATGAAGAGAGCACTCAAAACCAGGCTCTCCTTAGTCCACCCGGATCTCAATGATTATGTAGAAACCTAGCAGCACCGGCATAACGTGTACCATGATCGCGCGACTGTATCGTGTGACATTGAGGTCAATGATCCGGTTTTTGTTCTCAATTACGGTCATGGTCTCAAATGGATCACTGGCACTGTTTTAGCCAAGGAGGGGAATAGAGCGTTTGTTGTTCAAAACTGTTGAATGGGCAAACTTGCAGAAAGCACTTGGATCACACCAAACTACGGTTCACTGACAACCAAGAACAGTTTGAAGAAGACTTTACCATCTATGATCCACAAACACATATCCAACCAGTAATCGACCTCGCTGTCAACCATGAGGATGAACTCACCATGCCCGCCAGTCCGATCAGACCAGCCACACTGCAGTGCAGCAATGATCCGACCAACTCACCCAGGCCAGGACTTCAACTAAGGCAATCGACCTGGGAACGCAGAGCGCCAGATCGCCTCAGCCTGTAAATAACTTGTACATAAGACTTGGGGGGGGGGCGCGGGGGTGAGTGATGTTATGTATGTAAATGTCACCAATGTGTAAAACTTGCCATGAGGGGGCACACCTGTGGGAGACCTACGAGTCACCTGTGCACCCTGGGCAAGCAGGTACAAAAGGCAATCCACCATACTGCTTCCTCGCTTTGGAGCTACATTAAAGAGACCTAGGTCACAACAGGTTTGAGCTTACAACACAGTCTTGTGGAGTTATTCTGAACATAATAGACTCCATAGTGGATAAAGGGGAACCAGTGGATGGAGTGTATTTCGACTTCCAGAAGGCATTTGACAAGGTGCCACATAAAAGATTATTTCTCCAGATAAAAGTTCACAGGGTTGGGGGTAATATATTAGCATGGATAGAGGATTAGCTAACTAATAGAGCACAAAGAGTCAGGATAAATGGTTCATTCTCTGGTTGGCAACCTGTAACTAGTGGGGTGCCGCAGGGATCAGTGCTGGGACCCCAACTATTTACAATCTACATTAACGACTTGGAAGAAGGGACTGAGTGTAACATAGCCAAGTTTCTGACAATACAAAGATGGGAGGAAAAGCAATGTGCGAGGAGGACACAAAAAATCTGCAAAAGGATAAGACAGGCTAAGTGAGTGGGCAAAAATTTGGCAGATGGAGTATAATGTTGGAAAGTGTGAGGTCATGCACTTTGGCAGAAAAAAATCAAAGAGCAAGTTATTATTTAAATGGAGAAAGATTGCAAAGTAGCGCAGTACAGCAGGACCTGGGTGTACTTGTGCATGAAACAAAAAAGGATGGTATGCAGGTACAGCAAGTGATCAGAAATGACAATGGTATCTTGGCCTTTATTGCAAAGGGGATGGAGTATAAAAGCAGGGAAGTCTTGCTACAACTATACAAGGTATTGGTGAGGCCACATCTGGAATACTGCGTGCAGTTTTGGTTTCCATATTTACGAAAGGATATACTTGCTTTGGAGGCAGTTCAGAGAAGGTTCACGAGGTTGATTCCAGAGATGAGGGGGTTGATTTATGAGGAAATATTGCGTAGGTTGGACCTCTGCTCATTGGAATTCAGAAGAATGAGAGGTGATCTTATCGAAACGTATAAGATTATGAGGGGTCTTGACAAGGTGGATGCAGAGAGGATGTTTCCACTGATGGGGGAGACTAGAACTAGAGGGTATGACCTTAGAATAAGGGGCAGCCAATTTAAAACAGAGATGAGGAGAAATTTCTTCTCTCAAAGGGTTGCAAAGCTGTGGAATTTGCTGCCTCAGAGAGCTGTGGAAGCTGGGACATTGAATAAATTTAAGCCAGAAATTGACAGTTTCTTAAAAGATGGGGGCTAAGGGGTTATGGGGAGTGGGCGAGGAAGTGGAGCTGAGTTTCAGATGTCCCCAAAAGTACGTCACCATCCTCCACCTGCTCCACAATGACACGCAGGCCATGACCCTTAACAACGGATCCATCACAGAACCAATTCACATCCGGACCGGTGTTGAGCAGGGCTGCGTCATCGCCCCAACCCTCTTCTCAATCTTCCTTGCTGTCATGCTCCACCTCACAGTTGACAAACTCCCCGCTGGAGTGGAATGAAACTACAGAACCAGTGGGAAGCTGTTCAACCTTCGCCGTCTCCAGGCCAGGTCCAAGTCTACTCCAAACTCTGTTGTCGAGCTACAGTACGCGGATGACTCCTGCGTCTGTGCACCCACAGAGGCTGAACTCCAGAACATAGTTGACGTATTTCCCGAAAGCATCGGCCTTATGCTTAACATAAGTTAGACAAGTGTCCTCCACTAGCCTGTCCTCGCCGCACAGCACTGCCCCCCAGACATCAAGATCCACGGCGCAGCCCTTGACAACGTGGACCACTTCCCTTATCTCAGGAACCTCCTATCAACAAGAGCAGGCATTGACGACGAGATCCAACACCGCCTCCAGTGCGCCAGTGCAGCCTTCGGACGCCTGAGGAAAAGAGTGTTTGAAGACCAGGCCCTCAAAGCTCATGATCTGCAGGGCTGTAGTAATACCCGCCTTCTTGTATGGCTCAGAGACGTGGACCATGTACAGTAGACACCTCAAGTCGCTGAAGAAATACCACCTGCGACGTCTCCGCAAGATCCTACAGATCCCCTGGGAGGACAGACGCACCAACATTAGCGTCCTCGTCCAGGCCAACATCCCCAGCATTGAAGCACTGACCACACTTGATCAGCTCCACTGGGCAGGCCACATAGTTCGCATGCCAGACACGAGACTCCCAAATCTAGCACTCTACTCGGAACTCGTCCACAGCAAACAAGCCAAAGGCAGGCAGAGGAAACGTTACAAGGACACCCTCAAAGCCTCCCTGATAAAGTACAACATCCCCACTGACACCTGGGAGTCCCTGGCCAAAGACCGCCCTAAGTGGAGGAAGTGCATTCGGGAGGGCGCTGAGCTCCTTGAGTATCGTTGCCGAGAGCATGCAGAAAGCAAGCCCAGGCAGCGGAAGGAGCGTGCGGCAAACCAGACTCCCTGCCCACCCTTCCTCTCAACCACTGTCTGTCCCACCTGTGACAGAGACTGGGGTTCTCGTATTGGGCTGTACAGCCACCTAAGAACTTATGCTAAGAGTGGAAGCAAGTCTTCCTTGATTCCGAGGGACTGCCTATGATGATGATGGGAGCTGAGTCCATGATCAGATTAGCCATGATCTTATTGAATGGCAGAGCAGGCTTGAGGGACAATATGACCTACTCCTGTTCCTATTTCTTATGTTCTTATATCGGGCAAATAGAGACTCTACTTGAGTGAGTTTTTTGGTAGCTCAGTTTGGAGACTTAAGCATGACAATGGATTTATGAGAGTCGTCAGACGGAAATATTAAGGGGGCCAGGGTGGGCTGACTGTGGGGTATGGTTTCATCTCCCCCCAACAGCAGATGGTGATGTTGTTCTGTGCAAAATAGTATAATGGTGCCACCTGGTGGGTAAAAATAATACTACATCTGCAAATGTGTATTATCTATTTAGAAATTATGAAACAAAACAAAATGTGATTGCACTTCTTCTGAGAATACTGCTCACGGTGTGGAAATGCGATATCATGGTACAGGTGGAAATCCCACCTCACCACACTTTGACAGCATTGTGAGAGCAGCAGAAGGTCCTGGTTTTACTGTCTTCGATTGCACACCACATGGGCAAAAGACATAAGGTTGGGCACCCATGGGGAACATTAGTTGGTGCATATTGTAGATGGAGGGAGCTAGCGAGACACTGGAGAGAAAATACTTTTAACTTTAAGATAATCTATTGATAGTTGCATTTGCTTTTTAAAGGGGTCCCATCCTGTGTAATCTTCTCTTTTATCTCCTAGTTTATGAATCAATCCTGAAAGGAAGCATTTCACATTCATTTAATAGTTCCAAAGAGCACCCCCATATGTCAGCCTAAAGGCTCATGTCAGGTCTTAATGTTTTAAATGTTATGTTTTGATATAATGTCTTCAGTGACTTGCAACAGTAATGTTGTAGGGGAACAGACTGTAGTGTTTGAAGGAGTTTCCGGGAGGCACATAAACACGCCGCTTGATATCTGTCAGCACATGCTTGTTCGTTAAGTATAAGGACACTCTTGCCAAGTAGTACTTGAATCAATGCCATACTTGTGGATCTGTATTCTATGTGCCAGAATAGTATTGGATCTCTGTTAAAGCCCATCAGCTTAGAAATGAGAAATATTATTTCAAAACATGTACTGCAATATGGCGCAGTGTGCATAACCTACAATTCCAGTGACTAATAGCAAGTCAGGCACAGGTAGGTAAAAGTCGTAAGAAAGTCTGGAGCTAGAAAAAGCCATTTGTCCCAACAATAGAGATGTTAACAGCACTACTCATTTTTTTTCAGGGGACGGGAGGGACTTAATGTTCAAGGCATAAGAAATCCTTCTGCTGTATTGCAAAAAATTGAGCAGTGCTATTAATATTTATATAAGCTTCATTCCCCTTTCTCATCAGATATTGACTGGGAATCGTGAATCAATAACCTCTCTGAAGTCTGTTCAACGTGTCCAGCATGCTGTTGAAAGAAAACAGTATTTTCTAATCCCTAATCTTGTTGAGTCTTGTGAATTTTCTTCTTTGTCCTCCAGTTTTAGTTCAGGTGTGAGTTATGGCTGGTTTTACTTTAAATAAATGGCAAATATCTTTAACAATGTTTTCTCCATTGTGCTGTTAGAAATAACCAAGTTATGGTGATCTGATCACCTAAATAATCATGATCAACTGTAAACCAATATGGTAAGTGTATTGTGTTTAATCAGAGTTTAAGATGGAATATAACACGCTAGTTATACAGCAAAAACATACGATCATGATAAGTAGCTGGTATCGATCCAATCCGACAAATGGCTGGTGTGTGTGAGCAATTCCTTGGCTTGTGGCCTCTCTTCCTCTGCCTAGAACCTCCTTCAGTGAGCATGAGATCGCGCTCAAGTGTTCAACCAGCCTAACTTCTGTATGGCTCTTCCCTCCACCGTCTGCACTGAAAAGCTCTCTAGGTCTCTCTTTTATTTTATTTTTTGAGGGGGGGGAGGGCGGCGAGGGGGGAAGCCTGTAAAGGAATATTGACAAGACATTTTAACCGATAGAGGTGCCCCTAAAAACTCAGTACCCAATGGAGCTTCGAGTTCTTTGTCTCAATTCCTAAATCAAGACGCTCCCGAAAGATGTCTCATGATCTTGTCCATAAGTCTTTCTTGCTTATCCTTTCTCAAAGTTTTTTCATTGGAATTTATGTCTTATCTCCCTTTTGATCCAGCAAATAATGTATGTCATAGTGCAGAATGCTGTAACATCAACAGGGAACCAAAACGTTAGTACTTCTACTGGTCTGGGGAGACTCGCTGTCTCCAGTTCTAACACAATCATGTAAACAAAGCATTATTCCTGTCACAGTTTTGTTCACATATACATTTTAGGCACCCCTGATTTCCAACAGTGCCCATCACACACTATTGGGCATATCTATCTTTGATTGTAAATATCAGGGAAAGAAAATTGCCAATGATGTTTTCACTATTGTTCGCAGATAGAAAAAAAATCTACCGCTGTACATGGACTGAGAATTACCGATGCGTAGCGTGCTCTAATGCCTGTGCCAATACCACTGAAGTAAATCAGGAAGCAGTGATTAGGGTACGATAATCTTGGGTTTTAAAAACCTGAAGATTAGAAGAGGAAGGAAAGAAAGAAGAAAGACTTGCATTTATATAGCGCGTTTCACAACCACCGGGCATCTCAAAGCGCTTTACAGCCAATGAATTATTTTTGGAGCAAAGTCACTGTTGTAATGTGGGAAACGCAGTAGCCAACTTGTGCACAGCAAGCTCCCACAAACAGCAATGCGATAATGACCGGATAATCTGTTTCTGTTATGTTGATTGAGGGATAAATATTCGAAGTGACTATTTGTACTGTGCTTTTCCTGTCGAGTCCACCCCCCAATCCTCCCCGCCCTGTCAGGTCCCCAGCCCCCAATGCCTCCCGCCTGAACCGGAAGTGCAGCCCGAACCGGAATCAGTCCGACCACGTGTGCTGCTGATCCTCCGAGAACCTGCTGATGGACTGAGCCTGCTGATCTTCCACTGCCGAGCCTGCTGATCCTCAGCCAGGAGAGCAGGCAGGGAGGCAGCTGAACTCTCCGCCGGATCCCGATCCCCATACTGAGCCCTGAGCCCCGAGCCCCCCGCCGAGCCTCGAGCCCCCCGCTGAGTCCTGAGCCCCGAGCCCCCCGCTGAGCCCCGAGCCCCCCGCTGAGCCCCGAGCCCCCCCGCTGAGCCCTGAGCCCCGAGCCCCCCACTGAGCCCCGAGCCCCCCGCTGAGCCCTGAGCCCCGAGCCCCCCACTGAGCCTCGAGCCCCCCGCTGAGTCCTGAGCCCCGAGCCCCCCGCTGAGCCCCAAGCCCCCCCGCTGAGCCCTGAGCCCCGAGCCCCCCCGCTGAGCCCTGAGCCCCGAGCCCCCCACTGAGCCCCGCTGAGCCCCGAGCTCCCCGCTGAGTCCCGAGCCCCGAGCCAACTGCTGAGCCCCGAGCCCTGAGCCAGTGGGAGAGTGGCGGGCAGAGAATGCCGGTGGGCGACAAGGTGGAGAGAGAGCGCCTGTTGGTTAGGCGGGGTGGGGGATGAGAGCATATTTGGAGGGGGGGAGAAGAGAGAGCTTGGTTGTAGGGAGAGAGAGAGCCTGTTAGCGGGGGGAGAGATGAGAGCATATTTGGAGGGGGGAGAAGAGAGAGCTTGGTTGTGGGGAGAGAGAGAGCCCGCTTGCGGGGGGAGAGAGAGAGAGAGCCTGGTTGTTTGGTGGGGGGGGGGAGCGGGGAAGAGAGAGAGAGAGAGAACCTGTTTGCGGGGGGAGGGAGAGAGAACCTGGTTGTTTGTGGAGGGGGGGAAGAGAGAGAGAGCGAGCCTGTTTGCGGGGGGAGGGAGAGAGAGCCTTGTTGGGGGAGGTTTAGAGACAGCCTGTTTGAGGGGGTAGGGGGTGAAAGGGAGCCTGTTTGGTTGGGGGGGGGGGTGGAGAGAGAGTCGGGGTTGGGTGGGGGGGGAGGGGTGGAAGAGAGGGAACTCAGGGAAGACAAATCCCGTTTTTCCAACCCTCTTCACACTCGCACCTGACATCGTTGGAGTGGATGAAATCCAGAAGTGACAACACTGACACTTCATACCCAACAAACCTGTTAACAATCCGCAAACAATTCCCTATCTATGGGGGGCGGGAGTGGGGGATGAACATTAGAAAATAAGAAATAGGAGCAGGAGTAGGCCATTTGGCCCCTCGAACCTGCTCAACCATTTAATAAGATCATGGCTGATCTGATCATGGACTCAGCTCCACTTCCCTGCCCGCTCCCCCTAACTGTTTATTCCCTTATCGCTCAAAAATCTGTCCATCTCCGCCTTAAATATATTCAATGACCCAGCCTCCACAACTCTCTGGGGCAGAGAATTCCAAAGATTTACAACCCTCTGAGAGAAGAAATTTCTCCTCATCTCAGTTTTAAATGGGCAGCCCCTTATTCTATGTCCCCGAGTTCTAGTTTCCCCTATGAGTGGAAATATCCCCTCTGTATCCACCTTGTCGAGCCCCTGCATTACCTTATACGTTTTGATAAGATCACCTCTCATTCTTCTGAACTCCGATGTGTATAGGCCCAACCTACTCAGTCTATCTTCATAAGTCAACCCCCCCATCTCCGGAATCAACCGAGTGAGCCTTCTCTGAACAGCCTCCAATGCAAGTATATCCTTCCTTAAATACGGAAACCAAAACTATACGCAGTCATCTTGGTTTGGCCTCACCAATATCCTGTACAGTTGTAGCAGGACTTATCTGCTTTTATACTCACTCTCTCCCCCTTGCAATAAAGGCCAACATTCCATTTGCCTTCCTGATTACTTACTGTATCTGCATACTAACTTTTTGTGTTTTATGCACAAGGAACCCCAGGTCCCTCTGTACTGCAGCACTTAGCAATTTTTCTCCATTTAAATTATAATTTTCTATTTCTACCAAAGTGGATAACCACATGTCCAAAAATATTGGCCAGGACATCAGGGATAACTCCCCTGCTCTTCTTAGAAATAGTGCTATGAGATTTTTTACGTCCACCTGAGATCTTTTACGTCCACCTGAGAGGGCAGACAGGACCTTGGTTTAAAGTCTCATCTGAAAGACAGCACCCTCAACAGTGCAGCACTCTCTCAGCACGACACTGAAGTGTCAGCCTAGATTTATGTGTTCCAGTTCCTGGAGTGGGACTTGAACCCACAACCATCTGACTCAGAGGCTCGGGTGCTACACACTGAACCACGGCTGACACTGGTGAAAGGTGGACAGGGGCTGGGAAATCCACAGTATCGAGTTCCTGGTACAGAATAAAGTAGTGAACTGTGCAATGAATCAGTGAGATGTCGGGAAGAGTAAGAGTGTGTAGGATGATGCATATGCATCTTAGAAGGAACACAAGTGGAAAATTCACACGATTATTCTTAAATAGAAAATGATGAAAGGAAGAAACACAGCAGACAATTTCCGACACTTTTCTGCGGGTTTCATCGATCTCCCACCAATAATGTGGCAGGAAATCAGAAAAAACAGAAAAGTCCCAGGGCCCACTTTTTTTGCTGTATATTATCCATAAGTATGAGAGATGTTGGAGGTTCCTTCTTAGATATGGGAGAGATATTCAAGTCTTTAATGTACTTGAATTTTGTAGCGAGGCAAAGTTGTTGAAGGGGAAATGACTGATTAGCTGGAACGAGGACACCGAGATTCCTGGAGTCAGTTTTCCCATTGGAAGAGATAAGGAAGCTCTATTTGGGGTCAAAAAAAAGCTGATCGCTTTTATTTAGATTTTGTAAGAGGCACCAAGAAACTACAGCAGCAATCTTCTGCTGGGTGATTTATTAATGAGAGCACTTAAGGCACCAAAACAAGATTAACAGTCATTCATTTCATTGCTAATTATGGAGTCTTATAGTGTGCAAAACGGCTGCCATGCTAGCCTTTTGAATATAAGTCACAGATATTTCTGTAAGGTTCTATAAGTCTGTTCATTTGATTTTTGAAATGGACTTGGGATATTGTAACAGAAGAATTTTGATAAATGAAATATTTATTATATAGAAATTAATGCAGTACTTTCACATTGATCAAGCAATTCATAGTCACGAACATGCTGGTGCATTATTAATCACTTCAGTCTATTTGTGTTGTAATTTAGTGTGGTTAGTTTGGTCTATAAAACTTTAAATAAATAACTGTTACAAGGCAATTAACTGAGGCAATTTAATATAATGTAAAGTAAAACCATGCAGGTTTTTTTAATCATAGATTGATCTCACAAAAATGCACTCTCTTCATGAAAACATGTCTAACGAACCTGTTAATAAATGTGAGGGCAGATTTTCCTCTTCATTCTACCTGGGGAATGTTCAGTTACCAGGTGCCGCAAAGTGGAACTAGAGCAGAGGCTCAGGTCTCGGTCCCCATTTTGTTGTCCCAATTCAGCATAACTGGGCCTGTGTTTGCAGAATGAGATTGCAAATGAGGTGAGAGAAAGAAAAAAGAAAGACTTGCATCTATGTAATACTTTTCACAACCACTAGGCGTCTTAAAATGCTTTACAGCTCATGACTTTGGAGTGTCGTCACTGTTGTGTTGTAGGAAACGGGCAGCCAATTTGCACACAGCCAGCTCCCACAAACAGCAATGTGATAATGACCAGATAATCTGTTTTTTTCTACAAAATAGCGCCATGGGATCTTTTATGTCCACTGGAGAGGGCAGACAGGGCCTCGGTTTAACATCTCATCCAAAAGACGGCACCTCCAACAGTGCAGCACTCTCTCAGCACTGCACTGGAGTGTCAGCTGACATTTTTGTGCTCAAATCCCTTCGCAGCCTCCAGGCTCACTTTCCCTTGATTTCACACTGGGTTCCACTGGTTTCTCGGCAGAAAGGTGCTCAAAGAAACCTCGTGGTGAGGCTTATGCCCAAATCTTCCACAACCCAAAGGGCCTGTCTGCATCTCAGAAGCATCCTGAAGATTTCTGGAAACGAGGAGCAATGAGCTATTTTATTGTTCCTGCCCTCCAATATCCCTGCCCCCGCCCCTCCCCCTCCTCCCCCAGTAGCTAGAAGGCTGTAATGCACTTCTCCCCACCCTCCAACCTCTGTGAAAGGCCCCAGTGAGAAGGGACCTGCAAAGGCCTGGAAATTTGAGAGTGCTCATTCCCATCATGGGCGCAGTTTGCTTCTGGCACAGCAGGGTCCGGAGAAGAAGAATCAGATGATGGCACAAGTCCTTAAAGAACAACAGAGTCCCCCGAAGGTGATGTTGAGCCATTCAGACCGAGAAGATCCCATGTTAATCATCAATTTGTAACGAGTTGGCTGATTTCTGCCAGGAAGACAGTTGCGGAGCTCCCACTAGCCACATCGTTCCTGGACCAAAAACATGAAAAATTGGGATAATCGCTCTGCTCCTGATTGCTATACAGTATCCGTTGCTGGAAAGTAAATATGTGTGAACTTGAGAGAATAGGGAGATTTTGGTGTTTTATGTAGATTGGTCGAGCAGGCTGTTTCAGAAAAAAGCTTCAGCTAACCATAGTTCTAAGATGTGCTTGTTGTTCCTCTGGTAGTGATTACCCATACACATAACTGACCTGACCTAGCAGAGTATTCAGTGAGGGATGGCATTGGTTCTCTTTGGTTGTGCCTATGATTTTGTTTGTGAATTAATGAAATGAATAAACTGTTAGTTTTGGTGGCTGCAGCAACTCAAGTTAGTGTGTGCGAATTGATGGACTGTGGACTGCTGAAACATTAACACAAGTTATTTGCAGGAATACAATAATAACTAGACATTAACATCTCCCTTACAAAAGGTAACTGCAAAGGCCTGTCTTCAACATGACATAATCTCCCCTGACATGGATCACTTCACAGACTGCTTATGGTTTTAGTTGGGATTTGAGATCTTAGGCTGTGGGTCAACTGAGAAGTGTTTCAACTGTTGACAGCAGTGAATTGTGATGCACTACAGTGTAGTATCTTCTGCATTTTTGGAGAAGACAGGAGAATGTTGTGAGCATCCCATGTGATCTTGGTGCACCAAATACCATAACCGGGAGTAATTGTTAATCCCGTGATGCACTATCTCACTCACGGTGAAAGTAAGGTGTCGATTTCAGTTCATAGAACACCTTATTCCTGCAAGCACAAAACAAAAGGCTTGGAAATAAAGCAAAACCCATAGCAATTGATTTTTACTTGCTCGAAAGTGTGCTATCTGGACATTGGGTGAGGACAGCATCAGGCTCACTTAAGGTGCACACCATGGTTAATAGCCAGGTGAAGAGAGGAAAGAGAAGGGAGAAACGGACACACAAAATTGATCATTTTTAAGTTGAAGAGATTTTAATTAATGTACGTAGAATCGGTTTATTTTGAGAATTGTTGCTTTTCACCTCATCAATAATTGCAACAGGCTTGAATGGCAAGAGTTTCCTTTAACCAGACTTGTACATAGTAAGATTTACAAGTACTGAATAAACGGTGAAAAGTTAAAACAGTGGAGGTCCAAAGAGACTTGGAGGTCTAGGTACATAGATCATTAAAATGTCATGAACAGGTAAAGAAAATAATCAAAAGGCTAATGGAATGCTGGCTATTTTGTCTAGCGGGCTAGAATACAAGAGGATGAAAGTTGTACGACAACTATACAAATCTAATAGACATAGACATAGACATAGAAAATAGGTGCAGGAGCAGGCCATTCAGCCCTTCTAGCCTGCACCGCCATTCAATGAGTTCATGGCTGAACATGAAACTTCAGTACCCCCTTCCTGCTTTCTCGCCATAACCCTTGATCCCCCGAGTAGTAAGGACTTCATCTAACTCCCTTTTGAATATATTTAGTGAATTGGCCTCAACTACTTTCTGTGGTAGAGAATTCCACAGGTTCACCACTCTCAGGGTGAAGAAGTTTCTCCTCATCTCGGTCCTAAATGGCTTACCCCTTATCCTTAGACTGTGACCCCTGGTTCTGGACTTCCCCAACATTGGGAACATTCTTCCTGCATCTAACCTGTCCAAACCCGTCAGAATTTTAAACGTTTCTATGAGGTCCCCTCTCATTCTTCTGAACTCCAGTGAATACAAGCCCAGTTGATCCAGTCTTTCTTGATAGGTCAGTCCCGCCATCCCGGGAATCAGTCTGGTGAATCTTCGCTGCACTCCCTCAATAGCAAGAATGTCCTTCCTCAAGTTAGGAGACCAAAACTGTACACAATACTCCAGGTGTGGCCTCACCAAGGCCCTGTACAACTGTAGCAACACCTCCCTGCCCCTGTATTCAAATCCCCTCGCTATGAAGGCCAACATGCCATTTGCTTTCTTAACCGCCTGCTGTACCTGCATGCTAACCTTCAATGACTGATGTACCATGACACCCAGGTCTCGTTGCACCTTCCCTTTTCCTAATCTGTCACCATTCAGATAATAGTCTGTCTCTCTGTTTTTACCACCAAAGTGGATAACCTCACATTTATCCACATTATACTTCATCTGCCATGCATTTGCCCACTCACCTAACCTATCCAAGTCACTCTGCAGCCTAATAGCATCCTCCTCGCAGCTCACACTGCCACCCAACTTAGTGTCATCCGCAAATTTGGAGATACTGCATTTAATCCCCTCGTCTAAATCATTAATGTACAATGTAAACAGCTGGGGCCCCAGCACAGAACCTTGCGGCACCCCACTAGTCACTGCCTGCCATTCTGAAAAGTACCCGTTTACTCCTACTCTTTGCTTCCTGTCTGACAACCAGTTCTCAATCCACATCAGCACACTACCCCCAATCCCATGTGCTTTAACTTTGCACATTAATCTCTTGTGTGGGACCTTGTCGAAAGCCTTCTGAAAGTCCAAATATACCACATCAACTGGTTCTCCTTTGTCCACTTTACTGGAAACATCCTCAAAAATTCCAGAAGATTTGTCAAGCATGATTTCCCTTTCACAAATCCATGCTGACTTGGACCTATCATGTCACCATTTTCCAGATGCACTGCTATGACATCCTTAATAATTGATTCCATCATTTTACCCACTACTGAGGTCAGACTGACCGGTCTATAATTCCCTGTTTTCTCTCTCCCTCCTTTTTTAAAAAGTGGGGTTACATTGGCTACCCTCCACTCCATAAGAACTGATCCAGAGTCAATGGAATGTTGGAAAATGACTGTCAATGCATCCGCTATTTCCAAGGCCACCTCCTTAAGTACTCTGGGATGCAGTCCATCAGGCCCTGGGGATTTATCGGCCTTCAATCCCATCAATTTCCCCAACACAATTTCCCGACTAATAAAGATTTCCCTCAGTTCCCCCTCCTTACTAGACCCTCTGACCCCTTTTATATCCGGAAGGTTGTTTGTATCCTCCTTCGTGAATACCGAACCAAAGTACTTGTTCAATTGGTCTGCCATTTCTTTGTTCCCCGTTATGACTTCCCCTGATTCTGACTGCAGGGGACCTACGTTTGTCTTTACTAACCTTTTTCTCTTTACATACCTATAGAAACTTTTGCAATCCACCTTAATGTTCCCTGCAAGCTTCTTCTCGTACTCCATTTTCCCTGCCCTAATCAAACCCTTTGTCCTCCTCTGCTGAGTTCTAAATTTCTCCCAGTCCCCGGGTTCGCTGCTATTTCTGGCCAATTTGTATGCCACTTCCTTGGCTTTAATACTATCCCTGATTTCCCTAGATAGCCACGGTTGAGCCACCTTCCCTTTTTTATTTTTATGCCAGACAGGAATGTATAATTGTTGTAATTCATCCATGCGGCCTCTAAATGTCTGCCATTGCCCATCCACAGTCAACCCCCTAAGTATCATTCGCCAATCTGTCCTAGCCAATTCACGCCTCATACCTTCAAAGTTACCCTTCTTTAAGTTCTGGACCATGGTCTCTGAATTTACTGTTTCATTCTCCATCCTAATGCAGAAATCCACCATATTATGGTCACTCTTCCGCAAGGGGCCTCGCACAATGAGATTGCTAATTAATCCTCTCTCATTACACAACACCCAGTCTAAGATGGCCTCCCCCCTAGTTGGTTCCTCAACATATTGGTCTAGAAAACCATCCCTTATGCACTCCAGGAAATCCTCCTCCACCGTATTGCTTCCAGTTTGGCTAGCCCAATCTATGTGCATATTAAAGTCACCCATTATAACTGCTACACCTTTATTGCATGCACCCCTAATTTCCTGTTTGATGGGTTAGACTACACCTGGAGTAATGTGAGCAGTTCTGGGCACTATACGTCAGGAAGGATATATTGGCCTTGGAGGGAGTGCCGCGAAGGTTTACCAGAATGATACCTGGACTCCAGGAGTTAAATTACAAGGAGAGATTACACACACTAAGGTTGTATTCCTTGGAATTTAGAAGGTTAAGGGGTGATTTGATCGAGGTTTTCAAAACATTAAGGGGAATAGATAGGATAGATAGACAGAAACTATTTCTGCTGGTTGGGGAGTCTAGGACTGGGGGGCATAGTCCAAATATTAGAGTCAGACCTTTCAAGAGTAAAATTAGGAAACACTTCTACACACAAAGGAGGATTGTAGATGTTTGAAACTCTCTCCCACAAATGGTAGTTGAGGCTAGATCAATTGTTAATTTTAAATCTTAGATTGATAGATTTTTGTTAACAAAGGTATTAAGGGATATGGGGCAAAGGCAGGTATATGGAGTTAGGTTGCAGATCAGCCATGATCTCATTGAATGGCAGAACAGGCTCGAGGGGTTAAATGGCCTACTCTTGCTCGTATGTTTCTAAAGCAGGCAATAATGGCTTTTGTAGTAATGGGGAAACTACTGTTTCTATCAGGAATTTACTTGTAACAAATTTACATATAAATGGAGGTAACTGCATTAACCTGTTTTCTAAAATTGCAAATTAAATTTTTCGCTCAAACTATTAAAATAACAAATACTTGAAATAACCTGCAATCATAAAAAACAGAGGGAAGTCAGTTAAAGACATTGAACTGTTGGTGGATGTCACCTACACTAGAGATTTAAAGGAACTTCTTTGGCAGACCATACATTGAAAGCAGCGAGGAACTTTACATAGTTATTCTCCATGTGAGTGTGATGCAATGCCTGTAAGAAATAAGAAAGTGGTCTAAATTTATTGAAGTGTGGTACCTTCCAAAATTCTGGCAAACAGATATTCGATATGTCAGAAAGTCTCATTTTACTTTTGGATATGTGCTGTCCCATAATGGAGCTTCTGTAAACATGTTTGTGACAATCATTTCAGGAGAGTTGATTGTTTCCACTACAGGGTGTGTGAAGAAATGGCTGAGCCTGTACCTAGCTTCTGTGAGTAGCCATTGTCTACCACCTCTCTAGTGCCAGATGAGTCCTAACTGTGTTAAGTAGGAAAAACTGCAGGCAACTTACTACCATTCTTTGCTCACGGGAGCTGCATGATATGTGCAGTATCCCATCCAACTATCTGGTGACCCTGATTATTTATTTTCCACTGGGTTACAGACATGGGCCTCTCGCCTCTAGACCCTTCGTTCAAATCCAGCCCAGTTTGATGGAATGAAAGCCTTCTCCCCCTGCTGCCTGCAAGGATCCGATTTGAAAGGAGTTTGGTCAGTCTCAATCCCATTTGTATTGTGTTTGGAACTACAGCACAATCCTGCCCCTAATTTGGCATTAATTAGCAATGTCAATTGGAGGGGTCACAGGATGGTTGGTGTGGAAATTATAGAAAATGTCCCTCTGGTGCAGTAGGGATATTTTGGACAAAGTAGAGGGAGCTTTCCTCTGCATCTAGCGGCACTATATTGATCAGAGTGTTTGATTTGGGCCAAAATTGAAAATGTTCCATTCCTCAGCAGTAACGTCCCTCACCTTGATTAGAAAATGTTTTTAAAAAAAACTTCTCAAAAAGTACTATTTTAAACATAAGAGGTGCAGAATTTCCATGCCACTATGATTGCATATTTGGTGCCCGCCCACTGTTAAGTCTGGCAGAAGAATGGTCTGCAAGGTGCTGGGGGTCCCCCAGAAATATATCTAAGCTGCCCCCATGGGTCATATTTAAATTATTTCTTTTTAAAATTTTTGTTGCTCTTTGGGGGGGGTCTTGGATCCCCGAGTGGGTCATACTTGATTGGCCGATACACCTGGTCTTACCAGGCATGCCACTGCTGATAAAACACCGGCCGGGCCCCTCTGAGATTTGGAGACATGTTAACTCTGGTTGTAGGGGGGTCCCACTCTCATCCCTGACCCCTCCTGTGTCATGAACTTGTTTGGAGTGGGTGTTAGCTCTGCCTCCAACAAGCTGACCAGGATACCTCCACATCAAAGCCAACACCCTATAATTTGTAGCCCTTCCAGCACACTCCGATGGAGTTCTGGCAGATCCAGAAAGTATTAAGATTAGAAAAATAATATCTTTTCACGGCAGTTTTTTTAAAGATGGAATTCTTTGTCATAAACTATTTTTGAAGTATCGTCCACGTCTTGATTGAAAGAATGGGATTAGGCTAAGTGGGTCTTGGAGAAGAAACATCAGGCACAAATTCATCAGCCAAATGGCCTGTTCCAGTGCTGAACATTCTGTGAATGAGAGCAGCAATGCAGTTCATTTATGGTAACAATGCTTTGGAAGCAGTTACACGTAAACGAGAAAAAAAATGCAATTATCTATTACTGCCCCTATTACTAGTTTACAAATTATACTGTAGAAAGTATATTGAAGTCATCATATCAGTCAGTGAAACTGATTCAGGTATAGACAGTTTCATTCGATTCTAGACTATAGTGGAAGGCTCAAGTCAATTCAGATTTTACACAATATGGAAAACTTCATGTAAAAGTTTTTACTTGAGAACTGTTCTTTTAACATTTAAAACATCTTGATTTTGAGCAGCCTATGTTAGCCACTCTACTGCCATGTTTTACATTGTTGAACTATACTTAACCTTCTGGGCTCTAGTGTAAAAAATCCTAAACTTCTCCAGTCTCTTTTCATAACTAACTCCTCATCTTCGGTAACCCATTAGTGAATCTACAGTACAATGCATGAACCAAAACTCGGGCAGAAGGAGCAGGCTAGTCAACTGAGAGTCTTATTCATGAAGGGTGCTATGTAGGGCCTTATCTTCATGCAAATCTCTTTCCCCATGGAATGAGGTCCATTGATAAGTAAACTCAACAGTCCAAAGTTGAATCGACCACCTGATTCGTGGATTTCACTGTTCCAGTATTGGTGTGAGCTCCCTACTCTTAATGATCCCCATCGACTGTTCTTTAAGATATTTCTTCCAGTGCAACTTCAGCAGGTGAGCTGTTGGAAGGTGATGCCTCCAAGAAAAGTTGTTTTGGATTAAATCTTGATATGGAAACCATATTGCTCCAGAATTGGGAATTGAACCCATTTGTAAAATTATTAGAAATCTATTGACAAAGAATGAATCAAGAATCTGAAAAAAAGTTCTATTTATCTAATGCCCCAAAGTAATTATTTTGTAACTGCATGAACTGCTCTTTTTACTTTTTCTCCTTCTCTCCTCAAGGTGGATATTCATCGTATTTTATTTTTAATGTGTTTTCTGTCATACAAAATGGCCAGCTTGTGTTGTCATTAAAATCACTGAAACATGGGTTTCGGAACGATGGCTAGAAATAAAATAATATTTTTAAAAAGAACTTGGCTAGATTTTCCTATCATTTTCGCCGGGTTCTCAGTGATTTTCTCGGCGGTACAGCTGTTTATCCGCCTGGCAAAAGTTTTCCCCTTAGTTTTTTAGTGGTATCACCCAAATCTGAAAAAGCCCACCAGGACCAAACCGCCGACGTGCAACGGTGAGAAAATCGCCAGGGCGTAAGTTTGGCCTCAATGCAAGCCCGTCCAGATCGCCGAGGGAACCGCTCTGTAAAAGCTGCTTAAACAGGGCGGTAGGTGAGTACTCTGCAAAGAAAGGTAAGTTAAAGGTTCTTTATTTTTTTTAATTTTAAAACGCCGATTAGGTGTAAAAGTGTCTTGGGAATGTTTTTGACATTTTTTTTTTATTGAAAATTTATTTTTTAAGTTTTCTCCCCTCCCTAGGCCCAACTGCAGCCTCGGACTAAATTTTTTTTAAAAACATCCGCTTTACTTAGTTTCCCCTTAACCACCGAAAATAAAAGTGCAAAGCCCATTTTCTCGCCGGGCGATTAGTTTTAACATAAAAGTTGAAATTCTCGCCAGCATTCATCATCATCATCATCATCATCATCATCATAGGCAATCCCTTGGAATCGAGGAAGACTTGCTTCCACTCTTAGAATGAGTCCTTTGGTGGCTGAACAGTCCAATACAAGAGCCACAGTCCCTGCCACAGGTGTGACAGACAGTTGTTGAGCATAAAGGAGGGTGGGACAGGTTTGCCGCGCATTCCTTCTGCTGCCTGCGCTTGTTTTCTGTATGCACTCAGCGATGAGCCCTCCCGGATGCATTTCCTCCACTCAGGGCGGTCTTTGGCCAGGGACTCCCAGGTGCCACTTTATCAGGGAGGTTTTGAGGGTGTCCTTGTAAGGTTTCCTCTGTCCACCTTTGGCTCGTTTGCCGTGGAGGAGTTCCGACGAGAGCGCTTGCTTTGGGAGTCTCGTGTCTGGCATGCGGACAACGTGGCTTGCCCAGCGGAGTTGATCAAGTGTGGTCAGTGCTTCAATGCTGGGGATGTTGGTCTGGTCGAGGATGCTAATGTTGGTGCGTCTGTCCTCCCAGGGGATTTGTAGGATCTTGCGGAGGCATCATTGATGGTATTTCTCGAGCGACTTGAGGTGTCTACTGTACATGGTCCATGCCTCTGAGCCATATAGGAGGGTGGGTATTACTACAGCCCTGTAGACCATGAGCTTGGTGGTAGATTTGAGGGCCTGGTCTTCGAACACTCTTTTCCTCAGGCGACCGAAGGCTGCTGGTGCACTGGAGGTGGTGTTGAATCTCCTCATCAATGTTTGCTTTTGTTGATAAAAGGCTCCCAAGGTATGGGGAATGGTCCATGTTGTCCAGGGCCATGCTGTGGATCTTGATGACTGGGGGCAATGTTGTGCGGGGAGGACAGGCTGATGGAGGACCTTTGTCTAACGGATGTTTACCGTAAGGCCCATGCTTTCGTATGCCTCAGTAAATACGCGATTATATCCTGGAGTTCAGCCTCTGAATGTGTGCAGACGCAGGCGTCATCCGTGTACTATTGCTCAACGACAGAGGTCTTGGACCTGGGCTGGAGGCAGCGAAGGTTAAACAGCTTCCCACTGGTTCTGTAGGGAGCTTGTTAACTGTGAGGTGGAGTATGGCAGCAAGGAAGATTGAGAAGAGGGTTGGAGCGATGACGCAACCCTGTTTGACCCTGGCCCGGACGTGGATTGGGTCTGTAATGGATCCGTTGGTAAGTATCATGGCCTGCATGTCGTTGTGGAACAGGCGAAGGATGTTGACGAACTTTTGGGGGCATCCGAAACGGAGGAGGACATTCCATAGACCCTTGCATTTGACAGTGTCATAGGCCTTTGTAAGGTCGAAGAAGGCCATTTATAAGGGTTGGCGCAATTCCCTGCATTTTTCCTGCAGCTGTCGCACTGCAAAGATCATGTCCGTTGTCCCATATAGAGGACAAAATCTGCACTGTGACTCCGGGAGGAGCTCCTTGGCCACAGGGAGAAGACGGTTAAGGAGGACATTCTTGCTATTGAGGGAGTGCAGCGAAGGTTCACCAGACTGATTCCCGGGATGGCGGGACTGACCTATCAAGAAAGACTGGATCAACTGGGCTTGTATTCACTGGAGTTCAGAAGAATGAGAGGGGACCTCATAGAAACATATAAAATTCTGACGGGGTTAGACAGGTTAGATGCAGGAAGAATGTTCCCAATGTTGGGGAAGTCCAGAACCAGGGGTCACAGTCTAAGGATAAGGGGTAAGCCATTTAGGACCGAGATGCGGAGGAACTTCTTCACCCAGAGAGTGGTGAACCTGTGGAATTCTCTACCACAGAAAGTTGTTGAGGCCAATTCACTAAATATATTCAAAAAGGAGTTAGATGAGGTCCTTACTGCTAGGGGGATCAAGGGGTATGGCGAGAAAGCAGGAATGGGGTACTGAAGTTGAATGTTCAGCCATGAACTCATTGAATGGCGGTGCAGGCTAGAAGGGCCGAATGGCCTACTCCTGCACCTATTTTCTATGTTTCTATGTTTCTATGTTTCTATGACTCTAGCGACAACTTTCCCAGTGGCTGATACCAGGTAGTTGCCGCAGTCGGACTTGTCCCCTTTTTTAAAGATGGTCACGATCACTGCATCTCTGAGATCTCTCGGCATGCTCTCCTTCCTCCAGATGAGAGAGATGAGGTCATGTATCCACGCCAACAGAGCCTCTCCTCCATACTTTAGCGCCTCTGCAGGGATTCCATCCGCTCCCGTAGCCTTATTGTTTTTGAGTTGTCTTATGGCTTTTCTGACCTCGTGTAACGTTGGGGTTTCACTGAGGTGATGGTGGGTCGCATGCTGTGGGATGGAGTCGAGAACACTCGAGTCAAAGGCAGAGTCTCAATTGAGGAGATCTTCGAATTGCTCCTTCCAGCGGGCCCTGACTGCCTCAGTGCCCTTGATGAGTGTTTCCCCGTTCTTTGGCCAGCAGTGGGGTGGGACCTTGGGAGTTTGGACCGTCGGTGGCCTTGACTGCGATGAAGAATCCTCACACATCATGGCTGTCGGCCAGTTGTTGTATCTCCTGTGCTTTCTCCACCTGTTCTTTAGGTCCCGGGTTTTTTGTTGGACCTCAGCCTTGAGCCACCTGTAATGTTGCTTTGCTGCTCCCGAATTGGGTTGTTGCTTAAGGCTCAGAAATGCTCTGTGTTATGTCTTCAGATGCTCTAATAATGACTTCACGAGACAGTGTGTTGAACTGTAGTGACCTTAGTCCATTTAATGTAACTCCAGAGTGAGGATCACACATGGTGGCCTGCCTTTTATACTAGGCCTGGCACACCTGTACAGGTAACCTCCATGTCTCCCACTGCAGTGCCCTCAGGTGGCACACTTGTAATAGTACAAGAAGTAACCATGAAGGATACATGACATCACTCTCCCCCAAGTCTTTAGTGCAAATCGCCTCTGCATTGAATGTGCTCTGGGCTTAGCTCTATCTGGTTGACCCTTGGAGGGTTGTTTCTATCTTGCGTGAGTAGGTGGTGTTTCGTTCACAGTAGTGTTGCTGGTGGTTTCTGTTTGTGCGTCCATGACCACTCCATTCGCTCCCCTCCCCACATACAGATTGTGCCATTGGCTCATTACATTCATATACATTCAAGTCTCCAAAAAATTTTTGCATTTATAGTATTGCATTCGTGGTACCATGGTGAGGTAAGTACATTTGAATGGTGAGGTATATACTTGGAGTCAGTGCTGGGGTCAGCACCGGTGCGTGAGGACAAACTAGTGTAGAACTGCTGGATGGTGTCCAGGTAGTCTGGTGGCGACGCGGTGCCCAGTGCTGGCAGTGGGAACCCGGTTGGCTCAAGTTGCCTGCTCGCGGGGCTTTTGCCATTGCTTCTCGCGTCGGGCAGGTTCACAGATGCCTGTGACCTCCCTGTCCTCTCCTTGCACCCCGGGTCGCCGCTGCTCCCTGAGGAGCAGTCATCTAGCAGTGCACAGGGAACTGCTGACTCGCTTGCCTGGTTTAGGTTGGTTTAGGAGCCTGGCTGGTCCCAGTCCCATTTGGGAGAACCATTGCAGGTGACCCTTCGTTCCTGGGTGTAGCCTTGGTGGCGATAGGGTCTGGGGGCTGTGCCTTAGCGCAATTTTCTCTTTCAGGCTCGTGGCGGTTGGTGCCATCGGGTGCCTGAGAGATGGAGCCGACCGGGGGCAGTGTATCGATACCGTTGCCCTCCAGAGATCGCTTGCTCTGCAGCTTGTTTATGTTAGCTGCTTGTGGCCACACTCCGTGGTGCATCACTCTGGTCCCACGGATGCAGGCTACAGCATTGGGTAGCTCACTGGACCTGTATGCTCCCGATGGGTGTTTGCCTGCTGCATTAACTGAATGCAGTTGAAATCCAAATCGCACAACATTTCATTACTTATTGTAAATAACCTGTAGCTGCGATCACAGTCACGTGACTTTTCCTTGCTTATTGCATGTACACAACTCTGATTATCAATTACACATTTTACATGATCGCAATCGCGCAACTTTTCCTTGCTTATTGCATGTACGCAATTCTGGTCATCAATTACACATTTTACATCGAACTCCCAAGTTGCTATTACATTGATTGAGAGTGTGGAACTGTCCCTTTAAGTGTGGTGAGTTGCAGGCCTCCTTTAAGAGAGCCTTGCTATCTTTACCCCACCCTCTTCTTCGCTTGGTGCCACGTGTTGCTCCCTCAGCGCTGCACCTCGTAGTCCGGCCGCCGCCATCTTTTTCTTCAGCGCCTCACCTCGTGGTTTGGGTGCCATCTCGCTTCCATCCATGATGTCGACTGCTGTAATCCTCTTCTCCCCGGGTTCCGCCATCGAAGCTGGGAAGTCGCCTCTGGGTCTGATTTTCTACCTATGGAGTCCTGCCACTGGAGTCTGGAAGGTGCATTCGGGTCGTCTCAGCTGGATCATCTCTATGCAGTCATGCTGAGCGGTCTGTGCCTCGGGTGCTGTGCTGGCCGCCTCTCTGGTGCTGGATCCAACCTCCAGTGGGGGTTTGCTTTGCCTCTAAGCGCGGGGGACGTCGATCGCTGGAAGGATTAAATTTTCCCAGCTCCAATGGATCTCCTCCATTCACCTTCTTCCGAGTAGCGTTGGTCCATCACCTGCAACAATCCACAAAGGTAACTTGTGCACCGCGCCGTCATGGAGTATCTTTACATCCGCACTACCAATGACTGGGATAAGTTCATCAGTGTAGGTGCACAGCTTTGTCTGAACCGGGACCACCTTGGGTCATTCAGCCTGATTGTCCCAAAGCCTCTCAAAGGCTTCTTGATTCATTACTGACTGGCTCACCCCCGTGTCCACTTCCATGAAGATAGGAATGCCATTTATCTTGACTTCCATCCTCAATGGGGAACACTCGATGGTAAACATGCTATATACCTCATCGTGGGGCTGAGCTGCCTCTCTGACTATCGTTTCATAATCTGCGCTGGATTCATGGCCACCTGCAGACTCTTCATCAACAAATGAGTCATATTTCTTTTACACATTCACTGGAGGTAGCCCTTTGTGCTGCAGCCTTTACATATATAGTCTTTAAAATGGCACTGGTGAGCCCTGTGATTCCCTCCGCAACGCCAGCATAATGCTGCTCGATTAGCCCCCCTCGGCGGACTCTGAGTTAAGGGACTCAGGGGCCTGTTCTCTCTCCCCTGAGAAGATTCACGTTCTACAGTCCACCCTCTAAAAGGCACCATTCTGTGCACAGTACTTGCCGGGTTTTAATCCTGAGGATGGGTCATTTGTCTAGAGCCGCAGGTCGAGGTCATGAATGCTTGGCTCACGGAGATGGCCTTCTGCAGTGTGACTGTGGTATGTGCAGATAGTAGTTTATGAAGAAGGCCCTCATGGCCGATTCCGATAACAAAGATATCCCACAGTGTTTCAGTGAGGTGGTCGCCAAAATCACATGGTGCCGCCAGCCTCCTGAGGTCTGCAGCATATTTCGCGATTTCCTGGCCTTCGGGCCATCGGTGTGTATAAAACCAGTGTCTGGCTGTGGGGATGCTCTCTTTGGGCTTGAATTGTTCTTGGATCAGCGTTATAAGCTCCTCATATTTCTTGGTCATTGTCTTCGCGGATGCCAGCAAGTCCCTGACGAGGGCATAGACGGTGGGCCCACAACTGGTTAGCAGGATAGCTTTGCGCTTATCAGCCAGTGTGGCCGGATTATCGCCTGCCAGGTCGTTTGCTGTGAAGAAGTGGTCAAGCCTCTCTACAAAGGCTTCCCAATCATCACCATTGGCGAACTGCTGCAACGTACCAAGGGTAGCCATTTTTGCATGAAGGTTCATAATCTTGTTGCCAATTGTTATGTTTTCAGATGGTCTACTAATGATTCCACGACACAATGTGTTGTGCTTGAACTGTAGTGACCTTAATCCATTTAATGTAACTCCAGAGTGAGGATCACACATGCCTTTTATACTAGGCCTGCCACACCTGTACAGATAACTGACAAGTCTCCAACTGCAGTGCCCTCAGGTGGCACACCTTGTAATAGTACAAGCAGTAACCATGTAGGATACATGACACTCTGCGCTTGTGATCTATTAGTTCTTGGATCTCCTGATCATTCTCATCAAACCAGTCCTGGTGTTTGCTGGTTGAGTGACCAAGTGTCTCTTTGCAGGCACTGGTTATGGAGGCCTGAAGGGCAGACCAAGCATTGTGGGCATTCTGCATCTCAGGATCATCAAGGCATGCCAGGTTAGCTGTGACGCGCTGGCTGTATAGGGCTCTCTTAGCTGGGTCTTTAAGTGCCCCATCATTGACTTTTTTGCGGCACTGCTTCTGCTGTACCCTCTGCTTTGGGGCTATGTTAATGTCGATGATGGATCAGATTAGGCGGTGGTCCGTCCAGCAATCTTCAGCTCCTGTCATGGCGCGGGTGATGCGCACATCCTTGCGATCCCTACCTCGGATGATGACATAGTCGAGCAGGTGTCAGTGTTTGGAACGAGGGTGCCATGATGCCTTGTATTTGTCCCTCTGGTAGAACAAGGTGTTGGTGATAAGAAGTTCATGTTCGAGACATTTTGTCAGGAGTAGGGTACCGCTGGAGTTGGCTTTCCCTATCCCCTTTCTGCCAATCATGCCTCCCCAGAGGGCTGTGTCTTTGCCGACACTGACATTGAAGTCACCTAGGAGGATCAGTTTGTCGCCCACGAGGTCGTGGGACAGGGATTTTTCGAGGTCGGAGTAAAAACCCTCTTTGGTAGCATTGAGCGTTGGGGCTGATAACTGTGGCGCATTGGTTCCAGGATAGGGTGAGCTGAAGAGTCATGAGGCGTTCGTTAACCCTGCAGGGGGAGTCTTTGAGGCGGTCGACCAACATTACTTACCAAACGTTAACGGTTTTTCTGAGCGGGCAATCGGGCGCTGAGGGACTCAGGAAAGTCAAGCCCCAAGTCTCCTTTCTTCCTAGAAATTTCTAAGGAGAGACAAGTGCTTTATTTTACTTGATATTTAATTGACAGCACAAGCAAAATCTAAGAAAAAGTATATCGCTTTAGTAAACAATGGTCGATTATTGTATGGAAAATGTGCTTTTTAAGCGGTGCAAAAGGTACAAAAGCGTAATTAGATCAAAGGGTGGCTGCTATTAATTCTCAGAAATGTTTTCTTTACAGTGTTCAAGACCACTATGCTGTAAAGTTAATTGGAGGAAAGTATTTTCAAAGGCATTCTTACCTTTTCTTTTCTTGGAGGAACCTTGTTTACATGAAAATGGGGTCGCTCATTATTTTTCGTACATTTCCTCCCAATTGCCACTAAGCAACTCCAGAGGTTCTCTGATGTACTGACAGAGGTATTATCAACAATGTAATGTATGAAGAGCATTTTCATCTACATGCACTGGAGCGCTTTTGTTATTGGCAGTCAAAAAAGTTAATATCTGAAATTTGAAACCATGTGAATTGTAGCTAGAGAGTAAAAGGATTTACATAGATTAGCCACAGGAGATTATATAATTCACAGGACATAGGCAATCTGCATTAATTAAAGAGCAACATTTATTGTGAATTAAGCATGTTTTATCCAGTCACACAGAAATATCCAATCAAAGGTTGTAACCACCTGCTGGCTTCCACACACTCTGTCTAAAATTCTGTACTTTAATGAATGGTTCACAACTGTGAAACAGGTTCGATTACTGACGTAATACTTTATTGTAATTTATTCTGACAGGGGTCCAAACTTCAGGCAGTTATCAGTTTAGTGATGTTGCATATTAATCCACTGGATATTTGATTGAACACTTGTATACACACTGGATAAAATCTTGTTGGCATGAAGAGAATAGATTTTTGTGATATTCACTGGGTCAAGCATTTGGTTAGAATGATAAACCTTCAAAACCAATCTTTCACTGATAAGTTCCTGGTTCTTTTTAGGTGGACCAACAAAAACGTACTTTTTCCTGATTTGAATTTGCAAAAGAACAAAATCTCCTTGGTATTAGTGAATCCAATGCACGTAATGTTTTTGCACACTTTGTGTGATGACATATTAATGCAACATTCACGATATTACTTGTGTAACATGCTTATATCATGGAACCCGAATTTCAACGCAAAGGGAGTAACTTGATCGAGGTTCTTCAAGCCCTAAGAAGAGTTTGCGAGAGAGCTAAAGTGTTGTTTGATGCGTAGCTCACCTGACCTGTGATGCCAAGAGGAAAATGAAGGTGGTATGCAAAGAAACATCGTGACCAACTTCAGTAGAATTGCACATTTAATAGACAACATTTTAAATACTGGCCGGCTAAGTATCAGCCTGAAGTACACCATTTATCGACATCCAAGAGACTTAGTTAAGCAAAGTGGGAGCATTTATGGTTTATTATGGAGATTGTAACAAGAAATAAATTAAAATGTGTATCAAGATGTATGTCCCTTATGAAAGAAAGAACTTGCATTTATATACTCCCTTTCATGTCCTCTGGGTGTTCCCAAGTGCTTCACAACCCACCAAGCAATTTTGAAATCACGGTTCTGATGTTGACAAACTCAACAGCCAAGGTCCCACAAACAGCAATTGGATAAATGACCAGCTAATCTGTTTATTAGTGGTGAATGTTGAAGGATAGATGTTGGCCAGGACACTGAGAATATTGCTTTGGTCTTCAGCTAATGCCAAATGATATTTTATGTCCACCTGAGAAAGCAAGCCTAGTTTTAAGATCTCACTTGAGAGATGGTGCCTCCTCTAATGCAGCATTCCCTCTGTACTGCACTGAAGTGCCAGACTAGATTGTGCTAAAATCTCTGAATGAGGTTTGAACCTATGTCCTACTGACTGAGATGAGAGTGCTACCACTGAGTAAAGGCTTGGCTTCTCACAAATTTGAAAAAAAAGACAGACGAAAAGTGATTAATATGCTAAATGGAAGACCTTTTACATTGCTCTGAAGGAAAATGAAGTTTATCTAAAGAGCCTCAATAATGTCGACAGCTTTAGGATTAACAAAATGTATATATTGCCCCAACCCATCTCCAATCATCCTCATTTCCTTTAAGAGACCCGTCACCTGCTTCATTGCTCCCCTCTCAACTCAAGTACCACTCCTCTAACTAATGCAAATTAATAGTCAATCTTATTTCCCTCAGTAACTATTCCTCTTCAAAAGGCTGCCTCGACTCCCTAACCCCCTCCTATCTTCCCGACCCCCTCCACACATAACAGCAAATAAATCTCCCCTTACATGTTTCTCTGCAGATTTAGTTGCAAACAGTAAAAAATGAGTGAGTAAATATAAAGAATAAAAGATGTGTTTTGTCGGTCGTACCATATCATGGTTCCAAGAAACATTCATAAATAGCTTGAAATTTATTCTGAGAGATGATGGTGTGATTTGATGTGTGCCTGGTTTGTAACCAGTTTGCTGTCCAACATGCATGTCAGAGACTTTTCCAGTCAGGACTTGGGTACATTTTTTCCCTGAAATTTTCTATAACTTTATCTCTCAGTGCTCCTTTCATGGAGGGTGGGGGAGGGGCTAAAGAATTAGATATGTTTCTCTTACACATCCTATCACAGAGTCATGCAATTTTAACCAGCGTTGATACTTGAGTTGCATTTTATATTTTGAAGTAAACTACTTTGTGTGTTCGGTGCCCACATATATATTAACTACAGTTTTCATAATTAAAACAATAATATATTGCCTCATTAACATTTAACATATTTGCCCCTTTTGTTATAAATGTACCTTTTTCCATTCAACATGATTAAAGTAAATAGAAAATTAAATAAAACATTGTTTTAATCCATTTCTGATTCCAGTAATACCAGTTAATTTATTCAATCCTGTTACCTAATCTCCAAACATGTGTTACTGCTGTCCCTGTTTATAATTTTTAAATGTCAATGCAATTATTCACTTTGTTACAACTATGTAATCAACAGGCCCATGTAGAATTACACAATATGCTTCATTAATCTTTTAATTTTTGTGGATCAATGCTACACATAATGGTGAAGTAGGGGAAATTATAAAATAGAAGAACCATAAAATCATGCAAAGCACGAGGTCAAAGATTTCTATAATTCAACAGCAGGAAACATTCTTTATTCCACAGTATTTGGAAGCTATTCAAAATTCATATTGTAAAGATGGTTCTTATAACGAGAATCTATTGCAAATGACTCCCTTTTGTGTCTGACTTGTGTGTCTTGCTTCTGGTTTGTGTTGCTCATTCCAACATGTTCACCCTTGATCCCAGCATTTCTTTTGTTTCTTTGCAGCACATAGGAAGTATACAATTCAACTAAAAAATAATGATGCTTCTTCTTCTTTCTACTTGTACATCAAACCACAACTTCCACTATTTTGTATCATGACAGTGATTTTGACTTGTGAAAAGTAACCCGCCTGTAACATGCATAGAAAAAAATAATTTGGCTTTATATGACACCAAAAGCATTTCTCAGCCAATGAATTACATATTAAACACAACAACATAAGAATTAGGAAAAGGACTAGGCCATTGGTCCCTCAAGCCTGCTCCACCATTCAATAAGATCATGGCTGGACTTCTATCTCAACTCCACTTTCCTGCACTATCCCCATATTCCTTGATTCCCTTGATATTCAAAAATTTATCGATCTCTGTCTTGAATATACTCAATGACTGAGCATCCACAGCTTTTGAAGTGTAGTTATTATTGTTGTGTAGGCAAATGCAGCAGCCAATTTGCACCCAGGAGGGTCCTACCAACAGCAAATGAAAATGTTGGCCCACTCCTGTTGATATTTGTGATTGAATTCGATTAGAGTTGAACAATATAGATTATTACATTAGCTTGATTAACCTGGCAGGTAAAGGAGAAATGTAAAAATGTCATCTTCCTGAAAGTCTTACCGTTGGTTAAATTGGGGCGAGAGAGTAGTTATAAATTCTACACGGTCCATTGGAAGGATTGGGCTTTACTTCCTTATTCTTATATTGATAATCCTAAATAACAATCAGTATAGATCTCATCCAAGAATTATGAATTATCATTACAGAATGCAACATTTGTCGTTATATAACTTGCTGGTTCCCCAATTCTGTCGCTCGATAAATTTGTCCTTTCTGAGGATCAAAGGATGTAAAAGAAAGTGAAAAAGGAGAGAGGATAGATATTCAAAAGGGAAAATAAGATTGTTGAAAAAACAAGAGCCAATTAACTAGAATGGCTTAGTCACCAACACTGCTTTGGTACATCTGCTCCTGAATAGTATTAGTGAAGCTTTACATACAAGAACTCTGTCTCTGAGCTTGCTCCTTAGCAGCCCAGCATCAATTTGCCAGAATCGTTTTGCACTCCCACAAACCAGAAAGGTCAGTTTTGCAAGACATCTGCAAACACCACAGTTGGCTCTGGATTCATCCTGATATGGCTCTGAAAATGCAAAATAACTAAATCTATTGCCATGATATCATGATGTTTACTTCCTTGAAGAGACTGTTGGGAGGGTCAATACCTTAAGAATGGAAAATAGTTAATCGAAAAAAATGGATATTAGTTTGTCCAAAAATCTTTCCGTATGTTGCACTGTCTTCTGGTGGTCTCCCTGCACTTAGGTTACACACTGGGAGGACATAGCAGAAAGTTTATCATGCCCCCCGCCCCCGCCGCCCCCCAGGCCTCCAACCCCCCTTTAAAGAATATATATCCCCAATTGTCTGAATAACTGCTCTCGTGAATATGATGAAAATTAAGATGCAAAAAACAACTTTTTTGTAAAAAGTTTCTTTGGAGAGCAAAATTGTGGATTAGTGTATCCTGCATTAGAAAGTCATGAATTTATCTGAACAATGGAGGCACTGACATAGGAAACATATAGGCTTAATTTCTATGCTCAAAATATATTCCAGGTTAGTTTTGCTTCATTGATTCCGAGGACTGCCATAATCAAATCTGACAAACATGTCTTCAGGGACTGTTCCCAGCAACCTGATTTTTATATTTAACATTCTACTTTTGATTGCTTGACAGCAGTGCAGGTCTTTCAAGAATGTACAGTCCAATGAACTGAATTACATAAATTGACTAGTACTAAAGAAGTCCTGTCTATCAAAGCTAAAATGAATATTTCAGCACTGTATAATAAAGGTTCTTCTGCAGATAGTGGTTCTGTTGCATTCCCACAAAGAATCAGCATCCAGTTTCTTGTGATTTGTTGAAAACCACAGTAACTCCAGCATTAATGGCAAATCATATTTGACTAACTTGATTGAGTTCTTTGATGAAGTAATGGGGAGGATTGATGAGGGTAGTGCAGTTCATGTTGTGTACATGGACTTTCAAAAGGCAATTGATAAAGTACCACTGAATAAATTATTAACAATATTGAAGCCCATGGGATTAAAGCAGCATGAGTATGAAATTGGCTGAGAGACAGAAAGCAGAGAGGAGTGGTGAACTGTTGTTTTTCAGACTGGAGGGAGGTGTGCAGTGGTGTGCCCCGGGGTCAGTAGTAGGACTACTGCTCTTTTTGATGCCTATGAATGACCTGGACTTGGGTATACAGGACATAATTTCAAAGTTCGCAGATGGAAATGTAATAAACAGTGAGGAGGATAGTAACAGACTTCAGGAGAATATAAATAGACTGATGAAATGGGCAGACACATAGCAGATGCAACTTAATGCACAGAAGTGAGAAGTGATTAATTTTTCATCGGAACAATGAGGGATAATATAAACTAAATTGTATAATTTTAAAGGGGGTGCAGGAACAGAGAGACATGGGGTGTATGTACATAAATCTTTGAAGATAACAGGACAAGTTAAGAATGCTGTTTATTTTTAAAAAGCATTTGATATCCTTGGCTTTATAAACAGAGGCATAGAGTAAGAGAGTTATGCTGAATTTATAAATCTGGAGAAATGTGCCCAATTCTGGGCACTAAGCTTTAGAATTGATGTCAAAGTCTTAGGTCGGGATTTTACTCGCCTCGGATCTGTGGTGGATGAAGTCAGTGGCGGGTCCTGACTCCCCTGCTGGCTCCATTCAGCTCTGGAAAATAAATTTCCCTTGGTGGGGCATGTTAAGCCCACCCAGCATGATTTCAGGCCAACTAGAGGATGCAGGTCTGATGACGTCATTTGATGACATGACATAGAAACATAGAAAGTAGGTGCAGGAGTCGGCCATTCGGCCCTTCGAGCCTGCATCAATAAGATCATGGCTATTCATTCACCTCAGTACCCTTTTCCTGCTTTCCCTCCATAATCCTTGCTCCCTTTCGTCGTAAGGGTCATATCTAACTCTCTCTTGAATATATCAAATGAACTAGCATCAACAACTCTCTGCGGCAGGGAATTCCACAGGTTAACAACTCTCTGAGTGAAGAAGTTTCTCCTCATCTTAGTCCTAAATGGCTTACCCCTTATCCTTAGACTGTGACCCGTGATTCTGGACTTTCCCAACATCGGGAACATTCTTCCTGCATCTAACCTGTCCAGTCCTGTCAGAATTGTATATGTTTTCTATGAGATCCCCTCTCATCCTTCTAAACTCCATTGAATACAGGCCCAGTCGATCCAGCCTCTCCTCATATGTTCTGGCATCCCGGGAATCAGTCCGGTGAACCTTTGCTGCACTCCCTCAATAGCAAGAATGTCCTTCCTCAGATTAGGAGACCAAAACTGAACACAATATTCCAGGTGAGGCCTCACCAAGGCTCTGTACAACTGCAGAAAGACCTCCCTGCTCCTATACTCAAATCCCCGAGCTATGAAGGCCAACATACCATTTGCCTTCTTCACCGCCTGCTGTACCTGCATGCCAACTTTCAATGACTGATGTACCATGACACCCAGGTCTCGTTGCACCTCCCCTTTTCCTAATCTGCCGCCATTCAGATAATATTCGGCCTTCGTGTTTTTGCCACCAAAGTGGATAACCTCACATTTATCCACATTATACTGCATCTGCCATGCATTTGCCCACTCATCTAACCTGTCCAATTCACCCTGCAGCCTCTTAGCATCCTCCTCACAGCTCACACCGCCACCCAGTTTAGTGTCATCTGCAAACTTGGAGATATTACACTCAATTCCTTCATCTAAATCATTAATGTATATTGTAAATAGCTGGGGTCCCAGCACTGAGCCCTGCTGCACCCCACTAGTCACTGCCTACCATTCTGAAAAGGACCCGTTTATCCCGACTCTCTGCTTCCTGTCTGCCAACCAGTTCTCTATCCATGTCAATACATTACCCCCAATACCATGTGCTTTAATTTTGCACACCAATCTCTTATGTGGGACCTTGTCAAAAGCCATTTGAAAGTCAAAATACACCATATACACTGGTTCTCTCTTGTCCACGCTACTAGTTACATCCTCCAAAAATTCTAGAAGATATTTCAAGCATGATTTCCCTTTCATAATTCCATACTGACTTGGACTGACCCTGTCACTGCTTTCCAAATGTGCTGCTATTTCATCTTTAATAATTGATTCCGACATTTTCCCCAACACTGATGTCAGGCTAACAGGTCTATAATTACCCATTTTCTCTCTCCCTCCTTTTTTAAAAAGTGGTGTTACATTAGCTACCCTCCAGTCCATAGGAACTGATCCAGAGTCAATAGACTGTTGGAAAATGATCACCAATGCATCCACTATTTCTTGGGCCACTTCCTTATGTACTCTGGGATGTAGACTATCAGGCCCTGGGGATTTATCAACTTTCAAGCCCATCAATTTCCCTAACACAGTTTCCTGCCTAATAAGGATTTCCTTCAGTTCCTCCTTCTCACTAGACCCTCGGTCCCCTAGTATTTCCGGAAGGTTATTTGTGTCTTCCTTCGTGAAGACAGAACCAAAATATTTGTTCAACTGGTCTGCCATTTCTTTGTTCTCCATTATAAATTCACCTGAATCTGACTGCAAGGGACCTACTTTTGTCTTCACTAATCTTTTTCTCTTCACATATCTATAGAAGCATTTGCAGTCAGTTTTTATGTTCCCAGCAAGCGTCCTCTCATACTCTTATTTTCCCCCTCCGAATTAAACCCTTTGTCCTCCTCTGCTGAATTCTAAATGCTTTTTCTGGCCAGTTTATATGCCTCTTCCTTGGATTTAACACTATTCTTAATTTCACTTGTTAGCCACGGTTGAGCCACCTTCCCCATTTTATTTTCACTCCAGACAGGGATGTACAATTGTTGAAATTCATCCTTGTGATCTTTAAATGTCTGCCATTGCCTATACACCGTCAACCCTTTAAGTATCATTCGCCAGTCTATTCTAGCCAATTCACGTCTCATACCATCGAAGTTACCTTTCCTTCAGTTCAGGACCCTAGTCTCTGAATTAACTGTGTCACTCTCCAACTTCATAAAGAATTCTACCATATTATGGTCACTCTTCCCCAAGGGACCACGCACAACAAGATTGCTAATTAGTCCTTTCTCATTACACATCACCCAGTCTAGGATAGCCAGCCCTCTAGTTGGTTCCTCGACATATTGGACTAGAAAACCATCCCTCATACACTCCAGGAAATCCTCCTCCACCATATTGCTACCAGTTTGGTTAGCCCAATCTATATGGAGATTAAAGTCGCCTATGATAACTGCTGTTCCTTCATTGCACGAATCCCTAATTTCTTGTTTGATGATCTCCCCAACCTCACTACCACTGTTTGCTGGTCTGTACACAACTCCCACTCACGTTTTCTGCCCTTTGGTATTCCGCAGCTCCACCCATATAGATTCCACATCATCCAAGCTAATGTCCTTCCTGACTATTGCGTTAATTTCCTCTTTAACCAGCAATGCTACCCCACTTCCTTTTCCTTTCCGTCTATCCTTCCTGAATATTGAATACCCCTGGATGTTGAGTTCCCAGCCTTGGTCACCCTGAGGCCATGTCTCCGTGATGCCAATTATGTCATATTCATTAATTGCTGCCTGTGCAGTTAATTCGTCCACCTTATTATGAATACTCCTCGCATTGAGGCACAGAGCCTTCAGGCTTGTCTTTTTAACACACTTTCCCCCTTTAGAATTTTGCTGTAATGTGGCACTTTTTGATTTTTGCCTTGGGTTTCCCTGTCCTCCACTTTTACTTTTCTTCTTTCTATCTTTTGCTTCTGCCCTCATTCCACTTCTCTCTGTCTCCCTGCATAGGTTCCCATCTCCCTGCCACATTAATTTAACCCCTCCCCAACAGCACTAGCAAACACTCCCCCGGGATATTGGTTCCGGTCCTGCCCAGATGCAGACCGTCCGGTTTGTACTGGTCCCACCTCCCCCAGAACCTGTTCCAATGTCCCAGGTATTTGAATCCCTCCCTTCTGCACCACTCCTCAAGTCACGTATTCATCAGAGCTATCCTGCAATTCCTACTCTGACTAGCATGTGGCACTGGTAGCAATCCTGAGATTACTACCTTTGAGGTCCTACTTTTAAATTTAACTCCTAGCTCCCTTAATTCAGCTTGTAAGACTTGATCTCGTTTTTTATCGATATCATTGGTAACTATATGCACCACAACCTCCAAAATGTCCTGCAGCCGCTTTGAGACATCCTTGACCCTTGCACCAGGGAGGCAACATACCATCCTGGAATCTCGATTGCGGCTGCAGAAATGTCTATCTATTCCCCTTAAAATAGAATCCCATACCACTATAGCTCTCGCACTCTTTTTCCTGCCCTCCTATGCAGCAGAGCCACCGATGGTGCCATGAGCTTGGCTGCTGCTGCCCTCCCCTGATGAGTCATCCCCTCCAACAGTACCCAAAATGTGTATCTATTTTGGAGGGGGATGACCGCAGGGGACCCCTGCACTACCTTTCTTCCACTGCTCTTCTTGTTGGTCACCCATTCCCTATCTGTCTGTGTCACCTTTACCTGTGGTATGACCAATTCCCTAAATGTGCTATTCACGGCATCCTCAGCATCGCGGATGCTCCAGAGTGAATCCACCCGCATCTCCAGTGCCGCAGTGCGGTCTGTCAGGAGCTGCAGCAGGATACAATTCCCGCACATGTTGTGGTCAGGGACATTGGAAGCGTCGCTGAGTTCACATAACACAGGAGGAGCATGACACGTGTCCGAGCTCTCCTGCCATAATTTAACCCCAAGATTAACTTAATTTGGCAACAGCAATGATAAAGGTTATCTACTGATAAAGGAAAAGAAAAAGAAAAATTACTCACCAATCACCAGCCAATCACTTACCCCCTTGGCTGTGACATCACCCTTCAATTTCTTTCTACTTTTTTGCCTTCTCTCCCTGCAGCTGCACCAGCTGGCCTCCTCGACGTTGGGCCTTTTATAGACCACCTCCTCCGAGTCCCGCCGCGTCTCCCGACTCACCACGCCGCTCCCCGACTGTAGGGCCTTTTATAAGCCGCCGCCTCCTCCTCCATCAGCCGGTTTCCTTGAAGGGATCATGTACAAATTTGTTTTGACATTTGCACTGTCAGTGTTCTACAGCATTGATATGCTGCAAACATTGACAATGATTGCACAAAGGTGTAGGGCTGCACCCAGGCTCTCCCATGCTTATGGAGGGAGTCACAGCATGCAGGGAGGTTCTCTTCCCTTCCCCTGGGGCAGAAGAGACCTCCCCAGGAGATCAACACAGCCTGATTGCACATTGCACAGGAGGGCACAAGCAGGTCTGTGGTCAGGAGAACCTGGTTGCAGTGCCGCAAACATTTTAATGATCTCAGTAGATCACAAAACATTTGTACAAAGCCACACTCAATCTCATCCTGCTGTGCTTCTAATCACATCCCCATCACTCTGCCTTCCATACCCTACTCCTGCCTTCCATACCCTATTCCTGCACATCCTCACTCACAGCAGCTTACCATGGACCTCCACCTATCCCTCTCTATCTATATTATCACATCCTCAACTCACTAACCACCCCTCACACTCACCCTCACCCTCATCCTACTGCAAAAATAAGAACACACAACGGTAGGCACTTGGGTGTTTTATGCAATGTTCATGTAAAGTTTCTGTTAATATGGTGTCAAACATTGAAACCTTTATTTTCGAAACTTTGCGTTCTTGGACAGATTTGTGTGCAGCTTTGGAAGTAGCTTGGTGAGTTGCAGTGAATGATGAGACCCAATGGTATCCCTGCAATGGTCTTGAATGTGAAAGGAATGGCTTGGGCATTGTAAGGATGCTTTATGGTATTGGTGTGGGGTGGTGCCAACCTGTCGTATCATGTGGCAGCCAGGGTGTACAGCATCAAGTGAAGTAAATCTGACCATGGTGAGGCCGTCCCTGGCCTCCCGGGCAGCAATGTGGTTGGGTGCTGATGCCCTCTGAAATGTGCAGCATCAGTTGATTGTGGGGAAGGTTGGTGGTGTGCTTGGTGCTGCTGGTTTTGGGGACGATCGTGGTGGGAAACTCAAGACCAAGGTGAGAGAGTATAAAGAGCACCCATGCTGTTGGAATAGATGGCAGGTGAAATAGAGATGACAGAAGCGATCGATCAATGGTGATAGAGATAGTGAGGTCAGACTGGATGGAAACTTGTATAAAGACTTGCAGCATAGCAAATCTGTGATGGAAATGCAGTGAGGAAGAGCTTGTGGCTAAGGAAAGATATCTCTGTAAGGTGGGAGCTTTGACTTTACATTTGAAGCTGCCAAGGACTCAGCTGGAGCAAAGGCCATTGAACTCCCACCTTAGCTTGACAAACATTGTGCACTACCAGTGTGGACACCGCGGAAGAGCCGTCAAATGGAAAAGGCAAGCTGAAAATTATTCTGAAGTGGCTCTGAACAAGGCACTATTTACCTGAATTGGGTCTCACTGCCGCCGCGTGCTGGGTCTGCTCAATGCTGACAGACCCGACATTGGGAAAGGTGCGCGATGGCCGGTTAATAGTGGTGTCCCAACCCACTGTGCAAACAAAAAAAACACACTCCCACCCGACACACCACCAATCGTGTTCACTGACCACCTCTGCCCCCCCACCCCCCCCCCCCCCACCACAAAATTCCCACCTTAGAGAGGGTGAAGAGGAGATTTACTCGAATCATACCAGGGATGAGGAACTTCAGTGACATGTAGAGACTAGAGAAACTGCGTTTGTTCCCTTTGGAGCAGAAAAGGTTAAGGGAAGATTTAATGGAGATGTTCCAAGTCCATAAGAGCAAACTGTTTCCAGTGGTAACCGGGAGACACAGATTTAAGGAAGTTGGCAAAAGAACCAGGGGCAAGGTGAGAATTTTTTATGCAGCAAGTTATGATCTGGAATGCACTGCCTGAAAGGATGGTGGAAGCAGATTCAATAATAACTTTCCAAAGGAAATTGGATAAATATTTGAAGAGAAAAATTTGCAAGGGAATGAGACTAATTGGATAGACTTTCAAAGAACCGGCGTAGGAACGATGGGCTAAATGGCCTCCTTCTGTGCTACATCATTTCATGATTCTATTAAAAGTACTGTAATAATATTGAACTGACATTGGAATGTTGGTGTAGAAATGACTCATATTAAAAAATATCAGAGGAAATGCTGTCTGAGGGAACTATTCTAATCTGCAGCACCATTTAGATTCTATCTTATCCATAAGAGTTGACTCTTTGTGCCATATTTGAGAATCTGCCAGATCATTTATTGTTAGAAATCAGAATCCCATGTCCATGACACCTCTTTATTGATAGCACAGCTGAATCATACGCTAATCACACAAGTTGGAAACAAACTACTCCTGGGATGGTGCCAAGCTGTGGGCTACAAACACTCGGTGCCGTGGAGTGGAAGGATGTAGCTTTGAATCCCTGCTTCACTCAGTACATGATCTGAATTGTGCCGAGTGGGGACACCCTGAACAGAAACAGCAGTGTCTCCCTGCAAAGTTAAATTTGATAGTGAAGTGCTGCCTGGAGAGCATATTCTGCTTCTTGCCAACCAGAAAAGTGAGCATTAGTGAAGGTCTATGATAAGGCTATTTACCTGCCCACTGGGCAGCAGAGATACGAGTCCAGGCAGACCAAAGAAGAATGAATAATTTAGAGAAAAATTACATCAATTAAAAAAAAAATGCTAACTGTTCCTCATATTCCTTGATGCTGATGTTTCTCTGTTTCATTTCCATGCTTAACTCTTTTGTGCTTTAGAATGCAGCAATCACATGCAAAATTGTTATTAACACCCACGAAGAACAATGTAACAATAGTATTAATCACTCGCAGAAACTATGTTGTTCTTCAGGGCTGTTCGTGCCAAAATTCTGAAAGGAACACACACAAGTGAAAGAGATTAAGTATTTCCTCTGTGGCAAATGGGAAGAAATCCTTCAATGTCTCTTTCTGGCAGAATTGCCTACATCAATAGGGTGTTGTAAACTTACCCCACTGATTATTCACTTCAGTCATAAGTATAGGCAGATGCCAGCTTTCTGAACTAGCAGTGGGGCACATTCCCTGCACTGCTGCAAATCCTTCACTTCAGGGGCAGAATATATTGCTTGGCCCTATTTATGCCAAGCACAAAATTAGCAACTAATCTGATCCTAGTTTGTCACTTCGTTATCGAAGATTCACATTTAATTAGCAGAAAGTTTGATGTATAATGGTATTTCAGAAACTTCGACACATTGTCCATGATTTTGCCAATATAACCTTAAAATTAGGCATCAGTCATTACAAAATGGATTTTTTTTGTGTCTGGCATCACTAACAGTGACTTTTGTACTGGTGCAGTTTTCATTTGAATTCCACGAGACCATTGGCCATCTACTGGTTCCCAACACATACACGGCTAAACCTTTCTTCCTTATCCAGCAGCAAACGCATTGCTGCAACTGTTGCTGAGAAAAGGGAACCAAATTTAGCAGTGTAAAAATGCCAGGAGCTGGGTCACAAATGTCAGTCATTTAGACTTGGAATTAAAACAACTCCACGATATCAGTGGCTATTAATAATAGGCCACGATCATCTCAAATATAATTATGCAATTGGTTGTCATTGATGATCCTCATTATTAAATGTCCCTGAGCATCTTTACATACAGGAAAGAACATCTCCTGAATATTTGATATGTTCCTCCTGGGTTTTACAGTATTCCAGAAAGAACAAAGTCCTGCAAAAAGGATTTCTGCAAAGTCTGGATAATGTCCGGAGTCAATTGATTCTTGTCACCTACTTTGAAGCTGGATTGAAAGAAAAAGAAAGACTTGGATTTATATAGTGCTTTGCACGACAGCCAATGAAGTAATTTTGAAGTGTAGTCACTTCAGTGAAGTGTAATATGGGAAACGCGGCAGCCAATTTGCACACAATTTGCACAATTTGCACACAAGCAAGCTCCCACCAACAGCAATGTGATAATGACCAGATAATATCAGAAATCGCCTGTTAAGGCTATCTCTGGTCACTTTAATAATCAGTTTCTTTGTAAGAACATAAGAACATAAGAACATAAGAATTAGGAACAGGAGTAGGCCATCTAGCCCCTCGAGCCTGCTCCGCCATTCAACAAGATCTTGGCAGATCTGGCCATGGACTCAGCTCCACTTACCCACCCGCTCCCCATAACCCTTAATTCCCTTATTGGTTAAAAATCTATCTATCTGTGATTTGAATACATTCAATGAGCTAGCCTCAACTGCTTCCTTGGGCAGAGAATTCCACAGATTCACAACCCTCTGGGAGAAGAAATTCCTTCTCGACTCGGTTTTAAATTGGCTCCCCCGTATTTTGAGGCTGTGCCCCCTAGTTCTAGTCTCCCCGACCAGTGGAAACAACCTCTCTGCCTCTATCTTGTCTATCCCTTTCATTATTTTAAATGTTTCTATAAGATCACCCCTCATCCTTCTGAACTCCAACGAGTAAAGTCCCAGTTTACTCAATCTATCATCATAAGGTAACCCCCTCATCTCCGGAATCAGCCGAGTGAATCATCTCTGTACCCCCTCCAAAGCTAGTATATCCTTCCTTAAGTAAGGTGACCAAAACTGCACGCAGTACTCCAGGTGCGGCCTCACCAATACTCTATACAGTTGCAGTAGGACCTCCCTGCTTTTGTACTCCATCCCTCTCGCAGTGAAGACCAACATTCCATTCGCCTTCCTGATTACCTGCTGCACGTGCAAACTAACTTTTTGGGATTCATGCACAAGGACCGCCAGGTCCCTCTGCACCGCAGCATGTTGTAATTTCTCCCCATTCAAATAATATTCCCTTTTACTGTTTTTTTTCCAAGGTGGATGACCGAACATTTTCCGACATTATATTCCATCTGCCAAACCTTAGCCCATTCGCTTAACCTATCTAAATCTCTTTGCAGCCTCTCTGTGTCCTCGACACAACCCGCTTTCCCACTAATCTTTGTGGCATCTGCAAATTTTGTTACACTACACTCTGTCCCCTCTTCCAGATCATCTATTTATATTATAAACAGTTGTGGTCCCAGCACCGATCCCTGTGACACACCACTAACCACCGATTTCCAACCTGAAAAGGACCCATTTACCCCGACTCTCTGCTTTCTGTTCGCCAGCCAATTCTTTATCCATGCTAATACATTTCCTCTGACTCCGCATACCTTTATCTTCTGCAGTAACCTTTTGTGTGGCACCTTATCGAATGCCTTTGGAAATCTAAATACACCACATCCATCGGTACACCTCTATCCACCATGCTCTATCCACCATGCTTGTTATATCCTCAAAGAATTCCAGTAAATTAGTTAAGCATGATTTCCCCTTCGTGAATCCATGTTGCGTGTGCTTGATTGCACTATTCCTATCTAGATGTCCCGCTATTTCTTCCTTAATGATAGCTTCAAGCATTTTCCCCACTACACATGTTAAACTAACCAGGCTATAGTTACCTGCCTTTTGTCTGCCCCCTTTTTTAAACAGAGGCATTACATTAGCTGCTTTCCAATCCGCTGGTACCTCCCCAGAGTCCAGAGAATTTTGGTAGATTATAACGAATGCATCTGCTATAACTTCCGCCATCTCTTTTAATACCCTGGGATGCATTTCATCAGGACCAGGGGACGTGTCTACCTTGAGTCCCATTAGCCTGTCCAGCACTGCCCCCCTAGTGATAGTGATTATCTCAAGGTCTTCCCTTCCCACATTCCCGTGACCAGCAATTTTTGGCATGGTTTTTGTGTCTTCCACTGTGAAGACCGAAGCAAAATAATTGTTTCAGGTCTCAGCCATTTCCACATTTCCCATTATTAAATTCCCTTTCTCATCTTCTAAGGGACCAACATTTACTTTAGTCATTCTTTTCCATTTTATATATCGGTAAAAGCTTTCACTATCTGTTTTTATGTTTTGCGCAAGTTTACTTTCGTAATCTATCTTTCCTTTCTTTATTGCTTTCTTAGTCATTCTTTGCTGTCGTTTAAAATGTTCCCAATCTTCTAGTTTCCCACTAACCTTGGCCATCTTATACGCATTGGTTTTTAATTTGATACTCTCCTTTATTTCCTTGGTTATCCACGGCTGGTTATCCCTTCTCTTACCGCTCTTTTTCACTGGAATATATTTTTGTTGAGCACTATGAAAGAGCTCCTTAAAAGTCCTCCACTGTTGCTCAATTGTGCCACCGTGTAGTCTATGTTTCCAGTCTACTTTAGCCAACTCTGCCCTCATCCCACAGTAGTCCCCTTTGTTTAAGCATAGTACGCTCGTTTGAGACACTACTTCCTCACCCTCAATCTGTATTACAAATTCAACCATACTGTGATCACTCATTCCGAGAGGATCTTTTACTAGGAGATCGTTTATTATTCCTGTCTCATTACACAGGACCAGATCTAAGATAGCTTGCTCCCTTGTAGGTTCTGTAACATACTGTTCTAAGAAACAATCCCGCATGCATTCTATGAATTCCTCCTCCAGGCTACCCTGTGCAATTTGATTTGACAATCGATATGTAGGTTAAAATCCCCCATGATTACTGCCGTTCCTTTTTCACATGCCTCCATTATTCCCTTGATTATTGTCTGCCCCACCGTGAAGTTATTATTTGGGGGCCTATAAACTACGCCCACCAGTGACTTTTTCCCCTTACTATCTCCAATCTCCACCCATAATGATTCAACATTTTGTTCATTAGAGCCAATATCATCTCTCACAACTGCCCCTCATCTTTTACTCATCTCCTTTCTGTCTTTTGCTTTTGTCTCCATTTTGTTTCCCTCTGTCTCCCTGCATTGGTTTCCATCCCCCTGCCATATTAGTTTAACTCCTCCCCAACAGCACTAGCAAACATTCCCCCGAGGACATTGGTTCTGGTCCTGCCCAGGTGCCGACCGTCTGGTTTGTACTGGTCCCACCTCCCCCAGAACTGGTTCCAATGCCCCAGGAATTTGAATCCCTCCCTGCTGCACCACTGCTCAAGCCACGTATTCATCTGAGCTATCCTGCGATTCCTACTCTGACTAGCTCATGACACTGGTAGCAATCCCGAGATTACTACTTTTGAGGTCCTACATTTTAATTTAGCTCCGAGCCAATCTGATCTAAACCAATCTGATGAGTATATTATGCTTAATCAGAGGTTAAGATGGCATACAATACATTAATTATACAGCAAAAACAAATAACCGTGACGAGAAGTTGATACTCAATCCTGCTCGGGCAAATGGCTGATGCGCGTGAGCAGTTCTATGGATTGTGGCCTCTCTTTCTTGTAGAGCCTTCTTTGGTAAAGCATGGGATTGCCAAAGAGCAATCGACCAGCACAGCTCCTTGTAATTTCCCTCCACCATTTTGTGAGAATGGGTCTGCAGGGTGTTTCTTTTATTTCATTCTTAGGGCTGGACCCTAATGGGATATTGACAATACCTTTTGGCCAATTGAGGTTCTCTTTAAAAGTCTATACCCAATCCTGCTTCGAGTTCTTTGTCTGCACTTGCTGGTGAAAAGCCACTCTGAAGGAGTGGTCTTTGCAACCATTACGCATCTTGTTTATGATTTTGAAGGCCAGTCTATCCATCTGGACCCTGTTCCCTCATAGCTATCATCTCTTATCTCATCCTGCCTTGTCCTCCCGTTGCATTCTCAAACACAACCTTGAGCCATTAAAAGAGAAGTCATTTGTTAGAACCATCTTACTCCAGCCAGTTGCCATGGAAACTCTTAGCTCCCATTAGTTATACATTCTATGTCTTATATAAATACACTTTTATTGTTAAACAAACTCCAAATTCTGCCTGAGTATTATAATTAGTTATTAGTAATAATGGAAGAAACATTAGGTTGGGCCTTCATTGGCCAAATTAAAGACTGATTCAAAATGTTGTGCTTTCTCTAATCTAACTCATTAAAAACCATGAGGCAAGTCTTCCAGGAAAGTGAAACTTCATTCTCGGGTAACATAGTTTATACATTAACCTTTTTCTTGCCTCGAGCAGAAACATACAATCATTTAAACACAGTGGGCCATAGGTCTCGCAAAAGCCGGTTCTTGGTGTGCAATGCGCATGCGCTGAGAACTGGCTTTTCCAATCTATAAAAATTAATTTTGACAGATTGCACACATTCCCGCAGGAAGGAGATCCGCGGGGCAGAGATTGGGCTATTTGGAATCCTATTTTCTTAGATTTTTTTCAGGTCGGAGGCGTTTGTCTGCAGGAAGCCTCTGACACTAATTTCCCCCCCAGTATCATTTTCAGGTAACCCTAATTTCTAACAATAATCTTTTTTTGTTATGTTGGTTGAGGGATAAATATTGGCCAGGACACCGGGCTAACTTCCCTACTCTTTGAAATAGTGCCATGGAATCTTTTATGTTCCATTGAGAGAGCATATGGAGCCTCGGTTTAACGACTCCTCTGAAAGATGGCACTTCCGACAGTGCAGCACTCCCTCAGCACTGCACTGGAGTGTCAGCCTAGATTTTTTTGTACTCGAGTCTCTGGAGTGGGACATTAGGGAGAATACTTTTCTCTGTTAACTAATTTTAGTGAAAAACTAGCCATGATAAAAGAATGGCAGTCGAAACTGAAAATTATTAGATTATGTTTTGCACTGCTGCCAGTATTTCTACTCTTTCCATAATGAATTAGCTAACATCAGTGATAAGTTATGGAAAGATGGTGCTTGAACTTTTAGGCCTTGTTAAAGGCAGTTCATGAAAATGCATTCAGAATTATGCAGCTGTGGAGGATATTCCAAAAGTGAGCATTTAACTTTGTAGCAAATGTTTCAGGTATCTCATAGTTTAACAAGAGAAGGATCAATGTATGAACCGGCTTAGGTTCAGTAACTTTGATTCTATCCTGGGCAGTGCATGCACAACAGACCTGGAAATTCTGCATTGGATCTATCTTTCACCACTGTGGGAAATTTATGCCATTTCCCTGGGGGTTCTGCCAATCTCGAGCCAAAATTATGGCGGGAGACTGGTAGAACTCTGGTGGAATTTCAGGGCCTAGATATCGAGCTCCATCTGATATACCTTGACTGCTGTATTGCCGTGCATTCTCAGATTTAAAATTGGTATTGGATAAAAATTAATACATAGATAATGGATTTTTATGTTCATATAAATCTTACAGCTCCACACACTTCCTTTGTCAACCTTTTCCATTCAGAATGGAAACTGCCCATTTAAAGCTGTAGTATAATTGCACCTTCTTTGTTCTTTCTGGTCATGATGCGAAAGGTCATCGACCTGAAACGTTAACTCTGTTTCTCTCTCCACAGATGCTTCCTGATCTTTTGAGTACTTCCAGCATTTTCTGTTTTTATTTCAGATTTCCAGTATCCGTAATATTTTGCCTTTTGTTCTTTCTGGTGTTGATGTTGTAGCACCTTGGGGTTTAGTGTTTTGCATTTCCTCAATCTGTATTGCAGAGAGAATCCTTTATATTCCAAATAACTCGACTTCTCTGCTTCCAAAATTGCCCCAAGTTTTACCATTACTATAAATTATATGAATTTATATAAAAATAAAAACTACAGAATATGTGACTTTAGAAAGGGGACAGAATTCCATTGATGTGCCCTGGACCAGCTATCCCCCAGCTTCTAACCTCGCTTCACCTGATGACTCCACTTGGTTTGGAGTCCCTGGAAGTAATTTTGACTTCGAGTGATAGTGTAAAACAGGTGACAATGAATCGGCAGTTGTTCTACAACTCTCCCAATTATTATTTCCACTGACTTCAATGGAAATAAAAATGAGGAGAGATGTAAACTGGGCTACAGTTTCGCTATCTCCCGTTTTACACTATGGCAAAAAGCCAAAATTACTCCACCCATATGTGCAACACCATAAGAGATGGATGATTTGGGAAATTGTAGGCCACTTATTTAGTTTTCATAGAATTATAGTCGTGGAATGAATCTTCAAAGTGCAAGTAAAATCAGAGAATACCATTTCATTAAAAAAGTTACTGTAAATCAGTGACACTGATGTTATGCTCTATATGACAGAAACTATGCTATTATAAAACAACTATTTTCTTACTCACCATGAACAATGCCTTGAGAGATATGCTACTCTATCATAAATGTGATTACTGTGTGACAATACAATTCCCATGCACAGATACTAGCTCTTATAGCAAGAAACTTTTGTCAGGACACAAAATTGATGCACTGACAATTTGTTTCTCTGTTGTTTGTTATTTTATGAGTTACAGAGTCTTACAACAGATTTATTATTGAGGTCAACCACATTGCTCATGGTCCTTCACATTCTGCCAGTAAGATGTTGTATTTTTAACATACCCCATATCGGGCTCAAGTTTCAGCCTGAGTTGCTCCTATTTTATTTGAGCAACTAGTTTAGAATGGAGTATCTTAGAAATTGCAATTCTCGGCCTTTAGTTTGCTCCAGTTCTAGTGAGTTAGAACAGTTTCATTTTAGAACAGATTTTTTTTTCAAAAGGGGGTGTGTCCGGCCACTTATGCCTGTTTTGTAAGTTTAGGCAGCGAAAACTTACTCCAAACTAACTTAGAATGGAGTTAGTGCAGATTTTTGTATGCTCAGAAGAACCTTGCCTGCACTTCGAAAATCAGGCGTAGGGAACGAGAGATGGCGGGGGGGAGAACATAATAAGAACATAAGAATTAGGAACAGGAGTAGGCCATCTAGCCCCTCGAGCCTGCTCCGCCATTCAACAAGATCATGGCTGATCTGGCCGTGGACTCAGCTCCACTTATCCGCCCGCTCCCCGTAACCCTTAATTCCCTTATTGGTTAAAAATCTATCTATCTGTGATTTGAATAAATTCCTTTGAGCTAGCCTCAACTGCTTCCTTGGGCAGAGAATTCCACAGATTCACAACCCTCTGGGAGAAGAAATTCCTTCTCAACTCGGTTTTAAATTGGCTCCCCCGTATTTTGAGGCTGTGCCCCCTAGTTCTAGTCTCCCCGACCAGTGGAAACAACCTCTCTGACTCTAACTTGTCTATCCCTTTCATTATTTTAAATGTTTCTGTAAGATCACCCCTCATCCTTCTGAACGCCAACGAGTAAAGACCCAGTCTTCTCAATCTATCTTCATAAGGTAACCCCCTCATCTCCGGAATCAGCCTCGTGAATCATCTCTGTACCCCCTCCAAAGCTAGTATATCCTTCCTTAAGTAAGGTGACCAAAACTGCACGCAGTACTCCGGGTGCGGCCTCACCAATACCCTGTACAGGGGGTTTATAAACATTAAACACTTCACTTTTACAAATAAAGAGCCATCATCAATAATAAATGATAAATCAATAAATAAACCAATAAATCCAGCCAAATTAATAAAAAAATTAAAAATAAAAAAAAAATAAAATCACTCAAAAAATAAAAAATTATTTCTGCTCACCTACTGCAGCACCAGGGAGAAGAGGGGGGGGGAGAGAAGAAGATGGGGGGGGAGAAGAGAAGAAGACTGGGGGGGAAGGGAGAAGAGGACGAAGAAGAAGCCTCGCACACAGCCGATGTCGGGCTGCCGACGCCGACGTCTCTTCGGGCGGGGCCCGCCCCCAGCGAGAGGCCGGGCGGGTGGGCCCCGCCGCCGAGGTAAGATGCACAGGCCACTCGGTCGGGGATAGGGGCGACGTCCCTTCGGCCTAGGATAGGGTCGCCGCCCCGGAGACAGGACGCAGGCACTGTTTTCAGCGCAGGGCTGTAGCTCTGCCCCCAGCAGCTCCGGCTGTGCAGTGCCGAGATGGAATTGGACCTACAGCTATCTGAGAATCGCGAGGTAAGTGTTCGGCACAATTTTTGTTCTATAAATTAGGCGGGCCTCTCCGATGTGCGCCATTCTAGCGGGCGGCCGAAACTTGACCCCATAGTGTGAATGATTACAAAGTTGGACCAGTATATTTCTGAGCTGCTTAGTTTTGAATCCCAGTTCTTTCAAATAGGAATAAAGTTGTAAATGGATTTTCAGCAAAGCATTTCTCTTCAATCTTGAAGTGCAGAATAATAACATTTTTGATAATGGAGAGTGAAAACTAGAAAAGTCTGGAAAATAAGGAAAAATATATATTTTAATGGAGCTGTATCTCCCAGACTGTTGTTTAATCTGTAAAGGTCAGACATGCCCTGCAGGCTTCGAGTGTGATCAGGGAAGACAGAAAATGGAGTGGACTGTCATTTTAGTCAGACAAAGAAATGCAGCTTTGAATGCAATTTATTTCATGGTTGTCATCGATAAATAGACAAGATAGATTGTCTTCTACCGCGGTCTTGGCAGATATTTAAGTGGTACCCTGTGTTTAACTATTACATGCAAAACAACAATCTATTGGCAGTAATTCCTGAGATAAATCTGGGTGAATTATTGCATTTGCATGGCAGATAAATGACAAATATTAAATACAGTATTTATTTGGAGTGCGCACACAGCCTGAATTTAAAAACTGTATAATTACAGCTTATTTAAACTTTCTCAAAATGTTCAGCTGGACTACAGTTGTACTCTGATAATACATTGCAATACATTTTATGCCATCTAAAATAACAGTTGCGGATGAATTTCCTTACTATTTTCAGTGTATTAGTGACTTGTAAATGGTGTCAGAAATTAATTTGAGGGAGAAAATTCAGGTGAAAGTTATTTCCACCATTATGCACATTTAATACGTCAATATAGATTAACTGTGAGGTGGTATATTTTGGTAGGAAGAATAAGGAAGCCACATACTCCTTCGAAAATAAGTGTGTTAATGGGACTGATCTGGGTGAACAGATACACAGATCACGAAAAGTAGCAACACAGGTTAATAAGGCCATAAAAAAGCAAAACAAAGCATGGGTTCATTTCTGGAGGGTTAGAATTGAAACGCAGAGAAGTCATGTTAAGTTTGTATCGAACCTTGGTTAGACCACATTTGAAGTGCTATGAACACTTCTGGTCTCCATATTATTAAAAAGATATGGAGGCACTGGAGAAGGTACAAAAAAGATTTACTGGAATGATACCAGAATGAGAGATTATACATATCAGGAAAGATTGAACAGACTGGGGTTCTTTTCTCTAGAAAAAGAAAAGACTGAGGGGTGACCTGATAGAGCTCTTTAAGATTATGAAAGGGTTTGATAGGGTAGACGTAAGGAAGATGTTTCCACTTGCAGACGAGACAAGGACTAGGGGCCATAAATATAAGATAGTCTCAAATAAATCCAATATGGTATTCAGGAGGAACTTCTTTACCGTGAGAGTGATTAGAATATGGAACTTGCTAGCACAAGGAATAGTTGAGGCGAATAGTGCAGATGCATTGAAGGGGAAACTAAATAAGCACATGAGGGAGAAAGGAACAGAAGAATATGTTGATGGGGTTAGATGAAGAATGGTGAGAGGAGGCTCGTGTGAAGCAGAAACACCGACATGGACCTGTTGGGCCGAATGGCCCGTTTCAGGGCTTTAAATACTTTGTAATACTTTGTAAAATGCTTCCAAGTCCCTGTATGCCTTTTGAGCCTTCGTATGATTTTCCCACCAAGTCCCCACTGCCCTCTGATGTATTTGTCAGGGTGAGAGCCAATGGGGTAGCAGCTGCGGGTCTCCTGTGTTTGCACTGTTAATGCACTCTAGATAACTTCGACTGAGATATGAGGCACAGCAGCTGTGAGGATCTGCCAGTACAGATGCAAGTGAGGAGTCTGGAGATTTTGAATGCAAATTTTCACAGCTGGGAAATTCATTTTGAAAGTGTTTTTTTTTTGCCATGCTGCCTACAGACATCTGGACTTGTTTCTCATTGGGTCTGACCACAGGCAGAATTTCAGACCTCCCCCCGCCCCACAGTCTCCTACTCTCCCCTCACACCCCATACCAACAGTCAACGTAAGAACATAACATAAGAAATAGGAGCAGGAGTAGACCATTTGGCCCCTCGAGCCTGCTCTGCCATTCAATAATTTGATGGCTGATCTGATCATGGACTCTGCTCCACTTCCCTGCCTGCTCCCCAAAACCCTTTATTCCCTTATTGCTCAAATATCTGTCTATCTCTGCCTTAAATATATTTAATGACCCAGCCTCCATAGCTCTCTCAGATAGAGAATTCCATAGATTTACAACCCTTAGAGAAGAAATTTCTCCTCATCTCAGTTTTAAACAGGCAGTCCCTTATTCTAAGACTATGTCCCCCTAGTTTAAGTTTCCCCTATGAGTGGAAATATCCTCTCTGCATTCACCTTGTTGAGCCCCCTCATTATCTTATAAGTTTCAATAAGATGACGTCTCATCCTTCTGAACTCCAATGTGTATGGGCCCAACCTTCTCAACCTATTTCATAAGTCAACCCCCTCATCTCTAGAATCAATCGGTGAACCTTCTCCAAGCAGCTTCCAATACAAGTATATCCTTCCTTAAAAATGGAGACCAAAACTGTACACAGTACTCCAGGTGTGGCCTCACCAATACCCTTTATAGTTGTAGCAGGATTTCTCTGCTTTTATACTCTATCCCCCTTTCAATAAAGGCCAACATTCCATTTGCTTTCCTGATTACTTGCCATACCTGCATACTAACTTTTTGTGTTTCATGTACAAGGACCCCCAGGTCTATAATGTAGCACTTTGCAATTTTTCTCCATTTAAGTTATAATTTGCCCTTCTATTATTTCTACCAAAGTGGATAAACTTACATTTTCCCAAACATTGGGCCCAAGTTTCAGGCCGCGCCTAGAATGGCGCAGCCCCGACCTGGACGTCCGTTTTTCGCGCCACAAAAAAATTCCAGATTCTCCGACTCCCTGCTGGTCCTCTGGTGTCGGGCGCGGTGCAGCATGTGCTGTAGGGGGCGGAGCTAGGTCCCTGTGCTGAAAACAGTGCCGAGACATCTGCACATGCGCGCTACAGTGGGTGCGCATGTGAAGTAGCTCCAGGCACCCAAAACTGTGTGGGAGGGGCCCGAAGCACACAGCCCCTAGCCCTGGCCGAATAGCCTCACTGGGGCTGCGTGGATAAGGCTCCTTCCACGGCCAGCTCCTGCTTCCTCCCAACCCGACTCGACTCCTGCTTCCCCCCGCCCCCGGACCGGACCTGAGCCCCCCGGACTGGCCCCGACCCGCGCTCCCCCCCCACCCCACCCGACCTGACCTCCCTCTCCCTCCCCCCCGACCCGAACCGAACTGACCTCCTTCCCATCATCCCCCCCGACCCGACCCGACCCGCGCTCCAGACCCCCCCCCCACCCCCGGACCGGACCCGACCCAACCTGACCTCCCTCCCTACCCCCACCCCTGACACGAACCGACCCGCTCCATCCACCCTCCCCCCCACCCCCCCACCCGAACCAACCCGACCTCCATCCTCCCCCGCTCCCCCGACCCGACCCATGCTCCCGACCGGACCCGACCCGACCCGACCCGACCCGCGCTCCCGATCCCGACCCGCGCTCCCCCCGACCCGACCCAGCGCCAGCTACCTGTAAATCTGGCGCTGGGGACGGGCCCTGCCCGAAGTCTTGGCCCTGGCCGGGCCCGGCCCGTTCAGCCTCCTCCCCAACCCCCTTCTCCTCCCCCCCCCCCACTTCTCCTTCCCCCCCCTTCTCCTTTCCCCCCTTCTCCTTTCCCCCCCTTCTCCTTTCCCCCCCTTCTCCTTTCCCCTCCTCTCCTTTCCCCTTCTCCTCTCCCCCCCTTTCTCCTTCCACTCTTTCCCCCCCTTTCTCCTTCCACTCTTTCCCCCCCGTTCTCCTTCCACTCTTTTCCCCCCTTTCCCCTTCTCCTCCTCCCCTTCCCCTTCTCCTCCTCCCCCTTCCCCTTCTCCTCCTCCCCCCTTCTCCTCCTCCCCCCTTCTCCCCCCTTCTCTCCCCCCCTTCTCTTCCCCCCTTCTCTCCCCCACTTCTCTCCCCCTCCCCCTTCCCTCCCCCTTCCCCCCCATCCCTCTGCCTCCCTCCCTCCCCTCCCCCTGCCCCCCCTCCCTTCCCTCTACCCCCCTCCTCCCCCTCCCCTCACTGTCAGAAACACAGACACTGACAGACAGAGAGATAGATAGAGACACTGACAGAGACATACTGGGGGGGGCGGGGGGGGGGCTCCCGGTGCTGCAGTCGGTAAGTAGAAAATGTTTTATTTATTGATTTTTTGATTTTTTAAAAAATTATTTCTTATTAATTTTTTCTGATTGATTTATTGGTTGATTTATTGATGTTTTTATCATTTATTATTGATGATGGCTCTTTATTTGTAAAACTGAAGTGTTTAATGTTTGTAAACTTTCCTTTAACCCCCCCCCCCCCCCCCCCCACCATTCCTTACGCCTGATTTGTAACCTACGCCTGATTTTCTAAAGTGTAGACAAGGTTTCTTCGAGCGTACAAAAATCTTCACTTACTCCATTCTAAGTTAGTTTGGAGTAAGTTTTCACTGCCGAAACTTTAAAAACAGGCGTAAGTGGCCAGACACACCCACTTTTGAAAAATAAATGTTCCAAAGTGAAACTGTTCTAACTGACTAGAACTGGAGCAAACTCAATGCCGAGAATTTGAATTTCTAAGGTAATCAGGAGCAACTGAGGCCGAAACTTGGGCCCTATACTTCATCTGCCAAATTTTTGCCCACTCACTTAGCCTGTCTATATCCCTTTGCAGATTTTTTGTGTCCTCCTCACAATTTGCTTTCCCACCCATCTTTGTATTAGCAGCAAACTTGGCTACATTACACTCAGTCCCTTCATCCAAGTCATTAATATCGATTGTAAATAGTTGTGGCCTCAGCACGGATCCCTGCGGCACTGTTTGCCAACCGGAAAATGACCCATTTATCTCGACTCTCTGTTCTCTGTTCATTAACTAATCCTCTATCCATGCTAATATATTACCCCCAACCTTGTGAGCTTTTATCTTATGCAGTAACCTCTTTTGTGGCACCTTATCAATGCTTCGTAGGAGCTGGAATAGTCTTCCTTCTGGGCATATATTGAGGAGGAGGAGCACCACAGCATAGAGCAATTGAGACTCAGACATTACATGACATGTCGTCACTAAGGTCAATAAGGAAATTGCAGGCTTGTTAATTTAATATTTTGGATCCGTTTTCACATTGGAGGAAAAGGACAAAATACTAGCGGTAAAATTAAGTCAAGGGGGGAACTTAATGGATTTAATATAAGTTATAAAATGCGACTTACAATAAATAATGAGACATAAGATAAACTAACCTCCAGGACCTGATGGTTTCCACCCCAGGGTTTTAAATTAAATAATTAAGAAAATTGTAGCTGCTCTCTAAATTTGGGAATTGTGATTTGGATTGGAAAATGTAAATGTCATTTCATCACTTAAGAAGGGAACTAGGTAGAAACCAGGAAACTACAGACCTATTAGTTTAACATAATTGTGGCGAAGTTTCTGGAATCCATAGCCAGGTACATGAGTGGCTGAGCACTTGGACAAGTATGAGCTGATCAGTGATAGTTGGCCTGGATTTGTGAGGGGTGGGTTATGTCTGACTAAGCTATTTTTTTTACTTTTGAGGCGGTCACGAGAATACTGGATATGGTAGTTGTTATGTCTCAAATAAAGCAATGTGACTGAGTACTTTAGACTTGAGTAAGTGTGACCTTAGTCTCTTTATTCTGACTCCAGAGTGCCGGCACAGCATGGGAGGCCTGCTTATATGCAGTGCTCCCAAGGGATGCTGGGATCCCTTGGGACTTCCAACAGATGCACCCTCTGGTGGTGGTAGATTGCTGGTTACAAGGTGTTCCATACATAACAGTAGTGTCTATGGATGTTATCTATATAGATTTCCAGAGGCATTTGATAAGGTTCCACACAAAAGATTATTAGCAAAAATGTTAGCGCATGGAATTTTAGGTAACCTTGTGACATGGGTCAGTACTTGGTTCGTGGCTGGAGACGGAGAGTAGGACAAAAGGATATGTGCTCTGATTGGTGGGATGTGGAAAATGGTGTTTTCTTGGGATCTGCACTGGGGCCACAGCTTTTCCCTATATTAATAACTTGGATTTTGAAGATAATATGAAGTTAGGAGGCACGGCAAGTTGTGTAGATGGAAACAGGAAGTTGCAAAGCGGACATAGTGGGCAAAACTCTGGCTGATAGAGTATCATGTGGGAAAGTGTGAGGTCATTTACTCTGGATCCGAGAAGGACAAATCAGAATATTCTCTTAATGGGAGAGCTATGGAGAAGCAAAGGAATTTGTGTGACAATATGCTCAAATCACTAAAACCTAATGCATAGATACAAAAAGTAATCCAAAGGCTGATATAATGTTTGCTTTTATCTTAAGGGGTTTGCAATACAAAAGTGAGAAGGAGATGCTTCAGTTGAGCAGAGCCGTGGTCAGACCCCGTCTGGAGTACTTCATTCAATTTTGGGTGTGATACCTCAGGAAAGCAATATTGGCCTTGGAGGGAGTATTTCCCTTCAGTTTAGAAAGCTGAGGGGTGACCTAACCATGGTGTTTAAAATGATAGCGCAGATACAGAGGGCCCAAGTTTCAGTTGAGGATTAGAACGGCGCACCTCTGAGAGATCCGTCGATTTCCTGGAATAAAAAGCGCGCCTGTTTCCTACCTTGCGATTCTCGACTTTCATGAGACCTCCTGTGGCCTCGGCGCATCGTAGCAGCAACAGCGGGGGGGCGGAGCTACAGCCCTGCGCCGCAAAGACTGCCAGCAGCTGCGCACATGCGCAGTGGAGTCTGCGTGCGTGCGCATTAGCTCCTGGCCCCAGATCCTGTGTACTAGTGCTGCAGGCTGTGTGGGAGGGGACGGAAGCATACCGCTCCTCGCCCTGGCCGAATGGGCTCCTGGAGTGGGTGACCGACTATGCGCAGGAGAAGGTAGTTCTGAGCTCGAACCTGGAGATGCCAAACAAGAAAGGGAGAAGGAGCTGGCAAAAGTGACCATCAAGAAGGAAGATGTCGATTGCTCTCACTGACTGAGGCAATCGAGTGTTCCTTGGGACTATCTCGGAGATATTCAGAAGGGTGGAGGTAGCAGGAAAGCAAAGAGATTGGGGGCAAGACGTGAGTAGGATGGGACCTAGGCAGGCTCATCTGTTTAACCCACCCCCAACCCCATCTCCTCCCCCCATCCCCCCCAGCCCCCCACTCTCCTCCCCCCCTGACCGTGCCGAGTGGCCTGCCGCTGCTTGCTGCTTGTGTGTATGGGCTGCGTGTGCTTGCTGCTGTGTGCACTGCTGGAGGGCTCCCGGTGCTCCCAAATGGGTAGGTGAGGTCGGAACTTTTAATTTCTTATTTATTGATTGATTAATTTTTTTTATTTTTTTATTTATTTTTTATTCATTTATTGATTTGATTTATCATTTATTATTGATGATGGTTCTTTATTTTAAAAGTGAAGGTGTTTAGTGCTCTCTCTCCCCCCCGTCCCCCCGTCCCCCAACTCTGGCTAGCTGCGCTGATTTCTTAACTCTACACAAGGTTTTTCGTGGCATACAAAAGTGGACACTTACTCCATTCTAAGTTGCCATGGAGAAGGGTGGAGCTGGTTGGTAGGGAACAGAGTTTGTGGCAGGGACTGGTGACACTGGCTTCGGTCCTCCCAATATTTATTTAGAGAAAATTTATGCTCATCAAACATTGGATGTCAGACAGGCAGTGTGACAAATTAGAGACAGTGGAGGGTAAGAGAAAGGTGGTGGTGGTGAGGTGGAGCTGAATTTCGTGGGCATATGTGTGGAAACAGATGAGTTTTCAGATGAGGGGCAGCATGTAGATGGGAAATGAGGGGACCTAGGCTAGATCCTTGGGTGACTCCAGAGATGATGGGAGCTGGAAGAGAAACCGTGCAGGTGATCCTCTGGCTATGACTAGATAGATAGGATAGGAACTATGTGAAGGCAGTCACACCCAGCTGGATAACGGAAGAGAGGTCTTTAAAGGAGGATGGTGTGTTCAGCTGTGTCAAAGGCTGCAGACAGGTTAAGAAGGATGAGGAGGGGTAGTTTATGACAGCTATAATCACATAGGATGTAATTTTTGACTTTGATAAGGGCCTTTTCAGTGCTGTGAAGGGGTGGAAACCTGATTGGAGGGATTCAAACATAAAGTTGCGGGTAAGATGAAAGGCGACAACACGTTCATGAATTGGAGAGGAAAAAGAGTTTGGAGATGGGGCAGTGGTGTCAAGTGGATTTTTGTTGAGGAGAGGTGTCATGACGGCAGATTTGAAGGATGGAGGATAGTCGCTTCGGAGAGGGAACAGTTAACCATATCAGCTAACATGGTGGCCAGGAAGGGAAGATGGGGATCAGCAGTTTGGTGGGAATAAGGTTGAGGGAGCGGGATGTGGGTCTCATGGACAAGATTAATTCGGAGAGGGCATTAGAGGAGACAGAAGAGAAACTAGAGAAAGATGCGAGTTCACGGCTAGGGCAGGAAGAAACTGAGGTGAGGTTTGGCCCAGTGGGTTACGGGAAGGTCATCATCATGATCGGCAAACTATTACGCTGGATACGAGAACAGATATCTGGAGCATGCCTAAATCATAACAACTACCGGCAACAAACTTGCATTATAATTTACGACCATTCAGTTAATTATGTTGGTACAATGATAAAATGTTTCATTGCAATGAGGCAAAGTGATAGAGAGAGCTGGTCAGTGGGCAGCTTGCCATGCATGTGATTTCAGACCAGTTGCCTTGCATATATAGTGCTCAATTTTTTCGGGTCATTTACGCTATTATTTTGGCGCGTGCCGTTTTTTCTGGCGTAATTATTTAATTCAAAGTTTGCCCCTGGAATCTGCATCGGTGTAACTGCTTCAGTTACGATTTTTCAAGGTTAGTTTTTTTTGATGTTGCTTCATGTCTGTGCCAGTTTTCAGAGTTTGCCCAAAGATTTTTTATCCTAGGTCGGCGTATCTGGCCTCTCCTGTAAAACCTTCTGGTGAGTTAACTGAAAGCAGCGCACATTGAAACATCGGCGCTGAACGACACCATTGTTTTTCATTGAAGTTTTTTGGAGGGAGTCTCTAACACTTGAAATATCCATAATAAAGCTCAACTTTTTAAACCTTTCAATGGAGTACATGGAAGTTTCTTAGATTTCTGGTTTCTTTTTTTTTTACTCACATGCCCCTACCGAACGTCTTCAAGCAGGGCTATAGGGAGGGGGGGCGTTGTAGCGTCGGCCATTAGAATCGGCCACGGGCTCGGGGCTCGGCTGGAAAACGAGCCCGGTATGGGTGGGTGGGGGGGTGGGAGAGGTGGCAAGCGGAAAGCTTCTGCAGTGAGCCCGGGGAGGGAGGTGCTGATTGAAAGATTACAGGCACAAGACTGCAATGAGTTTGTGGGGGGGCAGGAGAAAGGGAGAAGTCACGAGACTGCAGTGAGTTGGGGGTGGTGGGGGGAGAGAAGTCTATCCATACAGACCTTGGGGAGAGAGAACAAAGAACCTGTCCTGCCTGCTGTGTTAATATTGGAACAAATAATGAAAATGATTCAGATTTAATGTAAAATATATTTTATTCAAAAATTTAACAAACAGTTCTTTGTACTTAGCTTAACTTTAACAAAACTAATCTCGTATCAAACTTTAAAGTTTTCAGTTACAGTCACTTACAAACTCTAAGATCACTTACAGACTCTCAGATCACTTAAAAACTTTTAAGATCACTTACTAACTTTTAAACTTGCAAATTTACATAACTTACTAAAATCTTTTAATTTGAAAACAATTACAACAGTAACAATGATAATAACAACAACAGTAGCAAAGAAAGGCTGCACCCATATCTCCTTCACCTTATTCTAAGACTGCCCGCCCGCCGTGCTTGTTCTTGGTAACTCCACCACCCCTGCCAGCAGGCGGTGGCGCAGTGTATCTGGGGTTGTTACCAAGCTTATTATTTTTAAGATCTCGGGTAGTGTATACCTGGTGGGGGACGGCTGGGGGGCTGCAGGCAGCAATGTGGAGGGCCCGTCTTGGAGTTGTTCAGAGGCTGGTGTGGGGATTGGAGTGGGAGTCGCAGTTGATTTTGTCAATCAGTGCGGGATCTGGGCGTGTTCCTTTATTGCAGCAGCTAACTCCAACATGCCGTCCCTCATGTGCACTGACAGTGTCTCAATGACCTGCAACATTCCCTCCCTCATGTTGAGCAAAACTGTCTCAGCTACCTGTGAAATTCACTCCCTCATGTTCAGTGATCGTGTTTGCACCATCTCTGACATTCCCTCCCTGATATTCACTGACAGCACATCAGCTACCAGTGACATTCCCTCCCTGATGTTCACTGACAGCTCATCACCTACCTGTGACATTGCCTCCCTCATGGTCATTGACATTGTTCCCATTTCTCGTGAGATTGCTGTTACTTCTCCCAACAGTCTCGCTACCTCATCACCCACCCCACTGATGGTGTCCCGGAGTGATCGCATAAGGTCAGTGCTCTCCCCGCTCATTGCCATCATCTGAAGCACATCTGTTGGATCCTGCACATGAGGAGAGCACAGTCGAGCTCTCCTTCCCCTCCTCCCCACGAGTGTGGCTCACACCCCACCACTGGGACCCGCAGCCTGGGATGGTAGGGCCCTGGGTGTGCCTTGCTGCACCCCACCACTGGGATCCGCAGCCTCAGAAGTTAGGAAACCATGGAATGTCCCACCAACACTCAAACCACTAGTTACACTCAATGGGTGGCACCTGCACCTCCACCAAAGTCAGTGAAACACTGGGGGCTTCATCCATCTCCATTCCCTCCTCCTTCCCCCCCCACCCCCCTTACTCCCATGCTCTTGGTCTGGAGGGTGGGATTGGAAGATGTTCTCCTCTTCAGACTCATCCTCATCTGAATCTTCTTCTGCATTGTCAGGGTTGGCCTCAAGTTCTGCAAAATATTAAACAGGACACAGACAAATGTTTAGCAGCAGAGCAGAGGGTAGGGTAGGGTGGGTGGCATGAGTAGGCTAACAGCGCAGGCAGCAGGCTGATTTGAAGGATCACGATGAATGATAGCACATTGCATCAACCGAAGCGTAGCTGATGGAGACATCCCCAGGAATCAAAGCATGGCTAGCCCGCGCAGTGCTTAACATTTAGCAAAGCCAGACTGTGGAATTTGCAGGACATACGCTCTCCCTCGAGTGTGGGCCCAACTTGAGTAGTGGTGGTTGCTTTTCTGCAGGCAGGACCCATCAAAGCAGCGACCCTCTCTTCCAAGGGTGTCAGTGGGTGCAGATTTTCCGGGCTTCCTCCTGTTCGAGTTCTTTCCTTTTATTATGTGCCACCTTCCTCTGCAAAGATGAAAATGCAACTTTTTAGAGAGGGTGTCTTTCTGCTGGGTGGAACATATACAGATGGCCACATTTACAATTGCAATTCCATTGAATAAATGAAAATATTACTTACACTAACTACTTGATCAAGGTCCTGCCACTTCTTTTTCCACTGGCCTCCAGATCTCATCGTGGTCACCATTGCACAGTAATCTTTTGCAACTTGGTTCCAGCTTTTCTTCATTTCTTTGGGTGGATCTTTTATGTGACCTCTGCTGGTGTGCAGCTCCTGCCATCTGGTCTCAATCACAGTAACTAGTGCCTCCACTTCATCCTGTAAGAAATTCTTGGTCCTTGCACCACGTTGCATCTTGTATTGCTGCAGATCCAATTTTTCCAATGCTCTCACACAGCACTCCTCACACAAATGGCCAATTTAAAAATGGCCAATTGCCAACTTGGAACTGGACAGCACATGTGCATCCATTGAAATAACATAAAAAACGTCACTTTTTTTTGTCATGCATGCGCAGTAGGCGCGGCATCGTTTGTTCGGCACAGACAGCAGGCTCCACCCCCCAAGGTGACTGGACACGATGCGCGGCGCCATATTTGAATTATACATTGGGGAAACTTTGGCAAAATATTTCTGCCGCATTTTTGGCCTAGAAAAACGAGCGGAACTCTGGCAATACGCCAGAAAATGGACTGGGCAAAATTGAGCCCAAAGCCCCTAAAATTGCCCTGCACCAGGCATAATCCTAGAAAAATAGAGCACGTCTCAATCAGGTCAGCAGGGATAGGCTGTACTGTCATCTAAAATAGTTACTTTATTAATGCTGATGGGAGCCCTTGCATTCGAAGTTTAACAGGAGAATTACTCACACAGCATAGCTTTCATTTCATGTATACCACCTCCTACCCCAGTGAATTGACTAGTGCGTCATTGGAGTTCAACCACCCTTCACTTGCTTGTGTTCTCTCTCTCTTAGAATCACAGAATGCTTACCGCACAGAAGGAGGCCATTCAGCCCATCGAGCCTGTGCCGGCTCTCTTCAGCTAGTCCCACTCCCCCACCCTTTCCCCGGAGCCTTTAATTTTTTTTTTCCTACAGGTACTTATCCAATTCCCTTTTGAAAGTCACCATTGAATCTGCCTCCGTCATCCTTTCAGGCAGTGAATTCCAGATCCTAACCACTCGCTGCGTTAAAAACATTTCTCTTTACGTTGCCTTTGGTTCTTCTGCCAATCATCTTAAATCTGTGTCCTCTGGTTTGTAGTGTTTTATAAAAGTTCATCATAATTTCCTTGCTTTTGTACACTGTGCCTCTTTGTATGAAGACGAGGATCCCATATGTTTTTTTAACCGCTTTCTCAACTTGCCCTGCCACTTTGAACGATTTATGCACATATACCCCAGTTCTCTCTGTTCATGCACCAAATTTATAATTGTTCCCTTTAGTTTATATTGCCTCTCCTCATTCTTCCTACCAAAATGTATCACTTCACACTTTTCTGCCTTAAATTTAATTTGCCACGTGTCTGCCCATTCCAGTAGCCTGTCTATGTCTTCTTGAAGTCTATAACTATCCTCCTCACGGGTTCACTATACTTCAAAGTTTTGTGTCGTCTGCAAATTTTGTGCACCCAAGTAGAAGTCGTTAATATACATCAAGAAAAGCAGTGGTCCTAGTACCAACCCACGAGGAACACCACTGTATACCTACCTCCAGTCTGAAAAACAACCATTCACCAATACTCTGTTTTCTAACACTTAACCAATTTTGTATCCATGCTGCCACTATACCCTTTTATTCCATGGGCTTCAACTTTGCTGGCAAGCCTATTATGTGGCACTTTATCAAATATCTTTTGGAAGTCCTTTTACACCACATCAGCCGCATTGCGCTCATCAACCTTTCTGTTACCTCATCAAAAAATTCAATCAAGTTAGTTAAACAAGATTTGCCTGCAACAAATCTGTGCTGGCTTTCCTTAATTAATCCATACTTGTCCCAGTGACTTTTAATTTTGTCTCTGATTATTGTTTCTAAAATCTTCCCCACTACCAAGGTTCCCCACTGACTAGCCTGTAATTGCTGGGTTTATACTTGCACCTTTTTTTGAACAATGGTGTAACATTTGCAATTCTCCAGTCCTCTGGTACCAGTCGCATATCCAAAGAGATTGGAAGATTATGGCCAGTACCTCCACAATTTCACCTTAACTTCCCTCAGCATCCTAGGATGCATCCCATCCGGTCCTGGTGACTTATCTACTTTAAGTAAAGCCATCCTTTCTGGTACCTCCTCCTTATCAATTTTTATCCCATCCAGTATCTCAACTACCTCCTCTTTCACTATGACTTTGGCAGCATCTTCTTCCTTGGTGAAGACAGATGCAAAATACCCATTTAGTACCTCAGCTATGCCCTCTGCCTCCATGTGTAGGTCTCTGTTTTGGTTTCTAATTGACCCCATCACTCCTCTTTCTACCCGTTACTATTTGTATGCCTATAGAAGACTTTCGGATTCCCTTTTATGTTAACTGCCAATCTATTCTCATACTTTCTCTTTGCCCCTCTTATTTCCTTTTTTACTTCCCCTCTGAACTTTCTATATTCAGCCTGGTTCTCACTAGTATTCTCAACCTGACATCTGTCATGCACCCCCTTGTTCTGCTTCATCTTACTCTCTGTCTCTTTCTTCATCCTGGGAGCTCTGGATTGGTTGCCCTACCTTTTGCCCTCATTAGAATGTATCTCGCCTGTACCCGAACCATTACCTCTTTAAAGCAGCCCATTGTTCGATTACATTTTTGCCTGTCAATTTTTGATTCCAATTTGATTCTCAACACACTGAAATTAGCTTTCCTCCAATTAAGTATTTTTACTCTAGAATTCTCCCTGTCTTTTCCATAGCTAGTGTAAACTATGATCACTGTTCCCTAAATGTTCCCCTACTGACACTTGCTCTACTTGACTCACCTCATTCCCCAGAACCAGATCCAGCAATGCCTCCTTCCTCATCGAGCTAGAAACATACTGATCAAAGTTTTTCTGAACACATTTCAGAAATTCCTCCCCCTTTCTGCCGTTTACACTACTACTGTCCCAGTCTATATATGAGGATAGATGAAGTTCCCCGACATCACTACTTTTATCGTTCTTGCACCTCTCTGTAATTTCCCTGCAAATTTGCTCCTCTATATCCTTCCCATTAGTTATAGCCAATAGAATACACCTAGTAGTGTAATGGCACCTCTAATGTTTCTCAACTCTAATCAAATAGATTCTGTTCTTGACCCCTCCAGGACATGCTCTTTCTCCAGCATTGTAATACTCTCCTTAATCAATACTGCCACCCCACCTCCTTTCTTCTCTTCCCTATCTTTCTTGAGCACCTAATCTCCAGGAATTTTTGACTCAGGTCTCCGTTATCACCACAACATCATATTTCCATGTGGCTATTTGCACCTGCAGCTCATCAATGTTATTTACCTGTGCATTCACAAAAAGACACTGTAAATCTATCTTAGACCTTCTTGTATTCTTTCTTATTCTGACCCCACCTAATACCGTACTATTTCTTAATCTAGTGCTATCTGTCTCTCCCAGTCCATTGTGCACCTTGTTTCTCCTTTCTAATGCTACATCCGAGTGCCCATCTCCCTGCCAAATGAGTTTAAACCCTCCCCAACAGCACTAGCAACAGCCCCCCCCCCCCCCCCGTTCCGCCCACCCCCAGCGAGGACATTGGTCCCAGCTCTGTCAAGGTGCAACCCATCCAACCTGTGCAACCTGTACAGGTCCCACCTCCCCCAGAACTGGTCTCAATGTTCCAGGAATCTGGAGCCCTTTCTTCTGCACCATCTCTCCATTTATATGCTCTATTCTTCTATTTCTATACTCTCTCGCTCAGGGCACCGGGAGTAATCTGGAGATGACGACCTTTTGAGGTCCTTCTTTTTCATCTCTTTCCTAGCTCCCTAAAATCTGCCTGCAGGATCTCATCCCTCTTTCTACCTATGACCTCTAGCTGTGTATCCTCCTATCCTGCCCCGTCAGAATGTTCTGCAGCAGCTCAGTGACATCCTTGACTCTGGCACCAGGGAGGCAACATACCATCCTGGAATCACGTCTGTGGCTGCAGAAATGCTTGTCTGCTCCCCTAACTATCGAATGTCCTATCATTATTGCTTTCCTAATCTTTCTTCTTCTCTTCCCCCTACCCCCACCACTCCCCCCCCGCCCCCCCTGCCGTGTCCCCCTCCCCCCATACAACTGAGCCACCCACGGTGCCATGGATTTGGCTCTTGCTGTATTCCCAGAGGAACCATCGCCCTCACCAGTATGCAATACTGAACACTGGTTGGAGAGCGAGATGCACTCAGGGGACTCCTGCACTACCTGCCTGATCCTTCTTGACTGTCTGACCGTCACCCATTTCCTCTCTGCCTGCACACACTTATGCTGCGGGGTGACCACCTCCTGAAATGTGCTATCTACATAGATGTCAGCCTGATGGATGCACTGCTGTGATGCCAGCTGCTGGTCAAGGTCCGATAACTGGAGCTTGAGTTCCTCCAGCTGACGACACTTCCTGCACATGTGGTTGCCCAGGATTGGAAAGCGTCCTGAAGTCCCCTCATGGCACAAGATGTGCATTTTACGGAACCGAGGTGCCTTGCCATGCCTCTACTTAATAGACTATTTTGTAACATAACAGAAATAAACTTATGACTTAACAAAAAAAACAATTACCAACTACTCACTAATCAGCTCCTTCTCTTGCGTTGACATTACTTACCTCGTTCCCTGACCCTCGCACTCACTCCTGGCTCTTGGCCCTACCTTTATCTGTGGCTACACCTCTCGATCTCCCGCAGCTCTGCTCTCGTGTCTATTAATTTAGAGACCTTGGATTCTGTGGCTCCACTCCTTTTTAGTCAGATATCTCCACCGCCATCCTCCACTCCACTGAATTCTTGCACTCACAAAATTCCTTACTCTGCTTGCGATTCACTACGTTTGCGCTCTCCCAACTCTAGTCCTCTGTCTCCAAGCTCTGTGCTCAAGCTCTCACAGGAATATCACCACTTTTATAGTTTAAACACACCGATTTCTTTGGGTCAATAGTCGGGCTTGGGATGGCTTGGTCCAAGCACTGCTCACATTAAGATCTGTATGACAACTTCAGCCAGTTGTATTTATTGCAGTTTATGTTGCAAAAGGTTTCAGTTTACAAACAAAATGATCTTTCTGCGGTTATATTCCCAATGGAAAGGACTGGGCCCTGAAACATTGTATTGAATTCTGTGCAGCTACTTTATTTTCATAAAATCTCCACAACTCTTCCAGGATGAATTGTTTTTATCTTGAAAGGCAGAATTACAGTACGCATCCAAATGCTGGAAAATCACTTGCATCCCCTTTTGGAAATGTCTAAATCTGCCAATGTTTCAAACTGCCTTCATGTTGAATCACTTTTCTTCAGGGTCACAAAGTTTGAAAGATTGGGTATACCTGCAGTTTAATTATGACAAGCACATGCCCATTTAAAACTGAGTTGAGGAGAAATATCTTCTCTGAGCATTGTAAATCTGTGGAATTCGCTGCCTCAGAGAGCAGTGGAAGCTGGAACATTGAATAAATTTAAGACAGAATAGATAATTTCTTGAATGATAAGGGGTTCTGGGGAGCGGGCAGGGAAGTGGAGCTGAGTCCATGATCAGATCAGCCATGATCTCACTGAATGGCAGAGCAGGCTCGAGGGACCGTATGGCCTACTCCTGTTCCTATTTCTTGTGTTCTTATGTCCCATTTTACTTTCAATGTAACTATTTGTTTTTACATGTAACAAACTCTATAGTAAGGACCATTTTTGAGTAATCGGTGGGGGGGGGGGAGGGGAGGGAGGGAGCAGGGATGAGGGTGGATTTATACTGCAAGCTGGACGACCCTGGGAACATTTTTTTAACTGACTAGAGCTTAATTTAAATGCATAGAGTGGGGTTTCTCCGCTCCTTACCATCTAAATATTTAAATTCTGACTGTTAAAGAGCTTGTTGCATATGTATCTCCAAACATGAGCGGACAATGAAAGGTTCCAGCCAGACAGGAGCCAAGCAATGTAAGGAGAGTACTGCCTGACAGGAACTTAAACTATCGCAAAATAAATGCCTTATTAGTTTCATGAGTTTGAATGCATACACCTGTTCTTATTAATAGTTACATCTGGTTACAGCCTGTTCTGCCACCCAAAAAACAAAAACATTTTCAAGATTCTAAATCAGAAATCTGAATAGATTTTGGAAATGAAGGATGCATTTATGGCTCTCCAGGGGAATATTTTTAACAGCAGAAATCTTTTTAAAATGTCAGCATTTTATGAGAGATTCATTTAGTACCTCACTATATCAATCATCTAATCCTGTCATGTGACAAGTACAGTAGCACTCATGATAAAAGCTGTCAGGTATACCAAACCACATGACTGGAAAAGTCACTGATTCAGAGCTACATTTGCTAACATTGTGACTGTATATGGCATAGTTTTGTCTTTGTGTTAAAGCAGCAGCAGTTTCTTACAGTTTTGATTAATTGGCCACAAAAATGTTAACCAAGTACAATTGTAGGTGATTAATGATGTGCCACAGAAACATCACTCGCTCTGTCACGAGCTGGGCAGTATTCATTTAGATTAATAAACTCTAGGAAAAGTCTTCAATGGCAAAAGCACCAGAAGCACTCCTGTCTCATTTTTATGTTAGATTGAACCATCTCAGGGAAGATTTTCTCATTTTGCTATTTGTAACAAGATTATAAACTTGGGGCTGAATTTTTGGGTTTCTGTCGCCCCTGTTAGCGTCCCGGAGAGGCGGCAATGGCGGTGGTAAGCACTTCCGGGTGGATGGCCAGCTTCCAGCCTTTCGGTGCCGGTTTCGACAGGGCGCGGAGCATTACCGCCCGGAAGAGGTGCGGTGGTGTGCAACGCCCCTGGTTGCGACGCCGGCTTGAGTTTTGGCTGCCACCTGACACTTAGCGCTCCGTAGAGCGTCCTGCTGGGACCGCCTGTGCAAGTGGGCAGTCCGAGCTGTAGCAGCTGCAGTGAGGCAAATAATGTCCGTTAAGTGTGACTGATTTTTTTTTAGATTTATGTTGTGTTGGCATGAGTTATTTATTGGGAATGATTTTGGTGGGGTTTTTTCAGTTTTTGCCCCCAGGCCTCTCTTAGAGCACCCCGAGGCCAGCTGTTTAGCTCGGGGTTTTCACTTGCTCAGCCGGCTTAGCACCGTAAGAGAGGTGTGTAATGCATCCCTTAGTACTCCGCCCACACTCGGGGCCCAGCTGCTGAATTTTGCTGACTGAGGTGTAAACTTTACCGCCCCGCCGCCATTACCGCCCGAAATGAGCGGAACTGAAAATCCAGCCCTTGAAGTGTTAAAAACCTGTTTACGATTATGCTATAAATAGTAACCAGAGGATTTGTCCCCTTTCCCGCGCCCCCCCCTCCCCGATATTTGTTTTAAATTTAGCTCAATCACAAGATGTTTAGAGATGAGAAAACCCATTGGACTCATTTGAATACATAGATTCAAAACAACCCTACACTTCCCCTCTTGATGCATCTTTTTTCTTGAACGTTTCCAGGATTTTCATCTCTACCACTCTGCTTGGAAGTCCATTCCAAGTATTGATCACTTTCAGCATGAAGGAAAACCTCTTGATATCCATCCTAGTGTTATCAGCTTCTAATTGTAACTTTGTCCCATTGTGTTAATTGCAGTTTCATTCCAAATAATATTCTGGATTTACCTTTTCCATGCCATATACTCTCTGACACACTTCTACAAGATCACCTTTCGGACACCTCTTTTGCAGGCTGAAGAGCCCAAGTCCCTCCAGAATGCTAACCAACAATGAATTTAGAGAAATGAGAGTAAGGTGTTTTTACTCCAGCTGAATCTTGGTGTAAACTCAGTGGACTTTGTGCCCAACTCATAGCTGTATCCCTAGCCCCAGTGCAATTTTCTTTCTCTCTCTGGGGTCAGGCTAATTTTCAATTTTTCAGCAAGCTGCAAGTGGGATTCCTGCCACTGATGGAGAGGGAGAGGAACTGCAGAAAAATGCTTTTGGGAGGCTTCAGTCACCTTCCAAAGCATTGCGGAGCTGCGATTTCTAGAATTGGGGGAAAAAAATGTAAAAAAAATTAAATCCCACTTTCAACAATGCAGTTGATCACCATGACTGTGATGGTGTTATTGCAATGGTAATATTGCAAACTAAGAGAGTTAGTACCATTGTAGATGTGGTGCTGTTAAGGGAATACACAACAACTATTATACTAATGCTCGGCCTTTTGGCTAAGATCTGCATAACTAACCTGACCAGCCACCATGACCTCCGGGTGGTTTCTCCCTGGTCAGGAAGGTATATGCTTACATTTTTGTAAACAGGAGGTGGGTGGGATGGCTTGACCCATCCACCTCCACGGAGGTGTGTGGGGGACCTGACCCATCCACCTCCATGGCACGAACCTGGTATTGCAGTACTTCCAGGAACGGTGCAGTGGCTCTAGGCCTTTTGGCTAAGAGCATTGGCGCAGAGTGATCCTTGACTGGTGCAGGGTGACCTCTGGCGTTTGTGACTTGACAAAGAATTGGAAACGATTGGCTACGAATTTATAAAAAAAAAAACTATTATACTAATGCCACTGAAAAGTAAATGAGTTGCGGCTATTGTATTGGTAATGGTATAATAGTGGTAGTGCTGTAAAGTAAATGAAGTGGCACTGCTGCCTTTGGAGGCATCAATAATCACCAAAGAAAATGTAGTTTGCTTTTTCTGGCACGTCCTGGGGGAGTTTTTGCATTTGTTTCCAAGATCGGTGGTTCCTAGTTTTTTGTGCAGGTTAAGTGCTCAGTCTACTTGTACAGACAGTTCTGATCAATGAGCTGTGCAAACCAACATTCAGCAACCAGGGAAGGTTTTGTGGCCAGCAATGAAGGTACAGATCCTGCAATATCAGTGGGATAGAGACCGTAGAACTGGGAGCATGTGGATATTAGAGTATTCTTGAGTATAAAAGGGCCATAAAATAAAAGTGCAAAACTGAAGATGACGGTCATAGAATCATAGAAATTTACAGCATGGAAGGAGACCATTTCGGCACATCGTGTCCGCGCGGCTGACAATGAGCTATCCCGCCTAATCGTACTTTCCAGCTCTTGGTCCATAGCCCTGCAGGTCACGGCATTTTAAGTGCATTTCCAGTCCTTTTTAAATGTGGTGAGGGTTTCTGACTCTACCACCTTTCCAGGCAGTGAGTTGCAGGCCCGCACCACCCTCTGGATGAAAAAAGTTCCCCTCTACTCCCTTCTAAATCTCCTCTCAATTACTTTAAATCTACGCCCCCTGGTTGTTGACCCCTCGGCTAAGGGAAATAGGTCCTTCCTATCTAGGCTCCTTATAATTTTATACACCTCAATACAGTCTCTCCTCAGCTTCCTCTGTTCCAAAGAAAACAAACCCAGCCTATCCAATCATTTTATTCAACACCTGAGCCTATCAATCTGTTACTTGCCTGTCTTTTTTCAAGGGGTTTTTGATTAATTGTGAACTTAGATATGGCCTGACTGCCTGTATTTAAATTTCCTTTGTTTTTCAGCACATCGACCAGTGTCTTTTTTCCTCAATGGACTGTTGTGCATAAAGTAATTTTAAAGAGAAATATTTACTAGAAACTCTTGCTTCACCAGAACAATTGAAAACTTGAGCATGAAACATTGATTCAATTGCATTGACAACAAAAGTAATTAGCATAGTCAATTTGTACCATTTATAAATTACAACCAATCACAAAGACAAACCAACAACATTTCCACCAGTTATTTCCTGCTCATTGGAATGTAGTTATGAATGGGAAATATAAAATAATTGCTCACACTTTCATATTGTGGACACAGCTGGCAAAAGCTGCTGCAACCTAGGTTCAGCATCCTAATTTACTGCCTCTTCTTTGATGAAACCACCCCATTCCTCTAGCACCCATAAAAATGATCACCTCCACTCCCACCAGCCCAGGCTTCCCATTATGAGTTTGTCCTGCAGCCCAGTGTTCTACCTATATCACCAAATTGTCTGTGCTGCATGTTTATGCCCAGACACTTTTGTGGAGAAAAATAAAGATTGTCCACTTGCTTTTCCTCACTGGGAGTAGTAAAATAGTAAGGTAGAAAGAATTTTTTTTTTTTTTATATATTTTATTCCTTGCCAATCTTTCCAATTCTTTGTCAGATCAACTTGTCAGATCATAAACGCCAAAGGTCACCTTGCGCCCAAACAAAGATCACTCTGTGTCAATGATTTTGCTCTTAGCCAAAAGGCCGAGAGCCAAGGCTGCACCGTTCCTGGAAGTACTGCAATACCAGGTTCGTGCATGGAGTTGGATGGGGCATCCCCCACCCATCTCCATGGAGGTGGACGGGGCAAGCCCCCCACCCACCTCCTATTTCCAAAAAGCATAGGAGAACCACCTTCCTGATCCAGGGAGAACCACTTTCTGGTCATGGTTACTCCCCTGTCAGGTCTGTTACGCATGATCTTAGCCAAAAGATAAGGTAGAAAGAAATAAACAAATGGGGAAGGAAGGCAGACAGTGGTGCGGTTGGTGGGTGTCCCTTTTTAATGGTATGTTTATCAGTCAAGTATGCCTTCTGGTTATGGTGACAGGACAATTCAGTTCTTTCAATTAGACACTAGCCCAGATGCTAGTTCACAGAAAACCAGTTTGACCTCTTTATCGAGCCGAAAGAAAGTCACATCAGATTTGGGGGAATTTAGGGGTATGGTTGCATAGTCGTTATGTTACTGGACTAGTAATCCAGAGACGTGAGCTCAAATCCCACCACGGCAACTGGGGGAATTTAACTTCAGTTAATTAAATAAATCTGGCATAAAACTGTGTAATGAAACTCTGTAATGAAAATATCAGATTATCCTAAAAACCCATCTGGTTCACTAATGTCCTTTTGGGAAGGAAACCTGCCATCCTTACTCAGTCTGGCCTATATGTGACTCCAGACCCACGACAATGTGTTTAACTCTTCACTGCCCTCTGAAATGGCCTAGCAAGCCACACAGTTGTACCAAATCACTACGACAAAGTCAGCACTGTTGGAGTAAACAAGGACTGCAGCAATTCAAAAAGGTGGTTCACCACCACCTTCTCAGGGTCAATTAAGGATGGGCAATAAATGCCTGTCTTGCCAGCGACGCCCACATCCTGTGAACAAATACATTTTTTTCAAAGTTATTTTCAGTTTCTGCTTGCACATTATAATCAGGGTGCAAAATATTAGCTGAATACTTCCTGAAGAGATTCAGGTTCAATAATGTTGAAGACAGGACCAAGTCTTCAATCATTCTCATATCTCTAAGCTATGGATAATGTTGGTATTTTCTCAGCTACTAAAAAGTGATTCGTTACACCAGTGCTAGTAAAAAAAAAAAATCCTTCTGGAAATATTTCTGTATGTGGCATTCTGAATTGATTTTATAAACCTAGTAGAGTAATGTTTTGGTGCTGTGGTGAAGATTCTGAGAATTTATGGGTGTAATATTATTTATAATTACTATAAATAATTCACCACTCTAATCTGGCCCACAGAAAATAGTTTTGTCCTTGCAAATATCAGATGTTTTTGTAATTTAAAATGCAATATATATAACTGAATTTTAAATGACAATGCAATATGGTACATTGGCCCCAAGTTTCCACATGATTTGCTCCTGATTTTTAGGAGCAACTGGTGTAGAATGGAGTATCTTAGAAATTCAAATTCTCGGCATTTAGTTTGCTCCAGTTCTAGTCAGTTAGAACAGTTTCACTTTGGAACAGAATTTTTTTTTCAAAAGGGGGCGTGTCCGGCCACTGACGCCTGATTTGAAAGTTTCCACAGTGAAAACGTACTCCAAACTAACTTAGAATGGAGCAAGTGAAGGTTTTTGTACGCTCGAAAAAATCTTGTCTACACTTTAGAAAATCAGGCGCAGGTTACAAATCAGGCGTAAGGAATGGTGGGGGGGTGGGGGGGGTTAAAGGGAAGTTTACAAACATTAAACACTTCAGTTTTACAAATAAAGAGCCATGATCAGTAATAAATGATAAATACATCAATAAATCAACCAATAAATCAATCAACAAAAAATTAATAAGAAATAATTTTTTTTTAAAAATAAATAAATAAAACATTTTCTACTTACCGACTGCAGCACCGGGAGCCCTCCAACAGCGTGCTGGGATGAACCCCCCCTCCCCAGTGTGTCTCTGTCAGTGTCTCTATCTCTCTGTCTGTCTGTCTGTGTCTCTCATTCTCTGTCTGTCAGTGACTGTGTTTCTGACAGCGAGGGGAGGGGGAGGAGGGGGGTAGAGGGAGGGAAGGGGGAGTGATGGGGGAAGGATGGGGGAGAAGGGGGAGGGAAGGGAAGGGGAGGGATGGGGGAGAAGGGGAGAAGGGGGAGGGGGGAAAAGGAGATTGTGGGGGGAAGGAGATTTTGGGGGGGAGGGAAGGAGAAGGGGGAGGGAGGCTGAACGGGCCGGGCCCGAGACTTCGGGCAGGGCCCGTCCCCAACACCAGATTTACAGGTAGGTGGCGTTGGGTCGGGTCGGGGGGGTGGTGGGAGGGAGGTCAGTTCGGTTCGGGTCGGTGGGAGGGAGGGAGAGGGAGGTCAGGTCGGGGGGAGGGAGGTCAGGTCGGGGGCAGGGAGGTCAGGTCAGATCCAGTCCGGGGGGGGGGAGCGGGAGTCGGGTCAGGTCCGGAGGTGGGGGTGGGGGAGCGGGAGTCGGGTCGGTGTCGGGTCCGGTCCGGAGGCAGGGGCAGGGGGTGGGGGGGGGGAGCGGGAGTCGGGTCAGTTCCGGGGGCAGGGGGGAAGCGGGAGTCAGGTCGGTGTCGGGTCCGGTCCGGGGCGGGAGGGAGAAGCGGGAGTCAGGTCGGTGTCGGGTCCGGTCCGGAGGCGGGAAGTGGGAGTCGAGTCAGGTCGGGAGGAAGCAGGAGCTGGCCGTGGGAGGAGCCTTATTCACGCAGCCCCAATGAGGCCATTGGGCCAGGGTTAGGGCCTGCGTGCTTCGGCCCCTCCCACACAGTTTTGGGCGCCTGGAGCTACTGAACATGCGCGTCCACTATAGCGCACATGTGCAGAGGTCCCAGTACTGTTTTCAGCGCAGGGACCTGGCTCCGCCCCCTACAGCTCCTGCTGCACTGCGTCGAGGACTAGAGGACCTGTAGGGAGGCGGAGAATCTGGAGGTTTTTTTTAGGCGCACATTGTGGCGCGAAAAACGGGCGTCCAGATCAGGACTGCGCCGTTCTAGGCGCGGCTCAAAACTTGGGCCCATTAAGCTGTGAAAGTAGGTTAGGGTATTTTTTTTATCATTTTAAGTTTCAACTTAGATTGCTAAGCGGAGGCCAAAGAGAGAGGGTTGGGGAAAGAGGTTTTAAAATAACATCAATTCCTTGCGGTTCTTTTGTGTTGCTGCCGTTTTAGCCCTCAGCACTGTGATGTAGATCCATTCATCGTGCAATTTTTGATTTTAAAGTATTAGTTTGGATAATACATTATGTAAAGGTGGTGCAGGGAACAATTTGAGACTGTTCCTTGCTTAGAACAATATGGTGGCAGTGCTCAATTAACATTCTGTGGTCTGGCAAAAGGGCTGTTAATATTACAAAGTTTAAAGCGAACATTTGAAAAGTTTGCAAGTGATCTAATGAAACTTTAAACATTTTCTTCTTGCTTATTATACTGCAGTACTGTGGCCAATGCTAAGTCCACGTAACATGAGGCTGTCTTCTCCACTGGTCTCATGGTGCTTATAAGAATTCAGTTTTGGCAACTATTCCCCTAAGTTATATTACGCAAAACTTAAACTAATTCACAGCAATGCAAAATGTGAGGTGAATCAAATGGTTTTTAGGACTTTTTTGCCACTGGAGACAGGAGTCCCCATTGAGCATGTTTCCTTTAACAAAATGGTGCTTGATAATTTAATACAATTATATCACTAAGGTGTGGGGCTTAAAGTCTCTGGCTGCATGACGCTCAACAAATAGTGCTAAAAATAGTTTTGTAGAGATTTGCTGCACTGCTGTCTATTATGGTCCTTGCCAATAAACTTCAAAAGCAAGAACCGTACCCGGCTTTGTGGTTAAAAGCATGTCAAGTGTACTACTAAAAGATGCAGACCAGAAAACTCCAGGGTCATTTCCTGGAAGGTACTGAGTTAAGTGATTTGAGCACGAGCACATTTGAGGTACTATAAATGGCCTCAGTGCTCCAGACTAAAAAAAGAGAAACATCAGACAGGGTTCTAACTCCTGATTTCTATCAGTGATCTTTGCTGGAAAGTCTGTACATTAGGCTTGGCCAGTAAAACATGATTTAGCCTGCTTTTCGTCCCTCAAATTCCACCTATAAAAAAACTTCTCAAAACCCATCCCTTTGGCCAAGCTGTGTTGGTTACCTCTCCTAATCTCTCATTTCCTGGCCCAGCATTAATTTCCCAGAGGCCTATCTGTGAAACACCTTGGGATATATTTTATCTCAAAATGCACTATATAAAAATATATTGTTGATTCAACCTCACTGTCTCGGCTCATATATGAAGACTTTATCAAGTGACCGGAGAGCTGCCTCCACCCACGGACCTGTAACCAAGTCAGAGTTACTGGCTTCAGGCGAGGAGAGAAGATCATTTACAAACAATCAAATTCTCTTATGTGGCATTGCTTAAAAAAAAATTTGCACCAATAAAATTTAGGCTCACCACAATAATATAACCTCAAGCTCTTCTCAAAACTGCTTCAGACATTACTGCCAATGTTGAAAAGTAGTACCACACCAAGCTATACCTGGATTAAGCATAGCTGGCATCATGCTGCAATTTTGTGAACAGTCATAATTGGCAAAGTAATTGTCCTAATGAAATATGCATTTTGCCACAGGTCCAAGTGCTGTGACAATTTCTGTCAAATGACATTGAATAAGCAAACATAATTAATCTTGTTTCTGGAATGATTTTAATTCTTCATATTAATCATAAGCTGAATTTTTATGGAGGCAGCTGGCACAGAAGTGAGCTGCAAAATTGCAAAGTTTCGATTGGCACTTGGCAGCCACCACAAGAGCACCGCATTGTGTATGTAGTTCAAAGCTGCAGTTGTCGGATAATGTCATTCTTTGTCTTTGCTGACGAGACATATCTGCTAGCATTGAAGGACGGGTGTACCTGTCAGTAAAAACTTAACTGCCAATGAATGTAAATAAAAGGTTATGAGATTGGACCAAATCCCATAAAATCTCTGAAAATTGCTTGTTTTTCCCTTCATAATAGAAATCTTCACTGTAGGTTTGCTTGTATCTTTGCAGAAATGTTCACTTCAAGGACAATTCATAACCTGCCAACTGTCAGCATTTCCAGCGCCTAGTTAGCACATCAGCATTTGCTGACAGAAATCAGCACGGACCATGCTCACTCCCCACAGTTCTACTTCTACACAAGACCTGCTGCTATTGAACTGGACTGAACCTGACCTGGCCCCTCTTCCCTCAGTGCTGTTCCTAGTACTAATGGAAATGATTCTGGCCCCTGTGTTGTTGGTGAGGAATTATACGAGAATACAGCTGTCAGTATATAACAAACTGCATCACTTCCATAAATTGCACAAGTGGCTTTGAGGGCAGAGGAGCTTGGTGCAGACAAGTCCATTTGTGGCTGAATTTTAGGTGGGAGTAGAACTTGAAAGAGGGAAATTGAGTGAATTGTTTACCATGAAAGGGGGATGGAAGGCTAAAAATAAATGCAACGAAAGAGCAGGAGGAAGAAGATGGCAATTAAAGGGAGGAGAGCAATTGAAGGTAATGATGGGAAAAATGAAGTGAAGGTAGAAGCTGAGAGTGGTACTTTGGGTGGAAGAAAAAGGATAGCACCAACATGAACTAAGCGAGGGGAGGAAAAAGAATACCAGCTTGAATAGATAAGGAGGAAGAAGAGTACAAATGTGAAATAGGTTAGAATGAAAAAAGTGTGCTAGTTTGCATTGAAGCAGGAGAAAGAGAAAAATCCAATATAAATTTCGATGATTGGAGGAAGAGAGCAAGTTGCTATGAAAGGGTGGGTCGTTGGAAGTGTACTTTATCTCTGTGAACACGGAGAATGTGGTGCTGGATGTGACTTGAGGTAACATTTGCATGAATATCCAAATGTGTCCTTGATTTTCCTTTTACTTGTATTAAAAAATCAATCAATCGTTGCAGATAAAAGTTCTTAAAATGAACCAGAATGCGTCATTTTAAGGCACACACTTTCCCCTCCTCCAGAAATGCACCTTTAATTTTGTACCTTCAACAATGATGCATTAACATTTTCTCCCCACCGATATATGTAATGTCACACTATCCTCCAGTTATATATTGGGATAATATTGTCCTGTCACAAACTCGATGGCCCGGATTTTGCTCTCAGTGGCGAAGGGATGTCTTTCGCCATTCAACTCGCATGCAGTTGCCTCGAGACTTTTTGCACACTTGCCAGTGAAGATATCTACTAATCTGCGTCTGATCCAATGCAGCGTCCTCTACAGGGGATCTGTGGCACCTGTGAGCAAGCAGCAGCGAGGGTCTTCAACCAGTCAGATTAAAGTATCCTCACTGAGACATGCAGACTGCAAACCAGGAAGTAAAAAACAGGAATAAGAAACAACATTTAAATTATTGTACAGGAAGAAAAATAAAGCTTGGGCCATCCAGAGCTTCAGGGAAAGAGATAAAAGGAAAAATATAAATAAAATTTGTTCTTAAAATCTGCAACATTAATTTTATTCTGAGGGAAGGAGACTCACTACTTGTAAAATTAAAATTTCAGAGCTAGAGAGGCTGTTCAGCAGTAATTTTCATTTATTACGCTGTTAAAAACTCATTTACTCCTGAATGCACTACCCCTAACCTTTTTCGCCAATTTTAACGAGGGACAAATGGGCAATTAGCCTAAGTTTATACCATTGCATTGATTTCTGTGTAGTTTCGATCATCAAAGTCTGCAACAGCGCAGCCTGTGGAGGAGCAGGGTATCAGCATCAGCAACTTCTGGATTTCCATGTTTAACTGTTCACGTGTGGACGCCAGAAGTTGCTGTCAGATTTACCCTGTAATAATGACAAGCGCTGATACCCGTGCCGTTATTACAGCAAAATACTGGCCCATATCTTTGCCACTGATTCCATCCCCTTCCCCAGCCACTGTCTCAGGTTGCACCAGATTATTTGAAACCTCAACATCCTGTTCAGCCCCAAGTTGAACTTCCGACTCCATATCTTCAACATCAGAAAGACTGCCTACTTCCATTTCAGTAACATGGCCCACCTCTGCCCCTAAGTCATGTCACTCTGCTGCTGAAACCCTCATCCATTCCTTTATCACCTCCAGATTTGACTATTCCGAGGCTGGCTGTCCTTCCATCCTCCGCCCTCCATAAACCTCAATCCATCCAAAACTCTGCTACCGATATCTTATTGCACACCTAGTCCTGCTTATTTATCGTCCCAATTCTTGCTAACCTACAATGTAATGTTTTTGTCATTTTTAAATCCCTTCAGGGCCTTACCTTATCTCTGTAACTGCTAGACCCATCCCAAACTCACCATTCCTCTGTCTCTGGCCTCTTGTGCCCCCCCCCCTTTGCCCCACCATTAGAGGCCACACCTTCAGTCGTCTAAGCCCCACAATCTGGAGTTCCCTCCCTAAACCTCTCAGATTGGTTTGTTTATTCGAGAATTTTACAAGAAATTGCTAATTATCAGAATTTTGTTGAGTTTAGCTATAGCAGCATATAATTCAGCATCTTTAAACACAATGCTGCAGAAATACAGTCAGAAATCTGAAACAAAAACAGAAAATGCAGGAAATACTTGGCAAGTCGAGCAGCATTTGTAACCTCCAAAGAAAGAAACATTGGGGTTTCAGCCATTTTTCCTTCCTTTACAGAAATGCCTGACTTGCTTACTGTTTGCAGCTTTTTCTATTATCATCCAGCATCTTAACATTCCCAATAGAGCATTATTCTCCTGAGAGCTTTTGTTTTGTAGAATCCTCAACTGATTGTTTGTTGTCATCGCATACAGAAGTAATTAGATTTGCATCATATCAATTAGGGTTATAATTGCTATCAGCAGCATCTTCTTCCTGTTTGTTTGCTTATTACATTGTTTTTATGTTTATTTAGGCTAATTTACTTGCTCTCTTTAACTGACAGCTGCTTTGAGCAGTTATATAATGCCCTAAGCAGCTGATGCTGTGGAATTCATCTTGTTTATTTTAAGGGCCCAGCTTCACAGCACCCAGTGCGAATCTTGCTCGCACATTAAGGGTTATTTAAACGTCACTGGTGATTTAATTTCTGGTTCCCAAACCTTCCCTGATCAATGGAGAAGTTCCATAAAGACCATTAATTGGGAATATACATTTTTGCCCTCTACGGGCCTGAACAGTCTACCTACTGGCAGCCTTTGTCGGTGCTGTTTATATTTCTCTTCAGGAACTTTGCTGGAGATCCCAATGGAAAAACAAGCCCTTTAGTTGATCTCAGTGCCTCCTAAGTTGCAGCATTGTCTTATTCTGCAGTTTGCACTGCGTTGGTTTACATCATTTCTTGGCTATGAACTGCAGAAGGACATCCTGAGGACATAAAAGGAGCTATATGAATGTAAATTCTATCTTGCTCCAGAAATGTAAGTTGCTGTTGCTGCAAGGCTGCAATGTATGGGATGCATTCATTGGGGTAGATCGTAACTGTTTTTAACCAATTAATTTAATCAATTGTTTTTTAATTCTTTTGTCCCCTACACAATGTAAAGCACTATTAAAATATTTCACAGAGTTTGTAATTGAGATTCAGTTACAATAATTCCATAATTTGTTGGAGACGGAGTGCAAACATTATGCTGCCAAGTTGCTGCCGTTTCTGTTCCTGAGCTGTGTGTTAGAAGCCATGCATGTATGTAATGTGTAAAGCTAATAATAATGTAGCTTTCTTTGAATAGTACTTCCTGCTTGTCTGGGAGCATGTGGTATAGCAGTATCTGAATGGCTTGTAGCCTCTTTACATTGTAGCACTGCCCTTAAAGAACTACCATGAGAGATGCTATTCTTTGGCTCGCCATCAGCAGCAGCAAATAAACACTGCCATCAGTATGGGTTGGAATCCATATTTTATGGATTGAAGTGGGTTTTCCCATTTCTAGTTTACTTTGACTTTCCTCAGTCAGAAATCATAATTATCAAGCAACATAGTAATTGCATCTGTTGTCGCCAGTGCTGTGGAATCCACCCACATTATAAGTGTCAAGAATCCCTAATCCACTGGTTATTTGAAGTGATCCTTTAATATAAAGGAAGATTAAACTATTACTATTCAAGTTACATAGTACATTGTTTTAAACAGATGACTTTTTAATATATTCTATAGAAGAAAGCGAAAACACAGTAGTATACACACAGGAATGAGTTGCAGGGTAAGATGATTTCAAATATCACAAGCCTAGCTTGAACATCCCTTAAACTCCAGGATTCTTGTATAGTTTTCAGTTCAATATTGTGCTTCGAGAATAGCATTTAGATCATCAGGGATGTGCGAGAGTGGTCTGATAGAGATGTTACATCAAATTCTCAGTCTCGCTCTGCCCCAGCCAGATGTACACTAGATAATAATTCAGGTAAGTGGGCATTGAACCTGTATCCCACCATTAGGTGATATCAAGAGGCATTTATCTGCTCTGCAATGTTGGCACAAAAAGAACCAGAATCTGCTTTATATTTGCAACAACTTTTTCACTTAATGGAACTGGAAGAAAATACATCCACAAGTGCAGATGCTCTGCCGCATTATATCACCAAGAGAATAGCCCCTGGCATAAAATAAGCCAGGAGGGGAATGGGCCGGGGGATGTGGTTGGCAGGTGATACAGGCACGGGGAGGCAGAGGCAAAGTCGGAGCTGGGGAGACCCAAGGATTCCTTGCAGAGACAGGAAAGCTGCAACAATTTAAATTTCAGTAATTTGTACTGCTTTCAAACGTACAGTAGAAAGTGTAATAGTGCCAAGTTATATGCAATACAATATGTCATCCGTTAGAGCTAACTTCATGATTGAAGTAGTATCATTGACTTGTTTCATCCGAGACTATTCTGGGTATTTTGGTACTTCTAGTTATTCCATTCTTGAGGGTCTTTTATGTGGGTTAACAGATGGCTGGGAATGTGTTGCAGCTTGTTACCACACGTTTAAACATCTGTTTTATATAATTTATACAAATACGCTCTCTGGAACATTTGAAAGTCACACTGACATTTTTGTTTATGGTGTCTGAGGTGTGATGTTCCACAGCTTTGTGCTGATGGTAAAATACAGTAGGTCATTAAGAAAGGCTGCAGATATTGCTTTATATAGTTGATGCGTTACATGGGGATTTTTCAAAATCTGTTCAATAACTCCAGGGAGGCATGTCGCAAAAATTCGGGTGTATGGGATAAGGGAAAACATGAGCAGCATCGATAGATTTTTGATTCATGATCCTCACTAAGGTGCATGGTCACAACTATTGTGACAGCAGAAGTGCTCGAATTGGCCTCAGATTCCATAGAAACATAGAAAATAGGTGCAGGAGTAGGCCATTCGGCCCTTCGAGCTTGCATCACCATTCGATAAGATCATGGCTGATCATTCCCTCAGTACCCCTTTCCTGCTTTCTCTCCATATCCCTTGATCCCCTTAGCCGTAAGGGCCATATCTAACTCCCTCTCGAATGTGTCCAATGAACTGGCATCAACAACTCTCTGCGGCAGCGAATTCCACAGGTTAACAACTCTCTGAGTGAAGAAGTTTCTCCTCATCTCAGTCCTAAATGGCCTACCCCTTATCCTAAGATTATGTTCCCTGGTACTGGACTTCCCCAACATCGAGAACAATCTACCCGCATCTAACCTATCCCGTCCTGTCAGAATCTTTTATGTTTCTATGAGATCCCCTCTCATCCTTCTAAACTCCAATGTATAAAGGCCCAGTTGATCCACTCTCTCCTCATGTTAGTCCTGCCATCCTGGGAATCAGTCTGGTGAACCTTCGCTGCACTCCCTCAATAGCAAGAATGTCCTTCCTCAGATTAGGAGACCAAAACTGAACACAATATTCCAGGTGAGGCCTCACCAAGGCTCTGTACAACTGCAATAAGATCTCTCTGCTCCTATACTTTCATCCCCTAGCAATGAAGGCCAACATACCATTTGCCTTCTTCACCGCCTGCTGTACCTGTATGCCAACTTTCAATGACTGATGAATCATGACACCGAGGTCTCGTTGCACCTCCCTCTTTTCCTAATCTGCCGCCATTCAGATAATATTCTGTCTTCGAGTTTTTGCCACCAAAGTGGATAACCTCACATTTATCGACATTATACTGCATCTGCCATGCATTTGTCCACTCACCTAACCTGTCTAAGTCACCCTGCAGCCTCTTAGCATCCCTCTCACAGCTCACACTGCCACCCAGTGTAGTGTCATTTGCAAACTTGGAGATATTACACTCAATTCTGTCATCCAAATCATTGATGTATATTGTAAAGAGTTGGGATCCCAGCACTGAGCCCTGTGGCACTCCTGCCAGCCATTCTGAAAAGGACCCGTTTATCCCGACTCTCTGCTTCCTGTCTGCTAACCAGTTCTCTATTCACGTCAGTATATTACACCCAATGCCATGTGCTTTGATTTTGTACACCAATCGACTAGTTACATCCGCAAAAAATTCCAGAAAATTTGTCAAGTATGATTTCCCCTTCATAAATCCATGCCTACTTGGACCAATCCTGTCACTGCTTTCCAAATGCACTGCTATTTCATCCTTAATAATTGATTCCAAAATTTTCCCCATCACTGATGTCAGGCTAACCGGTCTATAATTACCCACTTTCTCTCTCCCTCCCTTTTAAAAAAGTGGTGTTACATTAGCTACCCTCCATTCCATCGGAACTGAATCAGAATTGATAGACTGTTGGAAAATGATCACCAATGCATCTACTATTTCTTGGGCCACTTCCTTAAATACTCTGGGATACAGACTATCAGGCCCCAAAGATTTTTCGGCCTTCAACCCATCAATTTCCCGAACACAATTTCTCGCCTGACAAGGATATCCTTCAGTTCCTCCTTCTCACGAGACCCTCGGTCCCCTAGTATTTCCAGAAGGTTATTTGTGTCTTCCTTTGTGAAGACAGAACCAAAGTATTTGTTCAATTGGTCTGCCATTTCTTTGTTCTCCGTTATAAATTCACCTGAATCTGACTGCAAGGGACCTATGTTTATCTTCACTAATCTTTTTCTCTTCACATAGCTATAGAAGCTTTTACAGTCAGTTTTTATGTTCCCAGCAAGCTTCTTCTCGTACTGTATTTTCCCCTCTTAATGAAACCCTTTGTCCTCCTCTGCTGAATTCAAAATTTCTCCCAGTCCTCAGGTTTGCTGCTTTTTCTGGCCAATTTATATGCCTCTTCTTTGGATTTAACACTATCCTTAATTTCCCTTGTTAGCCATAGTTGAGCCACCTTCCCCATTTTATTTTTATTCCAGACAGGGATGTACAATTGCTGAGGTTCATCCATGTGATCTTTAAATGTTTGCCATTGCCTATCCACCGTCAATCCTTTAAGTATCATTTGCCAGTCTATTCTAGCCAATTCACGCCTCAAACCATCGAAGTTACCTTTCCTTAAGTTCAGGACCCTAGTTTCTGAATTAACTGTGTCACTCTCCATTCTAATAAAGAATTCTACCATGTTATGGTCACTCTTCCCCAAGGGGTCTCGCACAACAAGATTGCTAATTAGTCCCTTCTCATTACACATCACCCAGTTTAGGAGGGCCAGCTCCCTGGTTGGTTCCTCGACATATTGGTCTAGAAAACCATCCCTAATGCAATCCAGGAAATCCTCCTCCACCGCATTGCTACCAGTTTGGTTGGCCCAATCAATATGTTGATTAAAGTCACCCATGATAACTGCTGTACCTTTATTGCATGCATGCATCCCTAATTTCTTGTTTGATGCTGTACAAAAGCAGGGAGGTCTTGCTGCAACTGTATAAGGTATTGGTAAGGCCGCACCTGGAGTATTGCATGCAGTTTTGGTCACCTTACTTAAGGAAGGATATACTACCTTTGGAAGGGGTACAGAGACGATTCACTCGGCTGATTCCAGAAATGAGGGGGTTACCTTATGATGATAGATTGAGTAGACTGGGTTTTTACTCCTTGGAGTTCAGAAGGATGAGGGGTGATCTTATAGAAACATTTAAAATCATGAAAGGGATAGACAAGATAGAGGCAGAGAGGTTGTTTCCATTGGTAGGGGAGACTAGAACTAGGAGGCACAGCCTCAAAATACGGAGGAGCCAATTTAAAACCGAGTTGAGAAAGAATTTCTTCTCCCAGAGGGTTGTGAATCTGTGGAATTCTCTGCCCAAGGAAGCAGTTGAGGCTAGCTCATTGAATGTTTTCAAGTCACAGATAGATAGATTTTTAACCAATAAGGGAATTAAGGGTTACGGGGAGAGGGCGGGTAAGTGGAGCTGAGTCCACGACCTGATCAGCCATGATCTTATTGAATGGCGGAGCAGGCTCGAGGGGCTAGATGGCTTACTCCTGTTCCTAATTCTTATGTTCTTATTCTTATGTCCCCAACCTCACTACTACTGTTTGGTGGTCTATACACAATTCCCAATAGCATTTTCTGCCCCTTGATATTCCGCAGCTCCACCCATACCGAGTCCACATCATCCAAGCTAATGTCCTTTCTTCTTATTGCATTAATTTCCTCTTTAACCAGCAATGCCACCCCGCCTCCTTTTCCTTTCTGTCTATCCTTCTTAAATATTGTGTTCACAGCCTTGGTCACCCTGGAGCCATGTCTCCGTGATGCCAATTACATCATACCCATTAACTGCTATCTGCGCAGTTAATTCATCCACCTTATTCCAAATACTCCTCGCATTGAGGCACAGAGCCTTCAGGCTTGTCTTTCTAATACACTTTGCCCGTTTAGAATTTTGCTGTAATGTGGCCCTTTTTGCTTTTTGCCTTAGGTTTCTCTGCCCTCCACTTTTACTTTTCTTCTTTCTATCTTTTGCTTCTGCCCCCATTCTACTTCCCTCTGTCTCCCTGAATAGGTTGTCATCCCCCTGCCATATTAGTTTAACTCCTCCCAAACAGCACTAGCAAACACTCCACCTAGGACATTGGTTCCGGTCCTGCCCAGGTGCAGACCGTCCAGTTTGTACTGGTCCCACCTCCCCCAGAACCAGTTCCAATGTCCCAGGAATTTGAATCCCTCCCTGCTGCACCACTCCTCAAGCCATGTATTCATCTGAGCTATCCTGCGATTCCTACTCTGACTAGCACGTGGCACCAACTCTTCTCTGATGATCCTTCTGGAAAATTCACATGTGCAGAGATTAGTTGCAGAAGGTATTGGGTTTGGCTGTGTAAGATATCAATGGAAGGAGGTCACAGAGCAGATAAATGGAGTGTACCTTGTGAAGAGGACAGCTACATAGATAAAGAGATTTTTTGTACTCCGGTAGTTTGTCAGATTGAAAGCACCCTGCATTTAGCCACGTCAAGTGTAATGTTACAACTTGTCTGCAACAAACACTTTCTCCTCAAACAGCTGCACCTTCAATGTGGGCACATGAATATTACCTTTCACCTCTTTCATATAACCTAAGCAAGCCAATTTTGTAACATTTTTAGTACAAATAATGATATCACTGTCGACTGCTGCCTCCTGACCCTTTTAGTCAGTAGGCTGCCAACAGTCACTGTCCAGGTTCACAAATGAAGAATGGTCAATTGTGCAAGGCATCAGAGGAGGTTTTGTTCTCCTAACCTGAGGAAGGACGTTCTTGTTATTGAGGGAGTGCAGCGAAGGTTCACCAGACTGATTCCAGGGATGGCTGGACTGACATATAAGGAGAGACTGGATCAACTGGGCCTTTATACACTGGAGTTTAGAAGGATGAGAGGGGATCTCATAGAAACATATAAGATTCTGACGGGGCTGGACAGGTTTGATGCGGGAAGAATATTCCCGATGTTGGGGAAGTCCAGGGGACACAATCTTGGGATAAGGGCAGGCTATTTAGGACTGAGATGAGGAGAAATTTCTTCACTCAGAGAGTTGTTAACCTGTGGAATTCCCTGCCGCAGAGAGTTGTTGGTGCCAGTTCATTGGATATATTCAAGAGGGAGTTAGATATGGCCCTTATGGCTAAAGGGATCAAGGGGTATGGAGAGAAGGCAGGACTGGGGTACTGAAGTTGCATGATCAGCCATGATCATATTGAATGGTGGTGCAGGCTCAAAGGGCCGAATGGCCTACCCCTGCACCTATTTTCTATGTTTCTATGTTTCTAGGATGGCTTCTACCTGAGGAATTGTACTCGGTCAATCCCTCAGAAAGGTGGGATGGGATTTGATGAAGGAGGGGGAATGGCTTTGAATCTTTTGTTACTACCATCAATATGTCAATCAATTACAAAACTCTTTCACTTGACTGCAAGAAGGGTTACAATGTTGTGACATCAGACAGAAAAGAGGATTTTATTCAAAAATGAAAGTCAGTATTATGGAAATGTAACATTCCTGTGCGTATGCTAATATCATGGACTAGCACTCCTTCAATGTACAAGACTTCTTTCTTGTATTTCCTAGCACATAATATATATTTGACCCTTAACACCCTTCACAATTCTCGGTGCTCCGACAGCAAAGAGATTTCAGTAAATGGAATATTAACATATAACGTAGCTGGGAGGAGATGAGTGCTTGAATATAATTGTAGAGTTTAGCTGGCAACAATAAATCATTCTTGCAGTTTTTAATATAACCTGATTGCAAAATTTATGCTGTAGCCTTCAGCTTGCTCTGACTAGTCTTGTGTGCAGTATTGTGCATCACACTTCCCAACATGAAATGTAAAATCATATTGTTAACCCTTTTTGAGTGCTGCAATATTTTTTCGGTTTCTCAACCTAAAAATGTTTTAACTGTTACATTTCTGAAAAAGTGGAACACACACTTAAAAAAAAGTTTGAATTATAGTGAAAGTTCTCATGCTGGAAATTTGTAAAAAAAAACAAAGTGCTGGAAATGCACAGCAGGTGAGATAGAGTCTGAAAACTGCTGAATTTGAATGATTAACACATCTTTCGCCTTCAACTGCTGCTTGATCGACAGCACATTTTAAGGATTTTGAGTTTTTAATTTCAGAAATGTTTATTAATATTTAGTGTTCCTGAAGTAAATTAATAGACCATAAGTTTTTTTCAGAGCATGCTCATTCTCCAACTTCAGGAGCACTACACAGTGGTTTTCTTAAAATGGAATAATAAATCCAGTTAGGGCATTGGAAGCAGCTGATGACAGTGCCACCATTAATTGCACTAAAATGTTGCAAAATTGGCTTGCTTATGGTTGTATGAAGAGGTGAAAAAGAGCCCAAGTGATAACTGTATATCTACTTTCAAGGTGTGGCAGTTTGAGGAGAAAGTGTTTACAGACATGCTGTATCATTACACATGATGTGGCTAAATGCAGAATGCACTTCGACAAACTTCCTGAGTACAGAAGATGTCTTTCTTATCTATGCAGCTGTCCACTTCACAAGACAAACTCCATTTATCTGCTCTGTAGCCTCCTTCCGTTGCGACTTTACAGCAGCCTTTTATGGAGCATGTGGCCAGTTCCCTCACCCATCTCAGTGTTGAGTTTGAAATGTTTTTATCTGGAATTCTGCAGTTAGAAACTGGTCAGTTCCCCTTTTAAGAAACAGTGGCTACAGCAGTCCTGTTTCCTATGCAGTGCCCATCATGTGCAGGAAACACAGCACTGTTCCATTAATGAGTGCACCTGGCAACATACAGGAAGGTCCAATCCCCACAGTGACATGACCAGCATACGGACTCCTGCTACCACTGATGGCTAAATGTCGCCTTTGACTCCATAACCTCGTTGAAAACCACCACATTTCTAAACCTACTTGAAATTAATTGACACTACTGCCTTCGTTCTCCAAAGATTTAAATTTCACCCATCGCAAAGACAGCTTTATACTTGCGTGGACAGAATTGAAGTTCACCACATACAGGCAGCAAATGGTTTAAGAATTGCCAATGTTAAAAATTAAAATCCATGCAGTGCCAAATCCAAATGGTGTTATTTTCCATTTGTGTTTGTCACATTACTTCACTTAATATAACAAAAGTCAATATATTTTTGGTCCAAACTGAGAACAGAGAACTTTAATGGAATGGTTTCTTACAATTCCCAACAGTGCAGTGCAGTGCAGTTTATGATATAGTTTCAGATTATTGACACTGGCACATGGACTACTGACAAAGAAAATGTCAGAAAAAATTCATGCTGAGATTTACACTCCATCAAATAATTTATATAACTTGTCGGTTTAATTTGCTTTGGAGGCTTCAAGTTGCTTTTTCTTTTTCTCTAGGTAAGTTGTGATGCTGGAGCTCTCTCGCCCTGGAGGAGTAGAATTTGAGATGGGTCGATGCTCTCGTTTTGTACAGCCAAGTATCGTAAGAGTGATCAACTGTTCAAATTAAGATTTGAAAATTTGTAAATTCATGTTTTTCTTCCTTCAAAATGTACACTTGTTGTTTGTTACATTTGTGCACTATTATAATGGCAAGTACAATATCATAGACTAAATGAATTACAGGCCAGACTAAACACAGTTTAGCTGCATGGAGTATAGCACCGTCTGTGTACCCACATATATGTTAAAGCTTTAACTTGCTCAAATCAGGGATCAGATTTTGGATGATGTATAGGTTATCTACAGTGTTCCTCAATGGGAAACATACGGCGTTTTTAAAAAATACTGTTAAGATAATTATCTGAAGGAACTAATAAGAATCTGAATGATTTGCAGTGAGATTATTGCTTTTTTTCTTAAACTGTATGGATGGTTTGGGTTTACAAAAGATGAAGGAAAAAACATTGGGCCCGACTTTTCCCCCTTCCTTAAGCTCCATTACCACCTCTAAGAGACAACCCCTTTTCCAAGCCCTGCGGGAAATTGCCCCGTGGAAGCGGAGCAGCCGCCGGTCGGTGCCGCTGACAGCTTTCCCCTGCAGGAAGCTGTGTGTACCTGGGCGGCACATCCGCCCTTAAAGGGGAGGGTGCTCTGCCGGTATCTCCATTTTATTTTAATTATCGAGCCAACAGCTCGAAACCCTCCCTGGTGGCTCAGTGGGTCTAATTTAACCCCATGCAGAGTTCGCAGCAGCCCTCCCTTTTAACTGAACGGGAGGGACATTGTGACCCGTCAGCGTGACGCGACACATCCACGTCGTGCTGACGCCATCAGCGATGTGCTGATGACTCATAGCATCAGCTGAACCGCTACAAGGGCACTTCCGCCCCTCAACACCGCCCCGACCGGAAATGCACAACAGAGAGCTTAATATCAGTGCAAAATCCGGCTCATTGATTGAGGCAGAGAAGAAGCTTCAAGATCGGTAAGTGCACATACTTTTTGGTCGGGGGAAATTTTGATCCCATTCACTTTAATATTAGAATATTGCCTTTCTGGGAAATAAATTATATAAATGTTTTTTTGGAGCATTGAAGGAAGTAGTCTCATCTGATTTGAGGTATATGTGTGTGGGCAGCGTGTTAATAGTTTTCTGGTACAATTATGTCCTTTCTAATTAGAGTGCCTAACATCAAATGAGGAGCTTCTGAGCCTCTGGAGGTTTGCCTTTCAAAAGTATCATGGTTGATCTGGTCAGGATGCACTAGCAGGCACCACAAAAGTTTTCCCAGGGTGAGCTTAAAGGTTCAAAGAAAAGGTTTTATACGATGCCAAAATGTATACTCTAAATATATAGGGCAAGATTTTCCGATCATTTATCGGCGATTTTCTCGGCGGTACAGCTGTTTCTCCGCCTGGCGAAAGTTTCCCCTTAAGTTTTTTCATGGTATCGCCCATATCTGAACACGCCCACCGGGACCAAACCATCGACGTGCAACGCCAAGAAAAATCGGCAGGGTGTAAGTTTGGTCTCAACCACCGATGTCCGGATCGCCGCGAGAACCGTCCTGTAAAAGCTGCTTAAGCAGGGGGGGTCGGTGAATACTCTGCAAAAAAAAAAGGTAAGTTAAAGGTTCTTTATTTATTTTATTTTTAATTTTAAACACCGATTAGGTCTCAAAGTGTCTTGGGAATGCTTTTTACATTTTTATTTTATTTTTAATTAAAACATTTTTTTAAAAAGTTTTCTCCCCCCTCCCTAGGCCCAACCGCAGCCTCGGACTAAATTTTAAATACTTGTCGTCCATTCTGGTAACGATCGCCCATGTTACTAAGTTTCCATTTAACCGCCAACAGTGAAGGTGCAACACCCATTTTCTCGCTGGGCGATTAGTTTTAATTAAACATAAAAATGGAAATTCTCGCCAGCGTTACTCACCAAACGTGAGTGGTTTTTCTCAGCGGGCAATCAGGCATTGAGGGGCTCAGAGGAAAGTCTAGCTCATAGTCACTGACACTTTTGCTGTTCCTGTAATGATGGAGAGTTTCATTTTCACTCAGAAAAGTTGAGCTTGGGGCTGCACAATGAAATTATGTTCTTAGCAATGTGAGACACTATACTCCATTTATGCACACGATAATGTGATAAGTGATTTAACCTCTTCTTGTCAGCAGTCACATCTGGTGCTGCAAATTATTGCTTCTCTCTGAATTAAAACTAAGCTAAAAATAGAAAAATCAGCTTGAAATGCATTGCACTGGAGGAGACATCGCAGCTACTGCAGAGCTAACTTGCTGTGGCAACTAACTTGGCAGCTGTGCTGAAGATGCTTTGAAGGAGTTTTTTGGGGCTCTAGGGACTCTGCCTGTGAAACCACCAATAACTTGCCCCTTCCTATTGACACTTCCTGTAACTAGGTATAAAATGTACAGATTTTATCATTTTTGAGGAGCAGAGACAATAACATTAACCTAAGTTGCCAGGCGGGAAACCCAAAGGATTGGGTAGAACACCCGTTTTACAGCCTGCCTAATATTACTTTCCATTGACTTCAATGGAAATCAGCGCTGTGCCCAATCTCATCAGCTTAATGATGGGCGGATTAAAATGTGCCTAAGTGTCACTCAAGCGCCCATCTTGCATAAGACCTTGAATATGCAGCATGCAAGTATCTTGTGCTGGAATTTATTTGGTGGTTCTAACTTGCAAGCTTTATGTGCGACATTAGAAGTATATCTTTGTGTCAGCAACAAAGTGTGCCCTGCATTAACGTGGACAAGCGCATGCATGTTTCAAGGAGCTTGAATATTTCCTAAATGATTTGCAGGCTGCCTCAGTGAAGCAGCATCAAAGTAAATGTTGATGTTCATTGTAAGGGCATATACTAGAAGTAGACAAACTGTGGACCCTTGGATGTGGGAGACAATAGTGACATGTTTGACTTGCTCCTAACAGTGCTCCTGATTGGAGAGTGCTCCTCTATCCAAATTGAACAATCCTCTTGCAGCTCCTGCTGGAGTAAGTCTTGCACTTGTACCTTCTTGCTCAACCTCCAGCAAATTTCTAATTGTTTAGTTTTGCTTTCGCTGTGAGCAGTATTTCTTTAAGGGCTGCCGGTCAGTGTCAGCCATGATTCAGTTGGTAGCACCTTGCCTCTGAGTCAGAAGGTTGTGGATTCAAGTCCGACTCCAGAGACTTGAGCACAAAAATCAATGCAATAATGAGGGAGTGCCATGTTGTCGGAGGTGCTGTCTTTTGGATGAGACATTAAGCAGAATGTCTTGTCTGCTTTCTCAGGTGGACGTAAAAGACCCCATGACACTATTTCGAAGAAGGTGTCCAGGCCAATATTTATCCCTCAATCAACATCATTAAAACAGATTATCTGGCCATTTTCACATTGCTGTTTGTGGGAGCTTGCTGTGAGCAAAATTGGCTGCTGCAGTTCCTACTTTACAACAGTGAATACTGTCGAAATCTCGACCTCCGAAAAGAATGACTCCGACACTTACAGCTCCGGCAGAAGTTTCTTTAATTTACTTGCTAGCAAGGGGCAGGTCACACTCAGTCAATGGCTAAGTGAACACCTCCGCAATGGTACAGTTTCACAAGATATTTATACAGTAAAACCCAAGTTATGGCCTCTCCTTGTGTATTGGCTCTGTCTCGCAGTCAGTGAATACAGATAAAGAGTTAATTACTACATCCTTGTCCTGACATGGTTTCCAGATATTTCCTTTTGTCAGGGTTATTAGTTGGCCAGCCGGCCATTACTCCATGAGAGTGTGGTAATGAGCTATTACCTGTCTTGCATTGTGTCAGGATTGTTCAGTTTCCTAGTCAGTTTATCTGTTTGCATCAAATAGATGAGGTCTCTACAAGAGATAATGGCTGGTGGTTTGAGTACAAAGAAAAGGGTGGGGTGACATGGAACTCTTGTCGTGTAGACAATAGGAGAGCACCATGGGGGGGTACTTGTCTCAGCATGACTTGTTTCCTAGCTGTCTGATGGCCATCAGCCATCTCAAACCAGGTTTAGCTGTTTATGCAAGCTGACTGATTTTATGCAGAAAGTTCTGGAAGGACCAGGACTCCATTTTGATATATATATATTGCAAAGGGCACACAAATACCGTATGGTATCAGCTTTGATAAAAATACATTTCCACAATACACGCAAAAAAAAACTTAATTGGCCGTAAAGCGCTTTGGGATGTCCGGTGGTCATAAAAGGCGCTATATAAAACCAAATCTTTTTCTTTTTGCTGACTTGCTGGTTATCCCACACTACACACCCTGGGCTCCTGATACAGAAGGCAATCTGTACAGCGATTATTAAAATGAGCTGATCTCACAACTTCAACTCTCTGTATGTGTTGCGATGCATTTCGGTCCTGCTAACGGGAAAAAGTAAGCTGTGAGGAGGATGCAAAGAGGTTGCAGAGGGCTTTAGACAGATTGACTGAGTGGGCAAAAACATGACAAATGGAATACAATGTGGGGAAGTGTGAAGTTATCCACTGCAGTAGGAAAAATAAAAAAACAGAATATTTTTTTGAATGGTCAGAGACTGGGAAATGTTTGCATTTAGAGGACCTGGGTGTCCTTGATCATGAATCACAAAAAGTTAACATGCAGGTACAGCAAACAATTAAGAAAGCAAATGGTGTCTTTTCTTTTGTTTCAAAGGGATTAGCGTAGAAGAGTAAGGAAGTCTTACGACAATTATACAGGGCATTGGTAAGACCACATCTGGAGTACTATGTACAATTCTGGTCTCCTTACCTTGGAGGGAGTGCAATGAAGGTTCACTAGACTGCTTTCTGGGATGAAGGGATTGCCCTATGAGGAGATATTGAATAGACTAGGCCTATATTCCCTAGCATTTAGGAGAATGAGAGGTGATATAATTGAAACATATAAAATTCTTAAGGGATTTGACAGGGTTAATGCTGAGATGATGTTTCCCCTGGCTAGGGAGTCTAGAACACAGGGTCACAGTGTCAGAATAAGGGGTCTGACATTTAGGACTGAGATGAGGAGAAATATATTTGCTCAAAGGGTTGTGAATCTTTGGAATTCTCCACCCCAGAGAGATGTGGATGCTCAGTCGTTGAGTATATTCAAGAAAGAGGTCGATAAATTTTGGGGAATTAAGTAATATGGGGATAGTGCGGGAAGGTGGAGTTGAGGTAGGAGATCAATCATGATCTTGAATGGCGGAGCAGACTCGAAGGACTAAATGACCTACTCCAGCTCCTATTTCTTCTGTTCTTAATACTGCAACAGGATGACATAATTAGCTTAATCAGCTCTTGTATTTCTGAGAGTCAAAACAATAAATTTAAACCTGGCTGATTTTTGTCAACAGTGCAGCATTGGCCCCATTAATTAGAATTATCACAGTCATTAGAATTATGAGACATCAAAAGATTCTGGCATTCAGTTTTAGTTCAGGAGACTAGCAGAAAATGTTGTGGAGGCACTGGACACTGAGATCAACAATGATCTTGATTTCAGCCAAGCAGACTGCTAATTGCAAATCAAATGTTATCACAGAAGTACACTGACCTCCTGGAAGGTAATCCTTTTTGCACTTAACATCTCAACCAGTGCAATGCTATTTAATGATCAGCCACTTAGGATCACTGCTGCTAATGGATTGATACAGGTACTTGTAGAATTCAGTTGAGCATGAATAATCTGGCAAAACTTTTTTTTCCTTCTGGCTGCAGACCATCCCCAATGTTTGGATAGGTTCTATATTGACGATCAATTGGGAAACCGCATTGCTCTCCTGTGTAGTGTGGTGAATGCTCAGAAAAATTGGTAGCTGACAGCAAGCGGTGTCTAAATAGCTGCCAATCCGAATTCTGTTATCTTCAGCAACATGTAAAAGATCTATTCTGTGGTGAGTTGTTGTGTCTCCAGAGGCCAGTGATAATCTTGGAGGTAAATGTAATGTGAAACTAATGAGATATTATTGATTATGCAGAAGCTTTTGGCATGCAACCAAACATTGGTTGGGATTTTAGCTCCGAAACCTACTTTTCTGTAAGTTGCTTATTGCATTCACAGAAAGCTGGCTGAATGGGAAACAGTGTCTTAGGCTGAAGTACAGTTTCGCCAAACTTCAGTGCAAGTTTCATCCAGTGGTTTCAACGCAGTGAACATGAGCCTGGCAGTAACAAGGCTTAAATTGATGCCATTCATGAAGAGTTGTGCAGTAAAATATTCCAAAATTGCAACTGCAATATTTCTCGCCAATCAATAAACGTGTACCAGTCAAAATTGACTGACAGCAAGATAGACCAGCAGACTAGAGACAGAGAGAACCTTGATTGACATACAGATAAGAAGAATGAAATAGAATGTTATCCATATAAATAAATATACAAGGTGCAGAAAGATAGACTGGTGGAGACAGATCAACTGTACAATCAATTCAAGTTAAGCTGGACTTCCAATCAATAACAATGCATATCAAGGGTTCTGTAGTCTCAATTAAGAACCATGGGCAAGAATTTCCATATACCGCCACTACCGCCCGTATCTTGGTGGTAATCAGGCGGTATGAAGATATCGAATCATCCACACCGCCGAGATCTAAAGCCACTACTTTCACCTGTTTCCCTCCCCGCAGTAGCGGTGGTGGCCGTGTGCAGCAGCGGGTGGTCTCAGTCTTCATGTAAGGCTGGCTTCATCTTGAATGGCTGTACTGCGCATGCGCGAGGTTTTTTTGTGCGCATACGTGTTTTTTTTAATGCACATGTGCAATTTTTTTTACCCCCACGTTTCTGGGGTCAGGGGTCATCCCACGCATGCGCAATTCAGGAAGGGAGGGAGAGGAGAGAGCACTTACCAATCAATCAAGCAAGCAGAAAAATACATAAATACCGGTATTAATATTCTGAAACTAATCACCGAACTAAAAAATGGAAGATGAATTAATGGTCGTGGTGGAAGTTGAGCCCGAGGCAAATGTGGGAGGGAGGAAAAGGGCTTAAAGGTTTACAATGGACGCCCAAGCTGCGTTGGTCCACGAGGTGGAGGTGCGCTGGGACTGATTGACCCGGGGTGGTCATGGCAAGCCTAGCCCCCCTGTATACCAAAGAATATGGGCAGAGATTGCCGAGGCGGTGTCCTCGGCTGCCCAGATCCATCGGGGGCCAGTCCAGTGCAGCAAGCACTGGAATGACATTGTTTTGGCTGCAAGAGTAAGTAATAACTTTAATCATGCAATGATTCGTTAGTTAAAATGTAAATTTGTTAATTTGTTAATACTGTAAATTTATTAATCTCGCTAAACTTGGAGTTACTATCAACGATGTTATTACACTGTTTTCCTGTAATTAAGGCCATATCATGCTGTGGGACACCATGTGGAATGTTATGCATCCTCCAATCTAACTACTTACAAACACTGTCTCAAATCCTAAAGCAAGTTTCCAAGGGAAACAAAACTGATATAGATTCAGTAAGACATTAACCCCTTGTCTCGAGCAGAAACATACAATCATTTAAACACAGTATTAGTCACATCACAGGTTCATTCACATAACCGTATATTTTTAGGTATCCTAATTTCTAACAATGTTTTAATATGGGTGGCCATACAACATTTTTTGTAAACCCTCAAAAATGTGCAAACTGACTCCTTTTAAAAAGGTTATTTTTGGAGGGAGGTCGGAATTTTAAAAATATATGTAAGCCATCCATCCTCTCCTTCCTTTTCTTAATTTTCTCGATGTCTAGTATGCACACATATAGTCTCATGCAATTTTTCTGGTAATATGTAAGTTTTCAACACTGAAAATTATGTGTATTTGAAGCCCCGCCCCATCACCCAAACAATGAAAAATAAATAGTTCTGGAGCAGTAAATTGGTAGCTTCCACTTGTGTCGTGCTACTGATGTGACCATTACTCTATGCTGGGTGAGATTTTAATTTTAGCTTTTACCGGAGGAGGTACTACTCGAAGACTAAACATTTTAATAGAGAAAGAGAAAAACAATGGAAGCACTAATGGCAGATTTATGTGGGGAGAGTGGCTAATGCATTCACACGTATGGTAGTGCTCACAATTCTCTGTGACTTTACAGCTCCATAAAAAAGCATTTTAGTACAGTACCGTTTTTGCTCCTGTTGAGCTTAAACCCAATCATTCCAGTGACTGTATGCCGGGGGAACAGGCTTGCTTTGCTGTGGTGTTTCTATTTCTTGGTTGTTTTGGAGCTATTCCAACATACTCCTGGCTGGCCTCCCACATTCTACCCTACGTAAACTAGAGATGATCCAAAACTCGGCTGCCCGTGTCCTAACTTACACCAAGGCACGCTCATCCATCACCCTTGTGCTCGCTGATCTACATTGCTTCCCGGATAAGCAATACCTCGATTTCAAAATTCTCATCCTTGTTTTCAAATTCCTCCATAGCCTCGCCTCTCCCTGTAATCTCCGCCAGCCTCACAACCCCCCAAGATGGCTGTCCTCTTGTGCATCCCTGATTGTAATCGCTCAACCATTGGTGGTCGTGCCTTCTGTTGCCTGGACCCTAAGCTCTGGAACTCCCTGCCTAAACCTCTCTGCCTCTCTACCTCTCTTTCCTCCTTCAAGGCGCTCCTTAAAACTTACCTCTTTGACCAAGCTTTTGGTCACCTGCCCTAATTTCTCCTTATGCAGCTCGGTGTCAAATATTTTATCTCATAATACTTCTACGGAAGCGCCTTGGGTCATTTCACTACGTTAAAGGTGCTATATAAATACATTTGTTGTTGAGTGGAGTTGTCATTATTTTTATTTTGTTGTCACTCCCCCTTGGGAAGGACTCGGCAGCCCTCATTTGGGTTTTGCCATTTTTTTTTTATTCCTCTATGGGATGTGGGCGTCACTGACAAGGTCAGCATTTATTGCCCATTCCTAATTTCCCTTAAGAAGGTAGTGGTGAGCCGCCTTCTTGAAGCGCTGCAGTCCATGTGGTGACGGTACTCCTACAGTGCTGCTCGATAGGGAGTTCCAGGATTTTGACCCAGCAACGATGAAGGAACAGCAATATATTTCCAAGGCAGCATGGTTTGTAACTTGGAGGGGAACTTGCATGTTGTTGTGTATGCAATAACTGTTAGACTGAGTACTGTTTAACTCCAAGAGGTATGACCTTGGCTCTGCTTTATGAAGGCCTAAAGTGACTAATATACAAAATAGCTGGCCTTTTATACTTGGGCTGCACACACGTGCGTGCAGCCCAATGGCATCCAACAGTGACACCATCTAATGGCTAGTGATCCCAAAAGTACATACATGAACACGTGGTGGTGTTCCCAAGCGCCTGCTGCCCTTGTCTTTCTAGGTGGTAGAGGTAATGGGTTTGGGAGGTGCTGCCGAAGAAGCCTTGATAAGTTGCTGCAGTGCATCTTGTAGATGATACACACTGCAGCCATGGTACGTCAGTGATGGAGCGAGGGAACATTTAAGGTGGTGGATGGGGTGCCAATCAAGTGGCTGCTTTGTCCTGGATGGTGTCAAGCTTCTTGAGTGTTTGAGAAGAAAATGAACAGCCTGCTGCCAGCCATCAGCCTATACATTGTGAAGCTGGTGAATCAGAGGTGTGGGAAAGTGGTGTGGGTGACACTTCCTTAAAACTGATCCATATCAATGAGTTTCACGCAGACAGGAAAAGCACTGCGGATCACAACTGACCGAGCAAAATCCTTTGAGAATCCTATTTGCAATTAGCTGCGAATCTGCAAATCCCGGTGAGGGTTATAGCAGGTTGTTAGTGATTGAGAATAGCACCACTTCTAAGTGAAGTAAAAACCCTTAATGTTCAAGAAACAAGATGAACAATGTTGACGAATGCAGACAGACAGCAGGCCGCGAGCTGAGTCAGACTCACCTGTGCCTTTATTTATTATTTATAACAGTTGCCAAGGATTCTACTGTTGCAGTACAAACATGTGCTTTGCCTGTTTGTGATATTTTTATAATCCTTTGAGCACAACCTTATTTCCAGTAACAATTCCCAAATGAATGTACAATGCATTTTTTAAAGGTACTTATTACTTCATTCCCCAATTCCCTTCTGCAGAACTACAGTTTTTTTTTTACTTTACTCAAGGAGACCAGGCGAGCTGATGAACTGCACCATAAATGGCCTGAGGTGATTCCGAATTTCCCTCACTTCAGGCATTTCTCTCTGCATCACACACCATTGCCAAAAAGACAGTCAAGTGACCTACTCTTGTGTCTCTGTATACTCATCATCATCATAGGCAGTCTCTCGGGGTCGAGGCTTGCTTCCACACTAAAAATGAGTACTCAGATGACTGATGAACTAATTTTAAATGGTGGAAGATGCCTGTGCATGAATTCTTTTAACATGGGATGGCCATTGTACACCAGCCATCACACAGGCTTGACGGAGTAAGGTCTTGGTCCAGTGGCAAAGCGATCCAAGATGACTGGAGATCAGGCTCCACCTCAATACCTCTTAAGGCAGCTGTTACATCCACTCGAATGGATTAGTAGGTAAGGGTAGTAGGTAACTGAACCATACAGACCAGAGTCCCAGGTTACCCGTCGATGGTGAATTGGCTGATCGCAGCCACAGTAACCGTGAGGCTGCTATAATTGGCTTATACATCTCTTATTATTCTAAGCTCCCACATGAAGAATAGCCACCTTTGTGAGGTGCTGGAATTGGAGTAGTGGTAAGTTATAGCACCGAAACAGGCCATTCATCCCACAAACTTTGTACCGGTGATTTTAGGTGCATTAGTCGCCTTGTCTAATTCCATACTCCTCAAGCCCCAGTCCTTTTAATATTCCTCTATTTCAAGCTAATAACTGATTTCCTTAAACAAAATTTATGAACGATGCTTCACCAACCATTTGTTGCAGAGATTCCACATTCTAATTACCCTCTGTGTGAATCATTTCTTCTAGCCTCCCCTTTAGTTCTTTTTCTGATTGTCTTAAATTTTCACGCTCTCATTACTGCCTCATTGACCAATGGAACCAATCACACCTTAAACCTATGCACTTCATAATCTTAAAAACTTCTGTCAATCCATAATCATCTCAGGTCTAAAAAAGCCCAAACTGCTTAGTCTCTTTTGGTAACTTTATCATCCTACTGAACTAACACTGCTTTTAAATCCTGGTTCTAATAGCCCCAGGAAGAAATAATAGGGTCAAAACTGGAACACATACTCCAACTGCATCCTCGACAGCTGCAGAAAAAATGCAGGGAACAGCGCCAGCCCTTATACATGGCCTTCTTTGATCTTACAAAGGCATTTGACACTGTCAACCACGAAGGTCTATGGAGCGTCCTCCTCCGTTTCGGATGCCGCCAAAAGTACGTCACCATCCTCCGCCTGCTCCATGATGACATGCAGGCCATGATCCTTACCAACGGATCCATCACAGACCCAATCCACATCTGGACCGGGGTTAAGCAGGGCTGCGTCATTGCCCCATCTTCCTCGCTGCCATGCTCCACCTCACAGCCAACAAGCTCCCCGCTGGAGTGAAACTAAACTACAAAACCAGTGGGAACCAGTTCAACCTTCACAGTCTCCAGGCCAGATCCAAGACCACCCCAACCTCTGTCGTCGAGCTACAGTACGCAGATGACGCCTGCATTTGCACACACAGAGAGACTGAACTCCAGGACATAGTCGATGTATTTACTGAGGCGTACGAAAGCATGGGCCTTACGCTAAACATCAGTAAGACAAAGGTCCTCCACTAGCTTGTCCAAGCTGCACAACACTGCCCCCCAGTCATCAAGATCCACGGCACGGCCCTGGACACCGTGGACCACTTCCCGTATCTCGGGAGCCTCCTATCAACAAGAGCAGGCATTGACGACGAGGTCCCACACCACCTCCAATGCACCAGTGCAGTCTTCAGCCGCCTGAGGAAAGGAGTGTTTGAAGACCAGGCCCTCAAAACTGTCACCAAGCTCATGGTCTATAGGGCTGTAGTCATACCCGCCCTCCTGTGTGGCTCAGAAACATGGACCATGTACAGTTGACACCTCAAGTCGCTGGAGAAATACCACCAACAATATCTCCGCAAGATCCTACAAATCCCCTGGGAGGACTTCAGTGTCCGCGACCAGGCCAACATCCCCAGCATTGAAGCACTGACCACACTTGATTAGCTCCGTTGGGCAGGCCACATAGTTCGTATGCCAGACACGAGACTCCCAAAGCAAGCGCTCTACTCGGAACTCCTTCATGGCAAATGAGCCAAAGGTGGGCAGCAGAAACATTACAAGGACACCCTCAAAGCCTCCCTGATAAAGTGCAACATCCCCTCTGACATCTGGGAGTCCATGGCCAAAGACCGCCCTAAGTGGAGGAAGTGCATCCGGGAGGGCGCTGAGCTCCTCGAGTCTCATCGCCAAGAGCATGCAGAAATCAAGCACAGGCAGCGGAAAGAGCGTGAGGCAAACCAGTCCCACCCACCACTTCCCTCAACGACTATCTGTTCCACCTGTGACAGAGACTGTGGTCCTCATATTGGACTGTTCAGTCACCTAAGAACTCATGTTAAGAGTGGTAGCAAGTCTTCCTCGATTTCGAGGGACTGCCCATGATGATGAATTAAAGTCTTGTACAAGTTCAACATTACCTCCTGGCTTCTGAATTCTATACCTGAAGATGCAAAACCGAGGATAATGTTTGTCTTTTTTATTGCTTTACCTACTTGATAGAATGTTTCAGCGCAGAAGCAGGCCACTTGTTCCATCAAATCTTTGCCAGTGCTTTTCTCCAGGAGTCACCAAGTCTAATCTTGTGTGTCACTTTAATGATCTGTGTATCAGCAGACCAAGGTCCCTGTATTCCTTTCCTTATCCTTGGTGGTAAGATGTGCTAGATCTTGAGGTAATTCTCATTTTGGGAATGGATGGGAAAACTGTTGGTTGTGGATCGGTCGCCCATTGCATACACTGCTCGATTTTCCTCGACTTCTCCACCAGGCCAAACTTGCTGGGAACACAAATCAGGGCAGGAAGAGGTTTAGAAATGTAAGTAATTTTTTTGTACTTTCCTTGTGGTCTGGGCAGAGCAGGAGTGCTACTCTGGGCCCTTCAGGGAAATATCTTGGACTCCCCTGCAGTGAGCTTCCCTCTTCCTCTCCAGAACCCTGCCACCTGACCATGAACGTTAGTCTGGGAACTATTCTCTTGGGTTCCTGGCAGCGGCCTCCTGCCACACAAAATCCCACTCTCACCCAGTTATCTCCGAGTCTCATTCCCACCTAGTTCAGGCTGGAATCCATCTTGCAGAGTGACAATGAGGCCAGGCTGGGAAAATTGTCTGAGCCTCCCAGCTGCGATTCCCAGATGGGATAGCCGCTCAATAAAATGCGTTTCTACCGGAAAAGTAAAATCGATGCCTGTAACTCCATAAGCTCATTTCTCCAAGTACTTAATAATTTCATCCCATGTTATCGACTCCAGGGGTAGAAATGGCGCCAATGCGGAGGTGGCAGCAGCTGAGGGGCAGAAGATGGGTGCAGAGTGGAGTGACTGCCACGATGACGTCACCATGGCGCCACATCACCATGGTTCTCCCCTTCACTTAAAGGGGAGAGTATTCACGATTTTGAAACTTCGGCGCACTTTGCCACCAGGGAGGGTTTAGGCCGGGCCAGCGGTCTGGCACCCAAGAGGGGATGGCAGGCTGCCTGTTGGCGGCCCGGCCAAACCTGGGAGCATAATTGTCGGGCTGACATGGCAGTCGGCTGAGAAAAATAACATGACAGCAGCGGCAGTGAGCCCTCCCCTTTAAGGGAAGTCGCACCACCGCTGCAGAAGGCCACAGCCTCACTGGACCACCGGGATAAAGCTTGTTTTGACACCGCCAGGCAGGAGGAAGATTTTCAGAGGAGAATGTCACTGTCGGGGGGGCGTAGATCGGCGGTGTGCACAGTGATGACGTGCTTAGCATGGATCGGCAGCAGCAGAGCGGTAAGGGCGGGATCGGGGAACCGCTGGGAAACCTCGGGAGGGCAATTGAGCGAGCAGTGGTCATTCCACGAAAAGTCAGCGGCCACTCCACTCCGCAGCATGGCCGCCGATTTGCGGTGGTAACAGGCCTCAAGGAGAGGAGCAATTTCGGCCCCTAGTTGTTTTCCAACACTTGAAAGTCAGACTGCCTGGCCTAAAATGTCCTGGCTTATCCGTGTTTCCTTTTTTGTTTTGTAACGGGAAACCAGAATTCTGGAAATGTTTTTGTCAGAACATCTGATTTTTTTTTTCCCGAGCCTCCCTCAGGATGCTCCATTGAAACCATTTGGTCCCACTGTTTTATCTAACTGGAGTTTGAGTAACTTCATTAGTACCATCTCTCTGTGAATAATAACCTCCATTAACTGTTCTACATAAATCCCTTATTCTACAATCCACCAAATCGACCTCCTCTGTGAAAACTCAGGGACACCAGATCCACAGATCCATTATCCAGAATGCGTCAGTGCCTTCAGGAGTGAAATTTAAAGGATTTCAGGAGCTGGGCAGAAATAACTATTTTAAAAAATCCAGCTGTGCAGCCTGGGTGACTGACCATCAATTTATATTTCCCCCTTCTTGTCCACTCAGTATTTCCTCTACCAGGACTCCCAAGATTAGAACCATGATTTATGGGGAACTGTGGCGGCAACCAGTAACTTACTGCTCTGTGGCACAATGTAATGGAGCCTTTTAACTCCAGTCCTCTACAGCAACCTAACCAGCAGTCCATTAAGGGATTGCTGGAGACTGCTGAAGACAAGGTAAATAAACTTTCTTTCACTTGATGTAATGTGGTGCCAGGAGGAGCAGGAGTTTGTCTCCCTACCCGCCTCCAACCACCCCAGGTCATATCTGATGGCCGCTGCCAGCATTGCAATCAGCCTAGATTGTAAAGCCGCAAATGGTGAATGGACGGCTGATTAGACCCAGTTTCAGACATGCCTTGGGCCTCCATCTTCTGGCACGCGCTGCTTTGTGAATATCCCCTCCCCCCCACATGTCTAGCACCACGCTGCCTAATACACACTGTGGAATAATCTGCCCTCTTTAAATACAATATTAGTAATGAATGGATTAATATGTTCATATGATATTCTCTTGTCAATATTTCAACAACATGCTTAGCCATTTAAAATAAAAACAGAAAATGAAATGCAGGTCAGTCCGTCACTGTGAAGAGAAAAGATTGGATATGTACCTCTCAGCAGAACAGTTCCCAAAGCCTCATAACCTGTCTTTTCTGTTTGCAGGTGCTGACTATTGTGCAGTGAATTTCCAAAATGTCTGTGTTTTATTTCCAGCATTTACAGTCTGCCCATTTTTATTTTACTGTTAACCTATTTATTTTGATTTTTGCAGAACTTAACCAGTACTTTGGCTGATCAAGGTCTGTGTACAATTGCTGACCTGAACTTTGTCCAAGGATTGTTGTGCTAAAAATAGTATTCATTCAAGGCCAGAAACTTCTGTGATCGCTTCAGGTTTGCTTCATTTTGCATTTTGGTTTTAGGCTCTTGCAAAAGGCAGGCGGGGCCTAATTAACATTACAAAGTCGTGGCCTGATGACATCACCAGCACCGCAATTTAAATTTAACTGGAAGTGAGGGGGAGGCCCGAGCTGTCAGCTGCCCGACAGCTGATCTGAGGCAGGAACTGTCGACTCCCGAAGGTCAGTGCTACAGGTCTGGTCTTTTAGCACAGCACCCCTTGTGGGGCAGGAGGAACAGGAGCGCTTCCCCTGGCCTCACAAGGAAGCCTTTGGCCACCTCAAGCCTCAAACACTTGCACCCACCCTGCACCTCCAGCCTATAATTTAACAAAGTTATTGTACAGCATACAATTTAAAAAGAAATCACAGACTGACAAGCTGAAAGGTGAAAATCATGTTACTATTACTTCGGAAGCATTATTGTTCTTAGGTGTCATATAAATGCAAAAGATAACAATCATTTTGTTTAAATTTAAGGTATGAAATGTAAGTGATAGTGCCCTACAATACCTCACGCACTTTTTCCAAGATCCCAAGTTTGATCCACAGTTTAGTGGGCCGGTTCAGCCAAGTTGACACCAGGGATACAATAATTGACTTCAATGGTCATGAGATAAAGATTGAAAAATCAGCCAGGATTCCCACTACTGATCACTGTCCAATGACCTCAGCTGGATAGAAATGAATGTGGACATTGGATGATGATCGAGTTGAGCTTGACGATTTTCCCATATGCAGTTCAATATGTGGTGTCAGGGCTCATGCATGAATAATAGTTGGGTGAAGTATTGGGTGAGGTTTGACATGTGCGGAACTGTACCTCAGTGGAACTGTACTCCAGAAGGGGTCAGTATCTTCAGGAGAGCAAAAGAGGCAAGTCATTTCCAACCTAAAAACATTGAAAAATTGATGATTTGATAACTAAAACACTGATGTTGTGCTTTGCATATGTTTTATTTAACTACTATTGGGAAACATTTTAGACACTGAAAAACTATTGGAGAAACTAAATGAGCATGATTATTTTGCAGCTCTATAAATGATTGATGTTTCTCGCACTCCTTGCAGAATATTGTGACAGAATAATGGTAATAGTGCGTGCAGAGGCCATGAGAGTTGGTCGCTCAGGATTATTAGTCTGTCCTCTGAAGTGTTTCGCAGTTGTGATATGTGACTATGAGGTAGATGGATGAAAAAGGATTTCACTATACTTGTACAGTTTACAGAATCCAGTCAATACTACTGATTGACCACGTGAGTGAATGACTGACATAGAGGTGGTGAGATCAGAGACGCAGTCTGATTAACATAGTGATAATGTAAAACTCGCAGTAGATGCCAGTAGCTGCATGGAAAATAGGACGAGAAACAGATAAATTGAAATAGACAGACGCATAAAGCTATAATTTTTGATTCATGAGTAAGAGTATAATGATTATTTGATTAATCTATTACACCTCATGGTTGCTTGACAGTTGCTATCCTTTCTACATTAAACATAAATTGATTTGTGTTTTTTCTGCCTATCCATCCATTTTTTTAAACAAATGATGGACAGTTTATAATTTTTGGCCAAAAGAGATGGCCATATTTAATAAATGGAAAATAGGCAATCTTCAAATTGCACAGCAAATTTAACTTAAAAAAGCAAATAAATATCAATTTACTTTTGTGGATTTCAATTTTGGACTGCAGTTGACCTTCACAAAGGATGTCTTTTTTTGAGTTAGAATATATTTATTAATAACTGGTCTAATTTGTTTGCATGTGAGGAGTGGTCGCAAAGCAATAATTGCACTGATGGGTTCAAATGTTGTCATTAGTGGGAGGCCAGGCTGGTATCACTTTTCCTCAGATGTTTCATTATCTCGGGTGAGAGGTGTCTGGTTCGCACTTACTGAGCACAGCCAAGACCAATCAGGAAGCACAGATGCAAACCCACATCCCACCACAGCATAATGAGCCTTGTGAGTGCCATTGTTTGTTCCCCGAAGCTCCCATTGAATTGGAAACTCTTCTATTTGACTGGATTTTAAGTTGCAGAAGTTGTAGCCATTGAAGAAAAATAATCTTAAAAACGCTAAGATTTATTTCCCGACATTGTGACCTTAATTTTATTGATTTAAATGCCATTCGAATCAACAGCAGCTGAATCAGAAATTGTCAGGAATTTTTGAAATTAGAGTGCAGGCATTTTTCATTTCTTACCAGTTGTATCTAGCAAGCTACATTATGCACATTCTGTTTTCTATGTACACATTTTAATTTTGTCTTTGATTGTATTGTCCCAATGATCATTTCATATTTTTCTCTGATGTTGCAATATTAGTTTTTTTGGGAGGGAGCTTAAGGATTGATCATGTTTCTGTGTGCTACCCTCAATAAGGAGGCTCATTGAATAGTGCAGGAAGGGAAGTTAAGACAGTTACAGGTAGAAATTGCCCTCTGCCCAAAACGGGGCACACCTACCGTTTTTTAAAGTTTTTGAAATGGACTGGGGCGGAGATACCGGAGAAATTCAGCACTTTGTTTTTTTTTCTCCGTGATGCGGTGTTCCAGTCGGGTGAGGGGCGGAAATGCCCTTGCAGCGGGTCTGCCGCCCCGATCAGTCATCAGGGGTCGGTGCGTGCACGCCGCGGCAGAAAAACGGGTGGAGTGGTCCCGGACACCGCTCCGCTTTGAGGAAGGGCAATTTCTAAAATGGCAGTCCCTCCTTGGAGAGTTGGCGGCCATTTGGCACCACCCGTGTCCGGTAGTCAGAGGCTTTATCGAAAGGGGAAATTTCGGCCCCTTAGTTCTTCCATCTCCAGGTGACCCCATCTCGGACAAGAAAAATTGTCTGCCAGGTGAAGCATGGGTTCAAAAATTCAATGAGATTGAGTTTTAAGCACAGTACTTCTAGTTGAATCCATTTTAGTTCTGACGTGTACTGTTGTGAGAAAAATGTTTAATAATCTTCCTGTGTACCAAAGGAACTTTCTGTGATGAATGGTGAAGAAGGTAAATGAGACTCCTTTAGCCTGGTACCAGCAGGTTTCCGAAGATAGGCAGGTATAAATCTAAGCCATTGTTACTATCACTATAATCGACATTATTCATTTGAAAATGAGCCTGTGAAAGGATGGCTGTGTTCTTTAAAACATGGAATATGGATTACCTGAAGGGAAGTGGATAATCACAGTATATTCAGAGATGAGGAAGGATATTCAGCCCATTTTAATTCATCCATCCAGAACAACCCCACACTCCCCTCTTTGCTGAAACTTATTGCATCTTAATTTATTCTAGGGATATTGTCTCCATCACTCTGCACAGAAGTCCATTCCATGTATTAGTCACTCTTTGTGTGAAGAACTACTTCCTGATAATTGTCCCAAAATGACCTTTCACAAGTTTGAACCTATATGTCCTTGGCCTACTCTCAGTTTAAATTGCAGTTCTATTCCGAATGAACCTTTTCCATATCTTATATTCTATCTGATATAAATTCGCTCTCAGACTCTTCCTTTCCAACCTAAAACGCCCAAGTCTCCAGTCTATCCACATAACTCAGATCCCTGACACTGGGGATCAACCTCATGGCTGTTCTCTACATTGCCACCAGTGCTTGAATGTCTACTTTGTTTCTTTGCAACCAGATCTGTGACGAGAGCACTGTTCATTTTGAACAAAATTTCCTCTGACTGATTCTGCTGCTTTGGCTATGTAGTTCAATATTCTATTGGCTTTGTTGATTGCTGCTCTGCATTGGCTGGACATGTTGAGCGTTGAGCCTACTAAGACTCCGAGATCAGATTCAACTTCATCCTTTGCTAATATGCACCAATCATGGAGTATTCATGTTGACAACTTTGCTTCCTTATGTGCTGTCATCAGCGTGCTTATCTCTGGGAATTGGGTTTAAATTCAGCCCAGACTGGTGGAATGAAAGTTTGTTCTCTGCGACTGCTGATAGAATCCTAAATGAAATAAGTGTCGGCAGGCTCGATTTAGTTCTCTGGAGACTTGAATCAACAGTGCAAAACTGCCCATAATGTGGTGCTTATTGACAGTAACTACACAATTTCATGGTGATAAGAATGACTGATGTGAGAAATGGAAATTTCATGCTAGTGCGCGAGCAGTGCGGATCTGAGCTTGGAAGTTTCAATACATTGAGGACTGCTGACAAAGGTTGAACTAGGTCAGAGGATATTTTATACTGGTATTTGCCCATTTGTATCTCCTATGCTTTATTTCTTGCAGTGGGCTGTGTAGGGAAACTCTGTTATTGATTTATTATTGTTTTCAGCATCTCAGAATTGGTGGAGAAAGTTATCCAGGGTCAAAAGTTATGTCCTTTTTATCCAATTATTGCATTTGTGCAATAACAATTTTGTGTACACAGATGCCACTTGCAGAATTACTATGGGAAATTTCCATCTTTACTGTTTGGGTGATAAGCTAGCAGAACGGATTGCCCACCCTTTATGGAACCCACCTGATTTACATTCCATAAGAACATAAGAATTAGGAACAGAAATAGGCCATCTAGCCCCTCGAGCCTGCTCCGCCATTCAACAAGATCATGGCTGATCTGGCCGTGGACTCAGCTCCACTTACCCGCCCGCTCCCCATAACCCTTAATTCCCTTATTGGTTAAACATCTATCTATCTGTGATTTGAATACATTCAATGAGCTAGCCTCAACTGCTTCCCTAGGCAGAGAATTCCACAGACTCACAACCCTCTGGGAGAAGGAATTCCTTCTCAACTCGGTTTTAAATTGGCTCCCCCGTATTTTGAGGCTGTGCCCCCTAGTTCTAGTCTCCCCGACCAGTGGAAACAACCTCTCTGCCTCTATCTTGTCGATCCCTTTCATTATTTTAACTGTTTCTATAAGATCACCCCTCCTCCTTCTGAACTCCAACGAGTAAAGACCCAGTCTACTCAATCTATCATCATAAGGTAACCCCCTCATCTCCGGAATCAGCCTCCAAAGCTAGTATATCCTTCCTTAAGTAAGGTGACCAAAACTGCACGCAGTACTCCAGGTGCGGCCTCACCAATACCCTGTACAGTTGCAGCAGGACCTCCCTGCTTTTGTACTCCATCCCTCTCGCAATGAAGGCCAACATTCCATTCGCCTTCCTGATTACCTGCTGCATCTGCAAACTAACTTTTTGGGATTCATGCACAAGGACCCTCAGGTCCCTCTGCACTGCAGCATGTTGTAATTTCTCCCCATTCAAATAATATTCCCTTTTACTGTTTTTTTTTCCCAAGGTGGATGACCTCACATTTTCCGACATTGTATTCCATCTGCCAAACCTTAGCCCATTCGCTTAACCTATCTAAATCTCTTTGCAGCCTCTCTGTGTCCTCTACACAACCCGCTTTCCCACTAATCTTTGTGTCATCTGCAAATTTTGTTACACGACACTCTGTCCCCTCTTCCAGGTCATCTATGTATATTGTAAACAGTTGTGGTCCCAGCACGATCCCTGTGGCACACCACTAACCACCGATTTCCAACCTGCAAAGGACCCATTTATCCCGACTCTCTGCTTTCTGTTCGCCAGCCAATTCTCGATCCATGCTGATACATTTCCTCTGACTCCGCGTACCTTTATCTTCTGCAGTAACCTTTTGTGTGGCACCTTATCGAATGCCTTTTGGAAATCTAAATACACCACATGCATCGGTACACCTCTATCCACCATGCTCATTATATCCTCAAAGAATTCCAGTAAATTAGTTAAACATGATTTCCCCTTCATGAATCCATGTTGCGTTTGCTTGATTGCACTATTCCTATCTTGATGTCCCGCTATTTCTTCCTTAATGATTGAAATTACTCACTCAGCTCACCTCCCAGATGGCAGAGATGAACATCATTTGTAGAAAGCAGGCCAATAATTTCAGCAGATCCATCCAGAGGCAGTATTGAATGGAGGTTACGTTATGTTTTGACAGCAGGAGAAGGAGGTTCACCTTTTACACCTTCTTGTGACTACAGAGCAGCAGTGGCAGAGGACTCTTGGCTACTGCCTCGCCGTTGGCTGACGAACAGCACATAAAGAAGAAGGACTAATGGATTTAAAGACAGAAACTAAAACAGGATTTCCTTGATTCATCATAATCATGTGTTTGCAACCACAGTGTTAGTCAGCCCCACCATCCTGCTGCTGATACCAGGCTACCTATTCTTTAGTGAGCCTCTCGTCCGATCCTATCTTTGCTGCTCCGAGTAACTATTTTCCTGCTCTGTAGTCAGTCCCTCAGCTTCTGGACTCCGGAATTGAATCCTGGATTTTGTTGCTCCCATCCTGGGTGACACTGGGCCCCACTTCTCTCTGGCTGTACCCTACCTGGGTGTTTCTTGGACACATTTTCTCTCTGCTAATAGGAGAATGCAAGTTCTCCCTTCCCCAACTGCACCCAGGTCTCCCCTCTACCCAGCGTTCCCAGACTGCGTCTAAGTGCTCACTTCAGCATTCTAGCCCCAACCGTTCCCTTGCTCCAAATGCTTTTTTCCCCCATGACTGCTCCAAAGCCCCATAAACTCCTTGACTGCCTTCCAACCAGCGTGTCACAACACAGATGCCGCATCACTTTAGTGTCACTCTTAGTGAGATTTCTGATATTTGCCACATCATGCTTTTCTGACATATTTAGTTGTTAACTAAGCTATTTCAATGATGCTGTAATTCACTAGTTGGGTGCTACAGGGTACGTTCAGCAGACATGGTTGTTTGATGAGTAGTACACATGCAGTTCCATCAATGGCTAAATCCGGTTAAGGCAGCTGAGCCCTAGGTCTATGCTCAGTTAGCTTATTCCAGTTGGAATAGTGATGGGTCACTATAATTCAATTTATTATCCCTATTAGAGAGTAAAATATGAGTCAGTGTTCACAATCTTGCTCACAATCAAGCGACCCCTGCTCAAAGTGCATGTGTATTATGGACGCATCACATAAAATGGTGGTACTGTAGGGATAGCCAGCAGCCCTGCCATTGACATTTCAACTTCCAGTCTGTGTGCTCCTCGAGTGTTATGCGCTACACATCGGAAACTTACCTTGCATTATCACATGAGCTGAACTCATGTCAGTGCAGACACGGCCAGTACCTGAGGCTTTGGCGCTCCATAATATTTGTCTGGGAAGCATCAGAGCTGAGCCCAGTTCTCAGCAGATGCTCATTTTCCAACAATGATAAATGGATAGTGATCATGCGTGAAAAGTGCTGGCAGACAGTATCCTTAGCTCAAGAATACCATAGCCATTGTAGTGCCCACTGCCTCATCCCTCCCACTGCAGCCTGAGCTGAGATCAGCTAATCCAACACAGACTTGAGATCAATCCTGGGACCTTCCTGACTGATATAGTTCAGGTCATTTGCTCTTGAATTTTTATTTTATTTTACAACTATTTAAAATATATTTTGAAAGATATTTGAAAACTGCTACTGATGATCCCAGATTTTGCAGTCAGCGGCGAATGAACAGCATTCACCAATGATGTCGCCACAAGATCCTGCAAATTCCCTGGGAGGACAGACACACCAACATTATTGTTCTCGATCAGACCAACATCCCCAGCATCGAATCATTGCCCACATCTGACCAGCTCCATTGGGTGGGCCACATTGTTCACATGCCTGACACAAGACTCCCAAAGCAAGTGCTCTACTCGGAACTCCTACATGGCAAGTGAGCCGCAAGTGGGCAGAGGAAACGTTTCAAGGACACCCTCAAAGCCTCCTTGATAAAGTGCAACATCCCCACCGACACCTGGGAGTCCCTGGCCAGAGACCGCCCTAAGTGAAGGAAGAGCATCCGAGAGGGAGTTGAGCACCTCGAGTCTCGACACTGAGAGCATACAGAAAACAAGCACAGGCAGCGGAAGGAGTGTACAACAAACCATGCGCCCCACCCACCCTTTCCTCCAATGACTGTCTGTCCCACCTGTGGCAGAGACTGTAATTCCCATATTGGACTGTACAGTCACCTTAGAACTCACTTTTAGAGTGGAAGCAAGTCTTCCTTGATTTCGAGGGACTGCCGATGATGATGATGACACTCAGACTTGCCCACAGACTTTCTATCGGCTTTTGCACTTGAACTTGCAGTTATTAGAAATCCAAAACAGTGTGGTGCCCTCTACAGGGGATCTGCGACCTGTGTGAACAGGAAAGCGACTGCGGATCTCCTCAACCAATCAGATTGAAGAATCATCACTGAGGCACGCAAATTATGAACCAGGAAATGTAAGTTGGAATATTTAATTCAATGCTAAGTCATGTACAGAAAGCAAAATAAAGAGACAGAAATAAAGATGGGATTAAGAGAGAGATAAGAGACAGAAAGAAAAAATAAAAATAAAGTATTTAACTTTTAAAAATCTGCAACAATAATTAAAATCTGAAAGAATGAAATTCCACACTTATGAAACTAATTGTTTAGTGCCAGAGAGGTTGTTTGGCAGTATTAAGAGTTATCACACTTAAAAATTAACTTACACTTGAATGAACATGTCTTAACTTTTCCGGACGAGCTTACTGGATCGCTATAACATAAGTACCCCAACTTCACATCCTTTCATGTTTTCAAATGCCGAGTTTATTAGCAAGGTACTGATAGAGCGAGGCAGGGCAACTCAGACAGCAACATCTTGATTTCTGCTTTTAACTGCACTTGTACAGTCACCACAAGTTGCTGTATGATCTACTCTTTATTAATGGTGACCACTGATAGCCTCACCGCTATTTTTACCGCAAAATCTGGGCCAATCTACACTTTATGGAAATAATTTTTAAAACTAACTGTCGCTGCATCTCTGTGCAACTTTGTGGCACACTGCAGAATAAATTTACCACAGTAAATGGACAGGACACAATTATCTCCTTTGTGGCCTTGTGACATGTAACACAGTATTACCATTTGGCAAATGTAAAAGTTATGTAACAATACATTGTCACCACCATTAGGGACGTTGTGCTTTATAATTAACATTTTGAATCTCTTTTTACATATTAAGCTCTTGTTGCTAAGCACCCAGTTCAAATGATGACATGCTACTTCTTCTGGCTCACAAACTCATTTAAGTTAGCAAACTGCATTTTCAGCAATTTAGTATTCAGGAGTTGTGCTGAATCTGCCCCACACTGTGAATGCAACTTGGATTTGTTTCTCTGAATTTAGAAAGAAACACATATATACATTGTGAACTCACTGCAGAGCTTTGTAACACAGTACTTTGGAACGGTGTGCATTAATAGAGTTCAGCTTGGTGGGACGCATCAGTTTCACATATCAGGCAGAAAGTCTTAATTGTATGGATGTGTTTCACAGGGTTGTGCAGTTACCCTTAATATACCCTCTAGCCCTAGACTTGTATGTATTTGCCACTATTGCTGAAAACAAGCCAGCCTAGCAATTCATAACAAGCAGGAAGAAAATGCTCTCCTTCCCACCCCCGCATGGAAGTACAGCCTCCCTACAAGACAACATCATCATCATAGGCGATCCCTCGAAAGAGGATGACTTGCTTCCACAAGAGTTCACAGATGTTTCAACGAATGACCCGATGTTCCAGTCCTGAACTCCAGTTGAGGGGGTGGAAGATGCCTGTGCGTGGATTTTATTAACGTGCGGTGACCGTTGCACATCAGTCACCACACGGGCTCGCAAGCATGCTGGTGAAACACCTATGCAAGTCAAGATGGTTGATGTATGGGCTCCGTGTGCAACTTAGGGCATATAGCATAATGTAGCACCATTTTCTGGAAGCCTACGCAACACACTCACCCAATCCCCCACCACCACACACACACGCACATGCACAGACACCACAGACATACATACACGCACAGACGCATGCACAGACTTGCGTGCACACATGCATGCAAAACTTCAGGGTGACTGAACGAAAACAAATTCAAATTAATGATGCAATACAGCAGGTAAGCTTATTGATTAACTAGTCATTGAATAGATTCATCCTCATGAAGCTATACCTTTATTTAGAACCAATGATATCCATTTTCCATACCTCAACGGTAGACATAGAAAAACCTTGTGAAAACTATTTGACAGCATAAGCACCGGGAACTGGCTCATGAACAGTGGGCTCTCAGAACACAAAATAAATGAACAATAGGACAGTTTGCATTCTGTAGCTATGTATTTGAGTTCAGAAAGTGGTGCTTCCCTTTATTATATGTCATTTTCTCTGATGGTCATAATACAGTCAGTGTGTAATTGGTTTGCTTATTATGAGGTTAGACAATGGCATAAAGAACAAAGAATTATGGAAGAGACACTTGTGAAGCCTGTGTATACATAGGAATGTCTGACAGCATCATTTGCAGCCTCAGGGAATGATTATATTGCTGTCTCCATGTCAGCAGCAGGTTGCATGGACTGTGAACAAAGATTCCTTCTCTCTCTACAGGGTTAACACTAAAATCAAATGAAGTTGAGACTAATTAATGCAGTGTGCTTTGCTACCTCGAAATACATTTTTGTTAAATATGTCAAGCCAGTTATAAAAACAATGAAAATATTAGATACTAACTCATTTAAAAAAAATGCCTTAATGCTCGATTTTAATTATATCAAATCATTTATAATTTTCTGTTATATTCAATTTACCAATTAATTGCCATTTTGAAAGAGGGAGAATTAATACAATTTAATAATGAGACTTGCCTGTGCTTCAAATAACGTCTCCCTGTAGCTGCTTTCTCTCAAGACAATAGAGATTGAAGTTAAGAATTGTATCAGAATAGATTTTTTTTTTAAAGTTTAGGAGGAAAATAAAGGATGTGTCTTCTGGGCTGCTTTAAGCTGACTGGGGTGAAATTGCTATGAGAGTTCTCCTGCCGTAACTTGATGCAAGATCAGCGAAAACCGTGGAAAAATGGCGCAAATTGGTCAGAGGAAATTCTACTCCATTTTTCAGTTTTTACAAATTGGGGTCCGGTATAGATACCTTCTCCAGTTTGGTGCAGCCACTCTTTTATGAGAGTTTTTTGTATTCATTCTTGGAATGTGGGCATCGCAAGCGAGGCCAGCATTTATTGCCCATCTCTAGTTGCCCTTGAGAAGGTGGTGATTGAAAAAAGCTCCTTATGAGGGGGTGAGGATGGAACCAGGGAAGGTAAATTGGCCAAAATAAATATTGACAAACAAAAAAATCGGACAGCAGTGCAAAATAGTTTTTTAAATGATCAATAGCGTTCAGGAAAAATATATTCCACTAAAAACAAATACAAACTAGCCAATAATTAGACACCATGGATGAATAAAAGAGATAAGGCTAAAATTGAATCTAAAGAAAAAGGCATACACTAAGTACATAGACAATGAAGAAGATGATGACAAAAGGGAATACAAAGATATTAGGAAATCTAGAGAGGATAAAACCCAGGTATAGATGGATTGCATCCACACATACTTAAAGAAGTGAGGGAAGAGATAGCAGAGGCACTAGTGTCAATAGAAAAGGGTGTAGTACGAGAGGACTGGTCAACAGCTAATGATATTCCTATATTTAAAAAGGGAGATGGAACAAATCCAAGGACTTATAGACCAGTTAGCTCAACGTCAGTGACAGGAAAGATATTGGAAACTTTACTCAAAGCTGTAATAGAAAAATATATTACCCGTTCTCCAGTTCATGTTGGCGCTCTTGAATTATGTACAATCTAGTGCAAGCAGAAAAGCAGTCTCACGATGCTGTAAAGTTAAGGAGCACATGCAGGTTGATAGATATGAGCCAAACCTGCATCCAACCATGTCAGTAGACAACCATGCAACTAGGTTTTGTTTCAATGATTTGAATAGAGAAGCCCTTGGAAGATGCCAGTGTGGTAAGGATTTTAACTATTTATTGAAACTTGAATGCGCTTTGCTGAGGGGTGCAATTAAAGACCATATGTAATTTTGTGTGAGGGCTTGGCATAGATGAGTAGTAAATGTGGAACAGGTTGCCAGGCAACAATGCAACATGCATCCAGAAATATGGTACTACTGGGAAGTCTTGGCTTGCCACTTGCCATATTCCTTTACGTATGCTGTCTTGCCTGCTTCTATTAGCAGGACCTGTAAGTGCTACATATACTGTGTGCTGCTATCATTTGGGGAGGGTGCCCTGATTTCTCAAATAGGACAGCTCCCCTCACACCTATCTCGTGTAACATAATGCCACTCCATCGCTTGGGCTCTGTTTTGTACATCCACATCAGATATCCTTTATTTCGTGTTTGCCTGGCACTTCTTCCCACCGCTCGCCTTCGCAAAGGCTGGCAGCAAGTTCAAATGCATTTAGTGTTAGAGACTAAAGAATATTCATCACATGGGTGGCCACTTATCTAAATTTTAGCTGCATTATGATTTTCCAGTACACCCACTCTTAACTCCCCCCCCGCCCACCCCCCCATCCCAAATTAGACTAGCTCCCTGCATGAGGCCAACTCTGCATAGAGATCACAGGATAATTGTGAAAATGAGCTCATCCTGGAAAGTTGTAGGCAGTTAGCTTTGTTTGAGTGACTAATTATTTCCGGCTTTACTTAGCCAGGATTGGAAATTCCACCCAGAAGCACAATGTGAAAGGTTTTTATGAATACTTGAACACTTATCATCACGTCGAGTGCCAGTAATTTTTAGTTCTTATGGGCCCAAATTTCCCCGGGAGTTGCTCTGTTTTTTTTGGAGCAACTTGATTTTTCTGGAGTACCTTTTTAGTTGCAATTCTGGCCATTTAATTTGCACCAGTGTAAGTAAGTGAGTTAGGTTTTTTTTTAGTTTCGTTTTTTTTTTCAAAAGGGGGCGTTACCAGCCACTTACGCCAGTTTTGGTCATTGAAGCAAGTTTAGCCAGCTAAAAGTTACTCCAAACTCACTTAGGCCAGTGGAAGTGGGCACTCTAGTACGTTCAGAAAAACCTTGCAGTGACTTAAGAAATCAGCGCAGGCAGCCAGAGATAGGGAAGGGAAGGGGACCATACAAAGCACTAAACACCTTCACAACAACATTAAAGAAGTATAAATACATTTAAAACACCAAGCACTAAACAAAGCAGTACATTTGCACCAAGCACTAAACAAAGCAGAAAAAGTAATCAGCAATTAATTAATAAATAAAAAAATAGAAGGAACCCTGCACCTAAAGCACCAAGACCAAAGTAATAAGCAAGCAATTAATCAATAAGTAACAAATAAAAAAATAGAAGAAACCCTGCACCTAAAGCACCAAGACCAAAGTAAAAAGCAATCAATTAATCAATAAATAAATAAAAAATAGAAGGGAAGGCAGCAGGCCGCCGATGAGGGAGCCCATTCGGCCAGTGCTAGGGATGGCGTGCTTCGGGCCCCTCCCACACAGCCTGCAGCGCGCACTCACAGATTCGGCCTGCCAGGAGCTACTGCACATGCGTGTAGACTAGCGCGCATGTGCAGAGGTCCAGTGCCGGAACCTGGCTCCGCCCCCCCAATCCACTGGGCCACGCTACGCCACCACCGAAGAGAGGCTGGGGAGCGGCCAGAATCAGGAGGAAGATTTTCGGCGTGCTTGGAGGCGGACAAAAGCAGCGCACCTCGGGTGAGGGCGCCAGAAAAAGCGGTTGGGGAAATTTGAGCCCATTATCCCTACATGTGACATGTGACACCACTGGAGTACTGTACACAATTCTGGTCACCATAGTACTTTGGGGCATCCTAGCTTTAGAGAAGCTACAGAGGAAGACAGCTAAACTGATATTGGAGAGTGAACACCTGAGCTACAAGGGGAGACTGAGGAACCTGGAAATGTTTGCACTGGAAAACACTAATAAATTGTATGGTATAACAAACTCTGCTGCACAGGAGGGCAGGAAAAAGAGTGGGAGAGCTATTGTGATAGGGGATTCTATTGTAAGGGGAATAGATAGATGTTTTTGCGGCCGCAATCGAGATTCCAGGAGGGTATGTTGCCTCCCTAGTGCAAGGGTCAAGGATGTCTCAGAGCGGCTGCAGGACATTTTAGAGGGGGAGGGTGAATAGCCAGTTGTCGTGGTGCATGTAGGGACCAACCATATAGATAAAAAAACGGGATGAGTTTCTACAAGCTGAATTTAGGGAGGTAGGATTTAAATTAAAAAGCAGGACCTCAAAGGTAGTAATATCAGGATTGCTACCAGTGCCACATGCTAGTCAGAGTAGGAATTGTAGGATATCTAAGATGAATACGTGGCTTGAGGAGTGGTGCAAGAGGGAGGGATTCAAATTCCTGGGACATTGGAACCGGTTTTGGTGGAGGTGGGACCAGTACAAACCAGACGGACTGCACCTGGGCAGGACCGGTACCAATGTCCTTGGGGGAGTGTTTGCTAGTGCTGTTGGGGAGGGGTTAAGCTAATATGGCAGGTGGATGGGAATCTATGCAGGGGGACAGAGGGAAGAAGAATGGGGGCAGAAGCAAAAGATAGAAAAAATAAAAGTAAAAATGGAGGGCAGAGAAACCCAAGGCAAAAATCAAAAAGGGCCACATTATAGCCAAATTCTAAAGGGACAAAGTGTGTGAAAAAGACAAGCCTGAAGGCTCTGTGCCTCAATGCGAGGAGTATTCATAAAAAGGTGGACTAATTAACTGTGCAGGCAGCTATTAATGAATATAATATAATTGGCATTACGGAGACATGGCTGCAGGGTGACCAAGGCTGGGAACTCAACATCCAGGGGTATTCAACATAGAAACATAGATATAGAAACATAGAAAATAGCTGCAGGAGTAGGTTATTCGGCCCTTCAAGCCTGCATCACCATTCAATAAGATCATGGCTGATCATTCCCTCAGTACCCCTTTCCTGCATTCTCTCCATACACCTTGATCCCCTTACCCGTAAGGGCCATATCTAACTCTTTCTTGAATATATCCAATGAACTGGCATCAACAACTCTCTGAGGCAGGGAATTCCAAAGGTTAACAACTATCTGAGTGACCATTCAGGAAGGATAAACAGAAAGGAAAAGGAGGTAGGGTAGCGTTGCTGGTTAAAGGGGAAATTAACGCAATAGTAAGGAAGGACATTAGCTTGGATGATGTGGAATCTGTATGGGTAGAGCTGCGGAATACCAAAGGGCAGAAAACACTAGTGGGAGTTGTGCACAGACCACCAAACAGTAGTAGTGAGATTTGGGACAGCATCAAAGAAGAAATTAGGGATGCATGCAATAAAGGTACAGCAGTTATCATGGGCGACTTTAATCTACATATTGATTGGGCTAACCAAACTGGTAACAATTCAGTGGAGGAGGATTTCCTGGAGTGCATTAGGGATGGTTTTCCAGACCAATATGTTGAGGAACCAACTAGAGGGCTGGCTGTCCGAGACTGGATGATGTGTAATGTGAAAGGACTAATTAGCAATCTTGCTGTGCGTGGCCCCTTGGGGAAGAGTGACCATAATATGGTAGAATTCCTTATTAAGATGGAGAGTGACACAGTTAATTCAGAGACTAGGGTCCTGAACTTAAGGAAAGGTAACTTTGATGGTATAAGATGTGAATTGGCTAGAATAGACTGGCGAGTGATACTTAAAGGTTTGATGGTGGATAGGCAATGGCAAACATTTAAAGATCGCATGGATGAACTTCAACAATTGTCCATCCCTGTCTGGAGTAAAAATAAAAGGGGGAAGGTGGCTCAACCATGGCTAACAAGGGAAATTAAGGATAGTATTAAATCCAAGGAAGAGGCATATAAATTGGCCAGAAAAAGCAGCAAACCTGAGGACTGAGAGAAATTTAGAATTCAGCAGAGGAGGACAAAGGGTTTAATTTGGAGGGGGGGAAATAGAGTATGAGAGGAATCTTGCTGGGAACATAAAAACTGACTGCAAAAGCTTCTCTAGATATGTGAAGAGAAAAAGATTAGTGAAGACAAACGTAGATCCCTTGCAGTCAGAATCAGGTGAATTTATAATGGGGAACAAAGAAATGGCAGACCAATTGAACAAATACTTTAGTTCTGTCTTCACGATGGAAGACACAAATAACCTTCTGGAAATACTAGGGGACCAAGGGTCTAGTGAGAAGGAGGAACTGAAGGAAATCCTTAGTAGTCAGGAAATTGTGTTCGGGAAATTAATGGGTTTGAAGGTCGATAAATCTCCAGGGCCAGATAGTCTGCATCCCAGAGTACTTAAGGAAGTGGCCCTAGAAATAGTTGATGCATTGGTGATCATTTTCCAACAGTCTCTCAACTTTGGATCAGTTCCTATGGACTGGAGGGTAGCTAATGTAACATAACTTTTTAAGAAAGGAGGGAGAGAGAAAATGGGTAATTATCCTGACATCAGTAGTGGGGAAAATGTTGGAATTAATTATTAAAGATGAAATAGCAGCGCATTTGGAAAGCAGTGGCAGGATCGGCCCAAGTCAGTATGGATTTATGAAAGGGAAATCATGCTTGACAAATCTTGTGGAATTTTTTGAGGATGTAACTAGTAGAGTGGACGAGGGAGAACCAGTGGATGTGGTGTATTTTGACTTTCAAAAGGCTTTTGACAAGGTCCCACATAAGAGATTGATGTGCAAAATTAAAGCACATGGTATTGGGGGTAATGTATCAACGTGGATAGAGTATTGGTTGGCAGACAGGAAGCAGAGAGTCGGGATTAACTGGCCGTTTTCAGAATGGCAGGCAGTGACGAGTGGGCTGCCGCAGGGCTCAGTGCTGGGACCCCAGCTATTTACAATATACATCAATGATTGAGATGAAGGAATTGAGTGTAATATCTCCAAGTTTGCAGATGACACTAAGCTGGGTGGCGGTGTGAGCTGTGCGGAGGATGCCAAGAGGCTGCAGGGTGACTTGGACAGGTTAAGTGAGTGGACAAATGCATGGCAGATGCAGTATAATGTGGATAAGTGTGAAGTTATCCACTTTGGTGGCAAAAACACAAAGGCAGAATATTATCTGAATCACGGGAGATTTGGAAAAGGGGAGGTGCAACAAGGGTGTCATGGTACATCAGTCATTGAAAGTTGGCATGCAGGTACTGCAGGTGGTGAAGAAGGCAAATGGCATGTTGGCATTCATAGCTAGGGGATTTGAGTATAGGAGCAGGGAGGTCTTACTGCAGTTGTACAGGGCCTTGGTGAGGTCTCACCTGGAATATTGTGTTCAGTTTTGGTCTCCTAATCTGAGGAAGGACATTCTTGCTATTGAGGGAGTGCAGCGAAGGTTCACCAGACTAATTCCCGGGATGGCAGGACTGACATATGAGGAGAGACTGGATCGACTGGGCCTGTATTCACTGGAGTTTAGAAGGATGGGAGGGGATCTCGTAGAAACATATAAAATTCTGATGGGACTGGACAGGTTAAATGCAGGAAGAATGTTCCAGATGTTGGGGAAGTCCAGAACCAGGGGACACAGTCTAAGGATAAAGGGTAAGTCATTTAGGACCGAGATGAGAAGAAACTTCTTCACTCAGAGAATTGTTAACCTGTGGAATTCTCTACCGCAGAGAGTTGTTGATGCCAGTTCTTTGGATATATTCAAGGGTGAGTTAGATATAGCCCTTACGGCTCAAGGGGTATGGAGAGAAAGCAGGAAAGGGGTCCTGAGGTGAATGATCAGCCATGGTGGTACAGGCTCGAAGGGCCGAATGGCCTACTCCTGCACCTATTTTCTATGTTTCTATGTAACCAGTAAGCCTGGACTCCAGGTCAGAAGAGGGAAAATTAACAGACAGCTTGGCTTTAATTGTTTCAATGATGGACATGCAGAACAGAGGAGATAGGGGAAGCAGTTAGCATCAGCAATTTCAAGAAGAAAGTGGATGTTTTTTGTTGGTGAAAGGTGCGATAAAGGAATATAAGAAACAAAACTGCTTCTTAACTGGGCCTGGCTAGAAGGCCTTTTTTGGTCCGTTACATGTCTATGTTCCCATGTCAAACACAGCTAGTAATATCTTCCTGCTGTTCTCTATTTTTGTCTACGTACAAAAAAAATTGCATTGTTACTAACCACATACAATGCATTTGTAGTAAACGTGTATTTCTGGTCCTAGTTAACTTTACTCAGAGTACTGATGTTCCAAACCACCAGTGGAAGTCACGTGCACCCTGTATAAACCCATTGATTAATGTGTAACTTTAAAATGACTTAAAGTATTCAAGATCACTACTTACAGAAAGGAAGATTAAGCTTTGGGTTTTTACAGACTTTAGGCAGCTTACAGTTAAGTAGAATACATCGTCACAGAACCTGTTTGCATGATTTTCATGGCTCAGCACTCTCCTGTCGACTGTAAGAAAGTAATTCTCCATCAAACTTTTCTGTCAGTGACCTCAAGTAAAGAGCTCTCGTTAAAACTGTAGGTTTATGAGGAAGTTCTTACTCTTAATCTGTTCCTCTCTCTGCAGTCTCTGGGTGGCAACTATTGTTTGATTGTGTCTTCTTGAGGAGTACAAAGGGGACTTAATTTATTGTGGAGGAGATAACAGCAGAATTCTCAGATACTGAAAATGGTCAGAATGCAAAAGTCCATTCTTCTGGTGCCAGTTCTTGAAGTAGCAGCTGGAAAAATCATTTTCATGGAGAAATTCAAATGGTTTCCTAGGGCATTTCACTATTTCGACTGTCTTTGGCAAAGGTTGTTCGATTTTGTTTGTCTTTTGTCCCTTGACTTGCTAGATGTTAGCTATCAATCTGTATGGTTCATCGTGTCTCCAATATTGTTCGATAGGTGAAAATATTTCAGGTGCAAATTTGTTAAAAACTGGGTGAGGCAGGGGATCATTTTATTTCACAAAGGTACATAAATATTTATAAATGTAAAACCAGTTTTTAAAGGAAGTGATCTGAGATTAGAAATCTTGCCATTTACTGTGAACCACCTGAGGCTGTAGAATCTAAAAATGCGATTACATTCATTCTTTTTGACAACAAAATATAAGAACATATGAATTTATGATGGATTTCGAAGTCTGCGGGTGCTAATTATTTAAATTTTGTACATGTTGCATCTTTGGGAGAGTTAATGAGTATGTATGCACCAAAAGAGATTAATGAAACAAGGCATATTCAAACTTGTGTTTCATTGTGTATGAGTAGCTGGAGAAATAAAGATTTATCTGATGCAGAAGCAAATGCTGAATATTACAATGTATTAAAGTATTCTCTTGTGTAATTTATGAAGAAAGTCTTCAGTGCATATTAAATTTTCAACACAGTTAAAGGGACTCGTTCCTTTTTTTGATACATGGAAGTCATTTCTAGACTGCCACAGATCCAATCGGGTCTCATGGCCGAGAGAATGCAGAAATCAAGCGCAGGCAGAGGAAAGAGCGTGCGGCAAACCAGTCCCATCCACCCTTTCCCTCAACGACTATCTGTCCAACCTGTGGCAGGGACTGTGGTTCTTGTATTGGACTGTTCAGCCACCTAAGGACTCATGTTTAGAGTGGAAGCAAGTCTTCCTCGATTCCGAGGGATTGCCTGTGATGATGATGATGATGATGACGATGAATGAGGAGAGGATAGTAATCTGGCAATTCTGACCTGGGATAACATCCTTCCCCTGTGGAAGCAACTGCCTCTACTTAGCACCTTTCCCGAGGCCGAAGTCAACACAAGAGCAGAAACGTATTCTTGGGAATCTTCTCCACAACTGAAAAAGCCAGAAGTCATAAATAATTCAGCACAATAACTCAAAAGATTTATTTTGGTTTTACTTTTAAAAAGGACAATTTGAGACTCAGAATTATTCTCCTGCTATCAATGAAACCAGAGACAAAGTACTGAAAAGTATGAACACTGCTATTTGGTAACTCTCCATTTTTTTTCTCGCAAGCTTCTTATAAAATGGATAACTTGGTGGCAAGTGAGTTCATCCTGCTGAGTTGTGGAACCATCATTGCTTGCATGGTAAGCCTCCAGTCTTGGTTGGCCCCACCAAGAGGAAGCAGAGTACAGAGATTTACCACTGTCCCACAGGTATGGCAAGAAAATCACTAGCTCGTTCTCTCGCCTGACTTGAGATTGGAAAAGATTGTCTGCTGCTCTTTTCGACCAAGACTGATGCTTCACTCACAGAATATAGAAAAAAGAACAAAAAATGCATTTAAAGTGTGGAAAATAAGCACCACCCTCAATCATCGTAAGATATTTGAACTGCTGAAAGCATTTTTTCTTTTTTTTTTCCTCATTAAAATTATTTTTGTGGAAGCATAGCAGTCTGCAGCACAGAAGGAAGTCACTTGGCTTGTTGTGCCTATACTGGCTGCTAGAGCAATCCAAAATTATTCACTGCACTGCACTCTTCCCCACAGCCCTGTATCTTCCTTCACTTCAAATATTTATCAAATTTTTCCCTTAAAAGATGCAATGGTTTAATTGCCTCAGCCATTACATGTGGCAAACTGTTCTCCATGACATAGTGCTTGGTAAACCTATTTTAATGTTTTTTTTTGCAGAGGATGTCAATAAAAGAGTCACGCAGAAATGTTACTGATAATTACATGCAAGTGTTTCAATTATTCATTTTGACAATTTATGGTATCACATTGTAGGGTTAGCACAAAAGCAGCAGGACTGGAGCATGGTGAACATAACACAAGTCAACTTCTCACAGGCTCAATATTCCAGTATCAACCTTAATTACTTAGTCGTGGCAAGCACTTGGCTCATATCGGGTCTGGTACTGGGAGTACATCAAAGTAAGAGGCAGGAAATTGTGTACTCGAGCTGTAAACTACTGCACCGGATATTAAAGAGATATGGCCATTTAAAGGCAAGTGGTTTCATATGGGGAAATGTATTTTTGCAGCCTTTATGGGGTAAAATAGCTTCCAAAAAATGTATCCGTCAAAATAGATGTGGAGATGGGTAAAGGAGTCTGGTGGCTGAACATACTAATGCACGTACCCACAGGAGTTGGAAACATCTGTGGAAAAGACATCTTAAGGCATCTGCCAAAATGGTAGACTACTCAATAGCACCATTTACCAGGTAGACTACGCAAAGTTTTGTCTGCCCCCAATGCTCCATATTTACAGCTGGCCCGTGTCAAATTCTTAAACAACATTAAAACACTTTTTAATTGCTTTTCATGCTTGCTCATATTCCAGCATGGCATGTATTTGAGTTGCAACTTTCAATTGATACCTTTGGCACATTGAAATATTCAAATCACTTCACAGATAACATTATTGCAACAGAATCTACCTACAAGATGTATGGTCATGAACTGACAGGATGGGCTGAAGGTTGGTCACATTGTTATCATCAGTGACCTCTCTACTTTGGAAAATGCAGCAGTATGGATGGTTCCTGTTCAGTGGGGAAATAAATGTAAATGTTGGCTATATATCAGTCACCTGCTTGGTATGGGGACATTACTTTGGCTGATACCACAGATGATCACATTAGCCTTAAGAGAGGTGGAGGCAAACAGATTGAGGAGGTGCTGAACTTGATTCCCTCTGCCTTGTTGGCTGCAAGTGTCCGTGCTGCAGACTGCACAGATCTGCATTGAGCTTCTTGCTGACTCAAAGCTGACTGAGCCAGTTTCCCATCGTTATTGCCAGGTAGAATCACAGAAGCCTGCAGAATCCTACAGCACAGAACAGGACGATTTGGCCCATCATGCCTGTGCCGGCTCTTTGAACGAGCTATCCAATTTAGTCCCACATCACAGCTTTTTTCCCATAACCCTTCAAATATATGTCCAATTGCCTTTTGAAAGCTCCTATGGAATCTGATTCCACCACCCTTTCAGGTTGTGCGTTTCAGATCATGATAATCCTCTGTGTGAAATGATTTCTTCTCATTTCCCCTCTAGTTCTTTGCCAAATATTTTAAATCTATGATCTCTGGTTACCGACCCACTTGCCAGAGGAAACTGTTTCTCCTGACTTGCTCTATCAAAACCCCTCATAATTTTGAATGCCTCTTCAGTCACCCCATAACCACCTCTGTTCTGCGAAGAAAAATCCCAGCTTCTCCAAAGTCTAAACATAACTGAAGTTCCTCATCCCTGGTATTATCATGGCACCCTCTCCAAAGGCCAGGATATCCTTCCTAAAGCATGGTGACCAGAATTGTAAGGAGTACAATTACATACTCCAACTGAAGCCTAACTTATGATTGGTTAAGATTTTGCATGACATTGTGACATTGTTGTTGTTCAATTCATTGCCCCTATTTACAAAGCCAAGTATCCCGTACACCTCCTTAACTGCCTTATCAATATTGCACTGCCACCTTCAAGGATTTGTGAATATGCACCCCCCAGGTCACTCTGCTCTTGCACCCACCCCCCCTCAATATAATACCATTTAGATTATATTGCCTTTCATGTTTGTGGAGCAGGCTCGGAGGGCCGTATAACCTATTCTTGCTCCTAATTCCTATGTTATTTCTCCCAAAGTGCATTAAATGCACTCTTTTCCACATTATATTGCATCTGAAATGTGTCTCCCATTCTGCCAGTGTTTCTATGTCCCCTGAAGTCTGCAGCTATCCTGCTCACTATTTACCATGTTGCCAAGTTTGGTATCATCCACGCACTTTGAAATTGTGCTCCCTGTACCCAAGCCTAGGTCATTTATATATAACAAGAAATGCAATAGTCCTAATACTGATTCCTGGGGGACCCCACTGCATACTTCCCTCCAGTCAGAAAAAAAATGTTCACCACTGCTCTCTGCTTCCTATTCTTTCGACAATTACAAACCCAAGTTAGCACCGTCCCTTTAATACCATGTGCTTCTATTTTACACAATTCTGTTATGTGTACTTTATCACATGCCTTTCAAAAATCCATATATACAACATCGACTGCACACCCTTCATCAACCCTCTCTTACTTCATCAAAGCAGTCAATCAGGTTAGTCAGACATGATCTGCCTTTAACAAATCCTTGCTGACTGTCCCTTATTAATCCATACCTCTTTAAGTGAGAATTAATGTTCTCCTTGATAATGGTCTTCAGTAGTTTTCTCACCACTGATGTTGGACTGGTTGGCTTAGTAGGACCAGGTTTATCCCACTCCCCTTTTTTGAACAGTGGTGTAACATTTGGTAGGTGTGCCAGTGCCTACAAAAGGTCAGTGACATAATGAAAGGTGTGGGCAATCTGACTCCAGTTACTGCTGATCTCCGAGGAATTTCTTCTTTTATCTCATACCACTTCAACCACAAAAAACTGTGTTTGTGGTGCTTCAAAACAGTTGTTCTTTTGTTACACAATGAATTTGAAAACAATGTTCAGCTGTTACAGGTCCCAAATAAATATTACACATTTTTGGGAAAAAGTCACCAAAAATGTTTTCATAAGAAAGTGAACAAAAATTAATCATTGAAACAGTACTAAAAATGCACTACAAAACTCTTCATTGAGCTAGATTTTTCAGTTCCCCGGCACCTGTTCCATTTGCCATAGAAAATGGAAAATGTGTGTTTGTATAAGAAATCACACAAAAGGCTTCCTGATTTTCTTATTCACATCCTTTGGTGGCATCCATTTAAAATTGGTAAGCAAAATCTTATACTGGATTACCACTACATACAGCTGCAGCATTTACTGCCTGCAGAGGCTTCAAAGCACGTTGGTGCATAAATTTGAATATGTTTTTGAAGTGACCATAATTGGGCCTACTGTTTGCCTTGCCAGCCTAATTTCCATTTCAATATGGCAGAATACTGATAAATGCCAAGAATGTTTGCATGTGTAGATGTTAGAAATTTTCTGATTGATCTCTGCCAATAAACAGTTTACAGTGATGATAAAAGTGATGAAATTAGGAATATATAAAAATGACAATTTGTTCAACATTTGGTAAATAAAACAATAAATGAACCAAAAATGATTTACACTTTCTCTGGGATTTCTGCTGATCTTCTGCTGAAGTTACAACAGAAGATTCAACAATTTCCTGTGTAAATTATACTCCATATTTAATAAACAGGAAATTCACTTTAAATTCATTGCATAGCTCTTTGTATATACCTGTACTGTAATCTCTTGTTTTGTCCGCAACTGTTTATTGAATAAAAACAGTTATCAGAAATCTATTTTTTCTTAATTTGTAGTCATTGATTAATATGTTAATCAGCAGCTACATTTAGTCTTGAACACAAAAAATGATGCAATCTCCTCAGCTTATAACCACCTCCAGGTTCCTTTCATATGTTGTGGATGTTAGTTGTTCATAAGGCTGTCAACCGCCAACTTGCTACTTTCACACACATGCATGTTTATTAAAGGATAGTGTTTTTGCATGGGCATCTTTTGCATTTTGTGCAAAATGTTGCACCTTGCCTTTCATAAATATGTGGGTTTGTATAAAAATAACTAGGTGACAAAATATGACAATAGGAAGCCAAGTGATCCAGACAGGAAGTGCATACATGCAGAAAATTTTAATTACATTACTGGCTGATCTCCCATAGCATTGCCCACACAGTCAAAAGCAAATGACCTCTCCTGATGAAGCAAGGATACAGGACAGGAAATAATTGGGCTCAGGTATAATTTTCCGTGCAGGGCAAAGCCAGGGCTTTGTTTAAATAATTTAGTCTGTAGGGTAGCATCCAACTTCTGCCCTCTTTCCTCCTGAAAGCATTTTTACTGGGATGGTGCAGAACATTGGAGCTTTCATGTGATGTGCAGCACAACAGTGGATCGCGGACCTTCACTCCCAATTCGACATCAAGTGAATTCTTCATCTTGGACTGTTCACCTGCTTACCAAATGTCTTCCCTTTACTACCTTCAATTTGTAATTCTTACAAAAACTAGGATATCGCTTCACATCCTCAGTCATAAACAAAATGCTCTGTTCTGTTCAAAAGATAATATATTAGAAATCTTACATCTGTGCACACCCCGTCAACTTTTTCCAATACAAATTCCTATGCCCACATTTATAATGAAAGCTACTCATATAAGCTTGTCACACTGTAATTACAGATTTCCCCATTGGAGGAATTGAAGGGCCTCTACTGGTAGGAACTGCAATTATAGTGTGTCAAGTTTACACGAGCAGTTTATATTACAAACTTGGACATTGAAATTTATAATTGAAATATAAATTTAATTTAAAATACAGACTGAATTAATTCCAGGTGCCCTGGTCCAATTATCATCTGACCTCTAACTCTGCTTCGCCTGAAAATTACGCTTGGAGTTGACTCCTTGCCATGAGGGATATTTACATCAATATTCTTTGACATTTTTTTTAAAAACAAAGTCATGTTTTCTACCCCAATGGTGACTTGATATCATGATCTCCATCCTTCTGGGCAGCTTTCATGGAAGAGGATAGCTACTTACAGTTCACTTTGGATCCTTTCATTTTTGAACATGCTTCATTGGGAGCACGTTTTTAAGGATTAGGAAGCTCTGGATCATTCCCAGGCCAGAATGAAACCTCTCTCCCCATGAAAATCAGTGGTGCCAGCAGCCTTTTATTCCCCTTTAAAGCAATGCGATTGCATATTCCCCTCCTGAATTCCCTGCAAGAGAGTAATATTGTTAACACGATCATAATTCATAATAGTTGGTAGATTCCAAAGCAATTTACCTTGGTTCAGTGAGTGGAAAACAGGGACACGTACAAAATATATAATTCCTAAGATTTAAAGAGACATCAGAATTGAATGCAGCATGTTCTGGTGAGCTTAATTCTTCAAGTACAAAGAACAGCAAACTCTAAAAATACCCACGACAGTGTTACCAATGCTGGCCAATGGTATCATTTTTCCACTGATGAACATGATCATTCTGGTATTGTGTGAATTTCAAGAAGGAGTCTACCAACTGGCCTTTTCTCTGAAAACTGTCTGTAAATTATAGTCTGTCCAACAGAACGCAAAGTCATACTGATATTGCTTGTTACATATTCAGCAGCAGCCTTTGCAGAATTATGATAAATGGAACCTCAACTTTCTTTCCACAAAGCACGGAAAATAGAAGTACAATGCAATTTATTATTTTGTTTCATAGAATTGCACGGAATTAATATTTTCCCTTCACTCTCCATATGTTTACTCCTATCTTCTATTGGCACAAAGGTCATTTGGAAAGGTAAGCAGCACGAATCAGAGCATGTCCATGATTCTGCGAGGTGACATTGACCTCTACGTTGACTAGTTTGTTCAAACACAGACATGGCAAGAGGATGACTATTTTTCTTTCCAAGAAACTATATCAAGCTGGCAGTTGGAAACAAGTCAAACTCACAGTCAGTGGTTTGGCATGTCAGTCTTCATCAGGACTTAAAGCATTATAACAGGTGTTCCCTATATCCATATTTCAGCATTGCTGTGTAGTAACATTGAGGAGCAACTTCGTTCCTCAACTTTCTCCCCATTAAATGCTGGTAGACTGTACAGGACGCTTTGTGATATTGCAATGCCATATTTCAAACCATCCTGCTGGTATTACAGTAAATAGGGGTGCATGGGGGATGTGGAGTGGAATGAGGCCAGAAAATTGCACAGGAACATGCTGTGCTATTTCCATGCCTCTTCCCTTTTATGAAAGGTCAATCTAGCAGCATAAAGTGCGTCACTCATATGTGGGCAGCACATGCGCAAAATATTAGTCCTGAATTTGCGGTCGGAGGCGTCCCGCGGGGAAATGCCTTTGATCCGCAAATATAACCCATGCCTACTTTCTGCCTCGGAATCCACAGAGACTCACGTTCCTGGGCCTCTACGCGTAGGCATGTGTAGAGGCCCACATATCCCAGGGGTGCAGCAGGTTCGCAAGCACCCCTGGGATCACGTGGGCCAACCCAACCAATGAAAGATGGGGGATCCCCATAAGCATAAATGGGGATCACATAAAATGCTATTTAGTTAAACATTTAAAACAAAAATGTAATGTTTTGAAAAATAAATTTAAATGTTTTAATTGGACTAAAAATAGCCTTAACTTATTCTACAGGTATTTTAATGTTTAATAATTGAAAAAAATTATTTTATTATTCATTTAAACTCTTACACCTGCTTTTACCAAGCTCAAGAATTTCATGGGCATTCGCTGGGCAGTAGTTTGGCAAATAGCCCAACTCTCCGCCCACGAATGCCCCTTTCCCGGAGATGGCTACGATCTGTCAAGTATGCACCTGTAGGCACTGGAGAATACGGGCCTGTGAAGTTAATGAAAAACAGCCTCTGCTGCGTTTTCCTGTTTGGATGTTAGGGCAATCTGTTCGGTCTTGGCGTCCAGCGCTCAAAGGTTAGTGAGAGCACCTCTGAGGTTTCTTCTCAAAAGTGGTGTGCAGTCACTCTCAACATAACAGTGCACAGTTCCCAGGAGCGTCAGCAAGAAAATTGGAAGAAAAAATGTTCAGAATTTTCAGACAGTTCAGAGGCTTTGTCCTTCTTCTAGCGAAGGTTTTCTGCTGTAGATTTCTAGCCTGCCTCCAGCAACCATATGATCCAGGGGTAGGAATGTTGGCATCACTTCCATGTTGGGCTGAAGTCCCTTGCTGGAGAGCTGCTCCAATCCGAATATCTAAGCCAGTATTTATGCCGCCATACAAAAGCTTGTAATGTTTCAAGACTCTTAAAAGTAACTCCAATGGATGTGGCAATACAGAAGTTGTATTGGTTACATCTGTACGGCCAGAATTACCTTCATGCCAGTTAGCCGGTGGTTGGCAAAACAGTTTGTAAGTTGCACTTCAGGATTAGAAATCATAAAAATCTGCATAAAGATGCAACTTTCGGACCAGATTTTACAGCAATGTAAATCTAAGCAACAGCTTAAACACCAAGTCCCACCATGAACTCTTAAAGTCAAGCCCACTGAAAGAAAATTGAGTTTACTTTACATTTGCTCTTTCTTGTACTGAGGAAGGTAAGAGATATTAAACATAGAGAATGGAAGGCTTTTGCATTTCAAGCAACAATTATGTCATCAAGTACTGCCAAGTCAGGTATTTCAATGCAAAATAACGTTTCTTCTGCTGTGTCGATACCTGCCAGAATACAAAACAACCCAAACCCCTCCAATGGCACCGCACAGAATCTTTTCATTTCTTTTACTTACATTATTGTGACCATCATAACACACCTTATCACAGCAGTACTATGCCATTTTCTAATTTGAATTTTATACAAATATATGGTTGATATGGTGCCTCACAGCAAAATGTCATGGGCACGTCTCCTTGCTATTAGCCCTCTTCAGTAAAAATTGGACCATTGCATGTTGAGGGCTTTGGTCGCATTTACACTACAAATAAAAAACAAACTCCAAAATGTAATAACGAATACAGCCAATGAAGTCTTTGGTGTGATACACTTCTGGTGTTCTTGTCATATTACTTAGCATTATGTCTGCAGTTAACACAAACTTTTGTGACTGTTCGATGACATAGAAATACATAATTTTTGAATGTTCAGATGGAACATAAGTACAGTGAGAAGCTGCTCATTTTTTCACCACTTGTTCATAAGACCCATGGAATTCGTTGCACGTATAATTATGTTATCAGCATTGGAATTGATGTGCAATAGAATTTCCCAATGATTCACTTATCTGAATATGATGGTTTCCTAAACTGTTTGGATTTACAGCATCACACTGTTTTAGTCTCGGCATGGTTCATTTGGTCGTATTCTCATCTGTGTCAGAAGATTGTGAATTCATAGCTCCATACCAATGTTTAAGGTCATAATCTAGATTGCTAATGCAGCATTTTCTCAGTACTGCATTGATTGTGCTGGTATTCTTCAGATAAGACATTAAATCATATGCCTTTTCCGCTCATTCAGTGCCACTTTGATGATTGCATGGTACACTTTGAAGGAAAGCAGGGAGTTCTCCTGGTATCCTGGCCAATAATCTTCTCTCAAACAGTACCACTTAATAACAAATGCTTCTCAGTACTGTTTTCAGGATATAGCTGCCACGTTTGCCGACATAACAGTAGTAACTGCAAAAAGTAGCTCTTCAGGTGAAGTACTCTGAGACCCGTTGACATGTTGAGGTGCGATATAAATGTAAGTTATTTGTACAAACTGTTCAGATGTAAAAGTTCAGTTTACAGAAATGAAATATATTTAGAATTTTTTTCAAATACATTTGCAGACACTTGCTTGTTTACTTCATAAGAACAAAATATGGATATAGTAGTGTGAGCCTAGAAGCAACCTTTTTCAGTCACAGATCCTTGTTTCTAAAAAGCAGAAATAAGATGAAAGCAGATTGGAGGCAAACTAAGATATAAATAGATGAAAGCTAAGATGTGAGTGGAGCAGTGGTGTTGTTTTCAAATGATTTCAGTTACAATAGATGATTTTTTTCTGAAGCTTATCTTGTTTTTTTGAAGCTAATATTATGAAGGACCACTGTTGTAAGATTTCTAAATCTTTGGCATTAAATTTGACAGTGAGACAATTATTTTAAAACAATTGGAATAGTTTATTAAAAAAACACACACACATGGACATCCACCTTAGTTACAACAGATACAATGAGGTTATAATAAAGAGTGATATACGTTACTTCCCTTTGGCTGGCTGGTTCAGGAGAGAGAGAAAAGTCTTTGGCTGAGTTCTTTATACCTCTCAAAGCCTCACGATTGGACCTCAGTTCCAGGGCAGTTCCTTACTGGCTCTCCTCACACATGTGGCTGTCTGGCCTGGCTCAGCCATTAATTTAAATGGCTTTCCAATACACAAAACACATGTGGCAGCTCTGTGGGCCTCCATTTTGTTTCTTTCAAAACTCAGCCCATGCTGGCAACTATCAGCTTTCACTTTGTTTCAACACAAACGGGCCTTTCCGTATAATCTGCACTTTTAACATTTATACATACACAGAATCAATTTTAATCATTAATACACACTTTTATTCTTACACTGTGAGAAGCTCAAAGCATTATGATATGGCGGTTTGTAATTCCTATTTCTTTCAACGTGGAATTTAATGTTTTTGGCATGTAATCCCATTTTAGATATAATAACAAGGCAGTACTGCTCGGGGAGAAACATGAAACTAGATTACATTATTCTTATCATTTCAATTTTCTTCAAGTGCTCAGCCATCCATATACCAGGATGAACCTTGCAAGAAAGTGAAGCAGCAGTCAGTGATGGAAAATTACCTGAGTGGATATTCCATGGGAGGGAATGAGAACACCCATGTCTGGAGGAAAATAGCTTTAACATTTGGCAGTGTTTGCAAGGTGATGCATTCATATGTCCATCAACTACAAAGCATGTTGAATGGCTTAAATTTTCCATGAGCCAACCATAAAACACTTCCTGTCATTGAACGTATCTGTAGAATAACAACCGCCCTGGATAGTATGTTGTTGAGCCCACAACATTCTGTTTTTTAATTTTTTGACTCTCTTTTTGGGTGCCACTGCCTATTGATTTTTGCTGCTTGAAGCATTCCCATTCACTTATTTGTTTATTGGCTGCTGAAACCATTCCTGCCCAGCTACTTGTTTATCTGTTGTTGGAGTCATTCCTGTTCAGCTATTTATCTCTGTGCTACCGAAACCATTTCTGACCATTTCCTTATATATTTCCACCCTGAGCCCTGAATTAGTTCATTCATTTACTTTTTTGAAGTCTACTGTCACACCCCCTTCTAATGTATTTATTTCATTCTATTGATCCTGGCCCACCTATATTTAGAAACATAGAAACATAGAAAATAGGTGCAGGAGCAGGCCATTCAGCCCTTCTAGCCTGCACCGCCATTCAATGAGTTCATGGCTGAACATGAAACTTCAGTACCCCCTTCCTGCTTTCTCGCCATAACCCTTGATCCCCCGAGTAGTAAGGACTTCATCTAACTCCCTTTTGAATATATTTAGTGAATTGGCCTCAACTACTTTCTGTGGTAGAGAATTCCACAGGTTCACCACTCTCTGGGTGAAGAAGTTTCTCCTCATCTCGGTCCTAAATGGCTTACCCCTTATCCTCAGACTGTGACCCCTGGTTCTGGACTTCCCCAACATTGGGAACATTCTTTCTGCATCTAACCTGTCTAAACCCGTCAGAATTTTAAACGTTTCTATGAGGTCCCCTCTCATTCTTCTGAACTCCAGTGAATACAAGCCCAATTGATCCAATCTTTCTTGATAGGTCAGTCCCGCCATCCCGGGAATCAGTCTGGTGAACCTTCGCTGCACTCCCTCAATAGCAAGAATGTCCTTCCTCAAGTTAGGAGACCAAAACTGTACACAATACTCCAGGTGTGGCCTCACCAAGGCCCTGTACAACTGTAGCAACACCTCCCTGCCCCTGTATTCAAATCCCCTCGCTATGAAGGCCAACATGCCATTTGCCCTCCCAACCGCCCGCTGTACCTGCATGCCAACCTTCAATGACTGATGTACCATGACACCCAGGTCTCGTTGCACCTTCCCTTTTCCTAATCTGTCACCATTCAGATAATAGTCTGTCTCTCTGTTTTTACCACCAAAGTGGATAACCTCACATTTATCCACATTATACTTCATCTGCCATGCATTTGCCCACTCACCTAACCTATCCAAGTCACTCTGCAGCCTAATAGCATCCTCCTCGCAGCTCACACTGCCACCCAACTTAGTATCATCCGCAAATTTGGAGATACTGCATTTAATCCCCTCGTCTAAATCATTAATGTACAATGTAAACAGCTGGGGCCCCAGCACAGAACCTTGCGGCACTCCACTAGTCACTGCCTGCCATTCTGAAAAGTACCCGTTTACTCCTACTCTTTGCTTCCTGTCTGACAACCAGTTCTCAATCCACGTCAGCACACTACCCCCAATCCCATGTGCTTTAACTTTGCACATTAATCTCTTGTGTGGGACCTTGTCGAAAGCCTTCTGAAAGTCCAAATATACCACATCAACTGGTTCTCCTTTGTCCACTTTACTGGAAACATCCTCAAAAAATTCCAGAAGATTTGTCAAGCATGATTTCCCTTTCACAAATCCATGCTGACTTGGACCTATCATGTCACCATTTTCCAGATGCACTGCTATGACATCCTTAATAATTGATTCCATCATTTTACCCACTACTGAGGTCAGGCTGACCGGTCTATAATTCCCTGTTTTCTCTCTCCCTCCTTTTTTAAAAAGTGGGGTTACATTGGCTACCCTCCACTCCATAGGAACTGATCCAGAGTCAATGGAATGTTGGAAAATGACTGTCAATGCATCCGCTATTTCCAAGGCCACCTCCTTAAGTACTCTAGGATGCAGGCCATCAGGCCCTGGGGATTTATCTGCCTTCAATCCCATCAATTTCCCCAACACAATTTCCCGACTAATAAAGATTTCCCTCAGTTCCTCTTCCTTACTAGACCCTCTGACCCCTTTTATATCCGGAAGGTTGTTTGTATCCTCCTTAGTGAATACCGAACCAAAGTACTTGTTCAATTGATCCGCCATTTCTTTGTTCCCCGTTATGACTTCCCCTGATTCTGACTGCAGGGGACCTACGTTTGTCTTCACCAACCTTTTTCTCTTTACATACCTATAGAAACTTTTGCAATCCGCCTTAATGTTCCCTGCAAGCTTCTTCTCGTACTCCATTTTCCCTGCCCTAATCAAACCCTTTGTCCTCCTCTGCTGAGTTCTAAATTTCTCCCAGTCCCCAGGTTCGCTGCTATTTCTGGCCAATTTGTATGCCACTTCCTTGGCTTTAATACTATCCCTGATTTCCCTAGATAGCCACGGTTGAGCCACCTTCCCCTTTTTATTTTTACGCCAGACAGGAATGTACAATTGTTGTACTTCATCCATGCGGTCTCTAAATGTCTGCCATTGCTCATCCACAGTCAACCCCCTAAGTATCATTCGCCAATCTATCCTAGCCAATTCTCGCCTCATACCTTCAAAGTTACCCTTCTTTAAGTTCTGGACCATGGTCTCTGAATTTACTGTTTCATTCTCCATCCTAATGCAGAATTCCACCATATTATGGTCACTCTTCCCCAAGGGGCCTCGCACAATGAGATTGCTAATTAATCCTCTCTCATTACACAACACCCAGTCCAAGATGGCCTCCCCCCTAGTTGGTTCCTCAACATATTGGTCTAGAAAACCATCCCTTATGCACTCCAGGAAATCCTCCTCCACCGTATTGCTTCCAGTTTGGCTAGCCCAATCTATGTGCATATTAAAGTCACCCATTATAACTGCTACACCTTTATTGCATGCACCCCTAATTTCCTGTTTGATGCCCTCCCCAACATCCCTATTACTGTTTGGAGGTCTGTACACAACTCCTACTAACGTTTTTTGCCCTTTGGTGTTCTGCAGCTCTACCCATATAGATTCCACATCATCCAAGCTAATGTCTTTCCTAACTATTGCATTAATCTCCTCTTTAACCAGCAATGCTACCCCACCTCCTTTTCCTTTTATTCTATCCTTCCTGAATGTTGAATACCCCTGAATGTTGAGTTCCCAGCCCTGATCATCCTGGAGCCACGTCTCCGTAATCCCAATCACATCATATTTGTTAACATCTATTTGCACAATTAATTCATCCACCTTATTGCGGATACTCCTTGCATTAAGACACAAAGCCTTCAGGCTTGTTTTATTAACACCCTTTGTCCTTTTAGAATTTTGCTGTACAGTGGCCCTTTTTGTTCTTTGCCTTGGGTTTCTCTGCCCTACACTTTTCCTCATCTCCTTTCTGTCTTTTGCTTTTGGCTCCTTTTTGTTTCCCTCTGTCTCCCTGCATTGGTTCCCATCCCCCTGCCATATTAGTTTAAATCCTCCCCAACAGCACTAGCAAACACTCCCCCGAGGACATTGGTTCCAGTCCTGCCCAGGTGCAGACCGTCCGGTTTGTACTGGTCCCACCTCCCCCAGAACCGGTCCCAATGCCCCAGGAATTTGAATCCCTCCCTGCTGCACCACTGCTCAAGCCACGTATTCATCTGCGCTATCCTGCGATTCCTACTCTGACTATCACGTGGCACTGGTAGCAATCCCGAGATTACTACTTTTGAGGTCCTACTTTTTAATTTAGCTCCTAGCTCCTTAAATTCGTTTCGTAGGACCTCATCCCTTTTTTTGCCTATGTCGTTGGTACCAATGTGCACCACGACAACTGGCTGTTCTCCCTCCCATTTCAGAATGTCCTGCACCCGCTCCGAGATATCCTTGACCCTTGCACCAGGGAGGCAACATACCATCCTGGAGTCTCGGTTGCGGCCGCAGAAACGCCTATCTATTCCCCTCACAATTGAATCCCCTATCACTATCGCTCTCCCACTCTTTTTCTTGCCCTCCTGTGCAGCAGAGCCAGCCACGGTGCCATGAACTTGGCTGCTGCTGCCCTCCCCTGATGAGTCATTCCCCTCAACAGTACCCAAAGCGGTGTATCTGTTTTGCAGGGGGATGACCGCAGGGGACCCCTGCACTACCTTCCTTGCTCTACTCTTCCTGCTGGTCTTCCATTCCCTATCTGGCTGTGGACCCTTTCCCTGCGGTAAGACCAACTCACTACACGTGATACTCACGTCATTCTCAGCATCGTGGATGCTCCAGAGTGAATCCACCTTCAGCTCCAATTCCGTAACGCGGACCGTCAGGAGCTGGAGGCGGATACACTTCCCGCACACATAGTCGTCAGGGACACCGGAAGCGTCCCTGAGTTCCCACATGGTACAGGAGGAGCATAACACCCGACCGAGCTCTCCTGCCATGACTTAACCCTTAGATACACTTAAACTGGTAATAACAATGTTAAAAGTTACTGACCAATATAAGAAGAAAAAGAAAAACTACTCACCAATCACCAGCCAATCACTTACCCCCTAGGCTGTGACGTCACCTTTGTTTTTTTGCCTTCTCCCTGTAGCTGCACCGGTACGCCTCTCACCGACCCCGGACTCGCGCTGCTCCGAGCACCCGCCTCCTCGACTGACTGCTCCGAGCTCCCGCTGGCCTTTATAGGCCTCTCGCCGACCCCGGACTCGCGCTGCTCCGAGCTCCCGCCTCCTCGACTGACTGCTCCGAGCTCCCGCTGGCCTTTATAGGCCTCTCGCCGACCCCGGACTCGCGCTGCTCCGAGCTCCCGCCTCCTCTTTTCTTCTGGGATTTGTTGTACTCAACTCCTGGAGTGGCGATTAAACCCAGAACTTCTGATTCAGATACAAGAGCGAAACTGAACCAAGCTGCCACTTAATAAATGGATAATCACTTTGCTTTAATTCATTGTGTGACATTGTTTCACTGTTTCTAACACTAAAATCATATTAAATCCTTTGGTATGGTTTGAAAAACATTAACCCATTTGCCAATTCCTCCTCAGACATTCCTTGGCATGCAGCATGCTTGATGATTTGTACTGTACTGCCTTGCTTTAAATACTAATGACTCTCAATATCCAGCCAATACCGTGAAGTATAATCAGGCTGTAATTGACTGAAGGGTTTGGAACAGGAGAATTGGGAGTTAGACAGTTATTGATTCGCTGGAATATTTCTACACTTGTAGCTGTTTGATCTACAGAAATAGACTCGAAAGGTTACAGGGTGCATAGGTTTGATCGACATTCACTCTGTGACAGTGGTAATTACTCTTATACATATGGTTCACTTGACCATAACTTTGCGTTAGTTATGTCTCCTGTGCTTTGCAGTGATAAGTATTGCCATTATTGTAAGCATCACTTTCTTCAGAGTTGCTGTTTGAGATAGACTGATTCTCTCAACGATATGTATGTCTTGTCAACATTTATAGCCAGTCTATGTATGTCTGCAATTAAACCACCACTGCCGAGCATCACTGCATTTCAAGAATGGAAGGAAGTAACTGCTTTCAATTTTCTTCAGTTTTTTTATTTGTATCTTTGATGAATTTTTGTGCTCATCAAGATGAATATACTTGGATGTTGGATGAAGACACAACCATACTTAGCTGTCATGTCATCCACTGTTTAATGGCCTGCCAACACTGACTGGAAAGACTCACACACCAGGAATGACTACTTGGGTGAAGTAATGGAGGGATGATGATGCCCGTGGACCCATGCTCCAGCATGAATCATCACTTTCAGAAAAGGAATGGGGGGCGCAGAATTGGAGAGGACATAACAGTGTGCAACAGAGACAATAGTAAGCCTCGAAAAAGACGAAGAAAATGTAAGGGGGCAAGAAATGGGCAAAATTAAAACTTGCCAAGAACATGCATTAGTGAGTGAGAAATTCATGATTTGCTTCCAGGTACCATAGTACAGTTTCTTCCTGTCTTTCTGCACTATTATTGTCCTTTTTTTTGACTGGATTGCTTATATATTAACAAGATTTGATTTCAGTTTCTGATCACCCCTCGCAAGAATTATGTTTTGGGAATTTTGATTACGAATTTTAATTAAAGAGCATTTGGAAGCATGAGGAGTCTGAATGTATTTCTCATTTTGTACTTCAGCTTTTGAATTTTAGTCTTCGCTTTGTGGTGACTCATCTGATTCAATGGTGGTAATTTATTATATATGCCCCTTATCATTTACTAGCCCTAATTTCGTATTTGTACAATTTCAATAAGTGAATTTGGTATTTGAAGATTTCAGATATTTGGAATCAAAATATGAAGTCCAATTTATAGAGAAACCTCTTTCTGACTTCAACAGAAACTGTGCAAGAGAAAATAACATGCCTGCTGAGGTGCACAAACTAATTAGCTTTTTCACCCTTTCATACAGAGACTAAACTCATCAGTTCTTTGAAGAATGCATCTGGATGTCAACTCTCTACCTCCAATGAACTGGTCCTTGCCATGATTTTCTGGTGTTTTATCTACCATATTTAAATTCAAAATGTTGTATCTGTTATTTCTGTATCTTTAATCAGCTGAGAAGCAGCCATTTTACAAGAAGTCTGCATAAATATTCTTTTAACTTGCCATTTTAGTTGCTCTTGATATAAATAGGGCAATTCTCTTCTCTTCTTCATAGGGTGAGTTTTGTCAAGACCTAGGGCGAGATGTTCCATTATTTTTGCATGCATACCACGCATTTAACATCCATTTTAATGCTGAAGTGAGGTGTAATGCCCATATATCGGCCATCTAGGCACAAAATGGAAACTGACACCCATTTCTCGGTCACTTATCGCTGAGTGTTACTTTCGGCATGTGCTTAACGCCGAGAAAAAATAATTCTGGGGCGGAATCATCAGAATGGCAAAACCAACGCCCATAATATTGCACTTCATTACTTTCAGCATGTAATTAACGCCGAGAATTAATAATACCAACCGCCCACTGTTTTTTGTCATAAAGATCACATTTGCCGAAACTAATGCCCAGTATATCGCCCATCCTTAATTTCAGCACCACACACACATCTCGCCGACAATATCGCACGCCAAAAAAAACACTGTGAAAAAATTGAACTGACCGGAACTACTCACAGCGGTATGGACGCCATGTTCTAAATCGCAGATCGCATCATTTAAAATGCTGCTCTGCTTCAACCTCGGGAAGTTCGGATGTACGCTGGAGGTGTTTTGAGGTGATGTGAATATCTGAACAAACATCTTAACATACTGTGGACGATTGGAATTTACGAGGTGTTGAAGTGGGGACATTCATTCTTTGTGAACAATCGGTGTAAAACAGATAGCCATTGGAATGGGGCCTGTCATTTTTCACCCTCTCTTGATGACCACGCACATGCTGCAGACTAGAGATGGCAGAAGGTACATTCGACAGCATCATGTGCCCAATGTAAGATGTGCCAGGCTGATGAGGAGGACCAGACGTTACAACCCCCGCAAGTACAGGGAGAAGCAGTCTTACCTCAATTTGTGCGACACCACCTGCCTTCGGAGACTGCGCTTCCACAAAGAGGTTATCAGTGAGATATGCCAGCTCATCAGGGGAGATCTGCAGCCTGCCAGCACCATCAGGACCGCACTGTCCACCGCAGTCAAGGTCACCATGGCACTGTCGTTCTATGCGTTGCGTTCCTTTCAGGTCTCAGCTGGCAACATTTGCGGTATATCTCAGCATGCCACACATTGCTGCATTAAACAGGTCACTGAAGCCCTATACGCACGCAGAATAGACTTTATCAGCTTCCCTTTGACCAGGGAGGCTCAGACTGAGAGGGCTTTAGGATTCTACCAAATTGCTAACTTCCCCAAGGTGCAGGGAGCAATAGACTGCACGCACATCATGATGCGGGCATCTTTTTAGGATGCAGAGGTTTTCAGGAACCGCAAGGTATTCCACTCCCTGAATATGCAACTCGTTGTCGACCACCAGCAAATTATTATGGCAGTGAATGCTAAATTTCCGGGCAGCATCCATGATGCTCACAATCTGCATGAGAGCACTGTATCTGACTTTTTTAACAATCAGCCACAAGGCCAATGCTGGATGCTTGGTGACAAAGGATATGGTCTCGCCACCTGGCTGATGGCCCCCTGCATCATACCCACACCAAAGCCGAGAGGCAATACAACGAGAGCCACAGATCCACTCGCAATATCGTCGAGAAAACCATTGGAGTGCCTAAGCAGAGCTTAGATGCCTGGACCACTCCTGAGGCGACCTCCAATACCATCTTGAGCAGGTAGCTCAATTCGTAGTGGTGTGCTGCATGCTGCACAACTTGACCAGCAGAAGGGGACAAGAATTGCCAGAAAGGTCTGCCGGTCCACCTCAGGAGAATGAGGAAGAGGAGGACGAGGAGATGGACGTTAACATCGGACCAGACAATCAGGCTGATGCTGAAGCTATGCCCCCGCCCCTCTCTATACCGCAGGAAAGGGCCCATAGAAACATAGAAACATAGAAAATAGGTGCAGGAGCAGGCCATTCAGCCCTTCTAGCCTGCACCGCCATTCAATGAGTTCATGGCTGAACATGAAACTTCAGTACCCCCTTCCTGCTTTCTCGCCATACCCCTTGATCCCCCGAGTAGTAAGGACTTCATCGAACTCCCTTTTGAATATAATTAGTGAATTGGCCCCAACCACTTTCTGTGGCAGAGAATTCCACAGGTTCACCACTCTCTGGGTGAAGAAGTCTCTCCTCATCTCGGTCCTAAATGGCTTACCCCTTATCCTTAGACTGTGACCCCTGGTTCTGGACTTCCCCAACATTGGGAACATTCTTCCTGCATCTAACTTGTCTAAACCCGTCAGGATTTTAAACGTTTCTATGAGGTCCCCTCTCATTCTTCTGAACTCCAGTGAATACAAGCCCAGTTGATCCAGTCTTTCTTGATAGGTCAGTCCCACCATCCCGGGAATCAGTCTGGTGAATCTTCGCTGCACTCCCTCAATAGCAAGAATGTCGTTCCTCAAGTTAGGAGAACAAAATTGTACACAACACTCCAGGTGTGGCCTCACCAAGGCCCTGTACAACTGTAGCAACATCCCCCTGCCCCTGTACTCAAATCCCCTCGCTATGAAGGCCAACATGCCATTTGCTTTCTTAACCGCCTGCTGTACCTGCATGCCAACCTTCAATGACTGATGTACCATGACACCCAGGTCTCGTTGCACCTCCCCTTTTCCTAATCTGTCACCATTCAGATAATAGTCTTTCTCTCTGTTTTTACCACCAAAGTGGATAACCTCACATTTATCCACATTATACTTCATCTGCCATGCATTTGCCCACTCACCTAACCTATCCAAGTCACTCTGCAGCCTCATAGCATCCTCCTTGCAGCTCACACTGCCACCCAGCTTAGTGTCATCTGCAAATTTGGAGATACTATATTTAATCCCCTCGTCTAAATCATTAATGTACAATGTAAACAGCTGGGGCCCCAGCACAGAACCTTGCGGTACCCCACTAGTCACTGCCTGCCATTCTGAAAAGTACCCATTTACTCCTACTCTTTGCTTCCTGTCTGACAACCAGTTCTCAATCCACGTCAGCACACTACCCCCAATCCCATGTGCTTTAACTTTGCACATTAATTTCTTGTGTGGGACCTTGTCGAAAGCCTTCTGAAAGTCCAAATATACCACATCAACTGGTTTTCCTTTGTCCACTTTACTGGAAACATCCTCAAAAAATTCCAGAAGATTTGTCAAACATGATTTCCCCTTCACAAATCCATGCTGACTTGGACCTATCATGTCACCATTTTTGAAATGCGCTGCTATGACATCCTTAATAATTGATTCCATCATTTTACCCACTACTGAGGTCAGTCTGACAGGTCTATAATTCCCTGTTTTCTCGCTCCCTCCTTTTTTAAAAAGTGGGGTTACATTGGCTACCCTCTACTCGATAGGAACTGATCCAGAGTCAATGGAATGTTGGAAAATGACTGTCAACGCATCCGCTATTTCCAAGGCCACCTCCTTAAGTACTCTGGGATGCAGTCCATCAGGCCCTGGGGATTTATCGGCCTTCAATCCCATCAATTTCCCCAACACAATTTCCCGACTAATAAAGATTTCCCTCAGTTCCTCCTCCTTACTAGACCCTCTGACCCCTTTTCTATCCGGAAGGTTGTTTGTGTCCTCCTTAGTGAATACTGAACCAAAGTACTTGTTCAATTGGTCTGCCATTTCTTTGTTCCCCGTTATGACTTCCCCTGATTCTGACTGCAGGGGACCTACGTTTGTCTTTACTAACCTTTTTCTCTTTACATACCTATAGAAACTTTTGCAATCCGCCTTAATGTTCCCTGCAAGCTTCTTCTCATACTCCATTTTCCCTGCCCTAATCAAACCCTTTGTCCTCCTCTGCTGAGTTCTAAATTTCTCCCAGTCCCCAGGTTCGCTGCTATTTCTGGCCAATTTGTATGCCACTTCCTTGGCTTTAATACTATCCCTGATTTCCCTTGATAGCCACGGTTGAGCCACCTTCCCTTTTTTATTTTTACGCCAGACAGGAATGTACAATTGTTGTAATTCATCCATGCGGTCTCTAAATGTCTGCCATTGCCCATCCACAGTCAACCCCTTAAGTATCATTCGCCAATCTATCCTAGCCAATTCACGCCTCATACCTTCAAAGTTACCCTTCTTTAAGTTCTGGACCATGGTCTCTGAATTAACTGTATCATTCTCCATCCTAATGCAGAATTCCACCATATTATGGACACTCTTCCCCAAGGGTCCTCGCACAATGAGATTGCTAATTAGTCCTCTCTCATTACACAACACCCAGTCTAAGATGGCCTCCCCCCTAGTTGGTTCCTCGACATATTGGTCAAGAAAACCATCCCTTATGCACTCCAGGAAATCCTCCTCCACCGTATTGCTTCCAGTTTGGCTAGCCCAATCTATGTGCATATTAAAGTCACCCATTATAACTGCTGCACCTTTATTGCATGCACCCCTAATTTCCTGTTTGATGCCCTCCCCAACATCACTACTACTGTTTGGAGGTCTGTACACAACTCCCACTAATGTTTTTTGCCCTTTGGTGTTCTGCAGCTCTACCCATATAGATTCCACTCATGTCTTTCCTAACTACTGCATTAATCTCCTCTTTAACCAGCAATGCTACCCCACCTCCTTTTCCTTTTATTCTATCCTTCCTGAATGTTGAATACCCCTAGATGTTGAGTTCCCAGCCCTGATCATCCTGGAGCCACGTCTCCGTAATCCCAATCACATCATATTTGTTAACATCTATTTGCACAGTTAATTCATCCACCTTATTGCGGATACTCCTTGCATTAAGACACAAAGCTTTCAGGCTTGTTTTTTTAACACCCTTTGTCCTTTTAGAATTCTGCCGCACAGTGGCCCTTCCTGTTCCCCGCCCCGGGCCTCTCCGCCGCCCCCCCCCCATCTCCCCTCCATCTCCTGCCTCTGCCTCCCTTTTGTCTCCCTCTGTCTCCCTGCATTGGTTCCCATCCCCCTGCCATATTAGTTTAACTCCTCCCCAACAGCACTAGCAAACACTCCCCCCAGGACATTGGTTCCGGTCCTGCCCAGGTGCAGACCGTCCGGTTTGTACTGGTCCCACCTCCCCCAGAACCGGTTCCAATGCCCCAGGAATTTGAATCCCTCCCTGCTGCACCACTGCTCAAGCGACGTATTCATCTGCGCTATCCTGCGATTCCTACTCTGACTAGCACGTGGCACTGGTAGCAATCCCGAGATTACTACTTTTGAGGTCCTACTTTTTAATTTAGCTCCTAGCTCCTTAAATTCATTTCGTAGGACCTCATTCCTTTTTTTACCTATGTCGTTGGTACCAATGTGCACCACGACAACTGGCTGTTCTCCCTCCCATTTCAGAATGTCCTGCACCCGCTCCGAGACATCCTTGACCCTTGCATCAGGGAGGCAACATACCATCCTGGAGTCTCGGTTGCGGCCGCAGAAACGCCTATCTATTTTCATCACAATTGAATCCCCTATCAATATCGCGCTCCCACTCTTTTTCTTGCCCTCCTGTGCAGCAGCGCCAGCCATGGTGCCATGAACTTGTCTGCTGCTGCCCTCCCCCGATGAGTCATCCCCCCCAACAGTACTCAAAACGGTGTATCTGTTTTGCAGGGGGATGACCACAGGGGACCCCTGCACTACCTTCCTTGCACTGCTCTTCCTGCTGGTCTTCCATTCCCTATCTGGCTGTGGACCCTTCTCCTGCGGTAAGACCAACTCACTACACGTGATACTCACGTCATTCTCAGCATCGTGGATGCTCCAGAGTGAATCCACCCTCAGCTCCAATTCCGTAACGCGGACCGTCAGGAGCTCGAGGCGGACACACTTCTCACACACGTAGTCGTCAGGGATACCGGAAGTGTCCCTGAGTTCCCACATGGCACAGGAGGAGCATATCACGTGACCGATCTCTCCTGCCATGCCTTAACCCTTAGATACCCTTAAATTGGTAATAACAATGTTACAGTTCACTTACTGATATAAAAAACAAAAAGAAAAGCTACTCACCAATCACCAGCCAATCACTTACCCCATTGGCTGTGACGTCACCTTTTGATTCCTTTCTACTTCTATTTTGCTTTCTCTCCCGCTGTAGCTGCACAAGTCCGCCTTTATAGGCCGCTCCGACGCTACTCCCACCTCTCGCCAACTGCCGCTGACCCTCGAGCTCCCGCTGGGCCTTTATAGGCCGCTCCGACGCTGCTCCCACCTCTCGCCAACTGCCGCTGACCCTCGAGCTCCCGCTGGGCCTTTATAGGCCGCTCCAACGCTGCTCCCACCTCTCGCCAACTGCCGCTGACCCTCGAGCTCCCGCTGGGCCTTTATAGGCCGCTCCGACGCTGCTCCCACCTCTCGCCAACTGCTTCTGACCCTTGAGCTCCCGCTGGGCCTTTATAGGCCGCTCCGACACTGCTCCCACCTCTCGCCAACTGCCGCTGACCCTCGAGCTCCCGCTGGGCCTTTATAGGCTGCTCCGACGCTGCTCCCACCTCTCGCCAACTGCCGCTGACCCTCGAGCTCCCGCTGGGCCTTTATAGGCCGCTCCGACGCTGCTCCCACCTCTCGCCAACTGCCGCTGACCCTCGAGCTCCCGCTGGGCCTTTATTGGCCGCTCCGACACTGCTCCCACCTCTCGCCAACTGCCACTGACCCTCGAGCTCCCGCTGGGCCTTTATAGGCTGCTCCCACCTCTCGCCAACTGCCGCATGGTGGCATCATAGCTGCAAGACTCTTACGTCAGGTGCTCATAAATTAGTGCTTTGCTTGAAAGAATATTGGTGGTATTTACAAAACTGCAACACAGGTCATACATCAATGGTGTGCATCACCTTGGTGATAGTTAAAGTTTAAGTTGATTCAAGTTAAGTGTAATTATACCCTTTCATGTTAAGGAATCACCAGTGTGTAATGGTGCAGCTATCTGAGCCAATGCACAACAAGGTTTTGTTAAATAAAAAACATTTATCCGACCATTTGTCTGAAATCATAATTATATCTGTAAAAAAACACCCCAACCCCTCCCCCGCCCCCCCCCCGGCACAACCCACAACAAATTTATCAAATTTTCATCATTACACAATGGTCCCCATTTCCCGCAGAACAGAACACAAATGCAAACCAACAAGGTAGCCCCCTCGACCCTTGCTCTGACCCTCCCACCAAAATAGCAGCAGCAGCAACCTAAAAATATGCCCAGACATCACCTGCGCCCATGCACCTCACTTTCCTCCCTCCCTCCCCCCCGCTTCTCTTCCCCACCTCTAACCCTTCCCCTTCCCCTTCCCCTCCTGACTCCAAGCCGCCTGGCTGAGGAGCTCCTCAGGTCATGCTTCATTGGTGGGGGCGTGCTCTGAGCCAGAAGCAAGATGTTCCTCCTGGCTCTTATGTGTCATTGGCAATGGGGGTGCGGCACCTTGGGGTACAGTACTGCGCTCTGGGACCACTGGGAACCCTGTGCCACCAGTGTTCTTGGCGAACAGCTCCTGGGCCTCCTCCATCCCTTCCATGTTATCTATTATTTGTTGGACAAAAATTCGGTGCCAACTACCTTCTTGGTGCTTAGGAGGATTTTTGCTGCTGGTAAATCTCCCTTATGCCTCCCACAACAGCCAAACAAGCACACACTACACCCACACATGCTTTCAGTCCTTCTCTGCTCTCTCTCTCTCTCTGTCCTGCGCGTGTAATGATGACCCCTGACCTCCTGAATCGCGGGAAATTAGGGTTGCCATGCCGTTGCTAAGGACAGTGACACTTTACGGCAGTAGCTCAAAGCGATATGACATAACGCCCATTTCAGATCGCTTGTGGTAACGCCCAATTTTTAAAATGGAGACTAGGGGCTTTGAAAATGGGCATCAAGCCGGCAATCTGAAACCCCATTTTTACCCCCCATGCCATAAATAATGCCCATTTTGGGGCAATCTGCACAAAAGTGCAAAATCTAGCCCCACAAACTGCCCCAATACACTCTACATATGCTCCATGGGAACTTGAGAAAACTAGAGGGACTCGCTCTCACAGAAAAGTAAACCATTAACTGTCCCACATAGCTGACAGTTGCGATCACAAGGTTTCATACTTATTTTCTGAGCACTGAATGTAAATTACTTTTGATAAATGAAGACGACCTACCTGCTTGGAGGGAAGAACATCCTTTTTATAAAACCTTATTTACAATCAGCACTTTGGTCAATGTTGGGTCTTGTTGGGTTCCATAATCCAGCACGTCCATGTCATCACATCACATACTATTCCAAAGACAAAGGCAGGAACGCTGTGACGACCCTTAATGATCCCTACATGTGGCATCTGTTGGTGGATTAAGACATTAAAAAAAAATACAGATGTAAATAAGATCTGTTATTTAAGGGACTATCACATACCCGAGAGGGCACATGAGCATAATTTTTTGAGCCTTCCATGGAGTGTTGCATTAAAAGCTGCGCTGAAATCACACTGACTGTTGTGAGAGTTGACTGTGATGTTATCACTGTAAAATAATATTTTCATGTGTTTCCTGAGAGGATAGATAAAAGGAATTATTTTGTAGTTCAGGAAAGGAATTTATTGGGGAATTTGGAGGCAACCTTTCTAATAACAGAAGGCAGCACTATCTCTTCTCACCTTCATTTTTAACTCTCCAATAAAATCTGTAATATCATTAATCAGTTCACAGCATAAAATCAGTCTACAAGTAGATCATATGATTAGAATTTCTGAAACATACTCAGCTTAATATTAGTCTAGGTGCACACAAGTGAGTCTAACACAGGTGATAAATCCATTAGCACTGGATTTTATTACTTTTCCCCATGGTGGTCGGAAAGAAATTGAAAATATGCAAATATATCACACTTTGTGGGAGACATGGTAGATGTGCGAATAGCGGAGCAGTACTGGCATTTTAATGTTTTTTACTTGGGTTGTTGTCATGAAAGCTATTAAGGACAGGTCACCAGTAGTGCAAACTCTGAGAGGCTCCAGGAAATATAAATATAACATAGTGTACTTGTGGAGGAAAGTAACCTGCCATGGGTAATATCTGAAATTCACTACATGGAGAATTCAGGGATTAAAAATTGCCACTTGCATGCTGAATTCTGTTGCTACAGCAATACATCGTCCTGCAGCATCAGCCTTACAAATAGGCCCAAAATATAATGGCTGGACCTTTCAACTTTGGGGGGGCATAAAACCAGCAAGTTCGGATCTGTCAATGGAAAGGAAAATGGGACTGGATCTTTCACAGGCGGCTGATCCGATATCTCCCATTTTACGTCCCCGCCAAGAAAGTTCTGGCAAATCTTTCTCCAATTGAAAAGCTCCATCAGCAAACTGTATTTTTTTTGTCACAGAAACTGATCAAAGCTCTCTGAGTGTAGAGTGAATAGTCCCAGTGGAGGGGCAGAAACTGAACACACAGAAGCAGATCAGGTAATGGAATACAGAAAGCTCAGCAGATAATGCATTCTCAGCAATGAGCGGAGGTAAAGCTGGAGATCATCATTTCCTCCAGTTCAACATTGAAAAGGCCGAAGACATCATCTTTGGCCCCCACCACAAACTCCGTATTCTTGCCACCAATTTCATCCCCCTACCCAGCCACTGTCTTAGGCTGAATCACGGTGTTCACAGCCTTGCGATTCGATTCGATCCTGAGCTAAACTTCTGACTCTGTATCCTCTCCATTACAAAAACCTCCTGTTTGCACCTCCTTAAGATTGCCCTAACTAAAACTATCTACTTCTGAAACACTTATCTGTCCCTTTTTCGAGCTCAGCTCGTCCAATGCTCTCCAGGCCATCCTCTCATCCTCCACTGTCTGTAAACTTCAGTTCATCCAAAAGTCTGTTATCCACGTCCTATCCCGCACCAAATCCAGCTGACTCACCACCCCTGTCCTGGCTGACTTACAATGGCCCCAGGTCACCCATTGCTCAAATTTAAAGTTCTCATCATTATATCACTACATTGCCTTGCTCATCTCTATGTAACATCCACAAGCCCAACAACCTCCACAACGACCCCCCACTCTCCCCCCAAACTCTTATTCTCCTGACTCTGGCCACTTGTGCATCCCACTTCTCTTCACCCACCATTGATGGCTATGCTTTCAGATGCTTAGGCCCGTGCTCTGAAATTTTCTCCCTAGACCTCTCCACCTCCCTACCTCCCTCTCCTTTTAAGACCCTCCTTAAAACTTACCTCTTTCCCATCCTAATATTTCCTCCTTTGGCTCAGTGTCTTATGTTGTGATGATGCCTTTGTGAAGGCTGCCAGAATAGCTCAGCCAGAACAGAGTTGATGGGTGACTGAGATTTACTGTGGGGTAGCAGATGGGAGGCTGAACTTTGTCAATATTGTCTTCTATGGATGGTGCAGGATTGGAGGTGGCCTGTAAGAAAGAAATTAGAGAAATCAAGCGTTGAGGTGACAAGAAATTTGGATAAAGCTTCTGACAGCAGAGGGACTGAGAATAGGGACTGTGTATATGGACAGCATTGCAGAGCTGGAAATAAGCACTCTTGGTGATGGTTAGGGATAGGGTTTTGAAGCTCGAGTCTGGGTCACAAACAGGATACCTGGTTTCTTTGTTTCATCTGGCCAGGACAGTATCAATGTTGTGAAAAAAAAACGGAAGATTTTGTTGTTCATTTTAATTGTTTCTGAAGTAAACGATGGCCAGAAATGTGCGTCTGACTTCCACTGAAGATTTTGATCAGTCAATTGCAAGGGAGGTTTGTTGGGAATCTGCTGGACCCAATGGAATGTAACTGTGATCACATGTGGTTGTGCGAGTATGTTAAAATTGAAGGTGGCAAAATAATTCGCAATGAAATGAAATGGGAGCTAGGTTGCTAAGCTTATTTCTTAACCTTATTTTTAGTTATAGCATTAAAATGAGTGTGTGCCACTTCACTTGGAAGTTAAATGGAACTGTGGCCTTGTAAAGTGTCAGCAGGATGCTGCAACAGAAATGAATGCGTTCCAGGAAGGGGAAGCCTGTTCCACATGTTGACGGTATAATTTATCTATGTAATTCTTAATGCTGGAACATTTAAAAATAGGATCAACAGTGTTAATTAAGTGCACTAGTTTGGATGACTTTAACACAGGAATGGAAGCTGAATTTTCTACTTACTTTTAGCAGATTTCAGTCATTTTTCATGTAAGCTTGTCCTCTGAAAATCCCTGAGCCAATGTTAAAAGAACCATTCCTGAACTCACAATGCATCAGCAGTCACATTTAGTGTTCCAAGGATTATTTGGGCTGCAGAGCCTGCAATTTTCTTGAACTTCTGTATTTGTCTCTTTCCCCTCCCTGCAATCGCCAGTCTGGGATTGAAAACTGAGGACACCAAGAGGGAATTGCTGAGATTAACAAAGTGGGCAATAACCATACAAATACTGTGAATTTGGAGAGCCTGCTGTTCGGGATTGGCAGGAATTGTTAGTAGCTATGCCCAGATAGAAAGAGTTAATTTAAAGCACGGGATATCTCTGCTAATAAAGGAAAGAAAGGATCGCGTCTATATAGCATCTTTCACGACCTCCAGACATCTCACAGCCAGTGAAGGACTTTGGGAGCATAATCACTGTTGTAATGTAAGAAAATGGCAGGCAATTTGCGCACCGCAAGTTCCCACAAACAGCAATGTGATAATAACCAGATCATTTATTTTTGTTATGTTGTTTGAGGGATAAGTATTGGCCAGGACACCAGGGAGAACTCCTCTGCTCTTCTTCGAAATAGTGCCATGGGATCTTTTATGTCCACCTGGGAGAGCAGATGGGGTTTCGGTTTAACATCTCATTCGAAAGAAGCCACCTCCAACAATGCAGCACTCCCTCAGCACTGCACTGGAGTGTCAGTCTCGATTTATGTGCTCAAGTTCCTGGACTTGAATTCACAACCTTCTGACTCAGAGGCGAGAGTACTACCCACTCTTCTCTTCTCAGGCAGTCCCTTGGAGTCGAGGAGGACTTGCTACCCACTGAGCCATTGCTGACACGAATACAACAGTAATAGAGTACAGAAGAGAGATGACAGGGTTTGTATGAAGCATTGATCCTGAGTGCCTACTTGTATAGGAAGAGGAGCATATTTTGTAATTAGTAAAGTTTATGACCATTGAATGCGTTTATACCAGAATTTCTCATGTGCTATCTTTAAACAGGCTTCCTGTTTATTTCAAATGTGATAAGGCCTGTCCAAAATAATTCAGGAGGGATTTAGAACAAGCTTATTAAGCATTCATATGTGAACTTCACCAATGGAAAATACACCTCAGATGCTCAGAATTTTACCATTTTAGTGTTGCCATCTCTAAAAGATGCATCGACAGCTCCAGAAGGCTTTCTAATTACTCATTAGGGCCAAATTTCTGAAGTTGTCTAAATCAAATGGTCAACTTGCAGTGAGATGATTTGCATCTGCTTTAACTTATTGTGAGCCAAGTTGCGAGGGGGCAGGAAATGTGAGAATAAACACATTGACTCCATCTTCATGGCAGCGACATACTCAAATAATGTGTGGATCAATAGATTGTGTGTCAGTATTGTCGAAAGTTGTTGACCAGGATCCTCGGAGATGTGCCCACTCCACCAACATCACTTTGCTGGAAGCGGGTTTCCGCCAGAACTCTTGCAAAGTAATGCTGGTGAAACAGAAGTAACTTCAAGGAATTTTGACTTCAGCTCGAGCATTGCAGTCATACAAACCAACTTGCTTAAAATTCTTGATCATATTGTTGAATGTTGTAGCAGTAAGGGCTCCCGGCTGGAAGTGTGAGATTCTTGAACATGCCCTATGGAGTCAAGTTTAATAGTAAATATTTAAAAATAAAGCACTTGGCCTACACAGCCATCCTGTAAAACAGAGCAATGTCCTGGATGTTATCTTTTCATTGCGAATGGATGGCAGTTCATAGAATCATAGAATAGTACAGGACATGAGAAGGCCATTCGACTCATTTGAGTCTGCTCTGTTTCTTTCGATGAGCAATTCAGTTAGTTCCCCGCTCTTTGCCCTTATCCCTGCAGATCCAGCCATTTCTGATGTTTGCACTATTTGCTGCTGACATCATTTTGCTTGCATTTTCTAGCATACTTCCTCTTGCATCACGATTGAAGTGCAACATTTGACTTTACCTACGGTTACTTATTCACCAAATGATGCATTTGGCCTCTCAATGCAGCAAATAAATTATTTTAATATAATTTTTAATTCGAGCTGAAGTTCTTATTCATGCAGCAGAATATGACTTTTACATTTTGAGCAAAATAAGAAAAGCTTTCTTGCAGAAATATAGAAATCATTTTTAAAAGCTCTATTTGTAATTTGAGTCATTCGCTATTGCACTGTGGCCACTTTGCAAATCGCAACGCATAAGGCACGACTGACGTAATGTCAGTGTTCACTGTGATCGAGTAAACATTTAGCCAATTTTAAGTATCTGGGTGATTATATTCATATCAATCGACTTGAGGCTTTACTACCTGCAGATGGATCTGCTTCCCACCCGTTTCTCATTTGTGTCAGTGAAGCTGAAGTTTAAGCATTTTAGGTTATCACTGCCAGTACTCAGGCATTCAATAGCTAAAAGTGAAAAACCACCAACAATATGTTGGACATTAGAACATTTGGCTCAGTGGTAAAGCATTGGCTGGTAGTCCCATCCCATGTTGTTTTATCTGATATAGTGTAAGGTCTGTCCCACTGAGAACAAGTCCGGTCATTTGGGTGTTTTATTAAAGGAATAACATAAGTTGTAAAATAAATGTTGAGGTAAAATTGGAGCTCTCCTGCCTTCCACCCTATCATTGAACTTCCCAATTGTTCCTTCCTCTCCCTCCCACTTTTCCTGCCTCTGTACTTGCTTAAAACCTGTTATATCTCTAACCTTTTCCAGTTCATTCTAAAGATCATCGATCTGAAGCATTAATTCCGTTTATCTCTCCACAGATGCTGCCTGACCTGCTGAGTATTTCCAGCATTTTCTGTTTTTATTGCAGATGTTCAGTGAACAGTTTGCTCCTTATTAAGGTGCAATTCCCTTGTATACTTAATCACCTCTATCTGGTGTTAGGTTACAGATTGCACTACAGATTACAGATTCAATAAGTAAATAGCACCTCATTAAGATCCAAAGCAAAAAGTAGCGGACAGATAATCTTTCATCTCTGCTGTAGTACGACCACGATAATCTCAAACAGACTGCACTGTATCCGGAATGGTTTAATTTTTCAAAGAGCATTGAGCATTGGCCCGGATTTTGGTCTCAGTGGCAAAGGAACGGCGCAGCTGCCCACAGGCATTTTGTGGGCTTGTCAACGGAGATTTACACCAATGTCAACTTTTCCAGCTCTGCACCCTTTACAGGGGATCTGTGGTGTCTATGAAGAGGGCAAGCAACACCAAGGTTCTTAAACCAATCGGATTGAACTATCCTCTCTGAGAAACAGAGTCTAAAGCAGGAAGTGTAAAGTTAGATGATGCACATAAAGCAAAATAAAGATTGGGAAATGGATTAAGGGAGAGAGATAAAACAGACAGACTGAATTTTTTTTTTTAAAAACATGTTTTTTTTAAATCGCCAACACTAATTTTCTTCTGAAGGAATGAGACTTCACACACACAAAATTAATTATTCAGGGCCAGAGCCGTTGTTCAGCAGTAACTATCACAGCGTAAAAACTCGCTTACTCCTGAATGCACCAGTCCTAACTTTTTCAGCTGTTTTTAGTGCGGAACTGGTGGACAAGTACAGCAAGTTCACGCTGTTGCAGTCATTTCAATGCTGAGTCTATGGGCAATGACAGCAACTGCACACCCTGTGGAGGTGCAGAGTATCTCTGACAGCAACTTCTGGATTTCCGTGTTTAACTGCACATGTGCGCACTCCAGAAGTTGCTGTCAAATTTCATCCATTATAAAGGTGAGCGCTGAGACCCTCACAGTTATTCTCACTGCAAATTCCAGGCCTTTTGAAAAAAAATTAGATTCATGTTAAGGAACTGAGTGTTGCAGATGGAAGGAATAAACCATCCAACGAAGATAGCGAGCAAATTGTTAGCACCGGGTACGGGCACGCTGTAAGTGGTTGGGACTGTATAATATACGTTTACAATTGTATTCCAGACTCTCAAACACAGTTAAAAACAGGTTTAAATGAAATAGAAAATGCACAACTGGTCAGTCAGCATCTGTAAAAAGACAGGTAATGGTTTTTTGGGTGTGTACCATTCTCCAATCTGTCTTTTCTCTTTTTCCATTTTAATGAAGATTTTCAGCATTTGCAGTTTTCCATTTTAATTGTACCAGTATGAATTACAATTTCCCAGCTATCTGGTGTACTGGGGCGACTGTTAAGTTATTTAATATCCCTTAGAAGATGCATGTGATAAGTAAAAAGGGAACTTTTGTCATTAGCATGCCACATATCTTCCTTGACAAATGTAATATTGTTAAGTATAAATAAGCAGTTTTAATGACAGGTAGATGCACTGAAAGAAGATTTGACATCAGCTATGAAATGATGTAAATATGATGGATTTTCCTTGAATGTAGACACAATGCAAGGACCTCTAATGCAACTGGGAAGGACTAGAATTCATCATAGAGACATGCATGAACTCACGATCATTTTTAATAATTTTGCATTGAGACAAGAGATTTCAGTACTAGGGATGGAATACTTTTGAATTAGAAGTTTAAGAATTGAATGTTTCTATTGTAATGCATGGCAAACCTCTCCTTACTCAGTCTGTCGTAATCTGTGATCTCAGAAGCGTACACACTACTTAATGACAGGACACTCTTCAGTATCCCTGAGTATGTTTATTTTGATGAAATGGCGAGTGGCCAAACTAATTTTGTTTTGAAATCTTAGTGATTAATCATGACTAGGTTCAAACCTAAGTTTCATAGATGAAATGGTAATGTTGCAACCAAGCGTATTGATCAATCCTCAAATAGCACTCTGCAGTCAAGTCGACACTCATCTTTCTCCATATGTCAATTTCCCAGCATCTGGCATTGTGGGGGTGATATTTACTTCTCCACAGGGAAACATGAAAATTATAAGTAGTCATTTCAACTACACCGGTTTTGAAAGGGAGGGGTCGGGATGTGGGGGGCACCTGAGAAGAGGGAACCATTTACAATGTGAGCTAACATGGGTGCCAGGAAGGGAAATTGTGTGGTCAGCAGTTTAGTGGGAATGGGGGGAGAGAGCAGGAGGTGGGTCTTAAGGATGGGATGAGCTCAGAGAAAGAATGAAAGAAAGACTTGCATTTAGAGAGCGCCTTTCACAATGCTTTACAGCCAATGAAGTACTTTTGGAGTGCTGTCACTGTTGTGGTGAGTACATGTGGGAGAAGGGAGAGAAACTAGAGAAAGACGCAGCTTTTGGACTCGTGTGGAGACATGGCATGCTGAACAGGGACATTAGTAAAGTCTTGTGAGCATGTTGTACTGGAAATTAGCATGAAAAGCATCGAATGAGGAAAGGCCATTTGGCTCATCATGCCTGTACCCTCCATAGACAATGTACAATATGAAATCTCCACCTTATTTTACTATGTAGAATTACCTACAATGTACAGACAGAAGCAGGCCATGTAAGAATCTCCCCATGTAAGAATTGTGAGAGGGGGAAACCAGGGAATTATAGACCAGTTAACCTAACATCTGTTGTCAGGAAATTCTAGAGTCTATCATTAAGGATAGGTTGACTGAACACTTTTAAAATTTTCAGCTGATCAGAGAGAGACAGAATGGATTGTAAAAAGTAGATCATGCCTAAAGAACCTGATTGAACTTTTTGAAGAGGTGACTAAAGCAGTGGACAGAGGAATGTCTGTGGATGTTATTCATATGGACTTCCAGAAGGCATTTGATAAGGTCCCTCATAAGAGACTGTTGACTGAGCTTGAAGCTCATGGAATTGAAGGCAAATTATTGACCTGTTTAGGAAATAGGCTGAGCAGCAGGAGACAGAGAGTAGGGATAATGAGTAGATATTCTAATTGGCAGGGTGTGACAAGTGACGTCCCGCAGGGATCTGTTTTGAGGCCTCAAATTTTCAGTCTTTATTAATGTCTTAGATAATGGCATAGAAAGTCATATATCCAAATTTGCTGATGACACAAAGATAGGTGGTTTTATAGACAATGTAGATGAAAGTATAAATTTACAAAGAGATATTGATAGATTAAGTGAATGGACAAACTGTGGCAAATAGATTTCAATGTGGAAAAATGTGAGGTCATTCACTTTGGACCTAAAATGGATAGAACAGGGTACTTTCTAAGTGGTGAAAAGCTAAAAACAGTGGAGGTCCAAAGAGACTTGGGGGGGGTCCAGGTACATAGATCATTAAAATGTCATGAGCACGTACAGAAAATAATCAAAACGGCTAATGGAGAGCGTGCCTTTATATCTGGAGGACTAGAATACTAGAAGTGAGTCGAAGTTATGCTACAGCTATACATACCTGGAGTACTGTGACCAGTTCTGAGCACCATGCCTCTGGAAGGATATATTTGCCTTGGAGGGAGTGTAGCGTAGGTTTACCAGAATGGTACCCAGACTCCAGGGGAGAAATTATACAAATTAGAGTTGTATTCCCAAGAATTTAGTAGGGTAAGGGGTGATTTGATCAAAGTTCTCAAGATATTAAGGGGAGCAGATAGAATAGATAGAGATAAACTATTTCCACTGGTTGGGGAGTGTAGGACTCAGAGGCATAATTTAACAATAGAGCCAGATCTTCCAGGAGTGAAAGTAGGAAATACTTCAACATAAAAAGGGTGCTAGAAGTTTGGAACTCTCTTCTGCAAACTGCAATTGATGTTAAATCAATTGTTAATTTTAATCTGAGATTGATAGATTTGTGTTAAGCAAAGCTATATAAGAATTAGGAGCAGGAGTAGGCCATTCAGCCCCTCATGCCTGCTCCACCATTCAATGAGATCATGGCTGATCTTCTACCTCAACTCCACTTTCCTGCAGTATCCCCATATCCCTTGATTCCCTTAATATCTAAAAATCTATCAATCTCTGTCTTGAATATACTCAAAGCCTCCACAGCCTTCCGGGGTAGAGAATTCCAAAGATTCACCACCCTCTGAGTGAAGAAGTTTCCCCTCATCTCAATCCTAAATGGCCGACCCCTTATTCTGAGACTGTGACCCCTGGTTCGAGACTCCTCAGCCAGAGGCAACATCCTCCTTGCATCTATCCTGTCAAGCCCTGTAAGAATTTTGTATGTTTCAATGAGATTGTCTCTCATTCTTCTGAACTCCATAGAATATAGGCCAAGTCTACTCAATCTCTCCTCATAGGACAATCGTTCCATCCCAGGAATCAGTCTGTTGAACCTTTGTTGCACTCCCTCAATGGCAAGTATATCCTTCCTTAGGTAAAGAGACCAAAACTGTACACAATACTCCAGGTGCGGTCTTACCAGAGCCATATATAATTGCAGTAGGACATCTTTACTCTTATAAAGAGATATGGGGCAAAGGTGAGCATATGGAGTTAGGTCACTGATCAGCCATGATCTCATTGAATGGTGGAACAGGCTGGAGGGGCTGAATGGCTTATTCCCATTCCTATGTCCTTAAATCCATCGATGCTCATTGTAGTGGAGAATTTCACATTCTACCTACTCTCTGGGTGAGAAGAAAGAAGAAAGAAATACTTGGATTTATATAGTCCCTTTCATGACCACTGGACGTTTTAGAGCACTTTACAGCCAATGAAATATTTTTGAAGTGTCATCATCATCATAGGCAGTCCCTCGGGGTCAAGGATAACTTGCTTCTCCACTAAAAATGAATACTCACGTGACTGATGAACTAATTTTAAACGTTGGAAGATGCTGTGCATGAATTCTTTTAACATGGGATGGCTATTGCACACCAGCAATCACATGGGCTTGACAGAGCAAGGTCTTGGTCCAGTGGCAAGGAGATCCAAGACGACTGGAGACCAGGCTCCGTCGCATGTGCCAATACATACACACAAACTCAAACATACTCCTACTGTCCTCCTTACTTCCTCCTTCCCACAGGACCTCTCTCTATGCGGAATTCATAGTATGCAGTGTGAGCCTCACGACCTCACAGCCTCGCTATTAACCCGTGCTGCACCTTCCCTTGGTCTTGTCCATGCTGCTCCACGTCTGGGCTCCACGTCTGTTCCACCTCTCCACTCCTCCGTACCTCTCCGCTTCCGACCTCCGCTCCTTGCCATCCCGACCTCCGCTCCTCGCCAATCCCCACCTCACCGGTCCCAACCTCCGCTCCTCGCCATCCTGACCTCCGCTCCTCGCCGCTTCCGACCTCCGCTTCTCGCCGGTCCTGACCTCCGCTCCTCCCCATCCTGACCTCCGCTCCTCGCCGGTCCCGACCTCCGCTCCTCGCCGCTTCCGACCTCCGCTCCTCCCCATCCTGACCTCCGCTCCTCACCGGTCCCAACCTCCGCTCCTCGCCATCCTGACCTCCGCTCCTCGCCGCTTCCGACCTCCGCTCCTCGCCGGTCCCGACCTCCGCTCCTCGCCGCTTCCGACCTCCGCTCCTCCACATCCTGACCTCCGCTCCTCGCCAATCCCCACCTCACCGGTCCCAACCTCCGCTCCTCGCCGGTCCCGACCTCCGCTCCTCGCCGCTTCCGACCTCCGCTCCTCCACATCCTGACCTCCGCTCCTCGCCGGTCCCGACCTCCGCTCCTCGCCGCTTCCGACCTCCGCTCCTCCCCATCCTGACCTCCGCTCCTCGCCGCTTCCGACCTCCGCTCCTCCCCATCCTGACCTCCGCTCCTCGCTGCTTCCGACCTCCGCTCCTCGCCGGTCCCGACCTCCGCTCCTCCCCATCCTGGCCTCCGCTCCTCCACATCTTGACCTCCGCTCCTCGCCGGTCCCGACCTCCGCTCCTCGCCGCTTCCGACCTCCGCTCCTCCCCATCCTGACCTCCGCTCCTCGCTGCTTCCGACCTCCGCTCCTCCCCATCCTGACCTCCGCTCCTCGCTGCTTCCGACCTCCGCTTCTCGCCGGTCCCGACCTCCGCTCCTCGCTGCTTCCGACCTCCGCTCCTCGCCGGTCCCGACCTCCGCTCCTCCCCATCCTGACCTCCGCTCCTCCACATCCTGACCTCCGCTCCTCGCCGGTCCCGACCTCCGCTCCTCGCCGCTTCCGACCTCCGCTCCTCCCCATCCTGACCTCCGCTCCTCGCCGCTTCCGACCTCTGCTCCTCCCCATCCTGACCTCCGCTCCTCGCCGCTTCCGACCTCTGCTCCTCCCCATCCTGACCTCCGCTCCTCGCTGCTTCCGACCTCCGCTTCTCGCCGGTCCCGACCTCCGCTCCTCGCTGCTTCCGACCTCCGCTTCTCGCCGGTCCCGACCTCCGCTCCTCGCCGCTTCCGACCTCCGCTCCTCGCCGCTTCCGACCTCCGCTCCTCGCCGCTTCCGACCTCCGCTCCTTGCCAGTCCCGACCTCGTTGCTTCCGACCTCTGCTCCTTGCCGGTCCCGACCTTGCCGCTTCCGACCTCCGCTCCTTGCCGGTCCCGACCTCGCTGCTTCCGACCTCTGCTCCTTGCCGGTCCCGACCTCGTTGCTTCCGACCTCCGCTCTTCACCGGTCCCGACCTCGCTGCTTCCGACCTCTGCTCCTTGCTGGTCCCGACCTCGCTGCTTCCGACCTCCGCTCTTCACCGGTCCCGACCTCGCTGCTTCCGACCTCTGCTCCTCGTCGATTCCGGTCTCCGCTTCTCATCGATTCCAGCCTCCGCTCCTTGCCGGTCCCGACCTCACCACTTTCAACCTCTGCTCCTCGTTGATCCCGACCTCCTTACTTGCCGCTTCCGACCTCCCACTTTTGAAGTGTAGTCACTGTAAGAACATACAGGTAAAGAAGTTTCTCCGAAATTCCCTATTTCATTTATTAGTAACACTCATATTTATGGTCTGGTCTCCCAAGTATAAACATCTCTATGTCTACCATATCAAGCCTTTTCATAATCTTTAAGACCTCTATCAGGTCACCCCTCAACCTGCTCTTTTCGAGAGAAAAGAGCTCCAGCCTTTTTATGGCCTTATTAACCTGTGCTTCTGCTTTTAATGATTTATGAATCTGGAGCACTAGATCCGTTTGCTCCTCTACGTCATAGAAACATAGAAACATAGAAACATAGAAAATAGGTGCAGGAGTAGGCCATTCGGCCCTTCTAGCCTGCACCGCCATTCAATGAGTTCATGGCTGAACATGCAACTTCAGTACCCCATTCCTGCTTTCTCGCCATACCCCTTGATCCCCCGAGTAGTAAGGACTTCATCTAACTCCTTTTTGAATATATTTAGTGAATTAGCCTCAACAACTTTCTGTGGTAGAGAATTCCACAGGTTCACCACTCTCTGGGTGAAGAAGTTTTTCCTCATCTCGGTCCTAAATGGCTTACCCCTTATCCTTAGACTGTGTCCCCTGGTTCTGGACTTCCCCAACATTGGGAACATTCTTCCTGCATCTAACCTGTCGAAACCCATCAGAATTTTAAACGTTTCTATGAGGTCCCCTCTCATTCTTCTGAACTCCAGTGAATACAAGCTCAGTTGATCCAGTCTTTCTTGATAGGTCAGTCCCGCCATCCCGGGAATCAGTCTGGTGAACCTTCGCTGCACTCCCTCAATAGCAAGAATGTCCTTCCTCAGGTTAGGAGACCAAAACTGTACACAATACTCCAGCTGTGGTCTCAGCAAGGCCCTGTACAACTGTAGCAACAACTCCCTGCCCCTGTACTCAAATCCCCTCGCTATGAAGGCCAACATGCCATTTGCTTTCTTAACCGCCTGCTGTACCTACATGCCAACCTTCAATGACTGATGTACCATGACACCCAGGTCTCGTTGCACCTCCCCTTTTCCTAATCTGTCACCATTCAGATAATAGTCTGTCTCTCTGTTTTTACCACCAAAGTGGATAACCTCATATTTATCCACATTATACTTCATCTGCCATGCATTTGCCCACTCACCTAACCTATCCAAGTCGCTCTACAGCCTCATAGCATCCTCCTCGCAGCTCACACTGCCACTCAACTTAGTGTCATCTGCAAATTTGGAAATACTACATTTAATCCCCTCGTCTAAATCATTAATGTACAGTGTAAACAGCTGGGGCCCCAGCACAGAACCTTGCGGTACCCCACTAGTTACTGCCTGCCATTCTGAAAAGTCCCCATTTACTCCTACGCTTTGGTTCCTGTCTGACAACCAGTTCTCAATCCATGTCAGCACACTACCCCCAATCCCATGTGCTTTAACTTTGCACATTAATCTCTTGTGTGGGACCTTGTCAAAAGCCTTCTGAAAGTCCAAATATACCACATCAACTGGTTCTCCCTTGTCCACTCTACTGGAAACATCCTCACAAAATTCCAGATTTGTCAAGCATGATTTCCCTTTCACAAATCCATGCTGACTTGGACCTATCATGTCACCTCTTTCCAAATGCACATTTAGACTCTCATTTTCTAAGGAGTAGGTGTCTTCCTTATTATTCCTGCCAAAATGTAACACCTCGCACTTACTTATATTGAAATTATTTTTTCATTTACATCCCCATTCTGCAAGTTTATTAATGTCTTGTTGTATTTTGTCACAGTCTTCCTCAGTGTTAACTATACCCCCCAATTTGGTGTCATCCACAAATTTTGAAATTGTACATCTGATTCAAGAGTCCAAATCGTTTATGTAAATGGTGAATAACAGTGGTTGCAGCACTGATCCTTGTGGAATACCTGGATCTGAGGGGAAATTCTGTAATATTTCTTCCTTTCTACCAAAAATAATGAAGTGAAACTGCAGACTAAGGCCCCAAGTTTCCACACGATAAAAAACGGGCGCCCCTCCGAGCTGGGCGCCCGTTTTTCATGTCGGAAACAGCGCCGGAAAAAAAACGCCCGATTCTGGAGCGCCCTGCAGCTCCATGTCTGCTTGGCGTGGCGCCCAGGGGGGCGGAGCCTACCACTCGCACCAATTTTGTAAGTGGGAGGGGGCGGGTACCATTTAAATTAGTTTTTTTCCTGCCGGCAACCCTGCGCGTGCGCGTTGGAGCGTTCGCGCATGCGCAGTGTGAAGGAAACATTGGCACTTGGCCATTTTTGTAGTTCTTTGTAGCTGTTTAATTTTTGAACATTTTTTAATAAAAGCACATTGCCATCAGCACATCAGCACTGAGGCTTCTTGCAGCAGTGAGAAGGCTGCAGGAAGCCTCAGAAAGTTGAGGCAGTCGTTTCCCGACGGCCTCCCCTCCCTGCCGTCGGGAATGGCTGCTGAACTTATGAGGCTTCCTGCAGTCTTCTCACTGTCTCCTTCCCCACCCCCGCCCGCCGTCGGGAATGGCTTCCTCCTCCCCTCCCCCCCACGGGAACAAATGGCTGCCTCCTTCCACCCCCCCCCCACGGGAACGAACGGCTGCCTCCTTCTCCCCCCCCCACGGGAACGAACGGCTGCCTCCTTCCTCCCCCCCCCCCCCACGGGAACGAACGGCTGCCTCCTTCTCCCCCCCCCCGCGGGAACGAACAGCTGCCTCCTTCTCCCCCCCCCCCGCGGGAACGAACGGCTGCCTCCTTCTCCCCCCCCCCGCGGGAACGAACAGCTGCCTCCTTCTCCCCCCCCCCGCGGGAACGAACGGCTGCCTCCTTCCTCCCCCCCCCCCCCCCACGGGAACGAACGGCTGCCTCCTTCTCCCCCCCCCCGCGGGAACGAACAGCTGCCTCCTTCCCCCCCCCCCCCGCGGGAACGAACAGCTGCCTCCTTCCGCCCCCCCCCCGTGGGAACGAACGGCTGCCTCCTTCTCCCCCCCCCCGCGGGAACGAACAGCTGCCTCCTTCCCCCCCCCCCCACGGGAACGAACGGCTGCCTCCTTCTCCCCCCCCCCGCGGGAACGAACAGCTGCCTCCTTCTCCCCCCCCCCCGTGGGAACGAACAGCTGCCTCCTTCTCCCCCCCCCCGCGGGAACGAACAGCTGCCTCCTTCTCCCCCCCCCCGCGGGAACGAACGGCTGCCTCCTTCCTCCCCCCCCCCCCCCCACGGGAACGAACGGCTGCCTCCTTCCTCCCCCCCCCCCCCCCACGGGAACGAACGGCTGCCTCCTTCTCCCCCCCCCCGCGGGAACGAACAGCTGCCTCCTTCCCCCCCCCCCCCCGCGGGAACGAACAGCTGCCTCCTTCCCCCCCCCCCCCGCGGGAACGAACAGCTGCCTCCTTCCCCCCCCCCCCCGCGGGAACGAACGGCTGCCTCCTTCCCCCCCCCCCCCGCGGGAACGAACAGCTGCCTCCTTCCGCCCCCCCCCCGTGGGAACGAACGGCTGCCTCCTTCTCCCCCCCCCCGCGGGAACGAACAGCTGCCTCCTTCCCCCCCCCCCCCACGGGAACGAACGGCTGCCTCCTTCTCCCCCCCCCCGCGGGAACGAACAGCTGCCTCCTTCTCCCCCCCCCCCGCGGGAACGAACGGCTGCCTCCTTCCCCCCCCCCCCCACGGGAACGAACAGCTGCCTCCTTCTCCCCCCCCCCGCGGGAACGAACGGCTGCCTCCTTCTCCCCCCCCCCGCGGGAACGAACAGCTGCCTCCTTCTCCCCCCCCCCGCGGGAACGAACAGCTGCCTCCTTCTCCCCCCCCCCGCGGGAACGAACAGCTGCCTCCTTCTCCCCCCCCCCGCGGGAACGAACGGCTGCCTCCTTCTCCCCCCCCCCGCGGGAACGAACAGCTGCCTCCTTCCCCCCCCCCCCCCACGGGAACGAACGGCTGCCTCAACTTGTGAGGCTTGCTGCAGCATTCTCCCTGGCTGAAGCACTTTCACACAGGTAGGAATATGGTTTATTTAATCTTTTCTTTGCTTATAAATTTTTATTCAGGTTGGATTTATTTGTATAATATTTGTATAAGTATAAATAAGGATTTATTATAGAATTTAATGACTTCCCTTCCCTCCCCCCTCCCCTCCCCCCCCCCCCCGCACCTCGTTCCCGACGCCTAATTTGTAACCTGCGCCTGATTTTTTATGTGTAGACAAGGTTTTTTCAGTTCTACAAAAATCTTCACTTGCTCCATTCTAAGTTAGTTTGGAGTACATTTTCACTGTGGAAACTTTGAAATCAGGCGTCAGTGGCTGGACACGCCCCCTTTTGAAGAAAAAATTCTGTTCCAAAGTGAAACTGTTCTAACTGACTAGAACTGCAGAAAAAAAAATGTGGAGAATTGCGATTTCTAAGATAGTCCGCTCTCCACCAGTTGCTCCTAAAAATCAGGCACAAATCATGTGGAAACTTGGGCCCTATGTGTCAGACCTTGCCTACATTAATCAACTCTCTCTAATTTATTTCTACAATTGACATTTCCATAATCCCAGCAGCTCATGAACCATTGTGTTCTCTGGAGTATTTGATGATGATCTATGGCTATATGTATCTCTCTAACTTTCAATCATGTTCCTGACCAGATATTCTTTCACCTACCAGCTCTTGTTTAAAGGATTTAATTTACATATCATTCACTTGTTACTTGATATTGCTGTTCCTCATATTGCTTACTCTGTGGGGAAACAAAACCTCTAACTATCGTCTCCATTGAGGCTTGTTAATTTTGTACTGATGTCCTCTAGATCCACAATGATGGTCCGTTAAAAGTTTACTTTCATCTACAAATCCCTCACCATTTCAACAACCTGAAGCATGCCTTCTTTTGATCTGCTTTTCTCCAATGAAAACAAGTTCAGTTTTATATTTTTTCAGAATTCTGAGCCTGAAGTCTCAAAATCATCCCTGCCACTGTTCTCTGAACCCTCTCAACACACACGCAACATATTTCGGTGTCACTTATCAGCACTTATCAATGGTGTCTCTGTTGTAAAATGATTATAAATCAGACACACTTTAGAAAGCATTCCACTGAGAATCTTTATTATTACACATTAACTGGTGGATATTGCAGTTATTACTTTTTGAACATTTACAAAGAATGGTTCCAGTCTCTCCATTTTTTCTGTATATTTTGGTTGATAATTTGAATACATTAAGCAGTGTAGACAGATGATATTTGTAAAACTATCTTGAAGATGTTAGTGAGGGTAATGGCTGAAACTTGCTGTTAACCCAGAGTGCTTTAGTGATTGTGTTAACTGTACATGTAAATTTGTTTTCTCTGGTGCTACTGGATTCAATATATCAAGACTTGTCATCAAATTCAGTAAGCTGCAACTTAAAAAGCGCACAGCATTTTGAATTGTGGTCCCACCAATAACTTATATGTGGACAACCTTGGTAAATGAAATGCATAATATGCCTTTGAACAATGAATCATGTATTTATTTTCAACAGCAGTGAATGTCTATATCCATGCCATTGGAAATACCATGGATTGCACAACTTCATATATTGATTTAAAAGACAATTGCCCAGAATTTTCTGCAGTAAAAATTGAGGCTGTCAGCACTCGCCGTTATTACTGGGTAAAACTGACAGCAACTTCTGGCATCTGCAAATGTGCAGTTAAACGCGGAAATCCAGAAGTTGCGGACAGTGATACTCTGCTCCTCCACAGACTGCGCTGATGGAATCACCACAGAAATCAAAGTTAAGACATGAACTTAAACTAATTTTCCACTACCAATGCACTAAAGATTAATGAAAAACGTAAACCTTTTTCAATCAAGAGTAACTGAGTTCATAATGGCATAGTAAATCATAATTACTGCTGAACAACCTCTCTGGCCCTGAAAAGTTAATTTTACGTGTGGAGTCTCATTCTTTCAGAAGAAAATTAGTGGTTGCAGATTTTTTTCAAATCATTTTTTTTTAAGTTTGTGTGTTGCTATTTAAGTTTCTACATTAATCCAATGTGTATGTCCAGTAGGGGGATAGTGGAAAGGCTTCCATGAGTGGACTCCCTGATATAAAGGGTCGACACTCATCCCAATCCGTGCAGCAACCCTCGAAGTTAATAGACGGAGACGGAAGGCAAGGTTCAATGATCTTTAATCATGAACGGTCCCCGAGCAATTTCTCAACACAGCCGCCTGTGAGTGGAAACGCTCTGCGAACAGCAAATTCATACATCTTTTGTACAATTTCAAAGACCCCTTTACTTCCCCAATACAACCTCCCACAACTCCTGATTGATTACCTTATAAGTAATACATTGGGTTGACAGACCAATGTCTTAAGGCAGTTTCAGGCCTTCTCTAGGGTGACCTCATCTTGTTAGAATGTGCTGACCTGGCGGCCTTCGGCTCGGGTTGGTTATTGGGGCTATCGAGCTCTGTTATAATTACAGGGTTAGGAATGGACCTCGGACATAGGCCTTTGTAATGGTCACTTTTATATGGGTGTATAAAGGAAATAACATATCAGAATGATTAATTACAGGAGGCCCCATCACAGGAAACCCAGAGGGGCAGATGAACAGGGCAAGGGGTCTAAAGTGGCAATGGAAAAACTCCATCTGGTCAAGGCAAGAGAGATAAGATAACATTCCAATGTGCTAATAAACCGTTGAGACACAGTGAGGTTTATGGAGCACTGGAGATAGGTGTGTCTGAATTGTAACTTTACTTTGAATGTCAAGGATTTCAGCTATACACCTTTTCTGGCTAACTAACTGAAAACATTTCGTATATACCCCTAATGCCAAATCTATTTTTCCTCTTACATGTCCCAATCTTTATTTTGCTTTCCGTACAATGATTTAAATGTAATTTATATTTCGTGTTTTTTACTTTCTGCTTTGCCATCTGTGAGGAGTTTTAATCTGAATGGTTGATCAGCCTGCTTGCTGCTTTACCTGATCACAGATGCCACAGAACCCAGTGGAAGCTGCCGAATGCAAACTGGCATCGTAAAAGAGGAAGTCTATGCTCTAGAGCCCACTAAAACATTGTGGGCAGCTTTATTCGAGGTGAACGGTGAGCACCGTTTCTTGGCCGCTGGCTGCAAAATCCGGGCCGTAAACTAATAGAAAATTGATGTTCATGTATGAAGTCAAAAAAAGAGCTTGTCATATGTATACAGATAATCCTCACATTTTAACCTTTTGCCAGTGCAAATCCCCAATGTTTAGGTATAAACCTCAATTCCTGTTCACAGTGAAAACAAAACAAAAATATCAATTTACATCATTGAATAAATGGATGCAATTCATTAAGAATCTTAAAATGCAAAAGAAAAGAATCATTGATAAGTGGTAAAAGCAACATTCAGAATGCAGTTTCACAAATAAACAAAACATTGTTTAAAAAAAAAAGTAGAGAAAACCTTTCAATACAGGAAATCTGAAATAAATCAGAAAATACTGGAAATGCACAGCAGGTGAGTCAGCATCTGATAGAGAAAGATCAAATAATGTTTTATGAAAATGCAGTTCTGTTGAAGCATCACACTCAAAGTGAAATCTGCTGAGTTGCAGCTGAAATGTTGACCTTTATCCTTTCAGATGCTACTCACCCTGGCATGCATTTTCAACATTTTCTGTTTTTATCACAACTGTGTGGTGTTTTGAGAGCTTCTGTATCCCTTTCAATGCTTGTTAAGAATCTATTCTTTTCAAACACTTTCCAGTTCTGATGAAGGGTCATCGACCCGAAATGTTAACTCTGCTTCCTCTCCACAGATGCTGCCTGACCTGATGAGCTTTCCAGTATTTTCTGTTTTTATTTCAGATTCCAGCATCCGCAATATTTTGCTTTTATCTGCATGACCAGAACTGTCCAGTGAAGGAATGATCAAGGCAAAATTGTTAATTATGGCTCAAATAGTTTATTTTTGAATCACCATTATTTTTCATTATTCTAGGAGTTTCAATTGTGGCTGATATGAATTTGTCATTCTCTACATAGTCTCCAGTCACCATAGACAGTTACTTGTACAGATTATGGGCAGCCATCATTATTGGCTCATTGATGGAGCCACTGCCTAACATCTTACACTCGTATATATCCATTGATTTTCTAGGTGGCCACTTTCCTAAAATCCCGAAGTATTTCATAACACTAGTGGACCTCTCATGCCATTGTTTATGGTGAGTCAGAGAATGTGTTGTTCTAAAATATGAGCCAGTGAAGCTCCGGTGGTAATTAATACCTTGGATAAATGAGGCGAGCACTATTAACGAAAAGCAATCGTTTCTGAAATCCTGCCAGCGGAAACAGCTGACGTGCCATTGGGGATTAATAAAAGCACCTGCCTGAGGAATCCATTATGTAGCAGCTCCATTAAAACTTTCCACTCATAAAAGATATTAACTTTACTGGATCAGCGCTGGGAACTGCCATTCTGCAGGGCTGCTGTGAAGTCATGTCTTTTTTGAATGGTAAAAAGATTTCTGCTTGATTGAGTACAGCTTGGGCTGAGGATGTATGTCATGGCTGGGATGTGTAGCAGGTCATGTATGGGCGTTGAAAGTTTTAATTCCATGTTTTCTTTTGCCATATCCTTTCCTACAGAATGTACAATCAGGTGGAAACGCTATTTCTGGTTTTGCAACCTGATTGGTCAATGCTGAACCACTTGAAAATATTATACGAGACACATCAATCATATGGAAACAAAATGTTTATTAAGTGATTGAATCGATAAATAGGTTGATTGAATAAAATAAATTAGATCACACAGAAAAATCTATTCAGGTGTCTGCTGTGGCTCAGTGGGTAGCACACTCACCTCTGAATCAGAAGGTTGTGGGTTCACGTCCCACTCTAAGTACTTGAGCACATAAATCTAGGCTGACACGCCAGTGCAGTGCTGAGGGAGTGCTGCACTGTTGGAGGTGCAGTCTTTCAGATGAGACATTAAACCGAGGCCACATTTGCTTCCTCAGATGGGTGTAAAAGATCCCATGGCACTATTTCGAAGAAGAGCAGGGGTGTTGTCCCCAGAGTCCTGGCCAATATTTATCCTTCAATCAACATAACAAAAACCATATCTCATCATCACATTCGTGGGAGTTTGCTGTGCGCAAATTGGCTGCTGTGTTTCCCATATTACAACAGTGACTACTCTTCAAAAGTACTTCATTGGCTGTAAAGTGTTTTGAGACTTCTGGTAGTCGTGAAAGGTGCTATATAAATGCAAGTCTTTTTTCTTTTTTCTTTTATTGAATGTTTTGAAATCTTCAGTTTTAGGATAGTGATCTGCTGCAGCATTAATGGTTATGTTGATGTGCGGTAAGATTGCAAAGCAGCATTGAGTATTGAATAGTGTTGAACCCTCAAGTCCTTTGTTAACGTTTATCAAGTGCCATAATACAGCCAGGGACAAATCTGATAAAGACATCTATCTATCTGTCAGATTGTGGCTCAGGTACTTTCTGACAGAGCAGAAGGATTTAGAGGAATTGTACTGGAATACCAGCAAACCAGTCAGATATTTCCTAAAACCTAATCCATATACCAGCTCTCTTAGCTCAAAATTGTATCTGAATGTCTGTTCTGGATTGACAGAGTTCCAGAAAATTACACTGTTTGGAAGGGAGTTTCAGGCTGGAGCTGTGGGTGTTATGCATTGATATTCAATATGGTCTTTTGTAATGACAGAACACAAAGATACGCAATTGCAGCAGCTCATCTGTTACTTGCATAAGTACAGAGGTCTGACTATTACACCAACAAGTATTGCTTTACTGGTCTGGCTGTATCAGTGCAATCAAGGTTAGCTTTTCAAGACTCAGCAATGCCCCAGATAGATTCAGCTCAACCACAACAACTTTATAAAGGGATTCCCTGCATTTCTGGGTCATGAAATTGAGAGTGCAAATCTGCTGATTTGCTCTGAAATTCAATTAATGACTGTTGTGTATGGAGAAAGAGTCAGACTGAACACTGTGAGCTCAAAGTAAAGTGTGACCATAGTCTTTTATTGCAGGTCTCCAGAGTGCCTCCAACCTGTGAAGCCTCCTTAAATACCTGTGCTCCCAAGGGGTTATGGGATCCCTTGGGACTCCGGGGAATAAGTCCTCTGGTGGCTGTACAGAGTAAATACAAGTTCACATATGTAACAACATTCCCCCCCAAAGTCAATAGTGTAACTATTTACAATGTGAGTCGATCTGGGGCCCTTCTTGCCCTGGTTGATCGTCTCGATGTGAAAGCTGGTGTTGTTGAATCATTTGTTGGGCTCTCGCTGGGCTGCTGTGCAGCTGGCCTTGCTGGGCTGCCTGGTGTGTTGGGCCCTGCAGGGCTGCTGTGGATGATGGGTTCGGTTTCGTGGTCAACCGTGGTGTCGGTTGCCACTGGTGTGTGGGTTGGGGGATCAAAAAAGGTGGGGTCCAAGGTGGGTTGCTCAGGGTAGTCCGTGAATCTGAGTTTGATTTGGTCCAAGTGTTTCCGGTGAATGAGTCCATTTGAAAGTTTGACCCGAAACACCCTGCTCCCCTGTTTGGCCACGACAATGCCTGGAAGCCACTTGGGACCTTGTCCATAATTTAATACAAACACAGGATCATTGACTTCAATCTCGCGTGACAAAATTGCGCTATCATGGTATGCACTTTGTTGAAGCCGCCTGCTCTCTATCTGTTCATGTAGATCAGGGTGAACTAACGAGAGCCTTGTCTTAAGTGCTCTTTTCATGAGCAGTTCAGCAGGTGGGATCCCAGTATGAGTGTGGTCTCGTGCGGTAGCTAAGCAGGGCTCGGGATAGGCGAGTCTGCAGTGCAGTGAGCCTACAGTTACCTTCTTCAAGCCTTGCTTGATGGATTGCATTGCTCTCTTTACCTGATCATTGGACGCTGGTTTAAATGGGGCAGATGTGACATGTTTGATCCCGTTAGGGGTCATGAATTCTTTGAACTCAGCACCGGTAAAACATGGCCCGTTGTCACTCACCAGGACATTGGGTAAGCCATGTGTGGCAAACATGGCCCGCAGGCTTTCAGTGGCGGCAGCGGATGTGCGAGCCGACATTATCTCACATTCAATCCACTTGGAGTACGTGTCTACAACCACAAAGAATATTTTACCCAAGAGCGGGGCTGCATAGTCGATGTGTACCCTAGACCACGGTTTGGAGGGCCAAGACCATAAACTTAGCGGCACCTCCCTGGGTACATTGCTTAACTGCGAGCATGTATTACATCTGTGAATGCAGGACTCTAAGTCCGCATCGATACCGGGCCAATACATGTGGGATCTGGCTATCGCTTTCATCATTACGATGCCTGGGTGGGTACTGTGGAGATCATTGATGAAGGTGTCTCTGCCCTTCTTGGGGACCACTATTTGATTGCCCCACCGAAGGCAGTCTGCCTGTATAGACATTTGATCTTTGTGCCGCTAGAAGGGCTTTATCTCTTCCTGCATTTCCACTGGGACACTGGACCAGCTCCCGTGAAGCACACAGCTTTTGACTAGAGATAATAAGGGATCCTGGCTTTTCCAGGTTTTGATCTGCCGGGCAGTGATGGGTGATTGCTCACTCTCAAATGCTTCCATAACCATGGCTAGATCTGCAAGCTGCATCATTTCCACCCTCGTGGTGGGCAATTGCAGCCAACTGAGAGCATTGGCACAGTTTTCGGTGCCTGGCCTGTGGTGGATGGCATAGTAGTATGCGGACAATGTGAGCGCCCATCTCTGGATGTGGGCCGATGCATTGGTATTTATCCCTTTACTCTCGGAAAACAGGGATATAAGTGGCTTATGGTCAGTTTCCAATTCGAATTTTAGCCCAAACAGGTATTGATGCATTTTCTTTACCCCATAGACACACGCTAACGCTGTTTTTTTCAATCATGCTGTAGGTTCTCTCGGCCTTAGACAGACTCCTGGATGCATAAGCAACCGGTTGCAGTTTCCCGAAATCATTAGCTTGTTGCAATACACACCCAACACCATATGACGACGCATCACATGCTAGTACCAAACGCTTACATGGATCATACAACACAAGCAATTTGTTTGAGCATAACAATTTTCTCGCTTTTACAAAGGCATTTTCTTGGCTTTTGCCCAAACCCATTCTTCCCCTTTTCGTAGTAAGACATGTAGTGGTTCTAGCAGTGTGCTAAGACCCGGTAAGAAGTTACCAAAGTAGTTCAAGAGTCCCAGAAATTACCGCAGCTCCATCACGTTCTTTGGCCTCTGTGCGTTCTCAATTGCCTCCGTCTTCGCGTTGGTGGGCCTGATGCCGTCCACCGCAATCCTCCTTCCCAGGATCTCCACTTCAGGCACCAGGAAAATGCACTTCGAGTGTTTTAACCTGAACCCCATGGGGTTGAATCGACTAAGAACGTCCTCCAGGTTCTGCAGGTGCTCGACTGTGTTCCGACCTGTGACCAAGATGTCATCCTGGAAGACCACGGTGTGCGGGACTGACTTCAGTAAACTTTCCATATTTCTCTGGAATATCGCCGCCGCTGATCGGATTCCAAATGGGCATCTGTTATCAACAAAAAGACCTTTGTGCATGTTGATGCAGGTGAGGGCTTCGATGATTCCTCCAGTTCCTGGGACATGTAGGCTGAAGTCAGATCCAGCTTTGTGAACGTCTTTCCTCCCGCCAGCGTTGCAAAGAGGTCGTCAGCTTTTGGTAGTGGGCATTGGTCCTGCAGGGAAAAACGATTGATAGTTACTTTGTAATCGCCACAGATTCTGACGGTGTCGTCTCCCTTGAGGACTGGGACAATGGGACCGGCCCACTCGCTGAACTCGATCGGTGAAATGATGCCCTCTCATTGCAGCCGGTCTAGCTCGATCTCTACCCTTTCTCTCATCATGTACGGTACTGCTCTCGCCTTGTGATGGATGGGTCCCGCCCCCAGAATTAGGTGGATCTGCACTTTTGCTCCTTGGAATTTCCCGATGCCTGGTTGGAACAGCGAAGGAAATTTGTTTAAGACCTGGGCACACGAAGTGTCGTCAGCGGGCGATAGCGCTTGGACGTCGTCCCAGTTCCAGCGTATCTTTTCCAGCCAGCTCCTGCCGAGCAGTGTGGGACCATCACCCGGTACCATCCAGAGTGGTAGCTTATGCACTGCTCCATCGTAGGAGACCTTTACGGTAGCACTGCCGATTACAGGAATCAGTTCTTTAGTGTAAGTTCTTAGTCTCGTGCAAACTGGTGTTAAGACTACGACCTTTCTAAAGTATTTTTGCCCATGGTGGACTGGCTCGCGCCCGTGTCATAGAAACATAGAAAATAGGTGCAGGAGCAGGCCATTCAGCCCTTCTAGCCTGCACCGCCATTCAATGAGTTCATGGCTGAACATGAAACTTCAGTACCCCCTTCCTGCTTTCTCGCCATAACCCTTGATCCCCCGAGTAGTAAGGACTTCATCTAACTCCCTTTTGAATATATTTAGTGAATTGGCCTCAACTACTTTCTGTGGTAGAGAATTCCACAGGTTCACCACTCTCTGGGTGAAGAAGTTTCTCCTCATCTCGGTCCTAAATGGCTTACCCCTTATCCTCAGACTGTGACCCCTGGTTCTGGACTTCCCCAACATTGGGAACATTCTTCCTGCATCTAACCTGTCTAAACCCGTCAGAATTTTAAACGTTTCTATGAGGTCCCCTCTCATTCTTCTGAACTCCAGTGAATACAAGCCCAGTTGATCCAGTCTTTCTTGATAGGTCAGTCCCGCCATCCCGGGAATCAGTCTGGTGAATCTTCGCTGCACTCCCTCAATAGCAAGAATGTCCTTCCTCAAGTTAGGAGACCAAAACTGTACACAATACTCCAGGTGTGGCCTCACCAAGGCCCTGTACAACTGTAGCAACACCTCCCTGCCCCTGTACTCAAATCCCCTCGCTATGAAGGCCAACATGCCATTTGCTTTCTTAACCGCCTGCTGTACCTGCATGCTAACCTTCAATGACTGATGTACCATGACACCCAGGTCTCGTTGCACCTTCCCTTTTCCTAATCTGTCACCATTCAGATAATAGTCTGTCTCTCTGTTTTTACCACCAAAGTGGACAACCTCACATTTATCCACATTATACTTTATCTGCCATGCATTTGCCCACTCACCTAACCTATCCAAGTCACTCTGCAGCCTAATAGCATCCTCCTCGCAGCTCACACTGCCACCCAACTTAGTGTCATCCGCAAATTTGGAGATACTGCATTTAATCCCCTCGTCTAAATCATTAATGTACAATGTAAACAGCTGGGGCCCCAGCACAGAACCTTGCGTCCAGCTCCATTGACACCGGGAGTCCATTTAGTTCAACATTCAGCATAATCGGGGGGCAATTTGTGGTGAATGTATGCACCCCATGTACCTCTGCCTCCTCTATCTGAGGCTCTGGTTCGTAGTGATCCTCCGTGGATCTGTCATCCTTTGCAACATGGTGGTTTGCAGGTTTAACAGGCTTAGCAGCTCGCCTGCACACTCGTTGGAGGTGTCCCATTGTTCCACAGCCCTTGCGAACGTATCCTTTGAATCGGCATAAATGGAAACGATGATCACCCCCGCAGCGCCAACAAGGTGTTAATGGCCTTGCATTCATCACCCTTAATGGTAGACTCTGAGACATCTGCGGACGTGTAGCTGCAGATATGTGTGACCTGCCCTGTATATTACGATTCGAAAACAACATCACTTTGTTCACAGTATTTGTAGCTGCACTTGTGTGCTGAGAGATTTGTTTCATATTGTCACTGGTGGCAATGAACGCCTGGGCTATCGCTATGGCCTTATTCAAGGGTTGGGGTCTCTACAGTCAAAAGCTTGCGAAGTATCATTTTGTGGCCAATGCCAAGTACGATAAAGTCCATGAACATGTGCTCCAAATGTCCTTCAAATTCGCAATGTCCTGCAAGGCGTCTTAGCTCGGCGACATAACTCGCCACTTCCTGGCCTTCAGATCTTTTGTAGGTGTAGAACCGGTACGTCGCCATCAGAACGCTTTCCTTCGGGTTTAAATGCTCTCGGACCAGTGTGCACAAATCGTCGTACGATTTCCCCGTGGGTTTCACTGGAGTGAGCAGATTCTTCATGAGGCCATACGTTGATGCCCCACAGACGGTGAGGAGGATCGCTCTATGTTTGGCAGCGCTCTCTTCCCCATCTAGCTCGTTGGCCATGGTATTGGTCGAGTCGCTCCACAAAAGTTTCCCAATCATCTCCCTCTGAAAATGTCTCCAGGATGCCCACTGTTCTCTGCATCTTTGGGTTCGCTATGTGTATCTTGTCACCAGTTGTTGTGTATGGAGAAGGAGTCAGACTAAACACTGTGAGCTCAAAGTAAACCTTATTCTTTTATTGCAGATCCCCAGAGTGCCTCTCCAACCTGTGAAGCCTCCTTAAATACCTGTGCTCCCAAGGGATTTTGAGATCCCCTGGGACTACGGGGAATGAGCCCTCTGGTGGCTGTACAGAGTAAATACAAGCCCACATATATAACAATGACCAAATAGCACATTATTGTAACGAAGATCTTACAACAGCTGCTCGTTGACTGGTTTTATTGAGATTTTACCGATTTGGTTATTTACATTGATGTAAAGTTGGACTCGGTTTGCAAAGGGTTAACTCTAAGAAATATGAAAGCCATTTAGACTGTTCATTTAGATGGAGCAGTCATCAAATTAAGTACTTGTGTAAGTTATTATCAATTTTGAGATAATAGGGAGCCATTGTGTATACTCCATAGCAGTTTGCAAATTAATTGGGTACACCCCATAGCAGCTCGCACCGTGCTTTTTATAAGTTGTTTTAGAAATTCTATATGTATGCACATTATTTTCTTCAACTCTGAACCCAGTTCAATTAGGTAATATTTAAATTTTAAAAATCTTGTGGAGCCCTTTCCATGCATTCCTGATGTACATGTTTTATGAAAGATAGTTGTGAAAGTGTCTTGCACAGGTTGTGCCTTCATACCTGTTTTATAATTACTCAAATTGTGCCTTAAGTACTGAAATATTTAATTTTTAAACGTTAAGAATCACAGCCACAAAAAATAGCGTGCATGACATAAATCAGATTTTATATGGGACATCTATTAACTAAGATACTGTGTTGATAGTTTGTAAATTATTACTTCAAAGTCTCAGGAGTAATCTTGTATGTAAGAAAAGATGCTTTTTACTACGTGTTACCCTGAGCATTTGTTGATTTCTACATGGATTTCCACCAATCAATTACCTCCTTTCCAAATAGCTGAGCTGCCATTGATTTGCCATGTTCTAAATTTAATTATATAGCTCTAAAATGGGTACAACCTCTTGAAGATGCTGATGAAATGGTTATTTAGCAGCGAGAAAGGACATTGAACAGTTGTAAAATATGTTCCTGTTGCTTTTTTTGAACACATTTCGAAAAGATAATTAAAAGCCAGTGATGTGGTAGACTGTAAGGGTAAGGACAGGGGAAAACAAATCAATTTTTAAGGTTGTTACAGCCTTAAATGTTATACAGCATTGTTTGATTGACAGTTGCACCGGTGTTGAGTGAATGTTGTCAGACTGATGGATTGGAAGGCATTCAGCGCAAGTTCTATTAAATTCAT